>NC_040250.1:13637572-14241359 GCF_001444195.1 Xiphophorus couchianus
ATAATAATCACTTCTATTCTCGGGTGCAGAAGATAAAACCCAACACTCCTCCTTGTCTCACCACGGTGCGTCCGATCGTACCAACCAGTCGCCGACACCTGGAGCAACAGACAACGATGAAGAGCAAATCGGAGACCGCTGGGACGATGAAGAGGACTGGGGTAGCTTAGAGGTGCATTTATTACTTCTGACGGTGCGTTGTCAAGGCGCTGTACGTTTTGAGTTTGTGAATCACTGAGTCTTTTTCTCCAGGAACCGGAAAAAGCTCAGACTGATGACTGGAACACCGACTGGTCTGGAGCTGCATCAGTCAAAAAGAAAGCTGCTGATAGAGGAGTACGAACCATTTATCCTGAGGACTGTTTCTACGGTAACGATGGTGCTTGTTTTAAAGCATTTTCTTTCGATACGTAGGCTGGACGATCGTCCGCCTCCATGGCGATGAAAAAGCAAAGCTCTGACTGGAGCAGCTCCGGCTGGGACGCCGACGACAGCTGGTCCAACGAGAAAGAAGGCCAGGGTCAGAGTTCAGCGGGCGAGGAGGGCTGGGGCAACGACTGGGGGGAGGAGGAGACGGACGTGACGCCGGCCAGTAAGAACCTGCCGCTGCCTGAAGGCGTCCGGCTCGCCAGCGAGTACAACTGGGACAGCAGCTCCGGGAATGGCGCCACGCAGAACGACCTGTTCGCCAGCGTGTCTCAGAGAAACACGGCTGCTGCCACGGTGAGGTCCCAACAGGAAACAAACAGGAGACGCAGGAAGATTGAACGTGTCTTGGATGTTTAAATCTGTGTTTTTCAGCTTCAACACTGATGGTTTATATTTTTCTACTTTCATTTGGTTCTCAACTCCTTCTAAAAACAGCCCAAGCGCTTAAAAAAACCTCCCAAGCTGATATTTTTTGGAAAATGAGCCATTTGAATCACAATCAAAGGGAACTGTGGTGTTACCTAGCAACCCCAGGAGAGCCCAGCCCCGTTACCCAGCAACACCAGCAGAGTTCCAGCATGTTTAGTCAACTGATTTTGTGTTTTATATCTAACCTGCTTAACTTGATTTGATTTTAAATTTCAGCTGTAGCAACCTTTCTCTCAGAGCTCATTTTCAACGTTTCTATTTTTATTTTAAAACTTCCTATAGATTAATACACATTTGTCATACATTAAGTAGTCGTGCTACTTTCCATTTTTATATATTTTTATTGGATATTGTCAGTTCACTATTCAAATATTACCTCGTTGTTAAACTCATTGTTACAAATACGGTATTAAACATCCAGCAGCTCATTTAAATTGTAAACTAGGCTACAAAATTACTATATTATTGAGCGCTCCAGTATATAAACTGTACGACTAAATGAAACAGAAAAAAAGAAGTTGCACATTTATTGGTCTCATTTATCAATATTTATGTCCATGTTGAAACATGAGATATTTAGACATAAATATCGTAATGCTGACATAAACAGTACAGTAGTCCAGCAGTAGACCAGGAAATGTCACTGATTGTTGTCTTCACCTTCCCACTGACACGAAAACCACTAAAGTCTTCAGTGTTGAAATTGAACAGCCACACACTGGAACTGGGCAATTAATCGATTTTATAAATTTGTAATTGAAAGGTTTTTCTAAATATGATGAAAGCAAATATAAAAAAAATTACAATGAAACTTGTTCACGAATTAAACTAGACTGATACTAATAAGGTGAAAATGAATTTAAGCCAAAATGATTCATGTCTGCTTTTTGTTGCTCTGGATTTTCTACCAAGGCAAGAAAACATGTTTAAAATAATGCAGTTTAAGCTGTAATGACTGCTTTAAGTAAAGTTTGCTTTTACTTGAAGTGTTCCACTACGAATAATTTTGGCTGAATAATTTAAACCCCCAGCTCCGTGGAGTTCCCACTCGGTGATGATTTGTTTTGTCTCTCGCCGACAGGCTGGAGACGGCTGGAGCTCAGAGACGACCGGAGACTGGGGCACCGAGAGCTGGGAGTCAGTCGAAGGAGGCCAGAGTGAGTCCTTCAACTCAAATCTAATCTTGTGTTTTTACTCAACATGTCCTCAAAATGTTCTGTTGCTTTGCTTCTGCAATTTAACTCTTTGGTTCCTCAGTCTCAGATCTAGAGTCACATTTCCACTAAAAGAAATATACATTTTCAGAAGGGTTGCTTAACATTTCAGGATATCAGGCAGAAATAAGATCTTTTTTACTCTGTTGTCTGATTAAGTCAGAAATCTGAGCTTGGTTTTGTGGAACAAGGTAAAAATATTTCTAGTTCTTTTTTTTGCAGCCAACTCATCTCAGGTTCTCAAGGTTTAAGATAAAAGTATCTCAGTTTAAGCCTGGCAGTAATAAAATATGTTATAAAACAAATCTTGAACATTTTCACATTTTTGTCACATTGCCACAATATATAGCACATTGTACTGAGACGTTATGTGATGGACCAAAATAAAGTAGATCATAATTGTGAAGGTAAATGATGCATGACACAATTTTCAGCGTGTTTTAGGAATAAAAAGCTGAAAAATGTGGCTCACGTTTGGGTTTTGTTTTTAGAACCAACAAAAATGGCTCAGAAATGCTGTCCAAAAATAATTCAATTGTTTTTTTGTGTGATTTTTAAAAGCAACCTACAACCTCTATTGAATCCATATATACTTTCAAATCATTTTGTGCCAATGTTGCAGTAAAACTATTTCCAAGGGAAATCTTTAAATAAACATTAGTGTGATTCCTAATGAAGTCATTATCTTATTCTGCTTCTTATACATCTGTAACACTGAATCAGTTATAATTAAAAACACAGATTTAATATCAATAGGTCCGAGTCATAATTTTCCACATTGACTTCATATTAAATGGACAGAACTGAAAATGTTCGTATGACGTATAAACGTCTGCTTTTCGTCGCCCAGATCTCAGCAAGGCGGAGCTGTCGAAGAAGAAACGAGAGGAAAGGAGGAAAGAGCTGGAGGCCAAGCGGGCGGAACGTAAAGCTGCTAAAGGTCCTCTGAAACTCGGAGCACGCAAGCTGGACTGATTCTGGTGGAACAGGAGGGCTGGGACACGGAGACCGGAGTCCAGCAGTGGACAGAGTTTCCACTAGCAGCCAGTAAAGAAAACTGTGAACAGTTCCTTTAACAAACGAAGGCTTGGATGCTGAAACAAAGGAGGATTTTCTGTCTTTTCTCATTAAAAGACTGATGGAAGTTAAGATAAAGACAGAAATGTGATGGAAAATCCAAAGAGACTTAAAGCAGGATGCATTAACAAAATGAATCATTAAGTTGCTGTTGTACAGTAAATGTATATACCCTGTGCATCATGTGTTAAATTACTTTTTTTTTTTTTAAAGAGAGATATGTATAACATACAGAACGTCCTGTAAGGTTTCACTGAATGTCTTTCAGTGCGTTCTGTATTCATACACATGGATAAGACTGTTTTTAGTTCATCTGTTCCAGATTTTAGACTGAAAATCAGTCCATGCATGCACCTGTGTGGCCTAGCAACAATCTCCATTGCAACAGATTACGTTCTTGTCTTCACTTTGCACATATAGCACTGTATTTACTCTGTGAGAGCGGGCACAGCTGACTGGCTGCAGGCATCTCAGTGAAGCCTTCTTTTGGATCGATAATGAATCAGCGTGAGCAAATAGAAAAGCAGAAAGATGTTCATTTATAGTAGAAACTGTTTACATTTTTCCTCGTCTAATGGAGGATTTAAGATTCCAGCAGGGGTCGCTGCAGACACAAAAAGGAAAGTGCATCCGTAGTAGTTTGGTCAGGGTGAAATGTACATGTTGTACTGTTGTGCCTTTTTATTTGGCTGCAGAGCTACTCTAATAATAAACTCCCAAAACTGAAATCTTCACCATCAAACACTTTGGCTCCTAAACTTCTGAACTTTAGCGCACTCTGTTTTTAACTCCTACTTTCATTGTAGCCTTTTATCTTCTGTTTCTGTCACGGTTTGTACTGATTGAAAATCCTGTGTCAGGGACACAGTCAGGTGCAAGACGCTAATCTGTAAGAAGCTGTGTGGTTTTGGTCTGAAGAGGGTCACTGGTCAAATCATGGTGCATGTGTGCTATTCCAAAATAAAAACAAATACTCAAAAATTATACTTCTGTGCAATTTGGTTTATGTATTTTTTTACAGAGTCAAACTTTGCTCTAATTTGTCAAAGTGGTTTAAGTGTTTTGTCGGACTAAACAATTCGCTGTCTTACAGTAAAACAGTTTTGTGAAGAAGAATCAAAGTCAGTTTTTAAAATTCTTTATGAATAAATATCTGAAAAGTGTGGTGTGCATTTGCACTTACCCACCCTGAGTGAATACATTGTAGAACAACCATTTACATGTACCAATCTTTTGGTTTATGATTCCAGGAGTGACAATCCCACAGGATGATACTACCACCATCATGTTTCAGCATGGAGAAACATGATCTATGAAGATTTCCTGTGGCTTGTCAGTGAGATGACTGACATGCCACAGGAAATGGTATGCTTACTAGATCTGGGTCTAAGGAAATTCTCTGTGAAGCCTAAAGGTGGGTTAAAAACAAACTATACAGTTTTACCTTAAGATTAGAAAATAACAGAAACATTGTGGAGTTTTACTTGGTCATAGAAAAACTGCACTTGTGGCAAAACTTCAAGACAAAATGTTAACTTTTCCATTAGTGTCATTTCAAAATCAAACTAAATGGTACATTAGTCACACTGTACAAAAAGAGGCTTTTTTATAGAAGATAAGCAAAGTCATGTATTTAAAACATCTTAGTTGTTTATGATGCCATCTTTTTTTCTTGAAGGATATTAATGATCTTAAAAATCAACCTCCCACTACAATAGATTATGATATATTTACACTGTGAAATTTCTTCAGGGTTATAAAATATGTCTATAAAGTACAGAGCCCTCCAGGGGACATGGGAAATTGTTGTTGTTTTTTGCATTCCCTCGCAATACTGTACTGATCAGTTCATGCGGCATAATTGAATACTGTAAGCCTTTCTTACAGTGGCCGCCGTACTTTCTGCTTTAATATAAGGTTATGTGAGGTTTTTCTATGAATGTTAATATCTCGTTGTGAAATATCTCACATTTTATATGCCAGATATTTCCTATGATATAAACAGAAACTTTCCTTAAGTAGGAAAGAAATAAAAATACATCCAAACTATTTGGACTATTTCTGAGTTATTATCGTGGGTAATAAGTCATCTGACAGTTTTGTGTCTCTGTTGTGTTTGTAGTCTGAATGGTTTAAAGGGCTGCTTTCAGTCCCGTCTTAGCCTTAACAGACATAAACATGCAGTAAAAAAAAATTGATTTTCAATCAGTGTTTTGCACCAAAGAGTTAATAATAATAAACAAGTTTTCACTGAGGCTCCGGAAAAGCCATATGAATGAAATAAGTAATTATTGATATGATAGGAGCAGGAGGCTTTGACACCTGGGTGGTGTGTGTGTCGATGTGGGCGTGGCTATCATCAAGTATGAATGGGAAGGTTACTGACCTGCTGGCTTTGTGTGTGTGAGGAAGCGGTGAGCCGGGCGGTCAGTCCTTGCAAAGTTTGGAGCAGGATAATCAAAATGGAATAAATCGATAATTGTGACAGAACAAAGAAAAGGTTTGGAGTTGATTGATACACGGACAGATGAGATTCCCCGAGTTAACCCAGTGCGGTCCTTTACCATCATTAGTTTGCCGTGTTTTATAATAATAAATCGAGTTTGTTATTATTAAGTCTTTGGTGCAAAAAAACTAATTGAAAATCGATTTATTCACTGCATGTTTATGTTTGTTAAGGTTGAGATGGAGCTGAACATGAAAACGGCTCTTTAAACCATTCAGACAACCAGCACAACAGAGACACAATCAATACTGTCAGATGACTTATTACCCGCAATAATAACTCAGAAATAGTCCAAATTAGGATGTATTTTAATTTCTTTCCTACTAACGGAAAGTTTCTGTTTATATCATAGGTTTGTGGTGCCTTTCTATCCTAAAGAAAAAGATATAAAACTTCAAATATTTCACAAAGAGATTAACATTCATAGAAAAACCTCACATAACCTTATATTAAAGCAGAAAGTACGGCGGCCATCGTAAGGAAGGCTTACTGTATTCAATTATGCCGCATGAACTGATCAGTAGATTATTGCGAGGGAACGCAAAAGAGAAAAATTTCCATGTCCCCTGGAGGGCTCCGTCATAAAGTGACTTTCAGGGCTACGTAGAGTTTTTAAACACTTTCAGACAAAACCTGACAGGATATCTTTACCTTAATTTTTCCCCAGTAACACTCATTGACAAAAGAAATTGGATACAAACATTCACACATGTTTTTGTTTATTAACAAACAAGGCATTTTTTGGCAATAACATTTTTCATTTTGATTTTCAAATTGTTACACTTTGATTGCAGTCAGGTAAATGTCTTTTGTGTTTACAAAAAAAGTTAACAATTCATTGTTCAAAATATTGTCCTGTGAAGTTCATATATTAAAATTTAACCTTTTTTTTCAGCATATATTCAAATAAAAATACTAATTGTTTTTGTGCTTTCTGTAGAAATTTTAGACCCTGAAATAGAGGGAAAGGATCAAAACATAAACCTTAAAAATCAGCTGATGGATAGTTAAAGACGAGTTGGAAGTCAGCCAGTTCCATTTAATATCAGATACATTAGGCAGTGTTATCTGTGGTCAGTAATGGTAAGTGGCCCTTAGGCTTCGCTGGTGATGAGTTATTCAAAGCTCCTGAACACACCGCTGTGGTTTCAGTCACTGGTTGTCCTTCTTTTCCTTTTTGCTGCCTCCGAACAGAGCGCTGGCCAGAGCGAAGACACCAAAACCCACGACTGTAGCCACACCAGCCATCATTGCAACTTCACCTGCCTTCTGCACCTGCAGCGGAGGAAAATTCAGCTTTAGTTACTTAAAAAAAAAACTAAGGTGGAGCTGCAGTTCAGCTCCACCTAAGTTAAAGTGATCGCAATCGTTTTGCCTCTAGAAAGCTCCTAAACTACTATTTCTTTTACATTAAATGTAGTTACACCTTTACTATGTCCTTTATTAATTAATGGTTTAGAGCTTTACACTGTGATATTGAGATACTTGTTAGAGCAGCTTGTGTCTGAAAATATGGGACTGATCTTAAAATAAAGCCAGGAAGAGGAAGAGAAGGACAGAGCTGAAGTTTATGGTTAAAGATCCTGTTGTATCTTATCATATGCTAATGTCAGAACCATAACAGTCCTAAATAACCCACAGCCGAGCTTCCTGTTAGTTTTTAAAAAAGAGAAGTAATTTTAATATGCAAACCGTATATGGGTAGTAATAATAATAATAATGCATCAAGTTTAAAATTTAGTGCTAGTTCAAATTTTCCTGACTTCCTCACTATAAAAAGCAACTCTACTTGAACTCCTATTCAACCTGCAGACTTGGTAGTTTCTAGCTCTGCTTTGAGGGGTCGTTGTGTTATGCATTAAGGTCAGAGTTCAGTGTTCCTGAAGTACTGTCAACATTCTTCACAATATTAAAGGTTATGCAGAATTCACATTTTGGACATTTTTGAATTTATATTTGGGTCTCAACTGCTTCTGAAAACAAAACAAGCTCTTGAAAAACAAGAAAAACAAATAAGCACCCAGATGGTTTTTGGAAACAAGTTAATATTTTTTGATGTCTGGAAATTGAGCAGTAACAAAAATCTCCCAATTGTTTAGTGACAACCAAAAGGCTTTGCGCCATTACCTAGCAACCCAAACCCTCACCTAGTAACCCCAATCTGAGCTCCAGCACGTTTGGTCAGCTGCTGAATAATGGCTGCAGGAAAAGACAAGTGTTTTGTTGCCTTATTATCCAGAAACCACTTGCTGCATTCTTGTTGTGCAGGAGGCTCTACTTCTGCTTTTTACAGCTGTACGATTATATAATTGGGATGTTTGAGTGGCCAGGAGCAGCTTATTTGGATTTAAAGTGACAATATGCCCTAAAAATCTCAATGTGAAAGGATCTCAGGGTAGACAGAACTGACCAGAATAAAATCTCCTGAGCGATTTTGTGCAGAAAACGTCATCAACATATTTTGTATAGCACATAGACCTATCCTAACCTGTCCCAATATGTACGTGATCTTTTACAGAAAACCTGAGCTGCCTACCTGCCGGGATTCTGCCTTCCCATAGCGCAGCTCGTTGACAAAGTGTTCGCAGTTTCCCCTGAAGATGCAGTACGGCAGCTCCCGACCAACCATGGTACAGGCCTCACGCACAATATCATGAGGCGGGCGGGGCTTGTACTTCTGGTCCAGACCGTTGTTTATCAACCACTTGTCTGTTCCCACCACGTCCCAGAGCTCCTCCTTCTTGACGATGGCCTTCTCGGCCAGGACGGACATTATGCTGCTGGAGCCTGCAGCAGGAACTTCCGCTGATAAAACACAAACAGGAAAACATCACGAGGGCGCGCTGGCCTTTTTTTAAACTACCACTAGAGACAAAAACAGATACATTTTGGCACTATTTGCAAAGTAAATCCATGTGTTTTTACTGTTGTGTAGAGGATTAAAAATGGACTTGGATGAAGTTGCTGGAAGCTCCCTATTCAATTTAGTGCTACTTTACAATGTACATTAAGTCAAGTTAATTCAGACAGAAATATATAATTAAATCAACTGATGGATTCAGTCAAAGTTATACTATAAAATGATCAAATTCAATTTGTTGTGCAAAGTGGTAAAAGTCATCTAGGGAAATCCAGGTGATTGAATCAAGTTATTGACTTTGCAGCACTCCTTCCTACTGGGGAAGCATGAGGCGACAGTAGACAGTAACTGTCATGCTGTTGGTAGGTTTCAGTGGACCCATATATAAAGAGAGACAGAGACATGAAATGTTAAATTGAAAAAAAGGACAAATACAAAAACTTATAACAAGCCAGGAGAACAGAAAAGGCAGGAGGCAGGTGCAAGGAGAGCATGATGGGAGGTAACAGGAAGAACCAGCAAGGAATGAGAGGAAAAGAGATTTATAAATACTGGGAGAATGAATACTGGAGCAAAGCACCTGGGCTGATTAGCTAATCGACTGCAGGTGTGAGAGGAGAGAGAAGAAGGCAGACTGTGAAGAAAGAGAGAGAAAATGTTACAGGAGGCAGAAAGTACACAAACAGGGGAACAAGGAAATTTATCTAACACTAACAAATAACTAGACATAAGGAACATAACAAAACTAAAGCAACCAAGAAAGAACTGAACCAAAGGAAAACAGAAACAGGGTGATCAAATCAAAACAAGAACGGATAACGAATCAGAACCAAGAGCCCAAAACAACTCAAACAACACAAGACAGTAACATCTAATTTATAACCGGAAAGTGTTCAAATGTGTTCAAATGACTTAAATTTGTCAGTGATATCAACCCAAACTTAACCATGTTTCAGATCCCATTGGGATTTCCTCATTGTTCTTCTCAGCAATCAGGCTAACTGCTAGTAGCAACAGAAGCTAACAAGGTAAATCTCTGCATTTTGTTCTTTAAATACTTTAGCAACGTGCTCATTACAGTAGGTCTTATAGTACAACTGGTATAAATCAACAGAGGTGTTTCCAATACAGTTTCCTTTATATTC
The DNA here is from genome assembly GCF_001444195.1 of Xiphophorus couchianus. Taxonomy (NCBI): domain Eukaryota; kingdom Metazoa; phylum Chordata; class Actinopteri; order Cyprinodontiformes; family Poeciliidae; genus Xiphophorus; species Xiphophorus couchianus. The sequence continues at coordinate 13,647,233 of NC_040250.1, forward strand.
GTTGTCACTAAATTGTATGTACAAGGCAGCCATATTTTATTTTGAAGGTGGTGTTAAGTGAGAAAACTTTAGCTTTCCTACTTTAAATTGTCACTTCTACTGATATTTTGATTAAATTTCAAATTTTACATTTCAACTTTTAGGTACAAATAGAAGAGCGCTGATGAATAAGACCAATTTTCTGTATTATTTTCTGTTTCTGTTGACTTGACACAACAAACTAAGAAAAGCCTGAGTTTGTTCTAAAATATCTGCACAGAAAGTGTAAAACTCTGAGAATCTCCGTTTATTTTCAAACACAGCTGTCTTTAAAGCTGACAGTAAATTTATTTCAGATTTAAAAAGTTATAAGAACCTCTACTGTTGTCTGATAAAGGACACACCCACTGAGGTTGTGGGCTGTCTGAAGCTGCTTTTTTCCCCTCAATCTGGCATTAGGACACCAGTTCTGTTTGTGTTTCACTCACAGGGTGGTGCCAAGTGAACGACAAAGCCGTCGCCCACATAGACAGCCCAGTGCTGGTATGAGCCACGGTCGATCTCTATCAGGTCCCCCGGCTCTGGTTTCTCATCATACTGGGATTAGAAGACAGACAGAAACAAGTTGAACATTGCAACAGATTTTGTGCACAACATTTGACCTCTTTTCACTGCAAAACAAGAGATAGTTGTAACAAACACAAGATTTTTAGATTCAGCTACATATACTATACCTTGTTTTTCTATTCACAACAATTTAATAGTTAGACTGTGCTTTACATATTTTCTGGTGCATGGTCACACGTAATAACAAGCTTCTATTTAAATACAGCCTCCTCACCAGTGTTGGAGCCATGTCAGGACTATTTTTGACCCACAGTGGCTTGAAATGCTTTCACTTTCTGATTAAACACCTGCAGAGACAAAATAAGCTTTAACACAAATTCTTACAGCAGCTCAAAGCAAAAGATTGATTCTAATTGTTAAAACCATCCTATCGAAAGCATGAGCATCAGTGATTTACTTTTAAAAGAATAGAAATAACACATAATAACAGTAATACAATAATAATAACACTAATACAATAATAATAACACTAATACATTTAATTAGTGTTATTAATAATAACATGCTTATTTGCTCAGAGCAGACTTATTTAGGATATTACATATTTACTACTACTACTTTGATGCAAATGTATCTGATTCATTTTATAATACAATAGAATACAGCAGTGACATTATGAACAGCAATAAATACCTTATTTACCGCGTTATTAACGTATAACGTCCCAGTTTTAACGACTTGCCCAACAAAACGAGTCGTAGCAGCGCAAAATACTAATCTTTGAACGCGAATTGACCCGAACTGGTCTGTCCTTGCATCATCCCAGCCTCCACGAACCGAGCCGCTGATCCCAGATCAGCTGTGAAACGCCCGAACGCCACACCAACGGAACACAGTTACCAGAACCGCCCGGTTCCGACCCATTTTAAACGGGTATAATGCCGTCCTTACCTGAGGCGACCGGCTCGGGTTGTTCTGCGAAGTGCCAGGCGCCACCGGTGACGCCGAAGTTAAAGCTCAGCTGCTGGCGGATCAGCTGTCCGCTCCTGACACGTGACCCAACGGAACAAAAAATAAAAACATGACCGCGCGAGCGAACGTCACGATGGACTCACGTTCCGTCATCTTATTGGATGCGAATATTCTTAAATGTTGCTCATTCAGATTCAAATGGTGACGACTGTTTCTATTGCGGTTTTATAACGATTCGGTTTTCATAAAAACGGAGGTATGAATAAATGAATAAATAAATAAATAAATAGCCAATGCAGCACCTTTAAAATCTTTCATACTTTTAGACCTTATTCCCCTTTATTAAAAAAAATCACCTTACAAGCTTTTTAAATGTATTTTGTTGGTAATTTATGGCGTAAACCAACGCAAAGAAGTGAGTCAAGTTTGTCAAGAAATGTCTGAAAAGTGTGTTGTATTAAGGATTTCTGCGTCAATAGAGACACATTTCACTGTAATTACAGCTTGAAAGGCTTTAAGGAGTGTCCCTACCAGCTGGGTACACTAAAGCTTTGTCTATTGTTCTTTGCAAAATAATTCAAGCTCAAGAAGACTTGACAGGATACTGGAGGTAAGCACCAAATATCAAGTACTGACAGATTTCTCAACTTCAATCTCAAGCTCTTTGCAGCTTCTTATATTTAATTTCAGTTTGGGATCCATTTAGTGTTTTTGAATCTGAATTAATAGCTTTTTGTTCACAGATTACCCGGATCTTAATTTGAATCTGAATTAATAGCTTTTGTTCACAGATTACCCGGTACATGGCTCCATCCATCTTGGTTTCACGTTGTTTCACATTTCCTTGTATTTCCATGACTTCAGGCAAACTAACTGAGACTTCTAACGCGTTTCTTCTTGGCACTTTTCCACAGAAGCCAAATGTTGTAGAATGCGTTAAATAGTTTCTCTGTCAACAAACTCATATCTGAGGTTTGTCTGCAGCTGTATTATACTATTTGTAGTTTTGTGGTATGTTTAAAGCTTGGAATATTGTTTTAGAACTTAACTCTGTTTTAAACTGAGTTGTTATTCATTAAATTTTTTGGTTTCACTCTCAACAATATAAACAAGCTTGTTTGTCGATTTTCATAATTGTTCTGTTTATGCCTTTTCTTTCCATTTGTCCAGTTTAAATGAATAAATAAATACATTTTAATAATTTTGTTGACATGAATTTAGAAATTGTTTTACGTTTCAATCAGCGTTCTTACATATAAACATGTTTTGCTTCCTGTCATAGTTTTAAATTGAAATCAACATTTAATAAAAACATTTTTCAGCATCATGAAAAGTTCTGGTCTTTTAATGACTTTGGTCAGAGGTGCCCAATAAAAGGTTGTGTGTGTACATTATATTGTTTGCATATTATATTGTAATATAATTACTAATCTTCATGGGTGGTTTGAAACACACAGAAAGATTGTATCTAGTGACTTGGAGAAGAAAATTTTTATCATCTGTCTGCTAAAATTTAGTTTGAGATTAAAAAAAAGAAGAAAGTTGATGCAGTATATTTTACTGTATATTAATAAGCAAACAGTGTGCTAAGCTTGATTGACCAGAGCTAATCAGGATGGGTCAAACCATCATTTATCAATCATTTAGTCAAAGTTGCACAGATGGGGAAGATGGTGATCTGGGTTTTACACAAAGAAATATTCATTTTAAATGAACAGACTCAAGTTAAAACTTTCTCCTTTCACTCTGATCAATACATTCAAATGAAGTATTGTCTTTCTTTAGACATTACTGTAGGTACTGATGTCTCGCCTGGGTAAATGTCCATCTTGGTGAGAGGACTCTGCCCTCCGTCTTCACTCATGACATTTCATCACACGTCTTACATGTGATGAAATGCTGGGATTCTAAGAAAGAAAATATTGGTTTTGGTCTGTGCTGGTTAGATTTATTATAGTTTCTTTAAGTATCTAGATTTTTAAGTTGTCATACATAGAAAGATGACCGGTCACCAGAGCACCACATGTCTGACGGACACAATCATGTGCCGTCAAACTCATGAGGAACCATGAAGAAACCTCGGTTTTGTGGGTGAGAACCGTAACACTGCACGCTCAGTCAGACAGCCACAAAACTCACACCTGCTGAGAGTCGTGACTGTCGCAATTTAAAATCATTCTACTTGATGCACCTATTCACATTTTTTAAACAATTGTTTGGATTTTAAAGTGAATGAAAAACTGAAGTGATATCTCTACTTTTTACCACATATTGCTGTAGGTGAAGTTAGCTCTGTGGTCAAATGTAATCCCAGCATATTCATCTAAGGAGATGGGTAGTAACTAATTACATTTACTTGAGTAATTTTTGGAAAACATGTACTTTTAGGAGTAGTCTTCCTATATCATACTTTATACTTTAACCTGAGTAATATTATTATTAGTTATCACTACTTTTAGTTGGGAAAATGTTTTAATACTCTATTCACTGTGAGTAACTTCACTGAATAAAGAACAAACATGTTTCAACCAAAAACACGAGACACAGAGACAAACCTGCAGTTTATGTTAAAGTGAGACCTTTTGTTCGCACACAAGCTTTCCTGTTTTTATTTTATTTTCCAACTCTGAAGCCTGTTGTGACATTTTTAGATGTGTGTGTGTGGGTGTTTCTTCTGATTTAATTTGTTTGTTATTTATTTGTATCCTTTTATTCATTTTAGTCTTTAAAATACCAGACTTTGGACATAACTTTATTTTTTTATGACATAATTGTAAAACATTGAGTCAGACATTATGATCAGTTCATAGCCTTTTTACCACATTTTTTTTCACTCTTACTTGAGTGATGTCTTGGAGATTTGCTTTTAAATTTACCTGAGTAGTACTATATTGAGGTATTGCTACTATACTTGAGTAAAACTTTTGGTTACTCTACCCACCTATGTTCATCCATCCATTCATTTTCTTCCACCTATCAAAGATTTGGCCACAGGAGGGAAACCTAGACATCTCTCTTTTCAGCAACACTATATGGCTCCTTGTGAGTAATTTATTTATTTATAGTAAGTTTTCCCAGCATAAGAAATAGTCGTAGTTCCTCCACAGAGTAACTGGTCTGTTCTGGGCCCTCTTCCTCCCAGACGGATGCATTCAGAAAGCATCTTTATCAGTTTGTCACATTATTTCTACCCCACCCTCCATTTCCCCCTGCAGGGCATCACTTCTGCAGAGGTTACTGATCTTATCTGAAATTAAAATGCTTTGTAACATCACTGGTTAAAAGGGAAAGAAATAAGAAAAGAAAGTTAAAATAATCATGGACAATAAATGCTCAAACCAACACATAAGCAAAGACATTAACAGCTCACATATCACCCAGAGGAAAGTTTCTTTGGAATAAACATATTAATATAAATTGGAGGAAGGCATGGATGATTTAAAAGATTACATAATTTCAAAATGTTGCGCAAAATTACCGTCGTACCTCATAACAATAAACTTGGATTAAGGATTTGGATGAAAATTGTACATTTTACTAATTTAGTCAGAGAGGTAACACATTTATTAAACTGTCGTTTCTTATGGGTTTTGGGCAGGCATGGAGAAAACTGTCAATGATAAAATTAAACACTATCAAAACCGTACCTATAAATGTTATAGTCAAGTTTGTACTGATGTACTGATAAAATTTTGTTCTTTATAATTAATCTAATGCTGTAAGGGAACTTCAATATGAGGTAAAATCCTCCATATTTATCCCAAACTTCTACAGTTTCTCAATAGACTTCCATTCATATGTAAATACTTTAAAGTAAACTACAAATAAGAAAGTCACATTGCCGCATGTTCAAAGTTTATATTTGATCGACCCTGAGTGGCAAGAATCACAATGTGGCTTAGTTATGGCATAATTTTAAAAATATGTCTGTACAAAAGATTTTTTAAAAAGTCGAAAAGGAAAAGAAACGAAAGTTAAACCCACAGTCGCCGCTAGGTGTCGCCAGTGAGAACACTTAGTGGATATCCTGCTTCCGGTTTTTAACGGCAAAAGAAGTTCCAACTTCCGGCTGTGGACCGCCCTGTGGTTGTATTTGTCCTGAATTTCATCAAACAAAAGCCCAGAAGGCTCCCGATAATCCCCCCGGCTCGAGGCCCTGAGACCGAGGGACGGGTTGGATGTTCCGGCTTGGTTCTGAAGGGGTCCGCCATGTCTGTGGTTTTTGACGGGAGTCCGCTGAAAGCGATGCAGAGCTCCCACAGCCACACAGCTCCGGCCGCTCTGAGGTAGGAGGAGCCCTGCGCTGAGACATGTTCTCTGTCACATCGGAACCTTATTAAAGTATTAACAACTCTGGAGGTTTTGTAACATAATTTCTTACATAACCTTAAGCTTACGTGCGTTTTACTAAGATTTTTGTCAAATATAAAGTAGGGCTGCAACTAACAATTATTTTAGTCATTTATTAATCTATCGATTTATCAGACAGTTGGTTAAAAACATTGACACTATATACAGATTTTCATTTAAAACTTTTTTGTACAATAAAAGAAATACAGCAAAAGATACAAATAAACAAGTAGCCTGTTGACTTTTTTTTAAATTAATTGATTAATAAATGGATAGCAAAAGGTGCCTAATAAGAATTTTTTGTAGAATTTGAAGCTAAAATCATTCCACTTGAGTTTTACGTAGAACATATTTACAAAGGTTTCTTTTATCATAAATGCACAAAGTTTGTATTTTTGGTATAGTTTTGGATTAATTATTGATTTGAGTCTGTTGTTTTTTCAGCAGTTGGCCTTTTTGAGTCTCTATACTCCTGTTAAAAATTAATAGATTACTATATTAGTTGATAATTTGGACAGTCACGACTAATCCAATTAATCGCTTCAGCCTTCATTAAATGTACTACTTAATTGTGAAGTAGGAAAGAAATTTGGCTTACATTTACTCTTAATTCGACTTAGTTTATTTATGCAGCACCAATTCACAACACACTTGTCTCAAGGCAACTTACAAAAAAGTCAATTGAATCCAACTGACTGTTTATGGAAACCCAGCAGCACTGACTTACAGTTCCTCCTGAATGAGCATCTAGCTACAGTAGAGAATTGCTTGCATTGTGTTGTTGACTTTACAGCAATCCCTCATGCGAGCAGGCATGTAGCGACAGCGGAGAGGAAAACTCTTCTCTATCAGAAAGAAACCTCCAGCAGAACCAGGTTCAGTGTAAACAGCCATTTGCCTCGACTGACTGTGGGTTTGAGAAGCAGAGCAGACACACAAAAGACACAGAAGCACTAGTCTAGGAGTACTTTCTGTGTTAAAAGTAAAAATTTCCACCTCAGTCCTTTGTACATCCACTTTCTGCTGCATTTACAGCTGCGAGTCTTTTCAGTGAACGTCTCTACCTGCTTTACACATCTAGACACCGAAGATTTTTGACAGAAACTTCTATGAAAAGCATCTAAAGTTCAGTCAAATGGAAAGGGCAGCACCAATTTTCTAATTTGTCAGAGCACTTACATGTAGGTCTGGATTTTCTTTCTAACACATGATCTAATCCCCTTGCAGCTCTGGTTGTATGTTTAAGGTCTTAGTTCAGCTGGAAGGTCAACCTACACCCCAGTCTTGGGTGTTTTGCAGTGTCTAAAAGGTTTTCTTTCAGGATTGTCTGGCATTTAGCTCCATCCATCTTCACATCAACTCTGACTGATTTCCCTGTTAGGCTTAAGCAAAACATCCCACTAATATGTATCACTGTATTAACTGTGTTTTCAGATTGTTGTGCAGTTTTAGGTTTACGTTTTTGGCGTTTTGCATACCATAAAGGTACATTTTTGGCGTCATTTGTTGTCATACTTTAATCCCGTCCTTTCCCTCGCAGTGCCCAGGAACTCTCCCAGGAGATCAAGTCCTTCATCAGCGGCGTCGACGCCGTTCAGGGTCGGAAGCTCGGCGTCAGGGAGCACGCCCGCTGCGCTGTGCGGTTGCTGCGCTCGGTCCCGGCCTGCAGGGGCGCTGTGCTGGAGCACCTGAGGGGCGTGTATGACGAGCATGTGTCGACGTTTCTTCATAACCTGGAGACGGAGGGAAACGCCAGCTCTGGGTCAGCCTCCAACCTGGAGGACATCATACAGGTGAGACTTCATCCAGGTTTCCTACGCAGCCTTAAAATATTTAGAAAAGTGGTTATTTCCATAATTGTTTAGCGAGCTGCAACTAACAATTATTTTAGTAATCGATTGTTCTGATGATTAGTTGGATAACACTTATAACATGGGAAAATGTCTTGTTAGAAGTGTAACTCGTACTTTTTCATCAATATTAAGGAATTATTGACTTAAAACATGCTATTTCCTGCTGAAAAGTTACTTGTGACTTTGTGAGTTAGTTTGTTCTTATTTCCAGGGTACTAAAATATTTACACGAAATGCTGGAATAACAATACTTGCTAAAATTAGTGTTTTTACAGTTTTAGTGTCATAGATTTTGATAGGGCTGAACAATTGAATTAATCATGATGAATTGATTTACTGAAACAATTGTCAACTATTTTAGTAATCGATTAATCATTTACTGGAGTATTAAGACTCAAAAAAACGGCATTTGCCATTTAAATTCATATTAAAAATAGAAATTTGAAAAAAACTTCTGTGGTGACATAAAAGAATTGCGAGATACGCCAATTGTTGTGTCTGATTAATCATTAGGACTAATCAGTAAACTAATTAATAACTAAAATAACCATTAGTTGCAGCCCTAGAATGAAGCACATCCCAGTTGCTCCAGATATTAAAAGAAACAGTGACATGATCCTGAAAAAGAAGGCAAACTTGGCAACTTGGTGAATGTTTCTCAAATGTTTAGAATATTCTGAAATCTTGGAATATAAGGGATTATGTTCCATATATCAAATATTTGTGTGGATTATTCCTTTATCCCTTCCTGTCTGCTGTAGGAGGTTCATGGCGTCCTGTCGGAGTTCATCCGTCTGAACCCGCGGGCCTGGGCCCCGCTGGTCTCCACCTGGGCTGTGGACCTTCTGGGCCAGCTGAGCAGCAAGCACGCCGGCCGCAGGGTGGCCCCCCACTCCTCCAGCCTCAACGAGCTGCTGCAGCTGTGGATGTCCTGCGCCGCCACGCGCTCCCTCATGGAGGCCTACTCCCAGTGCCTGGCGGCCATGTTGGCCTGGTGCCCAGACGCCTGTGTGGACGCGCTGCTGGACACGTCGGTCAAACACTCGCCACATTTCGACTGGGTGGTGGCTCACATCGGCTCCGCCTTCCCGGGAACCATCATCAGCAGAGTGCTGGCCTGCGGGCTGAAGGACTTCTGCTCCCACGGGGCCAAAGATCAGGGGCCCCTGGTGGAGAAAGGCAACAGAGTGCCGAAGATCGGCTCTGTGGTGGGGATCCTGGGCCATCTAGCCGCGCATCACTCCGACAGCATCAGGAAGGAGCTTCTCAGGATGTTTCAGGAGAGCTTGGCCCCCTCTACTCCCCTCTCTCCCTCATCCTCCTCCACTTCCTGGGAGGCGTCACCCCAGCTGCGGCGCGCCGCCGTGCCGTTCCTGCTGCAGCTCGCCGCCATGTCTCCCAACCTGTTCGGAGCCGTGTCTTCGGAGCTGGTGGAGCTGCTGCGGCCTGCGGTGCTGCTGCAGCTGCAGGCTCTGCTGCAGGGCCTCCCCAGGGAGGAGCTGGATAACATGCTGGGACTGGCTGTCCACCTCATCAGCCAGAGTCCCACGGGGGGCGCCCGAGTCCTCCGCTTCCTGGCGGACACGGCAACGCCAGCATCCGTCATCATCTCCGGTCCGACGCCGTCGCCTCATGAAGGAGTCCGAGAAGGCTGCGACCGCCTACTGCAGATGCTGCTGCTGCATCTCCACAAACTGGTCTTCAACCGCTCCGAGGGGTCAGAGGTCAGTCCTTTCTGTTCGACCTCCTCTCAGCCACAGAGGGTCATCCCGTTTCTGGAGGAGCTGCGCTCGCATGTCGCTCCGCTCTGTGCGGAGACTCTGCGCCTGGAGAGGAAGCGCCACCTCTGGTTGCATCAGCTGCTGTGTCTTCTGTCGGTTTACGGCGGTCCCAGCGTCGCCACAGAGACGCTCTGCCAGCTCCTCACCCAGGCCCGCAACCCAGAGGAGCTGGCTCTGGCCTGGCAGCTCCATGCCACGCTGTCGTCCTGCATGGCTGGGCTCGTTCCGGCCGCCGTGACTCACTGCGTGGCTCAGATTCACACGCACACGCTGGGCCGGCGGCAGCTGCGCCAGCTGCTGCTCAACCTGGCTGCGGTGCTGCAGAGCCAGGACGAGGAGAAGAAGGCAGCAGCAGCAGGAGCTCAGTCCTCCATGGCCGCCCAGATCGGCTCCGCAGTCTCCGTGCACCTCCATGATTTCGGGCCTCTCTTGCTCCACGGAGACCCGGCCGTGTCTCACGCCGCCGTGCGCCTGCTGTCCTGCAGCCCACTGCCCCGCACAGCCTCACCCGCGCACCTGCTGCTGCTCTCCAGAGCTGCCGTCACGCATTTCTTCCTGGCACTGCGGAGACGTGGGGAAGCAGAGAAGGCTGGCCAAGACGCGGGGCAGTCGAGCGAGGCTGTGAGCTGCTCGGTTCTGCTCCTGACCCGGTTCGCAGCATACTCTGCCCTCACCCTGAAGGCCATCCTTCAGCAGCTGGTGGAGGGGGCGCTGCACAAGGGCAACGCTGAGCTGTTCGGCGGCCAGATCGCCGACATGTCTGGAGCTCCTGTGGCCTCTCCGTCCGTGTCCCCTGACCTGGGCGCGTCTCTGCTGGACATTAACTGTCGGTTCGGCACCACAGTGAACTTTTCCGGCAGCGTGTGGTCGGTGTTCCACGCAGGAGTGATCGGGAAAGGACTGAAGGCTCGCACTGCTGCAAATCTGCTCGATCCATCAGAAGTCATCCAGGTGGGTTACTGACGGAGTTGTGATCGGAGGTTTACTCATTATGGACACCAATACTTATTAAATATGATCCTTTAACGATTAATTTTAGTGGTTAAATCAGCGAAAATACACAACAAATTGAGACCTGGGCATTAGTTCATTCATTTTTATCTGTGATTTTGTTGTAATTTCCCCTTGAAACAATTTAATGGGGCGTTATTATGTAATGTAACTATTTTATCTTTATATCATGTTATAATGTTATTCAATCATCAAAAACATACCAGGATTGTTGCCTTGACTCTTTCACGCATGTTTGAGAAATCCTCCAATTTTCATGCCAACCAGTCAGCTGTGCAAAACACTTGGGTGGGCCTGGCACCGCCTTCAAGGCGCAGCTCCTACTCAGAGCTGCAACTTCCAAGCTTCCGACTCACAGAGCAGTCCTCCCTGCAACTCCCTGACTCAGCTCCTTCAGACTAGCCAGCAGCAATTAGCAAACACTTGGTGGACACATCTGCTGAGCTCTAGTTTAATTGTAGAAATGTTGATAAAGAGTTAAAAAAGGAACCATGTTTTGATAACTTCCTCAAGGCGAAATTTCAGAAAGAGCAGGAATTTTTAAAGAGACAGAGGCCTGATTTCAAGGCATTAAATTTCAAAGTCTAATTCCTTTTAAGTCATATATAATATATGTAACATTTTTATAACAGCTGTTGGTTCAGTCTTATAGCTAATTGTGCTATAAAATGGCACAATGTCCCTAGAAAACACACAATACTGCCCCGTTAAATAATGGGAAGAAAAGGTCAAAAGTAATGTAAATACTAACTGTATGCAAATTGCTGACCATCACTTTGTCAATATAGTCGTTGATTCCTTCACATCCATAGGATCTAAATCAATAAGACCGAAGCCAGTTATGTAAGCTGCGTTTCTATATTTTCTCTGCAGAACATCCAGACTCTCCTGGCCGTCATCGTCCAGTGCTGCAGTTCGTCCAGCCTCAACGGCTCACAGTCGCCGTCCGATCCCGAAGAGCCCCCACCCATCAACGCTGAGGCAGCCAAGGTTGTTGCCGTCACGCTGGTGGAAAACGTCTGTCCAGACGTGGCCAACGGGGAGCTGTCCTGGCCCCCCGAGGAGCACGCCCGCACCACCGTGGAGCGAGACATCCACATCCGGCGGTGCTTCGAGGCCCACCCGGTCCTCTTCCATCTGCTTCAGGTTGTGGCGGCCGGACGGCCGGCGCTCTGCTACTGCTCCGCCGTGCTCAGAGGCCTTCTGGCTACGCTGCTGTCCCACTGGGAGGGTTCCCGCGAGGCTTCATCAACAGACTCTCCTTGGCACCTGCAGGCCTCTTGCCTTCTGGTGTCCTGCATGGGCGAAGGCCAGCTCCTGCCACCTGTGCTGGCCAACGTTCACGAGGCTTTTGCTCACCTGACCCCATTTGAGGTGAGGCTGCTGCTCTTGGCCGTCTGGGAATACGTCAGGGGAAACGGGCCGCTGCCCCAGAAGTTTGTTTTCAGCTCAGACAAAGGCATGTTCTGCAGGGACTTCTCACGGGACGGGGACGTGTCCAGGTATGTGGCACCGATCCACAGCGTCCTGCATAAAAACATCGACAGACTGGGACACTTGTGCTGGCGGTTTCAGCTCTGAGAGGGAAACAAACTGGTGATGCAAGTCAGCAGTTACTGTCACACGGGGAGATTACTGTTGTTACTTAAAGAGTGGACTTAAAATTCATAAATGTAAAACTTTGTGCATAAGTTTGTGTTTTAGATTATATTTTCTGTACTTTTCCGTTCAACTTCTATTAGAAAGCCCTGAGAACTGTTTAACTGTAAAGAGAAATAGTTTTCAAACTTAATTTGTAATTTTGGTTCAGAAAAACCACTAATTCTAGTTGTTCTGTAAACATACTTTCCATCTTTTGTTATAGAAAGAAACTTGTTTACACCACATTGCAAAATAAATCCCCATTTAGTTGCAAACAGCTGCTGAATTTGTACTTTTTTGCTGCATCATCAGGTCGATCTGGAGATCATTACAGGTAATAAGTTTGGCTTCTAAATTAAAATCAGCCATATTTCATTTCTATTTCTCCAGGCAATTCAACATTGTGATCTCTCTGCTGTCTTACGTAAAGCCACATTACAGTGGCTAATGGAGGATTGAAACATGTACAATGTCTGCACCAGCTACATATAAAACTTCATGATCTATGATAGGTATTTTTGTTTACCTAAATACCAAGAAAGGACCACAGACAACGTTTATGAGTTTTCAACCAAGCTTCTGCAGAAGGAGGAAGCATAGCAAACCACTTCTCCAAGGTGTTTACCATGCGTTCTGACTCCCGGTAGCAGAGCCCGTCTTTTTATTAAGAAAGGAGAAAGAAGGGGAGTCAGAATGGAATGTGGGAGAGTGATAAATCAAGGGGTGGCTATTCTGAAACAAGGAAGAACTACATTCTACACACAAGCAGTTCAAGGAGTATCCCAAGATAAGAAGAAGCAGCTGCAGCTTCAAGGTTTAGGGAAAAGCAAAGTTTTGTCTTTCACACAGTTTAACAAATGCCTCCTCTCTGGGGTGTGAATACTAAACCTTTATTAGGATGGCTGGGTTTTTGAGTTCTCCCCATATTGGCTGAACAGGGCCAAAAGGCCGGAGTCCACCCTGACGACTCTGATGGCTCAAATTAGCATCCCTTCTTCAATTGTAAATGTGGCCGTTGACCGTCAGGCCAGAAGGTAGGAATGTGAATAGTCCATGTTGGGGGTGGGTGCGATCTATGATGGAGGCAGCTCTACAGTAGACTCTCCTGTAGGTAGTGCTCTTCAGTTTAGTTTTGAAGCATACATGAAGTGTTTTTGGAGAGATGTGACCTTTTGCAGCTGATCCATGATGTTGTGCTGCATTATCCAGGTCATTTTGCCAAATGTACATAGAGTTTGCAAAACATACAATCTGTTTCAAGAAATATGCAAAGGTTTTTCTAAAAGAAATGAGTAATGTTTCTCTTTGAAATAAAGCTAAGTGGGTTTAAAATGACAGTTTAGAAATAAACTAACCAAATTAATTGTGTTGATCCACCTCAAAAAAATCATGCAAAAAGTGTAAGCAAAAGAAATCTGGGAGACTTTGCACATGCAAATTTGCATGCAGCCTTTTGTGCTGTGGAGGATAAATAGGTGACTGCTTCACCTATTTAGTTCACAAGAACTAATGGCATTTATTTCAGTCATAATCTTGCGGGGGGTGACCAAGGTTCCATCACTATGTGACAGCTGGTCAGCAAACCTGGCAAACATGATTGACATGGCAGCACTGAATGCACATGTGCTTTATCAGGCATGCATTGGGGTGCAGGAGAGACGGGTGGACTTCCTGGTTGAGCTTGCAAAAGAGTTCGGTAACTCTCATGTGAGTGAGAAGAAGGCACACAAGGAGAAACTGCTTCGGCAACAACCTTCCACACCCAGCTCAGGCAAAAGGGCGAAGTGTCAGGTCAACCATCGATGCAGGATGCATGTCCCGAGGCCGAAACATCATCAGTGACCCCTCACACCCCCACCATGGACTGTTCTCCCTGCTGCCCTCTGGAAAGAGGTTCTGCAGCATCCGGTGCAGGTCCACCTGGTTCCGAAACAGCTTTTTCCTACTTGCCATCAGACTGCTGAGCTCTTAACTGGACTGCACTCAAAAACTGGTCTCCACTTTATACCTTGCACATGTACAGAGCTAAATAACTTCTATTTTACTGTCAGTCCTGCACTTTATATTTTATATTTAGATTTATATTCATATTTTATACTGTATTTTATTTTACTCACAACATTGGAACCTCAAACATTATCCTGAGCCGTATGCAACGAAATTTTGTTCTGTATACACCCTGTGCAATGAAAATGACAACAAAGTCAGTCTAAGTCGAAGTCTAAGGAACAATTGTGCAACTGTGAGATGCGTTGAGGCCATTAACAGGGTACTTATAAGGTAATGGCCCTATTTACTGAACAAAAGCGCCTGCTAGATAAAATCCTTCAGGCCAGTTGGACTATCTAAGCCGAAATAGGTATATGTCAGAATGGACTAACTCAAGCCATTCTAGTTTAAATGAAAAACAAACTGGTAACTACTTATGTGAGAATGATAACAAAACATAATTATTCTAACAATCTATACAAACATTGCTTGTGGTGCCTTAGGAGAACTCAACCAAGTCTTAAAGAGTCACTTAAAGAGCAACATCTGTCTTTAAAGATCTTGTGCATCCTTCTACCATTAGGAGTGATGTTTACTTATCCCCAAAGTGGATGATTACACCAGTACTTTGAGACCTTTTATGCATTTAGCTGTTGGGTTTTTAAATTATTTCAGATGAGTTGCACTGCCTGGAGTCCTGATACAATTTTATAAAAGTTTTGTTTGTTTTTGAGGGGGTTCTATTGAGCATTGTAGACTCTGCTGGACAGAAAAAAGTATTTTATTTCTATTAAATTCAATTCAGTGGACTCTAAATACGAGATAACAGAAGCAATGTCTTTACCAACAACATAAAACCAATTGTCATCAGAAAACCAGTACACAAATATAAAACATTACAATCAATTACATTACAAAGATCTGTGCTAAGAACTGATCCTTGGGGTTCACCTTTATTTAGTTTTCAAACTGATTTTGATTGAATTTTTCAAATTGCCTTAAGGTTTTCAAGATAAGGCTACATACATCCATTTTAATGTCAAAGGACATGTAGTAATACAACTTTAATGAGATTCTGTTGCATGTTGCATACTGTCTGTAATCAAGTTGCCGAAGAAGGCTGGTTCTGTCCTTGGGACTACTGCGGAAATAATTGTGCAAAGGATTATTCATAAAATAAATAAAATAGACAACCCTGCTCATCTTCTTCATGAGACTACTTTCCAACAACAGAGTGTTTTCAGTCAGAATCTTCTTCAGATTAGCTGTAATACAGACTAATACTGGCCACAGCCATCTACAACGCTGCTGAAGAACCTTGGATAATGACCTACAACATTTAATTTCCCTTTGGGGTTGATAAAGCATTTTTGAATGAATTTTGGGAAAAATATAAACAGAATAAAGTATATAAAAAAAGTTCAGCTTGATTTAACACTAGAACTACCAAAGATTCCCAAAATGGGAATCTTCCTCTAGGTACCAGAGAGGGGCCAGTTTGGCCCTCCAAGAGAGGGTGTGAAGAGGCGCCTTTGTTATGTCAATAAGGCCATTACTGACACACCACAAGAGGGGGGCAAAGCTGAACTCTGCATTCCAAAAGAAGGGTCATTGAATACTTCTACCTTTGTATCCCAGAGATGGGTCGATTGACCTGAGGGGGCAAAAGGTCAAAAGTTGAAATGCTTTTGTGAGTTTGGCTCTCCTCCCTCCTCGCTGATGCTTCAGACAATGGCTACATATAAAATTGAAAGGATGCTAATTGGATTCATCAGCTTTTTGCATTTTGGACTCAGTGTATTTTGTCTCTCTTTCAGGACTACAGGGGGAGGTCGAAATTCTCTGGCATGCTAGTGTTAATCAATTTAAATTTCATGTTATTTCTTTATTTTATTTTATCTACAACTTCAAGTTGGTTATTACTGTGTCTTGTCTCTATTCTCTATGCTGCAAAAGCGAAGTAATTTCCCTGCTTATATAATATAAAAATTATATATATTATATTTAGCTTAGTTTTATTTTAGCAAAAAAGCACAATGAATTATTTTTAATATTTTAAATGGAGATTTAGAAATTTTACAGACAGGTACCAGATGTATTTGTGTCTAAGTCAAGAGGTCAAGAGGCTTTTTAGTTTGCAAGAAGCAGGATGGAGAAGAGGATACAGAAGATATACAAAAAAAAATATACAAAAGAACAACTGTTATTTGTTTGAATGCTTTTTATTTTTGTCATTAATAACAATTAAAAAAAATACAAGAAATAAAACAATTCCACAATTATTTGCAATAGGCACAGTGGGACAGCAGGGGGCTGCGTGTGTGTGTGTGTGTGTGTGTGTGTGTGTGTGTGTGTGTGTGTGTGTGTGTGTGTGTGTGTGTGAGTGGCATTTCAGCCCTCATTCTGTGCACTGTCTGCACTGTCGGCACACATCTGGCACTGCCAGTTCATGGGCTTGCTGCATTTGCCACATGCGTATTTGAAGCAGTCAACGCATCTCCTATTTGTACTATTTTTAATGCATCGATGGTTGATTTGGCACTTCGCCCTTTTGCCTGGGCTGGGTGTGGCAGGTTGTTGGCAAAGCAGTTGCTCCTTGCACGCCTTCTTCTCACTCACATGAGAGTTAGCCAACTCTTTTGCGAGCTCCACCAGGAAGTCCACCCGTCTCTCCTGCACCCCAGTGCATGCCTGATAAAGCACATGCGCATTCAGTGCTGCCATGTCAATCATGTTGTAGAACACGGCAACTGGCCACCTCCGTGTTCCTGCACGCACGCTGTACTCCCGCACCATTTTGTCCATCACATCCACACCGCACTTTGCTTTGTTATATTGTTTGATGGTGTTTGGCTTTCTTCTGGTGGTATCCTCAGTCTCAACCACGCTGTGCATGCTGCTGAGAACGTAAACGACCTTCTTCCTTTTGGGCGCATACACAGTCAGCGTGGCATCAGAGGTTGAAAACACCTGAGTGGTGAATTCAGTGCGATCCATCTGTCTAGCGGATTGAGGAATTTCCCGGCTTCTCTTGTTGACTGAGCCGAGGATGGTGGTTTTCCGGCTAAGCAGTTGTTGCGCAAGTGACAGTGATGTGAAGAAATTGTCCGTGGTTACAGTTCTGCCCTTGTCCATGAACGGTTCCATCAGCCTCATCACTACAGTCTCGGACAGTCTCTCCCCGCTGGGACGACTGGGGTCCTTGCCAAGATATGGGAAGACATTACAGATGTACTGTGATTTCAAGTCGCAAGCCACCCAAAACTTGATGCCAAACTTGTCCGGTTTTGTTGCTATGTATTGAAGGAAACAGCAGCGGGTTTTAGTGGGGAAAAGCTGTTCACCAACAGTGATGTGTCGACCAGGGTTGTAGGATGCGATGCAGTTAGTGACAAACGATCCCCAAAGATCAGAGATTGCAGCGAATCTGTTGGTCTCCGCTCGCTCACGGCGTGTAAACATGTCATCAAAGCGTAGGTGTCGCATGATGTTTTGGAAGCGGTTTCGGGCCATAGTTGAAATGATCATTGGGTTTCCCAGGTTTGCTGACCAGCTGTCACATAGTGATGGAACCTTGGTCACCCCCCGCAAGATAACGACTGAAATAAATGCCTTTAGTTCCGGGAGATCCATGAACCAATCCTGCTGCTCCTGACGTGCATGTTGGGTGGTCCACTGTTGAATGGTACGAAGCATCTCCAGAGTAATAAAACAGAGGAAGCTCTGAAGGCGACTCCGGATGCTTCGACTGGCCTTAGCGCTTGGCTCTCCATCTTTGGCGTACGGCTCTATTGGAGTGAAATGGAGATGTGTCCCCACTTGTTCCTGCCGCCACACTGTACCATCCTTCGTGGTCTCTGTCGGCTCACTCCCCGAACAAGCTCTCTTTTTTGGTAGCGGGAGAGTCTCCTCATCTGCAAGAAAAACAATTTCAAATCAACTTTTTGTTTCTTTCTAAATAAAAAAATAGTCAGGAAAATAAAATAGGCAGGTTGAGAAAACTAACCTGAAGAGAGCTCAGAGTCCGAATCCGGTTGAGCGTCTAGGTCTTCTTTGTCTATGACTTCTTCATCTATATCTTCTCCTTCTGAATCCCAAGGCTTGGAATTCTGCATAAGTAATTCCAAAGCCTCTTCAGCATTCATCGGCTTCTGTGTCCTCTTCGCCATCTTGATTCTTGCAAACTAAAAAGCTGAGTGAATGTCCAGATATTTATACTCCACAGCACAAAAGGCAGCATGCAAATTTGCATGTGCAAAGTCTCCCAGATCTGGCCCGCCTCTCACCCCTCCCCACACTCAGGAACCACCAGAAGTAGTTATTTTCAAAATTTCTATCCTGTTCCAAGGACAATCAGCGTGAACGTTGATGTAGTGAGTTTGGCTCTCCTCCCCCCTGCTGGTCCCCCAGGCTATGGTCACATCTACAGGGATGCTAATTAGACCATTCAGAGTCGTCAGTTTGGCCACATTCGGATGCTAATAACCCAGTTTGGCCCTCTCTCGGTAGAGATAGGAATTTCTCAAAATCCTGGTAGTCCTAGTGCTAAATGTCGGTTTTACAGGTAAGGTTACACTTTTTAATTCATATTAAGGATCTAAGAACTCTAGGTTGCTCTTGCAGTCAACAGGCACAGTTTATATTAAGCACCACAATAGCCTGAAATAAATCCACCGTGACAAATCCGGGATGAATGTGTGCGCTTCACTGAGTGGATCTTGGAGGTGACGTGTCCGACCGTGAGAGGGTAAATATTCCCAAGACGTTCCCGTGTCGGCTCCATTCAACATCATTCGCATATCTAAATCACTGACTTTTATCTTAATCCTCCCTCTCTAGGTTTATTGTCGGATTAAAAATTGAGCACTCATTTTTAGGTCAGTTGCTGAGAATCTTCCTTTTTTAAACGATCTTTGTTGCAGAGTGAAAGGGGGCGGAGCCAACGGGACCCGAATCAAGATGGCCACCTTCACTGAGAGGTAAAGACTGAGCAGTTCCGCTCTTTAATCGTTTCTTTTTCACCGTCTTCCTTCGGCTTTCCTTAGCTTGCTGGCAGGGGTTATAAGTTTTGGGTTGAATTTAGTAAATGCAGAAGTCATTAAAGGTTTGGACGCCGCGAAGGAGCCCAGTACTAGTGGAAAAGTCTCAATCTCCGTTTCAATTGAATTAGCGGCTCGGCAGGATGTTAGCAAGGTTAGCATGATAGTGTTCTGATTTACAGAGCAGCTTATTCAGACTCGTACTGCTGCCACTCATGTATTCTTCAACCAGAGAGCCGTATAGTGTTGCGGTTATTTTGTTTAACCTGTATGTACTGTGTTATTTTTTAAATTAATACGGGCGCAGATTAATTTTAGCAGTCGTTAGCCGCCGTGTTAGCTAATACGTTCTTGGCAATAGTCCAAACACGTTAATTCGCGTCGGTAAGATTTGACAGGAATAAAGAGACGCGTTCGATGGAGTTTTGCCCTTTTTAAAATTCAAAAAGCAGCGCTTAGTACTATTTTATTTAAATACACATTGTGTGTTTGCAGGATTTAAATGGTAAAGATTTAACTGCAATTGATTTGAGGGCATATTTTATAACCACAACGAGCTCAAAGTTCAGGTGTATGGTTTAGCAGTTCCTCCTCAGGTTTGTGGCGCGTCCCCTCCGGTAATTATTTGTCTATTGCTCAACCAAACCAGAGTGCATGAACTGGAGATGTGCTGTTGGTTTTTCCTCCGCAGGATGGGGCCTGTCTTGTTGCTCTGGCTGGCCGTGTGCCTCAGTGGATCCTGGGCTGTGGACAAGGGCAACTTCAAGACCTGCGACCAAAGTGCTTTCTGCAAGTGAGTGGAACATGGAAAAGTGATGCATTTAATTAAAGGCATATTTCCAAATGAAAAGCACATGGCTGATTTATGACTGATGCCTGTTTTTACCTTGTGCCAGGCGGCAGCGAGCGATGAAGCCTGGTGAGTCCCCTTATCGGGCCCTGCTGGAAACCATGGAGCTGACCAACACCAGACTCACCCTGCAGCTCATCAATGACAATAACAAGGTAGATTGAAGTTGGATGATCACTTGGGTACATTACATTAAAGGTTTTAAAGATAAAAATGGATCTTAAACTTTTCTATTTTAAGAATCAGGTAGATCTTGTAATGTAATGTTTAAGGAAATGTTCTTATGCTGTAAAACTCTGGTACTTTTAGTCATGATTATTGCATGTCATGTCTAATACATACAATACAGGGCTGTTAGAAGGGGGATTACAAAAAAAGATTAACATTCTTAATTTAATGAAAATTGACCCATAATTTTCTTCTAATGCTTTTAACTTATATTTTACAGTATTTACATTTTGTCTTGCTATTTTTTTTAGTTAAACATGGTGATGATTGCCTGCCTGAAACATAGGGTTAATATTTACCCGACAGTAAAGGCTAAACATTATTGAAACAGTAACTTTCTCACAAAGATGGTTTTAACATCAACTGTAATTTCCAAGACTCCCACTTCTTTCCATTCAAACCGTCAAGACACAATGGTTTCCAGTTATTGACTTGCACATCTTGTTGTTTTAGATTCATAAAATGCACAAGTATGTGCAACATTATAAAGGTGGCAACTTGATATTTGAGCACATATGAGCTCTGTAATACTGTATATAACTAATATATACATATTTTTAAAGTGATGAAAGTTGACTTTGACTAGTCACTTTGGCATCGTAGAAATGCAGGAGAGGCTTCATAGTAACTGACAGGCTTTGTTACGTACAGCATATATACAGCAAATTTCATCTGCTTGGGAAAATAGTTTATTGAATTAATTCTGCTTTAAAACTTGTGACTAGTCATCGCAGAGCACTAGTTAATCTAATTTGATGCCTCACCATGTCGAATCACAATTTTCAAGGCGGTTCAGCTGCTATAGTTATGGTAATGGAAAGTACTCTTCTAACTATTCTAGTAAATCTGTGACAGGATGGAAATACAAGACCTGACGTGTTGCAATAGTCAGGAAAAGATAAGACAACAAAACTTTATTACTACTATACTGTATGTGGCGTGATCGGACGCTTAAAAATAACAGGAGGCTTAGATGAAGCGATTTGAATGGGCAAAACTCTGAATATTATAAGCACAATTAATTGAAACAGTTGTGAATTATGGCTGAATGCTTGGCTAAAAATGGGACAAGAATGAATGAAATTAAAGCATAATAGTCATACAAAATCAGTCACAGGTTTGTTTGATTATTGTTCTTAAATTTTGACCTAATTGCAGAATCTTGGAGCATATTTAGTTTTTCTGCACAACCTTTACTTTTTTTTTTACCTTAATCTTTGTTTGATCAATATTTTGTCGCTGTGTGGAATCTGCTGGATGGGTTTTGCATCCAAATTAGAATAATTTTATATTAGTAAATCATTTTATTACGTAGAACTGTAGACGTCACTGCGGCTGTGCTTTTCTTTTTCCACCACCAGAGCTTGTTACAATATGAAAGGAAGGCTGAACCTCCCCTAAGTATTTCTGCAGAGACTAAATAAAAGTTTGTTCCAAGAAATTAAACATCACACATGTGGAAATACGATTTTAGCAGATTAAAATCGTATCATTGTGTAGGTCAGATCTGCCTCAAGGCAACATTCCTCCACAGAAACATCAAGAATGACCTTTCAGCTGTATTAAGTGTGACTTGCTATCATCAGAGCTGCAGTTTGCCCTGCATGAAATGCTTTCTATGGCAAAAGTTGAAATTGCAGATTGGAGTGAGTTCCTTGTGTTTCTGGCTCAGTCCAATCAGCGATGTTGCTGCAGTGTTGAAGAGAAATCTGCTGATCTCTGCTTTCAGGTGCGTCTTCTGCTCGAGCTCTACCGTCTCCAGGGAAACATAACGAGGGTGAAGATTAACGAGCTGAAGCCTCTGAAGCCTCGCTATGAAGTCCCAGACGTGCTCATCAGGGAGCCGCCGACCGAGCCGTGAGTACCTCGTGATATTTCCCTCCTGCGTGGCGGATTCGTTTTTAGTCTGAGAGTCGAAGGTTTATTGCCACTAATTCAGAATACTTGTCCCCTAATTGAAGTTTTCCCCCCGTCCCAGTCTGTCTCTCCTGTCCCAGGATGAGAACGGGGTGGTGCTGTCTCTGGGATCGGAGTCCCAGAGGGTCATCGTCAGCGCCCGGCCCTTCAGGCTCGACATCGTGGAGGGACGCGACGTCCTGATGTCCCTGAACTCGCGAGGCCTGCTCAGTTTTGAGCACCTGAGGATGCGCAAGGACACGTGAGAGTCCACACACAAACACACACACACACGCCCACACACTTCCACACAAAGCCCTGTCGCTTTCTTTTTTTTTTTATAATCCACATCGTCACTCGGTGGATAAATTCAGTTTCTGTTCCCATGATATGGTTTGTTTTTTCAGTGCTGTCTCTGACTCGTTGTTCTGTCCTTTTCTCCCTATCATCCTAGTTTCTCCTATAAAGTAACTAGCACAGTGGCTAGCGTGTGGGATAATATCAAGAGGGTATTCTCTAGGTAAAGACCCTTAATGTGTATTCTGTTCCTTGTGCCTCTGCTGCCCGTAGTTACATAAGACTTAGGGTTTCCCATCGCACCAAGTTTATTTACCCTGAAATTAATGTGACTGTATGTTAGGGTGTGGCTGACTGTGTGCATGGAGGTGTTTGGATGTAGTTTTAAAACTGAGTCATCCTCACATTCAGACGCTTAAACAATCAATCTGATCATTAGAAAAAGCTGCAGGGTTACATTTTAGCTCTGGGTTTGATTTAAATTTTCCACTTTTGTCAGATTTTTTTTAAAAGCATTAACTCATCCATTGTCAAATCAGTAGCTCATCTGATGATCCAAATCTTTTAACTGCTTGATTTACAACATGTGGCAAGTAAAGTCTGAGTAAAGGGTCGAAGATGTAGATTTGAGTATTAATAACTCTTAAACTTTCTCACATTACAACCACAAACTATTTTACTGAGAATTTATCTGACGAACAACACAGAGTGGCATATAGTTAATTATAAAGTAGAAGTAAAGTAATTCATGTGTTTGAATAAGTGTTTAGATCTGAAAAGTGTGGCATGTATTAACATGCAGCACCGTTACTTTATAGAACCAGCTTTTGTTGTGATTGGAGTCGAGTCTTTTAGTTTGTGTCCACTAGCTTTATACATCTAGAGACTGAATTTCTCTTCATAAAACTATCAAGTTCAGTCAGATTGGATGGAGGACGACAATGTAAACGGCAGTTTTCAAGTATTGCCACAGATTTCCAGACGATTTAAGCCTGGGCTTTGACTGGGACACTCTGATACTTCGCCATTGTAGCTCTGGCGCCATGTTTAGCTCTGTCAACCTCCACTGCAGCCTGAAGACTTCTCAAGTCTCTAATTCTGTGTTTCCACGGAGTGGGTCATTACACTATTTTGACATTGTATTGATGTTTGAGCAAAAACGCTGAACTTTTCACATGTGGATGTTTTTTAGCTGCAGATGAATCCTTTGCTACAAATGATCAAGCATTCACTGGATTAATTCTGATTTTAGGCAGTAAAATTCTTGTTTTCTAATTTAAAAGAATTGTATTATTTGTATATTTGCATATATTAATGTACATCTAATGTATTAAAAAGGTTCTGTAGATTGTGCCCGTTTTTTTATTTTTATTTGATTAATCATCAGAATAACCAATAGAATGATCGATTAATAAAATAATCGCTAGTTGTAGCTCTAGTATTTTCTTCATCTACCTCCTTCTGAAGAAAAGCATCCCTGTGGTGCAATCAGGGAGTCGGGCAGTTTTAGTTTTCACACCAACTTCTTGAGTATAAGCCATAAACCGTTATGTATGCGCTCTCTCCTATGTTGTGAATTTTAAAAGTTTGCTTTTCTTTTAACACTTGTTTTATTCTTGACTCTTCTCCAGAAAGACCAGTTTTGTGGAATAGTTGTCAAATTCTTTTACCTTTGAAACCTCTGGTCATGTAGCTAGTGCTAATGATGACTCTGTGTTGCTCTGTCTCAAAGTTAAAGTGTTATAAATACTCATCAAGTTCCCCTACTGAATGTCTGTCTGAGCCCACACGCAGTCTGTCCCCTCAGACTTTGCTGATCAGCTCCCGTCAGCAACATCTCTCTTTGTGGTTCTACTTCTGATTGCAGTTTTGCATTAATTCAAGGTCATTTTAAATCGCTTCCTCTGGACAGTAGCAGGTCGGGTCGGCTGCTCACTGCATGTTTACTGCTTAACGTCACGTACTTCTGCAGCTCAAGGATTTTTCTTTTTTTAGAGCTGCTTCTAAGGGTTAAACTCTGGTGTTTTTGGATCTTCTCGGTTCTATCTGGGGGTTTTTAAGGTGGTGTATGCTGCAACGTGTTGAACCGTTGAGTTCTGGTCTTTCAATACCAAACCTGAAGTAGCCACAAGGCAGGAAGTTGTTCAGTCCCTATTTGTAATTAAAGCTAGGTCACTCTGTTTTGTAGTTTTATTTAGTCGTCTCTGCAGTGAGGGGACAATCATTAATCCTGCACCCTGTTCCATGTTGTTTTATTTACCTTTAACTATAGTTTAATTATCTCAGCATATTATTACCTCTCATGAGACGGTTGCCAAAGTGACGCTCTTTCTTTTCTACCCATCCTTCTGAGCAGTCAGGCTGACCCGGAGGCTGAGAACAAAGAGGGGACGGACCCGGCGAACCCGGCCGAGGTATTTGGAGATCCATTGTTTGGCTCTTTAGGTTTTATCTCATGGTTTCTGCTCCTCCGTGACTAGTTTTGCCTTTTGACTACCAGACTGCAAAAGAAGAGGAAGAGAAAGTAGAAGACGGGATGTGGGAAGAGACGTTTAAATCGCACACAGACAGCAAACCGAGCGGTACAGCATGCAGTTTTAGCTTTAGCTGAAGGTATTTGTATGAGAGGTTGAAAGTTGAAATGTTTCACCCGTCGTCTCTCTACTCAGGTCCTTCTGCCATTAGTTTAGACTTTTCATTGCCGGGCGTGGAGCACGTCTACGGCATCCCAGAACACGCAGACACCCTCAAGCTTAAAACGACAGAGTGAGTCTCAGCTGCACGTTTCATCTATCAAAGCCTCAAATGCAGAAATGACATGTGAATCCCTCTGGTTTTGTTTTCAGTAGTGGGGATCCGTATCGGCTGTATAACCTGGATGTTTTCCAGTATGAACTGTATAACCCGATGGCCCTGTATGGGGCAGTCCCAGTGATGTTGGCACACAACACTCAGCGTACTATGGGCATCTTCTGGCTCAACGCTGCAGAAACCTGGGTGGATATAAGTTCAAACACAGCAGGAAAGGTAAAGTCTATTCTCCCTGACCAGAGATCAGCATTCACTTCCTGGTTTCCCCTTAAAGCCTCGAGGATTTTGAAATGAGTCTGGGAAATGTTTTTGTTTCCAAATCCCATTTTGTTCCTCTCTCCAGACGGTGTTTGGGAAAATGCTGGATTACGTTCAGGGCTCCAGTGAGACGCCACAGACGGATGTTCGTTGGATTTCAGAAAGTGGAATCATAGATGTCTTCCTCATGCTGGGACCGACTCCCAGAGACGTCTTCTCTCAGTACGCTTCTCTAACAGGTGAGAAAGAACATCAAATGAGACTCAAGCTTTAATTTCCTTGGTTTCATGTTACCTTTTGGCTCCTTCTGAGTAGAATTTACATAGCGACTCTTAGAATTGTTGATTTGCAAATGAGGAAACTAACTAGTTGAAAACATCTGCAACCAAATGGCAGAGATCATCTTGTGTCTGTTGTTTTCTGACCTCTTTGGTCCTTTTGCCCCTCAGGCACTCAGGCATTCCCCCCTCTGGCCTCACTGGGATACCACCAGTGCCGCTGGAACTACAACGACCAGGAAGACGTGCGCTCGGTGGACGCCGGCTTCGACGAGCACGACATCCCCTACGACTTCATTTGGCTCGATATCGAGCACACGGACGGGAAGCGCTACTTTACCTGGGATCCTCACAAGTTTGCATCACCAAAGGAGATGCTGCAGGGTCTCCTGGACAAGAAACGCAAGGTACAGCTGACAAAATCTGTATATTTGTTTATTAAGACCCTAAAGAGTTCTTATGAAATCTAGAGTTTGGTTTTTATCCTTTTCCAAATATGGATATTTATCCATATGGATAAATCTCTGTTTTGACTAAACAGAGATTCTTAAAAAAAAAGAAGGGCTGTAATAGATTAATGTATATTTAAATCTGTAGTAATTTAAATTTATTTACTATTGTAATAGATTTATTGCCTAGATCCATTGTGAAGCCAAATCATTCAGAAATGAACAAGAGGTTTTCCAGACTTGAAACAATCTTTTACATCAAATATGTGGTTCAGGCTATTTAAATCTCTATTTTAAGCTTCTACAGATAAACTGGAGGCATCAAAGATGAAACTGTACTTTAAAAAATCTGTAGGTTGGTCTAGGTGTTTTATACATTTTGGCTTATTCAATTTTGTCCAGATTCTATTAAAAAGGAGCAGAATATCTCTTTACCATGTTGCTCTATTTTCCCGATTTGTGGATTTGAGATAAAAGTTTTTCACTTAAATATCCAGAATATTCTAAAAACTGTTGGAAACATAGAAATCCGAGTCTGGAAAAGTGGAGAGCTCTGAAATGAAAACGTGATTAAATCTTTTATGCAGCTTTATAGTTTCCTGAAGTAGATTTTAAACTCTGTTGGCTTGAGGCTCAGCACATTTTATTCCTTCCAGATGGTCGCGATTGTCGATCCTCACATCAAAGTAGACACAAACTACAAGATCCACAACGAGATCCGCTCTCGGGGTTTCTATGTGAAGAATAAAGATGGCGGAGACTACGAAGGCTGGTGCTGGCCTGGTAAGACTCCTACAACTCTGGCATGGTTTTATTTTTTTATCTAGAGATTAAAACCTGATTTTTTTTCTCTTCTCTTCTGTTTTCCTTCACTGCTGATGAATAAATAGGGAATGCAGGTTATCCAGACTTCACCCGTCCTGACATGAGGGCCTGGTGGGCCAGCCAGTTTGGTTACGATCAGTATGAGGTGAGTAGCTCATGTGGAGTTTTGTATTGTTGTAAATAATATGAAGCATTCAGCTGTGCAGAGCAAAGCTAGAAAACGAGAAACTGTGTCTTATTAAATGTTGGCACCTAATTCAACTTTGGAAACATTCACACCATTTTCTCTTTGCTTACATTTGAGTCTCAGACATGATTACCACCTTTGAATTAATTGCATTTTGTTGTCACAGTTTTTAGGTTGTTTTGTGTCGTAGTTTAGATTAAACGGAGTGTGTCCGCTCTGCAGGGCGCCATGGAGAACTTGTATACGTGGAATGACATGAATGAGCCGTCCGTGTTCAACGGGCCGGAGGTCACCATGCACAAAGACGCAATGCACGAATCCTGGGAGCACCGCGAAGTGCACAACTTATACGGCCTTTATGTGGTCAGTGAGTTTAAGCCGAGTCACACTATGATTTTTAGGCCACTCTTCTGTCTTTTTTTTATTCTAACTAAATATGGAAAGAGTGATCTATTGTAACTAGATTTGGTACATCTACTTTTTGCTAGAAATTAGCTGGTGGGAAATGTAAAATAGTGATGAAATCCTCCGTTTTCCTGGCCTGCAGCACAGGGCCACAGCAGAGGGTTTGACCGAGAGGTCTGGAGGAGTCGAGAGACCGTTTGTCCTCACCAGAGCTTTCTTTGCTGGTTCCCAGCGCTACGGTGAGGCCATCAGCACCTTTACCTCCAGATTACCCGCTAACATCGACTCAACATCTGTTAAAAGATAAAACATTAGGCAAGCCTTTTTATATGCAAAATGTGTTGTTTTGCATGCAGGTGCTGTGTGGACCGGAGACAACGCTGCAGAGTGGGACCACCTGAAGATCTCTATCCCCATGTGTCTGAGTCTGGGCCTGGTGGGAATCTCTTTTTGTGGTGGTGAGTTTATAAACAAACACACAGCTTAGGTTGATGGTTATATTTGGCTTATTAAGAACATTTCTGTAATTTACATTAACATGTTTGTTGTTTTTTTATTTTATGTTTTGGATCTTATTTAAATTACTTGCATTATTAATTTTATATCTCTTATGATTTTATTTATATTTTCTAATATATATTTTAATGGAGTATCTTGTCAACAAATAAGCAATTTCCCTTTGGTGACCAATAAAGTATATTCCTGTTATTTTTATAGTTCGTGTAATTTACAAAAAATGAAGCATAAAGTTGTTGAAGTTTTATATTTACCTCATTATTAATTGCAGAAACCTGCCTTGGTTGAGTAAAATAATGATTCTTATCAGCACTGTGGAAATAATCCAACTTAACACCCTGCAGTGTTTGGTAATGTCACTATGGAAACAGGTCTGTCCTGTTGCCATAGTGATGGCAGAAGTTCCCCCAGTAATGAAGCGGCAGTTATTTTTCAGTTATGTTGGCTTGAATTATGCTGGCTGCTCTTCAGACTTTATTAAAATTAATGAATCTGTGTTTAACACAAAAAGAGATCTGGTGTGAGAAAAAGCTTCTTGATGATCAGTTTGTTGTTTTTAATCAAAACCCTGTGGATTGAAAAGTCAGTTTTCTAGACTAAATGTGAAGTTGTGCAATGATCATACAAAACATGTTCTATGTTTAAAACAGATTTCAAGTTTCTATTTAGTTTTAATTTTAGCTGTAGGTACTTTATTAATGTACAGTCCATATTGTTTTTAGGTATTTTTCTATTCAAGTGAATTTCCCCACTGTGGGATTAATAAAGAACCGTTTTTATACAGCTGATGTCGGCGGGTTCTTTAAGTCGCCGAGCACCGAGCTGCTGGTGCGTTGGTACCAGACGGGAGCTTACCAGCCCTTCTTCCGGGCCCACGCCCACCTGGACACGCCGCGCCGCGAGCCCTGGCTGTTTGGTCCAGAAAACACGGCTCTGATGCGCGAAGCCATTCGCCAGCGCTACACGTTCTTGCCTTACTGGTACCAGCTGTTCTACCTCGCATATCACACTGGAGAACCCGTCATGAGGTGAGGACAGGGAACGGTTTTTCCCTCTCGTGTGTATTGCTGATGCTCAGAGGAGTGAGGTGTTCATTTGTAACATGATGCAATTATTGTTCATCAGGAATATTTTGAGCTAAACAATTGAGGAGACGTATATCAAAGCGATTGGCTGCATTATTATTCCAAATTTGGTATTTTTCTTAAAACAAGAAAGATGTTCGTCCCACCGCATAGAAAAGCTTTGTCTTTCAGGTAAATAATAATCTGACTTTCCTCGTGTCTGTTGCAGGCCACTTTGGGTGGAGTATCCCCAGGATCCTGCTACTTTTGCTTTGGACGATGAGTATTTGCTCGGTGAGCCACAAAACACAAATCTCTTTCTGTAATGAGTATGAAGAGTTTCATCAGATTATTTCATGAATCTAATTACAAACTAGTTCTACCCTAGAACCGTTGTGCAGCTGTTTTCTCTCTAGTTTATCTTGATTCAGGGATTTTTGAAGTGGAGTAGAAATACTCCCTCTCCTACTTTGCTGCTATTATTGCTTTGTTGTTGCTAGAAAAAAATTAGTAACTTGTTTCTGCTGCCATCTTGTGGCCAAAAATGTTATGCAATGCAGGTTTAAAATTGTGTAGCTGTGTAGCTTGTAGTAGTTTTACTCATGAAATCAGAATTTTTGGATAATAAAACATTCATAATTTTTCTCCTGTTTGCTGGTTTCTGCTGCAGGCCGAGACCTGTTGGTGCACCCTGTAACTGAAGAGGGAGCCAGAGGCGTCACTGCTTACCTGCCGGGGAAACACGAGGTGACAGATTCGCTCTGCAGCAGGTTGTGATGGTTTTTAAGTTCAGGAGGTGATGCTTCACCCTGCGTGTCTGTCCTCAGGTCTGGTTTGACATCCACACCTTCCAGAAGCACAACGGCGGCCAAAACCTTTACATTCCTGTCACCATGAGCTCCGTAAGCCGTCACAAAAATTCAACATACAGTTGCAATGGATTTTAATGACGTCTCATTTTCCTGCTTTAGAGTAGTTCTTTAACCTCTGCTGTATTCTGTCACAAGTTCACTGATTTAGCTGGCTTTTTGTGCTTTCTTGCTAGATTCCGGTGTTCCAGCGCGGCGGCTCCATCATTCCCAGGAAGCTCCGAGTCCGCAGGTCTTCCACCTGCATGGAGCACGACCCGTACACTCTGTATGTGGCCCTTGATAATCAGGTGAAGAAACTTTGCGCCGTCTTAAGAGCAGCTGCAAGATTCTGCTGAGTGCTGGGTCGTCCTAATCAAAGCTCTGCTGTTGTTCAACAGAGAACGGCAGAGGGAGAGCTGTACATAGATGACGGCCACACTTTTAACTATGAGAAGAAAGAGTTGATCCACAGGAAGTTTTCCTTCGCCAACGGCGTCCTCACCTCTGTGTGCGTTGCATCATCTCAGCGTTTCTCTCTTCGCTTTTCTTCCAGCTCAGATCTTGATACTAAAGAATGAAACTCGGGACGATAAAAGTGCAGATTTATCTGCTTCTGTAATGGTTACGCCTCATGTTTGAAGATGAATTTGTTCCTCTGTCTTCTCCACAGTGACCTTGAACCAAACGCCCAGTTTACAACCAAATCTTGGGTGGAACGCATCATTATACTGGGAGCCAGTAAACCCAGCATGGTTACTCTTAAAACTGCTGGTGAGTGATTGATGCTCTTTGTCACATTATACAGGACACTAAAATAAACATTTTAGGGTTTCATAGGAAAGTAGAGGCTTAATTCAGATTAAAAATAACGGATTAAAAAACGCATTAAAAAAGTGTTTATTTTAAGCTTTCGTATATAGGAGTTATTGGAGGATTATAATATTAAAGTTTAGAAGTAAACTAGAAAAATAACTAATTGATCTGTAACAGTAACAAAGTTTGCTGCATAATAAACTGTCCGAAAAATTATTGTGATAAGCAATAATGTCTTGAGACAATTTTCAACAATATAATGGGATAATAATGCTTGTTCGCCCTTTAAAAATCTAATAAACTTTAATTTTGTGCAGAGGACTACACATTGGAACTGGAAGACATTTTAAATATCCAAAATAACTATAAAACAACCAAAGATGATAGATAAAAACCATACACAATCAAAAGGATAAGTAAAATGGATTATGAAGCATCTATAAACAAAATTGCCCTTTAAAAGATATGAATCATCACAGTGGAAATTATCGAGCTTGTTTTAGTTTATCATGCAGTTATTTCGGTATTTGCTTATTATGACCAGCTTGTCTCATCAAAACTTTAAAATAAGATCATTTGAAGCATGAATTCTTGTCCTTACTGTCCTCACAAAAAAACGTTCAGACTAAGAAATCTTCAGTTCTTAAGGTTTCCTGTTGTATTTTCTAATTGATCAGGAAACAATTTTTTTACATATAACCACGTTGCCCCAATAGTTTCATATTATGATGTACTTTGAGCAAAAAAGTCGACCTTAAATCAGTTTATCAACATTGTTCTTTTGGCACGTAAGGTCCCCCCAAACCCTTTCAGAGGATGTGAATACTTTTCTCTTTTCGGTTTTGCAGATGGCGAGAACCAGCTGGAGTTTGATTTCGACGCCTCCATGTCTGTGTTAACGATCCGCAAGCCTGGGATGAACGCGGGGGCAGACTGGACCGTGACCCTGCAGTGACCCCCAGAGACAGAAGACGAAAACAGAAAACGAGCAAACTAGACTGAAACAGGAGGAGATGGAGAGAGTAGAGAATAGACAGACTCCATTAATACTTCAAACTAACTAGAGCAGGACGTCAGAGTAACTGCAGAAACACACAGATCACACTTTCCATCCACATTAACACAGTTTGTTGACACTGAGCTCTGCCATTTCCTCTTTGTGTTCTGTCACACTAAGACCTGATGGCAACAATTAAAAAATTACTACTAGATAGGAAAATGTGTTTGTTTTTCAGGGAAGAAACGGAGTGGGCCGAGTCAACTTGGGAGTTTTTTGCTGCTGAATCTTCCTCTTGGTTTAGCACACTGTCTGCCTCATAAGAAACGCATCACTGTAAAGGGTGTTTGGTGTTTATAATGAAGGTCATGTCAACATTCTGATCACACACTCTACCTACTGCTGATTCCTTTCTGAATTTGAAGAAATCTATCGTTCCTCTTATAGGCAAAATCTAATCAGGTAAGAGCTCAGCCTTCTTTCCTCGTGCGAATTTAAAAGTTGATGGACAGTTTAACAACCGTCTCCTTTATGGCTCAAATCTTTTATCATGTTTTTTTTTTTTTTTTAACTGTTTTCAACACCACAAAGACGTCTTTGTTTAGCAGTCCTCAGCAAATCATTTTCCTCCAGTCTGTCATTGAGTTTCTCAGTCCTAAATAGAAATTATTTGTTTTTGTTGCTTCTATTTTGAAGTAATTTTCTTAATGGCACAGTTTGGGTTTTAAACTGGGGAGTGAACCACTGGCTGGATGATTCTGACAATATGTTTTCTCTTTTGAGCCATTTTTCTTCCCTTCGTATCTTGTTTTTAATGCACTTACAGAAGGGTGAGCCCTTAAGAAATTAGATTTTCGTGTTTCCTAGGCGATAGTTGAAATCTTCATTTGGGTTTTGATCATTAGAACAACTAAACGGTTGTCAATTTAAAGCCATCTGAACTACAGAAACATCAATCCAAAATATGCATCAATCTGCCATCAAGCTCAATTGTCTGACCTGCAGGAGGGAAGGTTCTGCAAGTTTCTGTTTTCAAGAGCATAAATGTTACCTCTGCATTGTTTTTTGTTAATGGCTTGAATTGGTGAAAACGGAAGTTAACGATTGCACTTCAGCTGTCAAAGTAGTCTGATGTACTGTAACAGATGAGACCAAGTGAAAATAAACTTGACCAAATGTGAAAAATAACAAGTCTGATTTCTTCCAGTAATTTTTTTGTTTGTTTTGGTTTTCTATGTCACTGTTTTCTAGGTATGGATAGCTATTTGTTTCAGACAGGGCAACTACTACAGAGCCCCCTAAGGGGACTATACTTAAACTGTTAACTTTGATGTTCAGTATTCCACCTTGTAATATTTTATCCAGTATGTTTTTGACTTGCTGACTTAACACAAAAAATTTAGGCCAATTTTACAGGTTTTTGGACAGGTTGCGATGAACTTGTGGTATTTTAATTGAACCTGGTTAAACTGCTAATGGGTCCAATAAAAGTGGAATTTTTTAAAATGTATTTCTACAAATTAAAGGACAATAGAGTAGATGAAGGAAGTACAAGACACATCTTCCATTAATCATAATGGGTAGGGAGCAGGATAAGCAAATAAGTCGGATAAGAAGTGTTTGCCAATAATAAATGCTTCTGAAGAATACCGTAATACCCTGATATTGAGGTGTTGGTATGTAATGAGACTGTCAAATAGCAATGGTCTTCAGTCAGAGGCTTCTTCAGGTTCATTGCTAGACTGACTGCTACTGCAGATCAAACCTGCCCATAGAATCACCATCCACAATGAGTCTTTGAAGATAGTTCAATGACATCAGTTACAAAAACATAATTTCCCTTTCGGATAAAGTATTTTTGAATTGAATTTCCCTTGCGGCGATCCAGTGCAGTTGTGCGCTGATTGGCCGTGCTCATCTCCGGGGTATAAAATTAACCATTTAGAAGAAAGCAAAAGTTTTCACATTTTAAAGAAAATGTTTACAAAGAGAATATATGAATTTTTTTTATATGTATAAGTATTCCATTGCTGTGTGTGAATAAAACCAAAGCGGAGACTGTGACAGCTCAAAGATTTGTTTACAAATTGCAGTTTGTGTGATTTTTGTCGCTTGCTGATGACGTCAGTGGTTCTTCCATCATGGCGGCGGAGAACTGTGAAGAGATGAGCGGTAACGGGGTGCCCGAAGAGTCTTCAGGTAGATTTATTTCTGAGTTTCCTGCCTAAAGTTGGCTGCGGGTTGACAGACGTGGCAGTGATTGTTTGAAGAAAGCGCTGCATTGTCGTTTCTGTGAAAAGCGGAAGGTGTGACATGCTAGGCTGAGCTACACACAGCGACACCGAGCAGAGCTGGACGGTCAGTGATTCTCTACAAGCTGAGCGGATGAGAGTTTTAACTCGCAGCTGTGCTGAGGAGGCTGCTGCTCAGCTCCCTGGAGGGACACTTTCTACAACTCAGTGGTTTTTACGTTCATCTTACTGCGCTGGTGTCTGTTATCATGTATGAATGGGAAGCTCTGCAGAAATCTCAACATTTCTTGCTTTTTATCGAAAGTTTCTTTCATTTGTTTAGCCCCAACTGTACGCACGGAGGTTTTCCTTCTCAGCAGGTTATCTAATTAATTTGGGTGTCTTAATGTGATTTTTAAAATAAATGTATTTAAAACAGATTATATGTTACATGAAACAAGAGTTACAAAGACATGTATGCATTATGCTGCTGTAAAGGTAATTTAAAATGGAATGGTCCAAACTTAATAAATATTGTAAACTGAATTAAGTAAAACAGATTTATTTTGATCTGCTGTGGAGTGGTGATCCTCTGGCTCTTACTCTGTTGACCTTTGACCTTAACGTGCTGTTTCACTACAGCAGAACCAATTTTCTTTGGCTCAAAGAAGCTAAGATCACACTCAGTTATTCCAATATTTTTTGTTAATTTTCTCCTTTTCGAAGCCATGGATGTCACAGAGGCACTGCCACCTCCTCCTGAAGCGTCGGAGGAAAATGGCGGGGCAGCTGCGGCCCCTGAGGGTCCTGCAGACCCAGATAACTACTCCACAGCCCTGGCAACAGCGAGCGAACAGGAGGATCTACCTGCAGACTTTGAGCGTCTGTGGAAAGCCGCACATGACAATCCTCAGGACTTCCCCAGCTGGACCGATCTGCTCCAGTACTGTGAGCATGAGGTGTGTGTTTTCAGCAAAGCAGAGGGATTTTTTTAGGAGAAAACAGAAATTAAGATTGACTTTCTGCGTTACAATGAATTACCATCCAGTTTCATCTTTTCAGGGTCATGCTGCCACGTACCGCAGAGCGCTGGAAGCCTTTCTGGTTCGGTATCCTCTCTGCTACGGCTACTGGAAAAAATTTGTCGACCTGGAACGTCGAGGCGGCGACAACAATAAAGCAGAGGAGGTAAAAACTCCTTTACAGTTTCTTCTCATTATTTGATGTGTATTTGTACAGCACTTTACACTGCTGTTTTCTTATTTTAAAAAATTCACGCGTGTGCTGTGTTAGGTGTGTATTCGTGGTCTTCAAGCAATTCCTCTGAGCGTAGATCTTTGGATCCACTACATCAATCTGCTGCTGGGAACGTTGGACATGAACCTCCCCGATTCAGCTGTTCGGATTCGCAGGTAAACAAGCTTTCAGTCGCATCTTAAACTTAACGTTTTCAACACGTTATTCCCCAAAGCTGATGGAAAAGTCGAGGATTTAGCTCTAAAATTTCTGCTTTAATTTTCTCTTGAATGTTGTAAGATTTTTTTGTGTGTTTTTGAAAGACACACAGAAAATACAAATATTATTAGATTTTACAATTTAGTTGACTTATTTCAGACCAGCACAATTTTGTTTTATGACTTGTACTCAAAAATACAACTTATTGTAAAACCTCATAAAAATAACATCTAGAAATTTGACTCTGGAAATGATAAACATGGAGGAACCATGAGAGCAGAAAACACAATCATAGTAATACATAAACAGTTCTTTGATAAAATTATTTTTTTCCCCGTGGTTAAACGTCCTCAGTGTTTTTGAGAATGGCGTTGCGTCGTGCGGTTTGGATTTCCACTCGGACCGCCTGTGGGATCTCTATGTGGAGTGGGAGAAGGAACACGGAAACGTGAAGAACGCAGCGGCCGTCCTGGACCGAGCACTCAGAGTTCCCACTCAGCTCTACAGCACCCACTACGACAAGTAAGCCCACCTGACCGCCACAGACGGTAGTAGTATCTTTAATAACTTTACATTTTTCTGTTTTTATGATATAAAGCACATCTCACCTTGTTGCTGAGATGTACAATACAAATAAACTTGATTGGTTGATAAAAGCTCTGACAGAGATTGTGTAAAATGTCATCTTAAAGTCATTTTAACTTAAATTAGTCAATCCTAGTTTACAGCGACTCCTCTCCCACTCTACAGCAGAAATATTACAAAATGTTGTTAATGATAAAAGTGCCTAAAGTCTATTGATAAATTTCCTCCCCTCCTTTTCTTTTGTGTCTTAAGTTTTATTCCTGATCCTGCTGCGTTGTCCATCCTTCCTCCTGCCAGGTTCAAAGCGCATCTTAACAACAACCCGCCTAAAGACGTGCTCCCCTCTGAGGAGTACGAGGAGCTGAGGGCGACGTGCCGGCAGAGCCAGAAGGCGAAGCGGGCCGAACAGGCCCAGGAGGCGGACGAGGAGAGGCCGCCAGGAGAGGAGGAACCCGCTACACCCGAGGGTACCGACTCGGTGAGTAAAATCTGGCTATTAAAAGCTTGGTTCTCACTAGAAATAAGCCTTTATGAGGCTCAACCACCCGCTTTATTATGTAATCTGTGTTTAAATATTATATAATCTGGGAGGAAGGAATTAGGTTTTTATGGGTTCTAATGCCTTGTTGTTTTTTATTTGTGGAGATTTTAAAGTCCCAGCACTCGTAGAGTTCAGTGAAACCTGAAAGTTTGTCACGTTTTCATGATCAGGTGTAGATTTCCAATGGGAACATTTTTACACACCAGTGATGTATTCCTCTGTTCAGGAGGAGCTGATGCAGAAGATAAGAGACCAGGTTCTGCTTCGTAGAGACAAAGTTTACCAGGACAACGAGGGAGAAGTCAGGAAAAGGTGGAACTATGAAGATGCTGTGAGTTTCTGCAGGGATTATTTCTCCAGACCTCTCAGTCTGTTTGTCTTTTCTTTATTTATTCTTATTTTAATCTTCATTTATTTCTGTATTTATTTTATTCTTTTAGTTTTGTTTTTTTAAATTCATTTTATTATTTTTTTGTTTTTATTTTATTCTTTTTATTTTTGAATTCTTTATGTATTTCTATTCTTTTTATTCATTTATTTTTTTCTTTTTCACACTTTTATTCTTTTTGTTTTTTATTTATGTATTACAAGTTTTAATTTATTTATTTTACTTTAATTTTATTTGAATTGTTTATGCATTTCTGTTTTTTACATTTATTTTGTCCTCTTTTTTGTATCTCTTTAATTTTTATTCTTTATGTATTTCTGTTTTTTTATTATTCATTTTCTTAATTGATTAATTTTATTCTCTGTTTCTTTCTTTATTTTATTTTATTTTATTTTGCCGGCTTTATCACGTTCATATGTAGCATCTCTTCTACCAGGAAGTCATGTTCATGATGAGCTCATACATACATGCAGGCAAATCTTAAACCTAATAATTATTTAATGAAACACAGAACAAATCAGAGACACGCAGCATGAAAACAACTTTGAATGAGTGACCCTAAAAATGTCAGAACAGATTTTGTAAATAAAAACATGACTGAGAAAAGTAGAAATAATTTAGTCCCGTTTAAACTCTCCTGCTGTCGCCGGATCACAAACCCATCAGATTTCCTCGTTACTTTACGACAGATCAAGCGTCCATACTTTCACGTCCGGCCGCTGGACCGCCTCCAGCTCCAAGCCTGGCACACCTACCTGGACTGGGAGATCGCTGAGCTGAACAAAGACACCAAAGAGTCCTCACAAGGCGAGGACATGCATCATAAAAGTGTTTTTATGCTTGAAAGCATCTGTATTCAACACTGCTGTCTTCAACAGATCCAAACCAGGAATCGACGGAGGAATCTGAGATCACAACGCAGCGCCAGGAAGCATCAGATGATGCTCCCGCCGTCCAGGGCGACCACAGAGTTCGCATCCTGTTTGAGCGCTGCCTGATCGCCTGCGCTCTGTACGAGGAGTTCTGGACCAGGGTGAGATAAATCACTGTTTCACTGTATCTGTGAGGAGCTGGTAACAATGTAACACCTTCCTGTGTGTGTTTCAGTACATTCAGTACCTGGAGCCGCAGGGTGTGCAGGAGACCCGGGCCGTCTACAGGCGGGCCTGCCAGGTCCACCTCCCCAACAAGCCCAACATCCACATGCAGTGGGCCACGTTTGAGGAGAGACACGGTACGACACGCCCGGCTCCTTCTGCTCCTCTAAACTCAGAGCTGCTCTAAACTTCCAGCTGCTTGTTTATACGACTCCAGTGACCGGAGGCTCTTTTTGAAACCAGGGTTCAGAGTGAATCTTTTCTGAAACGCAAAGCACGGACGTGTCTAGATGTTTTTTTATTTGAGGCACCAGGCAGAAGCACAGATGTATTAAAATTACAATCTCCTCTAAGTTCACTGCAGTCTTAAATTACAACGAACCGTAGGCCAAAAGTTGAAGAACAAAACTATTTATTTCTGTTTAGCATGCGAGAGAACTATGCAACTTTTTTTTTGCAACAGTGACTGAGGGCTCAGGCTAACTTTTCTCAGTCACACAGTTAGCATAGCTTAGCTTTATACAACTTTATCTTTAGTACCGTAATGCTAACTTCATTCAACTTATCGACTATAAAGTAAAAACATTTTAACCAGACTACAAACTGCAAATAGCTGTTTACTCTTGGCTGTAATCTCATGTATTTATATCTTGATGTTTGTTAATATATATTAGCCCAATTTTTGACTTTTGAAACTCAGAAAAGTTCTGAGATTAATCTCAAAATTTCAGATTTTGTTTTCTACCAAATCTTTGACTTTTGGAGCTCAGAAATGTTCTTGTTTTCTAGAACATTTCGGAGATTAATTTACTCCTCCTTTTTTGTGTGTTTACAAAGCCCAAGTTTCAAAGGTTTCAAAAATATGATTTGTACCACAAAGTTTAAATGTAAAACAAAACAAAAACCAACAAAAAGCACATCAGAAAACCTGCTCATGCGAACTTCCTGCCCGTTTCCACCAGGTGACCTCATGGAGGCCCGGCGGGTTCTGGAGGCCCTGGAGAAAGCCCGGCCTGGTCTGGCTGTGGTTCGCATCCGCAGGGCGGCCTTAGAGCGCCGAGCGGGCCGGCTGGACCAGTCGGAGGCTCTGCTGCGAGAGGCGGTGGCTGAATCCAAAGAGAGGCCGACGGTGCACGCCTTCTACTCCATCAAGCTGGCCCGTCTGCTGCTCAAAGTGGCCAGAAACCCAGACGGCGCCCGCACGGTTTTACAGGAAGCCCTGGAGATTAGTCCGGTGAGGTTAGAGACGGAAGTGGTTGATCTCTCAGTTAAACAGCATGATGGGTCTGGGTGCTTAGCGGTGTCGGGGAGGAATTTGCTACAAAAGAATTAAAAATATTGTCACAAGAAATTTCTCCTTGAGGCTGTAAAAAGATGTTACTTTGTGATAATTTTGTCCTAATTAAAAATAAAAAGTCTCCATCTATTCTGGGGCACAAGTCAGGTCCGGATCCACACTTTGCATCCTCCATTTTTAATAAAAATGTTTTCCTTTTCTCCATAAATGATTCTTCCATCAGGATAACGACAAGCTGCACTTGAACCTGTTGGACCTGGAGTCATCTGCGGAGCCGGGGGCTTCGGCCGAGGCGGTGCAGGAGTGTGTGACTCGGGCCCTGGCGGCTCCGCTCACCCCACAAACCAAGTTACTTCTGTCACAGAGAGGCCTCCAGTTCACAGAGGAGTACAGCAACTCCATTAAGAGGTGAAGCATCACATTTCTGACCATCCTGTTCGGGCCATTTTCATCTCAAAGTAAAGCTGTGCCGTCTCTGCAGCGTGCTGTCCGTCTACGAGGCGCATCAGAAGCTGCTGGACGAGCTGGGAGGCACAAAGAGAGAAGCAGAGAACGGGTGAGAGAAGAGGGCAAAAAACTAGCCTCAGATTATGATTTTGGAGGGAAAGTTCAGTATGTCAGAGAGACACTTATTAAAGCTTTCTGTTTTAATAAGTGTTGTAATGTCATACAGTTATCAAAAGTAGGAAAATTGAACTCAAGACTTGGAAATAGGAGGAGTAGGAAAGTTGATGACTTGATCAGAACCTGAACCAGTTCCTTTAAAGTAACTGGATTATTTTCTGGTTTATTTTAATAAAGCCAGAATTACAGATGAATAATTATTATCTGCATAGATCTGCTTATTACCATTCAGGGATTTGGAGTTCCAACCCTTCACCGTCTGACCCTTCCTCCGCAGAAACGTTGGAGTCAGTTGGAGATGCTTCTTGTACAATATGGCTCAAATAAATAAGGTTCTAGTCCTTCAGTAGAACCGGCTTCCTCCTCTTCATCATTCCAATTAGCTTCTTCCGTCGAAACTGCAGATAAATCGCTCAGATCTTCACTGAAATCCTCACAACTTCTGTAGATTCAGCCTTGGTTGTTTACATTTCGACTTACCCTGGTTACGTCACAAAATGGCGCAGTTGTTTTACCCAGTTACTGCATACAAAAACAGCGACACTGCATCTATAGAACACGACAGATCATCTTTTTAAATCATGTCAGTGGTTTTAACATTCTATTTGTATAAATCGGCTCCTAAGGGACGAGGATCCAGAGAAAACTAGCAAAACAGAGGACAGCTCTTCTTCTTCTGCTGCTGCGCCGGCATCCAGCACGTCACATGTTCCCATCACCACGCCGCCGCCTCCTGTGATGGGCGCCGACCCGAGCGCCCAGACCGGATACGGAGCGTACAGCAGCTGGTACCAGGTAAAAGTTATTTAATGTTTACAGATTCCTATTTCTGTAGTTTTTGAAATTTGAAAACTGATGTTGAATTTGTCTTAAAGTTTTTAATAACGCATCAGTTTCTTTTCTGTCTCTAAGCAACCGCAGTACGGCGGCTACGGCGGCTACGGCTACCAGAACGCCTGGAACTACAACCAGTCCTACTATCCACCAAGTTAAGCCGGACAGCTCTGGAACCGGTCCGACCCGTCTGAGCTACAGACTTATTTCCCAGCATGCCTCTGTGCTTTCGGCTCGGGGTCGGTGAATCTCGGTGGAAAAAGCAGCTAAAGGGAAACCCATCCATCCATCCATCCATTTTCTGTTCACCCTTTGTCCCTAATGGGGTCGGGAGGGTTGCTGGTGCCTATCTCCAGCTACGTTCCAGGCGGGAGGCGGGGCACACCCTGGACAGGTCGCCAGTCTGTCGCAGCTAAAGGGAAACCGTGGCACCCATTTTCTGTAAAGTCTTCTGATTTTAATTAAAATTATTTTTGTATTTGTTGTCAAATCGACGCCTTCTCTCATGTTTTAAAGTCGCTTTCTCTATCCAGTG
Source organism: Xiphophorus couchianus (assembly GCF_001444195.1). Lineage (NCBI taxonomy): Eukaryota > Metazoa > Chordata > Actinopteri > Cyprinodontiformes > Poeciliidae > Xiphophorus > Xiphophorus couchianus. The sequence goes on from NC_040250.1 coordinate 13,688,727, forward strand.
TGTGAATGGCGTTTTGTACCATTTGTTGGTTTTTAATGTACATAAAATGTGTTTTATAGTGTCACATTAAGGCTTTTTTCTAGCTCTTCCGTTACAAGGAAAAAAACAATTCAACACTACATGAAACAAACTCCCACGTGTTTCTATTATTTACCTAAATATTCAAATACAAGAAAGAAACGTTCTAATAGAAATGCACCATGTCTGAAAGTCCAGTTCACTTCCTCCTGTTTTTCTAGACAAACTGATCATTTGTTCGTTAAGTGTTAATGTTAAATACTTGAGTCTAATTTAACCCAAATTAGTAGGTTTGGTTATTTTATTAAGGTACATCAGCAGCATAAATGGAGTCCAGCACCAACTGTGGTAAAAAGTTTTGGCTTTGGCTCCTAAAATATCTGCATCGTGTTAATGATGTGCAAGAAGCTTAAAAATGTATTTATCTTTTAGTAAAGAAATTTCTCTGAAAAATGACGCTATCCTGCCTGTAGCCATCACCATCTATGACACTTTACTAGTCCTTCTATGGATTAATAAAGTATTTCTGGATTATTAACAGACAACTTTTGATTTTTTTTCTCTCAACCACTCTTCAAAGTGGGAAAAACAAGAGAACATACTGTTACCAACCTAAGTGTAAACAGCCAATTACCTCAACATACAAATATGTACAATCAGGGCAAAAAACCTGAAGTGTAAAACAACTGGAAGTGTGACAAAGGACATAAAAGATGCAGCAAAGATTTGGGATCAACAAGCCTCAATGACACATTTCTCTAAAGTGGTGCGACTTGTTTGGCGTCATGTCATTTAACATTGTCTTTAGGTTGACGAAACGTTCAAAACTCTTAGAGGAAAAGCTCACAAGTCAAAGAGCAAACTGGCATGGAAATAAATTTTTATTTTTAAAAAAGGTACTTTGCTAGAAGTTAAAATTAAAACCAATGAGTTCCTCTCATCTGTCTGATCCAGGATTTATTTTCTGTAAAACAATCTCCACCTAACAGTTTGGCACCCTTTCTTCCACATATCAAATACTTCTTGGACGAGTAAACCAATATTTCCAGTCTTAAAATGAACAAGGAAAGCCCTCCTCATTATGTGCATGTAAAACACGCACAGGAAGCTGTGATTTAAACATCTAGAAAGTCTTATTTGAGTATTTTTTTTAGCAATTTAGTTTTTGTGAATCACATCACTAATGTAAACAGTAGTGATGTCAGTCACTCCAAGCATTATTTCTGCAATGTAATCATTTTTACCGGTGCTTTTTAATAGAAATATACAGAATTCAGGCTTACATTTGTTAAAATGGTATTTTTTTTATATTTGTTAGGATTCCAATTACAAATTATAACACAATAAAGCGCAATAAAGCACAATCTATGATAAACAAATTGTATATGTGGATAAGTGTAATAGATTGGACTGAATAGTGAATTTTAAGATGATGGGGTTAGGAGTATTTTTAGGAAGACAAACCTTTTAGCTGCATCATTTTCAGGTTTTCTACTTTCATGAGAAAAGGATTTACAAAAATGTGAGAAAGGATCATTTATATAAAATTCAGAACATCAACTCAATTATCCCAGCCAGCTTTATTGTAATCGGTTTCCTCGTGGACACAGCTTTCAGCAAATCTGAACTTGTTAAAAAAATGAAAGTAAAATGTCACAAAGTCAGGAAGATCACAGGAAATAAACTTAAGGCCCTTTCAGAACCACTTTAGCACGTATTCTTTAGCAATACAAGGGTCGACTTAAACTTAGTTCTGTGCATTTATTTTTTTAATAAATGTGTTGAAACCACAAGCAGAGATCCTTAGGGAAGTATCAGTCAGAAGCCAGCTATCTTCAGCTCGACCAGCTGAGGTCAAAGGTCCAGTTCAATGCCTGCAGCAGATCTGAAGCTGCATTCAGTCAGTCTTCCCAAACAAAAACTCACATCAAAGTCTGAGGAGCTCCAACGTGTCTGAATGCAGCTTCACTGCGTCTCTGCTTCGGTTCAGCTAGCTGGCTTAGTGAGTGATACTAGCATCTGGCAGCTCGGTTCCTGGGTCGCTCGGTTCTCGTGTTGACGTCGTAGTAGAGGTGAGGTAGGCTCACAGAGCTGATCCTTCTGACTTTTTGGTAACAACCAGCACAGCTGAAGGCACCAAGCCTGTGCAAAGAAAAGCCGATTTTTGAAAAGATTCATGGACATGATGCCATTTTAGATATCTGACAGCATTTAAAAGTCGTTTCCTGAACGCTCACCCAGCTCTTTAAGAGGCTTCTCCATGTCCAGTTCAGTGTAAACGTGGCGCGGGTATGGCGACAGCAGCGTGAAGTCCTGACCCTCGGGTGTGTTGCTGTTCATCTGGACGTAGACGCGCACCGCCGCCAGCGGCTCCTGGGCCTTGAACACCGCGTTGATGGTGGAGCCGTCCAGCAGACGAACCTGCGAAGGATCCAACGAAAGGAAGCGTGAAATAACTGTAACAGCAGCAACACAGAGTAAAGTGAAGCTTTATTTACCGGGTTCCTGTGTGGTGTCTAAACTTTCTATTCTAAACTTTTCAAAAAACAAGTTTACATTTTTCCTGTTTCCAAAGGTTTTCATGTTATTTTTACCAAGTAAACGACAAACTTTATCAGCAATCTGACAACAGAGACAGATAAATATCTGAATGCGACCAGCTTTATCCCCACAGAAACAAGATTAATTAAAGAATAAATGTATAAAAAAAGACGCCAAGAAACAGAACATTTTAATAATTTCCTTTCATGGATTAAAAATTTATCACAGGACCTAATCATCAAAGTTATGCACAGCATTCAAACTCATTTTCTGTTAAAAAATCCATGCAGCTTCCCAGAGCTGTTACTGCTTTATTTCATTTTAGATAATAAAATATTGGCACATATACGTATAGTGGACCAGTTTTATACATAGAAAGAAAGAAAAAGAGAAGAAACAGTAAGAAATTTCTGAAGGGAGGAAAGATGTACACTGAGAAAAAAATGTCAGAATTAGAAAAGATTAGAAGAGGAAAAGAATTAAGGGTCCTGTAGTTTCTCTTAATGTCCTGAAAGAGGGGGCTGTAGTTCTTTATTTTCTATTTCAAATGTGGCCTACTTCATGTCGCCCGAAAATTACATAAAATCTCAATAAAATACTTTAAAGATGTGACTGATTCTGACAAAGTGGGAAATTGTTCTATGATCATTTCACAATGCTCTTTATGTCCAGATTTCAGAGCTGTAAGGAAAATAGGACACAAGGAAGGATGGAATAAAATAGAAGAACAAAAAGCTCCAGTAGAGAAGGAATACTAGGAAGGACAGAAAGACAAGAAAGAATGGAGGACACAAGGAAGAAATGACAAGATGGAGGGTAGAAAGGTACAGAAAGCCTTAAAGTGTAAATAATATTTGTAATATAATATACCTGTATCCTGGACTCATCATACTCCTTCTTCGTGGGCGGGGGCCCCTGACCGGTGGGTGACGACAGACTGGGCGGGGTGGGCTGGGTGGATGTCACCGTGCTCGGAGGTGCGCCACCTCCAAACTAAACCAGAGGAGGAAAAAAAGACAAAACAGTCAGAATTACAGAGTAAAAAATGAAAAATAAAGTCAGTGTGTCTTAGTTACCTTCTGTGCTCTCTCCTCTCGGTCTCGTGCGATTTTGTCTTTAACCCTTTGCCTGACAAGGACAAGAAAAAAGGCACCAGAGTTAGAAACAGTAACAAGAAGTAAAACCATTATTATTAAAATGTCCTCACAACGAAGTCTTTCCACAAACTAAACCATCATAAATAATAACTGCATCATTATGCATAAGCATCCTGCAAAGTTACAGTCAAATCTTGCACATAAATTGTAGTGCCTTCAGCATTTCGCTTCAGGATTTCATAAATGCATTAATTGTTATCAAATCTTTACTTTTGTGGCTCTAAACATTAGTTGTGAATCCTTTGAAAAACTAACCTAGCCAGCTTGTCCTCCATCTTCTCTCTCCTCCGCTGATCTGCGAGTTTCTTCATCTCGTCGTCCTGAATCTTCTGCCGGATCTGCTGCAGCTCCTGGCCCTGCCTCCTCCGCTGCTTTTCCCGCTCCACCTCCTCGGCTCGCTCGCGCTCCCTCCTCTCCGCCTGCTTCACTCGCATCAGCTCCTCTAGCCTGAAAGGCACGGACAAACCAGCTGGTAAATGACACCACATGATGTTAACACTGCTTAAAACTGCTCAGCATCAGCTCTGACCTTTTGACCTGTTCACGTTTCTCCTCCTCCGTCATTGGTCGTCTCGAAGCCTCTGGGTTGTCGCTGTATAATTCATCTTCCTCTGCGATTACTGCTGCTAAAACATGATAACGGCGGGATTAATAAAACATTTTTAAAGAAATTATTCACAAAGACAGATCTACCTTAGACAATATGAATTAAAATGTTATTAAATTTTGTTTTTTTTCCTCAGAAAAACAAAAACATGCACCGACCTTCACCTGAGTCCCCTGCTGTTGTCTGATCTGTATCTCCTCCTAAAAGGTTCCCCGCTGGAGGAACGTACGGCTCATCGATGTCCGGGTCGTTCTCATGTTCCATTAACCTGAAAGAGACGCATCCAAAACAAAAGGTCAGGCAGCCATTCTGTGCTCTGAAATGATAACACCATACGGGCGTCATTGTAGCAAAACTGAACTTCACTGTGTGAGAACAGCTCAAAAAGGAATCATCATCAAACTTTACAAAGATTAAAGATTCATCTGATGTTTTGCTGCCTGTACTGCTACATTTAAAAAAGACTTTCAAAAGATTTTGGACTACAAACAGCTTCATGAATAGATATGTGAAAGACTCAGATCTTTATAAATGCTAAACAAATGGAATTTATTCAGCCACAGGTGCGGCTCATTTCTGCTCTGGCTTGAGCGCTTTTCAGTTTAAAAACTGCTTAGCAAGATATTTTGAAGAACGTCGAAAACTAACATAAACTGCACCTAATTTAGACACGAAAAAAAATTATTCGCTAAAAGCTAGAAGAAGAAATCTAAACAGGGAAAAAACTTGAAATAGGGAAAGAGTGGTTTACACAAAAATAAAGAGCAATGGGAATCTAGAGCACTAGCAAAAGCAGCATATTTATTGTTATTTTCCGTTTAAATTTGAATAATTCCTGTTTACAAAAAGACAACCCAAAATATCAATTGCTATACAGTTGAAACCAGATGTCTAAATATTCTATAAAAATATTTTCGGTCAGTTAAAGATGACATTTTTTAAGTTGTTAACATTCTTCTGTTTAATCATAGTTAACTTATTATGCAACATATCCAAGGCCGAGTTGGCTTGAGTAGCTTCTTTCAGTCAATCAAAGACACATTCGAATAAAAACTGCTTTTTAAATGCTTACTAATGTTTCATAATAAAATTAGTTTGGACATTTAGAAAAATTTAAATGTGAAAAAAATAGCAAAAACAAGAGAAATGCATAGAAAAGCCGAAACTTTTCACCATGACTGTAAATGCCTCACCAGTCCATGGCTTGCTCTATCCCCTGGTTCCCTGTATTGGCCACAGCTTTCTCCCTGAGAAAGCGACATAAAGGACAGGTTTCCCTGCATTAGCCTCCAGCTCACTGAAACCAGACATATCTGGTGTGAGGATCGTAACTCACGCTCTGTTCCTGCCAAAGCCCATCTCCAGAAGGCTCTCCAGTGTTGTTAGCTCTGCCATTTTGACCTGAAACAAGCAAGTTACCAGCTTTCATGAATCGACAAAAGGAAAAGGGGAGATCAAGTAACTCCCTTTAGATTTTCTAATTAAAAGTAAACACGTTCACAATATTTTCGGAATAAAAAACGAGAAGAACACAAGACTAGTTTCTCCCTGAGCAGCAGCTTGTCATTTCCAGTCACAGCTGAAGTAATGCTAAGAGCTAACGTTAGCATTAATGCTGCTAACGAGGCTAGTTTTATTGACTAAAATGGTCAAAATAACCTTGCTGTAAATCGTTCTCGCTAAAAATCGCTTTGTTATCTTGAATGAAGATAGTCATAGTGGTTATGTTGTTTTAAATGTGTTAATATCAGAAGCACAATATAGATTGATGAAGGGAGCGTTTGTTAGCTACTTACACATCAGCCTGCTACAACAGTTCATCAGTACGGAAAGTCATGTGGGTCAAAAGGCACCACGCGAAATCAGACTTATGTTTTTCTTTCTCAAAGTTCAAGAGCATTTTTTTTTTTTTTTTTTTTTTAGATTAAGGTCAGAATTATGAGATTAATTTCAGAATTCTGACATAAAAATGGTTGGATCAAGGAATTTGAATGAATGCATTTTGGTCTTTTTAATTCCTAAAAATAATTTTACATTATGTCATTAAATAACCATGCAATGACTAATGTCATCATTGACATCATTCATAGCAAAAGTTTTATTTTAAATTCAGGCATTTCTACGGATGTCTGACTCAATATGAAGTTGAGAGTATGCATTAGCTCTGTAGCGCTGCACTTGGAGCCAAAATGTTGACTTTTAAATGCTTCATTTTTACAAATCCTTCACTTATTGGATTTTGTGAAATAAAAATATTGCTGGGAAACATCAAACATGCACACCTGGTTTCTCTTTGATAAAAGTTACTCAAAATCATCAAACCAGAACAGGAAGTAAATTTGATCTATGATCCTGTAACATATTTAAGATTTGTTTCAAAACAATCTCTATTGGTGTCTTTGGTTTCTAAATCTGATATATAAGCTATGTGCTTCCTGTCGGCCTGAATGATTTGATCCTATCATGGGTGGTATGTTCGTCGGTGTTCAAGCTACATAATTTGCTGATTGTTATATGCAGGTTGGGTCTGTTACATATTTACAGTAAGTGTAATGATTAATTTTTCTCTACCCCACGCAGTCTTAAGCAGCTCTCAGTCACGAGTTCATCCATTACTCAGACTTTCCTCTCAGCCACTCACTGATTTTCTTTCACACTTTTAATTGAATTGTTTGCGTCTGTGTTCCTTCTACTTGTATTTACTTGCAGGGTTAATTTGGTAAGTATGAGCTTTATTCATTTGTATTTGTTTATCAAAGTGATGTGCAATTAAGAAAAAAAAAAACATGTTACATGTCAAGCAAGTTTTAATCCTGTTTTTCAGAAAATCCCAAACCTTTGACCTATGACCTGGTTTGGTTTTCTGTTTTGTTTAGCTATGGTACATTTATGCACTTTGGCAGTAAAAAACTGACTCTATATGTAATCTTAAATAGAGAGCTTAAATTTCACAAGAAGAGCAAAAAAAATATTTTTTTAAATGTTAAAATTTTTTAAAAATTGAATAAAGGTTGATCAGGTTCAAACATTTCTGCATTGCTTCTTGGAAACAAGTTGATGGATGACTGTTTGATTTTCACAGATCTTAATTGACTGATGCCATCAAATTTCTTTTGAAGATGACATTCTGTAAAAGTGTAATGTAAAGAGTTTTGCTGTTGTTTCTTGAAAATGTGCCAGTTTATTTCTTTTTGATCATAATAATTTACCAGAACTTGTAAGTCTTCCTATTGGAAAGATCCTCTGATTAGAGATGGGCAAAGTTGAAAGCAATAATAGGGATGAAGGTCTTTTTAGCTTTATCTTTGAATTACTTTATGGCTCTGTTTTAATTTCTTTTACAGAGGACGGGCTAAGGGTCAAAGTTCACCAAGGATAAGTTGAGTCAGATTTTGCGAAATAAAGATGAAGCTTGCCAAAAGCAAGAGTCAATTATCTATTTTAATGCCATTTTAATGCCTAAATATAAGACGTTTTTTAAAAAATAGAGTTCAAATTCAAGCTGGTTTTTTTTGCCACAAACCATCTTGCTCTCAACACCCTGTAAACGTTTATTGAGTGAATGATCCTGATTTTATTGGATTCAAAGGGTGGAATGTAATCTCAGATGTTGTAAAAACAAAGATTAGGTTTATGATATTTCAGTGATAATTCATCAGATGTGGCTGCTATCACACGGAGCCTCAACTTTAGGACGGGCAGTAAAATGGTGCGACTTCATGTGATCACTGAGTTCAACAAAAGAGGGCAGCATTTTATCACACAACTTTACAGAGACTTTGCCAGGCAGACTTCATGAGACAATTACAATGCCATAAATTATATTTGGGTTAATATTTAAAGGCCATCTAATCCGTGTGGAGGTAAAACAGAGGCTCCTGCTTTGACTCGGTTCTCAGCTGAAGACTGGAGAGCCGGATCTGGGGGGAAACCTTTGCTCAGGTCCGTCAGCTGTGTTGTTTCTGCGGGTCTCACCAGCTGTAACAGCATCTCCATTTGGAAAAACTGTGGCATCCAGTGGAGCTGCTGTTATCTGTGGAGGGACGCCTCTCCTCATCGAAACGCCACACAGCTCCTTCTGCGGTTTGTTTTAATTAAAAGGTCGATGGTTGCTATCAAATAAAATGTATTGGGTAAATCCAGTTAATGTGTCACTGTGTTTTTTTTTCTTTCCCCATACAGATTAAACTAGTCTAACAGACAGCCTGATATGATGGTCATGCTGCTTTTCACTGTCATAAAAGTATCCATGCAGTGATTTAACCTAATACCTCTCAACTTTCACAGGTCAATACATTTTAAAATGATTTTGAAAGCTCCATTTATTTCAGTAATTTAATTTAAAAAGTTAAAAATGTCTGTTATTTAATTCAGTTGTTAAATAATTAATTCAGAATCTTAATTTAAATGTTTCATTTAGAAATGAATCCCTCTATGAGTTAGCAGTCTGCAGTGTTGTGAAAACCTAGTTGCCCCATTACAAAGTTCTTCTGTTTTTGCTTTTTTTTGTTTTTTTGCACGTAAATATTTCAGATTATCAAATACATTTTCATATCAGACAATAATAACCCAAGCAAATACAAAAAGCATTGTTCAAGTTAACCTGGTACTAAAAAATATCACCCCGTTCTGTTAAATCATGAATTAACTAAAAATAACTACATGTATCCGTCATGCCCTTCAATCCTGATCACAGCCAGGCCTGAACCAATTTGAAAGGAAATAAGGTAAAATATCTTAAATAAGAAGCAAAATCTTTGACATCTGTTGGTCTGGAAAGAATGACAAATAGTTCTTTTAAGGATTCAGAAACCCAAACTCAGTGGTTCCCTCTCTGTAGTGTCAGACCTGCCAGTATTACTTCAATTACATCAAAGACTTATCCAGGATGTCACAAAAGAACCAAATATAAGAACTGAAACACTGCAGATGTCACTGACTTCTCCCAAAGTTGTTGCTCTGGATTCAACAGTAAGGAAGAGATAAAAACAAAAATGACATCCATGTGAGAAGCCACTCCTGCCTGAAAGAACACAAAGGCCTCACATTTGCAGAAAAGCATCTTAACGTTCTCCAAGACTGTTTGGGGTTTAGTTTGGGGCGCTTTCTTGTATTAAAACCTGGATAACTAGCCTTAGCTAGTTAAATCATAAATTCTGCTCTCTACCAAAAAACATTCAGCCTTCAGTTTTTGACATTGAGCTTGAGTTCAGCTGGGCTAGAAAGCAGGACAATAATCCAAAGCACATCATCAAGTCCAACACTAATTGGCTCACAACAAACAAAATGAAGACTATGGAGCGGCCTAGTCAAAGTCCAACCTCAAATGTTACATAGTGGTTCTTCTTGCCAAAGGTGGCACAACCTGTTGGAAGATTTATGGGGTGATAACTTTTCATAATGTCACATTTGTTTGAATAGGTTTTTCTTTTAACCAAGTACAAAAATTACATCATGATTTGAAACTATCTTTTCTCTTTACCCATTTGATGATCTGAAATGTTTAAATGACAAAAAGAACATAAAAAATCAGCAAAAGGGTTTCAAAGATTGAAATAAATAAACTTTTCAATGGTCTGACTTATTGAGATGCAGCTGGATGCTGTGTGTGAATACATGAAAATTCTTGTAAACAGTAAGCAATTTCCCGGAATAAATGTTTAAATGTTTTTCATAAGTGCAAAATCCCCAAAGTTAGACTGTCAGTAGCAGGTGGACAAGAAGATTTAGTTACGGCAAAAATAAAAATAAAACCAAAAGTGAAATTAAACTGTGGTATTACAGAACCAGTGGGTAATTCAAAGAAGCCTCTTGAAACTAAAAGCAAAAGGACACATGACTAACTGAAGCACAATGAGACCCGTGTGTATATTACTGACCAGATGTCCTAATCCCCATCGCAGAAACGTGATTCACAGCCCATAAAGATTCACAGCCCTGTAACAGAAAGGCAACGCAGCGATGCTAACTGTGAAACTGAAAGGAACAAAACTGAACCAATTCACAACATGGTGAAAAGATGCTTAGGGATCAGACACTAATCAAGACAATGCTTCCTACTGGGCTTGTGCTTGAAACAATAAAAGATATTGTGCTGTATGGCAAATGTTTTAGCATATAATACATCATATAATGCTATTTCTTACTAAAATAACAGATACGTTTAGGCGTGTCTGACACTGTTTAATCAACAAATGGACTTTAACTAGTCAATATATTAACCACATAAAACATTATTGACTTGAATTTTAAAATGACGAATTTACTTTATTGGCTTAATTGGCACAACTTACGTCAGGTAGCAATATATTTTTCCTTCCTCAATCAGCCATTTATATATCAATTCACTGTATTTGTCTTTTATCTGCTGATGTAATGCTCGTCATAAAGTTATTAGGGACATGGCGTGTTGTTTTAAGTATGTGTTACCTCAGCCTGCCATACCCCTGTGGTATACGGGATTTCATTCGTTGAGACTTTTATTGTGAAGTAACACTTCCGGTGATGGTGGTTCTTAACTGACAGCCGGGTGCTAAGAGAGAAGCTACTTTCAAAAGGTTTTTAACGTCTTTCCCATTCACAACCTCGGTGCATTTGACGGAAACTGTCAGCAGGGAGCCTGGTATTCACAGTGGGGTAACTGTGGCTTTGTTGAATTAAGTTCAAGTCAGCTGAGCGGAGCCCTGCCATTCATGAGTAAGGCTCTTCGTGGCCACTGGTAAGCTAACGAAGAGGTGGGTGGGGACTAAACTTGCAAGACCTCGCCCCAGTCGTTGTTTCACTCTCTTGCTCACAGACAGCTAATCTCCTGTCGGCGTGAGAGACCTCTCACGGCTTAATTAGACAACCAGTCAAGGGGAGACCGACACAGCTGTGTCCACTGAAGGGTAAAAACCAGCAACCATGTTCAGGAAGACCTTGAAGAAGGACCCCGAGCTGTTCCAGAACGTGTCGGAGGGGCTGCGGAAGCTTTACCGAACCAAACTGTTCCCGCTGGAGGACACGTATCGGTTCCACGACTTCCACTCCCCGGCGCTAGAAGATGCCGACTTCGACAACAAGCCAATGGTGCTCCTGGTTGGGCAGTACTCCACCGGTAAGACCACCTTCATCCGGCACCTCATGGAGCAGGACTTCCCCGGTATGCGCATTGGCCCCGAGCCCACCACGGACTCTTTCATCGCGGTGATGCACGGCGAGCAGGAAGGGGTGATCCCGGGTAATGCCCTGGTGGTGGACCCCAAGAAGCCCTTCCGCAAACTCAACGCTTTTGGAAACGCCTTTCTCAACAGGTAACAAACCCCCCTGTGAACTTTAAAGTGCTCACAAAAAACAAACTTAGATGTTTAAATGATAATACCTGAGTTTTTGGGTTATTCTTCGAAGGTGAGTGTTTTCACTAATTGGTGTAGGGAGCAAAAGTCTCAAAGACATCATATGTGGTTTAAACAACCCTCCTACAAGTCCTAACATGCACCACACCTTTTTTTCTTTCTTGGGCAAATTCACATTGTGGTGTTGAGCAATCTTCACTGAAGTGACCCGAGTGTGAGAGGGCTCCTCCTTTCATCATCCTAAAGGAATGCACGTTTAGTGTCAGTAGACAGGTGGAAGTGCCACCTGTGTGTGTGTGTTTATAGCAAAGAGAAAAGAAGGTACTTTCCAATGGTTTAATCAATTAAAGGAAGCTCTTTTCCTTTCACTGGGGTCCAAATTCACATCACAGTACACTTTTTTTTGTTTTAGGTATTTAAAAGTACTTTTCAAAATTCCTCTGGACAGATTTGATCCTGAAGAAACAGCATGTTCCCTGGAACCTGGATAAATGTGAGCTATGCGGCTTGGCAGCATGCTGACCTTGTTGTGTCCTTTTAAGCCAGGGCCATAAGTTTCACGTCCTTCTGGCTGTATAAGTATTACAACACCAGCCAGCTCCTATAACTAGGCTCAGCTGTGTTTCAATGCAAGGTTGCATAGATGTCTTTAATTCAGTTGTTTGCCAAGAAAGTAATTCATTTGGCCAAATATCTAAGATATATAAGAAAAAGTTCTTAGTTTTCCCCTTAAAGTTAAGATTATACCTGGTTTTAATATTCAAAATGAAGTGGGATTCCTGAACCTAATTCATCCCAAACTTTGAGAAAGTTTCACTGTGTTATAAACTTCTAAGCCATCTTAATTTTCTCTCAAATCCTGGTGAAGTATCCCATGTTTTACAAACGTCTGAATAAATGCTTCCTAGAAATTGCTGTTCATTTACTTTTCAAAATAAAACAGGAGATGAAACCAACCTCTTATAAGCTTGCTGTTTCTGTCCTATAAACTCACAGAGGGTTAGATGTTTTACTGTCTTATCTACAGTGCTGTGGTGTGACTGTCAAGCAAACAGATGTTTCTTTCTTGTTCAGATTAATTTGGCTCATGGGAGGTCGTTCTGTGAGAGTGATTATCCAGATTGTTGGGACATTCCAGACCGCTTCCCGTAGAATTGTAGGAATGGATTTTCCCATCTTATGAATGACTTATGTCTTTCCTAAAGCTCAAATGAGTCAGAGGTATTTCCCAGGTCAGGTGTGTTTTTGAACATACTGACACAAATGAATATTACATATATTAGGAATGGTATTAAATAAAAACAGTGGTATGACTTAAGTTGAAGTGAAATCCAGAGACACTTGAAACTTCCCCCAGTTTTCCACTAGCTGTGTCAAATGAGCTCCTCCCAGTTGGGCTCGGAGAGCAAAGGTATGACTGCTTGCTTAAAGCTAAAACACCTGACCTTGTTATACAATGTCTGAATTTCTTATGAGCTCAGACATCCTATAACATGATGTCACTTCCTGGTTGAGCATGCGGGACTCTCCCATTCCATCTTCCAGATAATGTGAACTACAGAGAAATGTCCAGCTAAATAGATAGCCAGAATACTGTGCAGTCTGGTTTTGTTTAGTTATTGTAATCTTAATTTGCTGTCGACATCAGATTGTTTGTTATGTTGCCATGAGTTGTAGTAAGATAAACACTCAAGTTGGGACTTGCTCAGTTGGGCCTCTTTCCTATTATCAATATCCTTTGACATTCCTTCCTGGAATTATGTGGAGTGTTGTTCTTATCTTCAATGGGAGCAAGCGTCTGCCAAGTAACCATCATTCATAATGAGGAAAGTGTAATAATTACAATGCACATATCACTTTTAAAGAGTAGGAAATGTTGGTTTTTGTCAGACATTATTTATCGCTCAAACTTCATTAAAGACCAAAAAGGAAAGCAGATAAGACTTAATTTAAACAACGGCTTATTGTTTGTTGTCACATCATTTGTCAAGTTGTTGAGTCAAGTACTTTCACATTATGTCGCTTTATTGAATTCAGTCTGCATCTCCGTCTCAGGCTCATAGGGGAATATTTGAAGCTGTGCTTAAGATAAATAAAATGTTTATTAAAAACTCTGCCATTATAGAGTTGTAGGTCTATTTTTGACTAATTGGACAACATACTTCTGATTCAGAACATGAATTTACCTGACTCCTCAACTATGAAGCAGGATAACTCCAATTTGTGATTTATTTATGTTTTTCAAAATAATAAAGCCAGTTTTTATGTTTTAAAGCTGTAGCAGGTAACTCATGCAAAATATTTATTGCATATTTGTTAAAACAGTCACTGCCAGGTATAATATGAAGCAGATGAGCTGTGAAGAAAATTTGAGCTCCTCTATTTTCTCCCTGCCATCTGCAGAAATACTCTGGTTGGTCAGAAACAACTGGAGGAGGGTCTTGGTGTTGTCAATCACCCTTATGCTGCTCACACCCTCATCCTTACACTTTGCTACGCTACAGCTTTTCCCCCACAACAGAGCCTGCTATGAATGCTAAGACTAGTTAGCATTCCTGTCACAGCTGCAGCAGACCAACAATCTTGAGCAGTGTGTACATGAATGTGATTGACAGCACTAAGACCCTCCTCCTGGCCCTGATTGGTTTTCTTACTGAGTGATGTATTTCTGTAGAACCACAGGAGGGAGGCAGAGGAGCTCTGTTTAATTAAAATGTTGTTTTTTTTATTTTCGTTCACAGATTATTTCTCATTAAAAGCTCCCAAAACAGAGTGGCAGTTTTAACATTTATGTAAACACATTTTTATAAAAGTTACTTTCTTGACCCTCGAGATCAATCAGTGCCCTTAGAACCACCCAGAACTTGTTCCATTTAAATATTAGAAACAGTTTTTTCTTCAATACCCCATTGATTAGAAATTATTCTGTTGTCACTAAAACATGAAAATATTAGTTTTAAGGCCAGAGTGCATCAGAGTTTCCATATGGTGATTATTTTTACATCCACAGCAGTCTTATCAAGATTAACCGAAAGCACATTGCAGCTAGAACACAAACTCTGAAACACAAACACATACTTTCTGATTAGAGGCTTCATTTTGTTTCAGGGTTTTAGGTTTTTGCAGTGTTGTTGCGTCCATGGGGTATAATATTGCACACGTTAGTATCTGTAATCTACATTTAGTGTTTCAGCTGATCTGGACAAGTAGTACAAGTACATTTCACCTGAAATTTTCACTTGATTATGTTGAATCAGCCAGCTGCTGTAGTCCTGCCATTTCTAAAATGTGGCAATAGAAAATCAAGATCAGACTCTTAATTGGTTGAGTTGATGAGATTGTGATGTCAGCCCTTCTGTGCAGCTTTTAACCATAGTTATTCAGTCTGCAGATTAGCCTTTAACTACCAGGCTCAGGTGGGTCCTACCTTCAGAGTAAGCAGTTATTTATGAAGAGCATAAACAGAAATCAGTCATGAGTTTCTCACACATTCAGCACCTGCTTTTGAGGAAACCTTATGTTGTTTCTCATTTGCTTTTTTTCAACCAAGTGTCCTCAGAATTAACTCGATAGTACTAATAAAACTTTTAGTGGTTTTATTAGAAGGCGTATGCCTTTTGGCTCTGATTTACTTTTTGTGCTGCTGCAGTCTGGGGGCCCCTGGTGTATTTCTGTGTTTTCTGTAAGCCGTTAGTCAGTAAAACTGGAGTCAGCAAAGCTTAGGTTCCGCTCTGGCCCACACTGTCCGGCTCCGTCCCGTCCTGTTGTTCCAGGGCGCTGACTTTGCTCTTTACTGAGTCCGGACCAGAGCCAAGCGAAGCCTCACGGTGTGCTTCAACAACACACTCAAGGTACCTGGAGATTTTTATAGACAACTGAAAACAAAAAAAATCATGATTCAGATTTTTTTTTTTTGAAGGAAGAAATGTGGAAAATTGCGATTGGTCACGTTTCCAGTGTGAGTGACAGCCGGCTCGTTTCCTCTGCAATATGGGAAGTTGAAGTTACGATGAGAAAGAAGGCTGAAGGTCAGGAGGCATGTGTCATGACTGGAGGAGAAAATTCCAGATATGATGTTAAATGTTTTCCTTTGTCCTCATCCTGAACTGTCCTAACAGTGATAACTGTTCTCCAGTCTTTATGATAAATTATCACACAGTAGATGAGTTCTTGTCTTTGTATCTGCACATTGTTTCTTACAATTTCAGCTCAACTTGATCCGAGCATTTTGTCCCGCAAAGCATAGCAGAGACAGTTAGATGGAAAACTTGAAAAATTTTCCAACTGAATGACATTTGATAAAAGATCTGAGGGAGAAGGAGAGGAGAAAACAGAACGGCTGCTATCTTTTCCTAGCAGTGTCACAGTAAGGTGACACCACTCTTCAGCTCTCAATGGAAGGAGTCATTTTCCTACCTTCTTGTTTTGTTTTTTTTTTGCCTGGATCTTGGTAATTTTTTCCATTTCCATCTTGCATGTGGTGCAGGATCTCTGTTAGGGTTAGTAGTGCTTGTGTGGTTGGAGCAGGAATGTGAAAGCATGGTTTTCCCAGTCTTATGACCCAGTGCCTCTGAGCTCATGCTGTGAGTATCGGTTTTGTTTGGCTGAAGGGGCAGCAGAGTGAGACATAATACTCTCAGCTATGGGGTGTCTTAACAATCTAACTCTTTGTCTTCTCCCACGCTTTGTGGCATGTGTGCATCTGCTCTTCAGATTTCTGTTGACGTGTGCGACTCCCCTTTAAGGTTTAAAGGCCTGTGAACATCCTGAGGCACTCCGCTGTTGTAAATCATGTTGATCTGGGAAGGAGTCAGGCCTACAATTTTAAGATTTATTGTTTGTTTTTCCAATAATTTCCATATTCATCTTCCTTACATCATCGTCTTTATGCTGTCGGAAAATCAGTAGCCATGTTGTCTCACTTTTGTTGTTGGAAAAATACACAAACGACAGTTAAAGTTTCAATGTGAGCTCAATTAACCGGTCAAGCTTGATTAATGTTTGTGTATTAGATCTGCACAGAGTCTTCACCGTTGAGTATACAAACATTACCTGCATCTTTACGACCGTTTATACCTCTAAATACTTGTTTGTGTGCCCACACAGTTTGGAAAAGTCTGTTCAGGTTGGATGATTACGGATGTTTCCATACAATTTGGATGAATTGTTTTTAAATTCACCCAAAACTGTAATGCAAGCTTTAGATGGATGTTGAAAACTTGTAATATAATCAGCATTGTAACATTTTTGTGGTTGCAGCTTTGCGGTGTGATGGTTTCTTAATTTTCTTCAGAAATTGATATAATATAGCTGCGACTAGAAAAGTTAAACTTTCTCCTACGTTCAAAAAGAACTTTGAGTTTTAAACACTAAATAATAAATCGCAAAATGTAACTTAATACTTATGATGTTGATGAAATAAAAATGTTTTTGCAAACCATTTTGCCAAAAATTAAACAGAACAATTTTGTTCTATAACGCTAAATAAGGGACTAATAATGACCTTTTAGAGAGCAAGAAGTGAATAGCTTCAGTTTGCTCATGAAAGCCAAGTTTGTGTTAAAACCTCACTCTACTGGTTTTCTCCTCTGCTAGCGCCCCTATCCCTCTGTCTGCTTTCGTTTTTGTCTCGCTCTAATTTACACTCGTTCTCTCTGTTCTTTGTTCCCCCTCCATCTAGATTCATGTGTGCCCAGATGCCCAATCCCGTTCTGGAAAGCATCAGCATCATTGATACTCCTGGAATCCTGTCTGGAGAAAAACAGAGGATAAGCAGAGGTCTGCTTCACACATACACACACACACACACAAATTCACTTGTGTTAGTTGCACCACACCACACCCTCTGATCGAAAACCCCTAAGTGGTGAAAATATATAGTCTTGCACAAATGCAAAATAAACCAAGAGGAAGTAACGAGTTCAGATATAAAAAGAAGGCATCTACATATTTGTCTTCTTTTTCCAAGTGTTTTGTTGCTCTCCGAGTGCTCCTGCACTGAAACTAGCAGTCTGCTCAGAGTGCTGTCAAACCTGTATTTAACTCCTCTGACGCCCAGGAGGCAAAGCATAACCAGTTCTTGCCAGTGTAGCAGAGAAGCACACAGCTCGACAGAAACAAGGAAAGGCCGTGTAACACTTTGAAGCTCATTTCCTGCCTTTCTGTGTGGAGGCTCCTACCGCATCTTCTGTATGTACCGTTATTAATGCTGCCCTTTCTTTAACCCACAAGGGAAAACCTCTGATTTTGATCCTCTTTGGTTATTTTTGTCTCTAGTAGCCCTGTGCTGTAATTTTTTATTTCCCAGTGGGCTGTTTGGTTAAAACATTTAATATTTTTTTGACTTGCTGCCACAACAGCCTGACCTTTAGGTTTTATTAGGTCGTTGCTGCATATGTGCTTTTTAAAAAAAGCTTTTGGTGAGTTTACAAAACATGCAGAGAAGATGGGAATACCGCTGATCAAAGCTTCTGCTTTTTGTACCTGATTTATAGTTAGTTTATGAGGAAATGCACATACAAGCAGTGAGGCTTTGTTTTTGTCCCTTGGTTAAAGGAAGTGAAGTGAAATGGCAGAGTCCATCAGTCTGCTCTAAATGACTGTCTCTTATTTCACAGAGGAGGAAGCAACACACAAATAAAAAAATACCAAGTAGTTTAGGATTTCATTTTTTTAAGCTAAAGTCAATGCAAAACTAGTCATCTATAGTTTTTCATTTCTTTTTCAACCTCTAACCTGTTTTATTTGGCTTTGATATGATAGATCAACATATAGTCAATTATATAGTGGCATGAATTATGTACTTAGTCTTTTGACTTTTTTAAATTACAAAAGTAAAGTGTTGTGTGTGTTTTAAAATTAGCCTTTCACAAGTTTACTTCAGAAGTCACATTTTAGCAAGCAGAACCTGAGGGAACGACAGCATCATGGAGAAAATGATGCTGCAGTTCAAAGCATGATTTAGGTTACAAACTTGAGCACTGTTGGGCCAAACAAAAGTTTTGTTTAGAGATGCAGCTGCGTGGCCCATTGTGTCTCTGGAGGAGCTGCAGAGATTCAAGAGGACAGCTTGCAATCCACAAATCTGGCCTTTATGTCAAGAAGAAAGTTATAAGAAGTTCTGTTTATAGTTTGCCATAAACTACGTCAACCACGAAGAAAACATGTTGAAGAAGATTCTCTGGCTCATTTTATTTCTTCTTCTTCCGACCAAAATTGAAGAATTTTGAAAAGATGAGCAAATCTTGTAGAGACATATTTCAAAAGAACAAATATGTTATGCTGATATATCCTCGTAAAATACATTCATATTTGTGGTTGTAACTTGACAAAAATGTAGAAACGTTCTAAGGATGTGAATACTTTCACAGCACACTATATTCAGACACTTCTACTTAAAGGTCACTTTGAATTAAAAATTCGTTTTGAAGTTCTTAAAGGAGATGAATGTCGTGATAATGTTGCACACACCACTCTCAAAAAGTTAGATATTTTTGGCTTTTGGATGAAACTTAAAGAAAATGTAAAAAAAATTATGTTATATCATAAAAGTTAAGGAAATCACCATTGTATATTTCTACTTATCTTAAGCAGTGCATTGAAACAAAAGCAGAGGCGGGTGACTCTTCCAGTCTCTGTCTCTCTGTTTCAACCTTGACTCTGAGCCACTTCATCTGGGAACATCCTGTCTGAAGCCTCGCCGTGCCGAGGTGCTGCTGATCAGATGTTGGGTGTCGCCTTCGTCTCCTGATGTCAAAATGTGAACATGATAAAGGTTGTTTAAATACCAACTGATTGAACCAAGTATTTATTGATCGATTTGTGGATCACACACCTGTTATGAGTTTTGCAGTTTTAAGCTCCTTGTCAGAGAACTGAAACACCCAACGTGTTCATTCAGTAGTTCAGAGAAGGTCAAATTAAGGTCACCTGTAAAGGTCGCAGTGCGTTTTAGGTTCATCCTGAAGTTTCACCCGAAAGCTGAATGTCCCTAAAGTTTTGTGAGCAGTGTGTTTGTTTTGTTGCTATATCGAAGATGTCCGTAGTTGAAACGTATTGCAGGTGTTTGCATGAATGAAGAGGCTGGCCCAGGTTGAGATGACCTTCTCTGACGGAGGAGTGGAGCAAATCCAAGGCTTCCTCCGTTTTGTTTCTCTTCATATACACTTGCACATTCCTACTCTCAGCCTTTTCTGAATGCACGCCATCCCGGACTCTGTATCTGTATAAACATGGATACAGTAGGGTAATCCAGACATACTGTACGGTCTGTGTCGAATAAAAACAGACCTGTGCAGCTCATCTGTGACGGGCACATGCTTGTCTGGACCTTTCTGCAGGAAACTTTACATCAGTTCTTGTTTGATGTGTTCTAGCAGTACTTCATTCTTAATTCAAACCTGCTCATCTGAAGAAGCTTCAGCAAAACTCCCAAAGGCAATGAAACTGTAAAATTCAACTCATGAATGCTTCCCTTCTGTTGAGAAACTGTGGGCTTTTTTGATTAGGCCAGCACGTACGCCTCTGTTCTTGTTCCTGACTAACCTATGAAGTTACTAAAGCTATAGTGAAACTATGATTTTGCAGAACTATCTGTTGACTTTCCCATAGTTACCTCTGATTTGCCATTTACCAGTAGCACTTTAAATACCTTCTGAGGAAACAGTAGAGTTAGATATTCTGAGAAATCAAATCAAGATTTCGAGGAAAAAGTGCCAATAATTAAGTGAGGACCCATAGGGTCTCTCAAATGTATTCACACCAACAAAAAACTGGTCTTTCTAGTCGTTTACCAACTCAACCAAAACTCTTTCTTTATAGTAAACACACTAATTTGAAAGTAAAATTGATAAACGTCCTTCAAACTTTTATCCCCAAAGGTTCTCGAGCTGCAGCTCAGGAACCCCTGATGGAACTTGAGTTGCCTTTTAGTCGGTGGTTTTAATGCGATGTACATGAACAATTTGGAGAATGATGCCGTTTCACTTGATCTTTTAAAGTCAAAACTTGAATCTGAGAACAATATCACACAGAAATCAACTCAACAGCTTCCCAGGTCCAGCCAGTTGGTTCTTGCTCAATGATGTGGTTAGCAACCAAAGTAACTGCTGCCAGCAATGATGATGCATTTTTCTACACTCAGTTCTTTTGAACACTGTGGCCACATCGTCATTTAAGAGGCTCTGTAGTAAGGCTCCGTTTCTACTCTATGGTCTACAGAAAAATAAGTAAGGGAAGTTATGTTAAGCCAGCAATGCAATAAAAGTTCAGTAAAATGCTGGATCTACGTTAAAGGAAAAGAACAGCAACATGTGCATTTGGTTATGGTTCGAAAAACTGTATTGCCTGTACAAGATTTAGGGCTGCACAGTTTTAGCATCTGTATCAAGCTACAACCATAATGTTAATGAATGATTATCTCATAATTGTGTTCTTTTTATGAATGAATTTCTGAATTTCCCCACATCTTTTTGTGAGCGTTCACATTTCATCACTAAAAATACATGAAGTTTGGACATCAAGAGCCATGAAACTATGTCCAACAATACAGAGTCATTACTGGCAGTAAATGGCACTTGAGATGAGCAAATATTGCATCCCGGCGGTTCTTTGTGATTGCACTGTTGCACAAATCAGTATCAGGATCAATACACAAATATTGTGCTGCTCTGGAAAAATGTTCCGTGATGCAAACAAATCAAAGTGCAACTGAATATATTTTTTTAATCTAAGAACTTTTCAATGCAATGCAGCCATATTTGATTCAGACATCCACTTTGGTATGAAACTTCAGACTTTGCCAGTTCTAAATCAGCCTGAGATACTATAATAGTGGACTATGATTAAAATATGGAAAATCCCTTTAAGTGGCCAGTTGTGAAAGTGAAACATCTTGTGGTAGGCGGCACAATTTTGTACATGGAAAAAGCTGAGTGCGAAACGACCAAAACTGCAAAGCTAAGAAATGACCATCACTCAAAATTAAACAACAATCTGAAAAGTCAAGCTCTGCTGCAGGACTGTTTTAAAATGCCATAATAAGAGCTAGTTGGACAACTTGGTTTTTCCTGAGAAGGGACTTATTGTAAATTAGAGAACCATTGTCTTAAACAGGGAGTTGTTCTAAACGTTCACATAGATGCTCGCTGATCTTTATTTGGTTCTCTGTTCATGTTTGTCTTGGGTTTCTGGCTTTATCTCGTTGTGTCCCTGCAGGACGGCGGAGGCCTCTCAGCTGTTGATGCTATGCACTAGAAGTTAGTCTGGGCCTCAGCAGATGTCTGTGTGTCTGATTCTCTGAAGTGGGTTTCAAATCCAGCTCATGAGGGAATGAACATTGGACCAGCTGCCTTCTGGGCTTTTGGACTTCAGACACTCCCTTTCATTTCCCTCAGTGGGCATGCAACCTCAGACTCTTTTGTGCTCAAAGTGCAGCTGCCTCCTATGTTGCTCTCCTCTATTTACACTTCCCTCATACTTTCACTTTCACTCGCCCCCATCTCGCCCTCTGCAGTCTTTCCCCTCTCCTCTGTCTTTATCTTCGTCTCTCTTGCGGTATATTCAGACGGGGACAAAGGAAGCCATGTTGGAATGTATGTGCAGCAGATCTGGCGGCGTTTGAACCGCAGCTGAGATGAGTTTTTACACCAGCTGCATTCTTCTCCGATCAGATGATACACAGACACTAATCAAAACCACAACTCCTGACTTTCTCTCTGCTGCCTCTTGCTCTGCTTTGAATGTTAACTTTGTAGTTGCATTTATCCCCTCCGTGGCATTTTGATCTCAGCAGCTCATGCTTATTATTATTATTATTTTTATTACATGCTAACGTTTTTAGGCATACTAGAGAGCTCTGTTTCAGAACATGCTGTTCATTAACAAGTCAGATTGTCCTAAAGGCTCCTGACAGTCTGTACCTTGATAGACCTGCTCTGTAAACTTAAAACACCTGGTTAAATGTTAACTGGGTAAGAAACGACGCCTTTTGAAAGTCTTTTCTAAACATCACTTCAGCAACATGACATTGAATTGGAATACATTTGAACTATTTCAAGATCACATGTGACGGACAAAAGATGTTCACACTTTGAACATCTTACGAACAAATGTTCAATTATATCTAAAGGTTTGCCTAAAACTAGCCATACCAACACAAGGTCATCCAGCTAACAGACTGACAGGTTATGGAGAGCATAAGTTTATTTTTTTAACATAAAATCAGTTCCATCTGACTATTGGTAATTATATTATAGATATCTAAAAAAAGACACTTTGACTATCCTGAATTTTAATTCAAGATAAATTAAACCTAATTAAAGATAGCTTTCATTCATTTTGAGATATATTAACAGGAATTGTGACTAATCTAAATTATAGTTCCAGATATCTCTAAGTTAGTAATTTAATTTGGACTGGTCAAATCTGCAGATCTCCTGTCTAAAAATAGACTTTAGATTTTGTATCATACCTTTAATTAGAATGATAACTAGTCATTTACTTTGACTAGTCATCACTGTTATATGAAATATGTTTTAGTCAGTAATTGCAGTTATCTTGAATTAAGGTTTCCATAGAAAATGATGGTAAATCTGACATCATCTGTACTAGTGAGAATGTAATTGGATATCTTAATTTACTAAAACGTCAAGTCATACACCAGTTTCAGGTATGTAGAACCTAAGTGTGGTAAAAGCAATTTTATGTGAAAGCAGCCTTCCATAGAAAAGCAGATAAGAGGCTCATAACTCTGGTCAGCAGTTCAGGTTGGAGAATATACATTTATGTAAAAATAGCGAGACAAACGTTTTTGTTAAAGGCAAACATTAAGAAGTCCTGTTTTCATTTAGCACACAACAAGTCAGTGAAAGAAGATGCTGTGATTAGAGGAGACTAAAATTATTATTTTTGAGCTGGATCCAGAATGTTGTGTGGAGTGAAATGAACACTGCACATCATCCTGAACACGCTGTTCCCTCTTTGAAACATGGTGGTAGCTGTATCATGCTGGGAGCTGATGCTTTTCTTTCAGATAAGTGAAGCTGACCGAATAGGACAGAGTTGAGGCTGAGGCAGTAGTTCCTCTTCCAGCAGCACAATGGCTGAACATACAGCCGAAGCAACAATGGAGAGAACTTGATCAAAGCATATTCATGTGTTAGAGAGGCCTCACTGAACCTAAACTATGTGGCAAAGAAGAATGGGCTGAGATTTCAGTCTCTAGGTGTAAAGCTGTAAAACGCATACCTCAGAAGCAGAGAAAGTTGGGTTACGACGCAAAATAAACGGCTCACCCTCGCTGCTCCTCTTCTCTCCAGGTTACGACTTTGCGGCGGTGCTCGAGTGGTTCGCTGAGCGCGTGGACCGCATCATCTTGCTGTTCGACGCCCACAAGCTGGACATCTCTGACGAGTTCTCCGAGGTGATCCGAGCCCTCAAGAACCACGAGGACAAGATGCGCGTGGTGCTGAACAAGGCGGATCAGATCAGCACTCAGCAGCTGATGAGGGTCTACGGAGCGCTGATGTGGTCACTGGGAAAAATTATCAACACACCGGAGGTAAAGATTTTATTTAACCTGAACCAAATTCCTAAGCTTGGTCATTTTGCAGGGATATTGTTAAATTGTCAGTTTACTTTCCACTGAAACTACAAAATGACATCTTCTACATGGACTAATTAGCAGTTTGACAGACTCTGAGCTTTAGTAAATATTTCAGTGGAAAATCTCTGACCACCTTCGGCAGGCCTGGACAAACATTGTTTCCAGTAAAGCAGATGAGTAAATCAGTGTTTTCTGACATCTTTGATTTATCCTTTTGTGACATTCACACCTGACCGTATTGAAAGCGAAAAATGGTTTTAATTCCACCTTTTTCAAATCCCATGTCGTATCATGTGACACAGCCTTATGGTTCTTCCTGACTGTTGGGTTAATGTTTGATCCAGAGCCGTATTCATCACCCAGAGAAACCTTTGGATCCTGCTGATCATTATTCATTGACTTTCATTCAGAGTTGCATTGAGGAGGTTTAAACAGGAAATGAACCACAAAACGCCCATTCTATCATTTTATTTTTGCTTCACTGACACCACATTGTGTCACATCCTATTTGCACTTTTTGTGCAAAAACTGTTCCGCTGCCATGTTTGTGACCTCTGATCAAATGTCCTCAGATAAGAGTAACTGGAGGGAAATGGTGATTGTTAACCTGTAGGAACTTTATTTCAGGTGGTCCGTGTGTACATCGGGTCATTCTGGGCTCAGCCGCTGCTGGTTCCTGATAACAGGAAGCTGTTTGAGGCCGAGGAGCAGGACCTGTTCTTGGACATCCAGTCTTTGCCACGCAACGCTGCTCTGCGTAAACTGAATGATCTCATCAAAAGGGCACGTCTTGCTAAGGTTGGTTTCAACAAGATCAGAGGGACTGAGTAACACCAGCAAACCAATCTAATGTTGGGTCAAACTCTCACCATATTAGCACAAAATATTGAACAAAAATAACAGGATCTGGTTGCTTTTGGTTGAAACATAATTCCAGCTCTTAGCTTACTGTGGTTTTAATACATTGTTAATTAGTAAGAGCGATTGGTGGCGCTCCTTCAGTTGCCACACCTTAGCAGAATTGGTCATAAACCACAAGCAAAAAGGAAATAAGGTATTTTTGAACCATTAGGATTTCTATCAAGTCTGTTTCTTAGGATTGTTTCATTTCTTTAACAACCAAGGAGGGATGGAGTTTGATTGGACTGAAGTTAGTACCACACTTTTATTTTATTTATACAAATGTGACATACAGTATATTGTAATTGTTTTCATTAAGCACAGAAAACACTCCATTAATACTAAATTAAAATCCTGAATAATCATTGGAGTACTGTAAAAATTTTAACAATTTCTATTCAATACAGACTTTTAAGAAAAATATCTGAAACACTTACTAACACAATTTCACCAAAATATTGATTAGTCAGGCTAATCAACTCTAGGTCTTAGCTTGCAGCTACATTATAGTCACAGTAATTTTTCTTTTGTTTGATCATTCTTTATTTTAATGATTTGAAACATTTTTACATAGTCTTGTCTTGTTTAAGGGAAAAGTGTGACTGCAAGTGAGAACTGTCCAGTTTTGCAGATTTATTGTTGTTTTTTAAGAGGTGTTGATGTGAGCATATTGCTGAAAAAAAATATCACCACTGCTGCAAGAAAACACAATGCCACATTGTCCATCTCAGTGTGGCACAGTAATCATGAAACTCAGCTGCACTCATGACTAAAATTACCTCAAGTTGACTTAACCTGATTGATAAAAGTGTTGGAAGATCACCGCTATCAGAAAGGTGTGTCTAATCCTCCAGTCTTATTGCTCATTTTATTGTCTTTCTAATTCTCTTGCACCATATAAATGTTTTCTCCACCCATGGCAAAGTTGTTACACAGAAAGCCGTCATTGTTGTGTAACTTGGAAGCTTTTTGTCATCAACCACAAACAAAAAGAAATACAACAGGCAAGGAAGCCTTATTTAAATAGCACATTTCACTCAAAACCAACTCAAAGTGTTTCTACATAGAAATTAATAGCAACATGAAACACATGAACACTGACTTTGGTCAACAAGAATAAAAAAACTGAAGTGTACGTGTCATTTTTGACCTGCCTATTTGGGCCAGATCTGATTCTCATTTAAAAGTGCAAAAACAAGAAGATATTTTTTTGCCTTCTTAATTATTTATATTAAGGTCAGAGGAGAAGTCTGGCTAATCAGGCAGAGCCGTCACGCTAAAACTGAGGTTTACTTTTATTTTCAAATAGTGACATTTTAAGGGTTCTATCACTACAAGATAGAACACGGCTGAAAGCACGGCTGGGATTAATGGCCAGCTCTTCATGTAATTCTGAGATTTCTAAAAGAAAACTAATGTTTTCAAATCCAGGATGTTCATGACAGATAAAGGTTGAATGAAGGCCTGTCACAATAACAAATTTTCCTAAAACATAAATTGTCCCAGATGTTAATAATGCTGTTTTATAATGTTGCATTCAAGTAATATTTTGGTAATGGCACTATAGTGTAAATACACCCTGCAAAAGATCAAACTTTAATTTCTAATGAACATTGGAACCGGAAGAAATTTTAAATATGCAAAATAAACATTTTTAGATTGTATGCTAAAACCATTTTCTTTTTAATGTTGTCTTCCAGGTGCAGGCCTACATCATCAGCTCCCTGAAAAAGGAGATGCCCAGCATGTTCGGGAAAGACTCCAAGAAGAAGGAGCTGATCGCCAATCTGGGAGAGATCTACCAGAAAATCGAGAAGGAGCACCAGATCTCACCTGGAGACTTCCCCAACCTTGCAAAGATGCAGGTGAGAGAGAAAAAGAAGTGTGGGAGCAACCAAAGGGTGCGTTCACATCAACCCTGTTTAGTTCACATTAATCCAACTCTAATTCGTTTGCCTAGAAAGTTCGATTGGGGAGGTATGGATGTGCAATCGAACTCTGGTTTGTCTAAAAATCTCTCAGAGTTCACTTGAAGTGAACTCTGGTGCTGTCCCAATGCAAGCAGACCGGAGGAGCTAATTATAGTCCAGGGCATGCTGGGTAAATACAATCAAAACGTGAGTCTAGCAAGAAAAATGGGTTGTGGTCTTTTACCATAGTCAAAATAGAAATACTAAAGCTGCTAAAATTTGACACCATTCCATTTTTGTTTACATTTAGCGAAGAAGAAAGTTGTGCTCATGAGTTTTCTTGTTTTCTTCAGTAGTTCTTGGTTTGGGACAGAGCAGTGTGAAGGCGAACCACACCAGCTAAAAATGTAACAGAAGTTACAAATTTGGTCCCCAACCAAACCGACTCTACTGGACTAACAGGTGTGAAAACACCCTAAGCCACAGACTCATTTAAATTCTGTGCTGCATACGGAGTAGAAAAAACCTATAGAGTACAATGACCTCCGAACCTTTACTCTTCACATCTCTGCCCTGGTTTCCTGCCACTGCCCTCCAGGAAGGACCAGGATGGGGATGGGATTTATTTTTCCTGGTTTCTCAGGAAATCCTGCTTCTTGCTCACTGCTTCCATTGGTCACTCTTGAAGACTGATCTATTTCTATCTTCAATTCCTGTTTTGTTTCCTTTCAGGAGCTGCTGAACGGCCAGGACTTCACCAAGTTTGCGTCGCTGAAGCCCAAACTGCTCGAGTCCGTGGAGGACATGCTGGCCAACGACATCGCCCGCCTCATGGCGATGGTGCGCCAGGAGGAGTCTGCTATGCCGAGCCAGACCGTCAAGGGTGGAGCGTTTGAGGGAACCATGACCGGTCCGTTCGGCCACGGTTACGGTGAGGGTGCCAGCGAAGGCATCGACGAGCTGGAGTGGGTGGTGGGGCGTGACAAGCCTACGTACGATGAGATCTTCTACACCCTCTCTCCCATCAACGGCAAAGTGTCCGGTGCAGCTGCCAAGAAGGAGATGCTGAAGTCCAAGCTGCCCAACACGGTTCTGGGAAAGATCTGGAAGCTGGCCGACGTGGATAAAGATGGCTACCTCGACGATGAGGAGTTTGCCCTGGCCAATCACTTGATCAAGGTGAAGCTGGAGGGTCACGAGCTGCCGGCTGCGCTGCCCGAGCACCTCGTGCCTCCGTCCAAACGCGCAGGGACTTCGCTGCAAGATTAAGGAGGTGGGCCGCGTCAACACTCATGTTCAGGACTCTCAGTGCCAAACGTTCAACCACGAGCATGAACAGCTTCGTCCTCCATCATGCTGCGAATCCCCCAGGCTTCCTGACGCACCGGGACGAGGCAGCGTTTCACCAGAGAGAGACTGGAGTGTTTCTGGAGGGAGGAGAGGGGAGGGAGATATTCAGATTTATATTTCGGGAGGTGATGAAAGGACAGAATGGGTTTATGGAGTCAAGGGCCTGAATGTGGATTCATGAATCCTGTGTAAACATGTCTAATAAGTATACAGTCCTATTATAGTAAGTTGATCCAAAGATATATAGTTTTGTTTTTCCATTTGGAGAGAGAGAAAGAGGAAATGAATTGAAACAGCTGTTAGAATTACTTTATATTTTTGTATTTCCTGACTGTTAAACTTTTACTCTTTCCAAATGCTTCCCCTTTTGTTATTTTGCCAGATGAATGACAAGGAGTTCTGTACTGTGAGACTTGTGCTTCCTGAAGACACACTGATTTACGGCGTGTTAGAAGAAAGCCTTATTCAAAGCCTTTAAAGCTAAGAGATATTAAAAAAATAAATATTTGCTGAAAAAACTTGAACTGAGTCACGGTTTTTGTGCTTTTAATTTGTTGCTGAGGTGTTTGTGTGTTCGTTTGCCCCCTGCAGGCCAGAAAGCCAAAAGATAGCCAGAGGAGGACGTATAAGGTCATCTAACCATGAAGTTACTTCTGGCCGCATATTTCTGAACCAGTGGAAACAGGCGGACACTTGACCTTCTCTAGCGGAGTCTGAGGACGCATGGAGATGATTTAGAAAATTTCAGTCCGAGCGCAGACTGAACAGCACTAAGAATAAACAGAACCGGAAGTGCACCATGTAAAAGTCTGATATTCATTCATCTTTTGACTCCGGGTGCTGCCAGATGATTGTTTAGCCATGTAAACACACCAGTGAGGCTGTTCTCTGTGGCGTGGGGCTGAATCACGGCTGAGAGCGTCAGATTCCGCCTTATAACACAATGCTACGTTTCAGATGTCCTACTCACGGTCACGCATTTCTGTTTCACAAATGCCCAGTTTGCTCCAGCGTCACTCAAGGCTGTCGGCTTCACATGGTGGTCAGGTTTCATCCGTAAGAGTACAGAAGCGCCCTCTTGTGTTTCGGCATGGTTATTACAGGACACCATAATTTTCCTTTAGGAATCACTTGAACAAATGTATTATTTTAGATCTATTTAGGGTAGAATATACCCAAATCGTTTTGGCTATATATTTATTTGGAGTTCACTCATACCAAATGAGTGAACTGTATAATCTTCCCTAAGTTACTCTGTATTAGTATGTGTAATGTAATGATATTCATGCTAATATTTAATTTATTTTAATAACAAGTATAAATTATCTATCTAACTCTTTTTTTTGTTGTTTTCATTTTTTCCCTCAGAATTAAATCCCGACTGTCAGTGGAAAGCAGGTCCACTCCTCTGCCGGGTTCTCCGGTCCACGGTCTGGTCCACTCAGTCGGTTCTGGGCGGTTGGTCATCCTGTAATCTGCCTCTGACTCCAACCAGCTCCCACCTGAACGGCTCCTGCCCCAAACTCACCCCCAGCGTCAGCCCCGAACACGCAGAGCGCCAGCCGGGCTGATTTCAAAACTTCATAGCATGCTTATATATTCTTAGTAATAATTGAATGTGGCTATGTTGACATACAGTAGTATAGCTGCATTAAGATAATTATCTTTTGGATGTATATTAAATGTTTTAGGGTGAAAATAGTGTCTTTTATTTATTTTTGAAAATATATACCTTTTTTTAAATTTTTGTATCTACTTGATATTTAGTTTTAAATTTAATTTACATATTTCAAAGACAGGGTCCATACTTTAATAAGTCAATAACTGAAACAAATTTCATTTACGTTCAACAATTTAGATTTAAATGTGAAAACCGGATTTGCGTCAAAACACGCAGCGTCTTGAAATTTAATCTTGATTTCATTTCTTCTGCACAAGCTTTTTTGGAAAGTTTTCCTGTTAAAGGGAACTTTTTCCTCTCCACCATCATCACTTAGATCCTCAATATGAGGCATTGCTGGAGCTTACTTTTAAGACATTTAAATAGTTGGTTCAGTGTTGGGTTAGTTTGGAAGTCTTCCTGTTAAAAGGAAGTTCTTCTTTTTGGAAATTCTTCTTGTTAACCCTCTTATGACCGTAATTGTAACTGGGCTGCCTGGTATTTTTTATTTTTTGGTTGTAAAATTCTCAAAAAAATGTGCACCGAGTCTGTATTTTTGCTCTTTTTTCCAGAACAAACTCAGCTTTTAGTATCTGATAGTTAGTTATTTAACATTTCTGTTAAGTGACTTGAATGTTTTTTCCCTGCAGCTGCAGCCGCACGTCTAGTTGGGAATATTTTAGCTCAGGTGATGTTTGGTGTAACGCAGCTCCTCCCCTTATAATCAGCCTTTTCAATTATTGAACAACCTCCTGTCATGAAACATCTGAGACAAATGTTTGTAGCCAGAATAAATTTTATATTTTGGGCATGTTTACTTTGTGCTTTCATGTCAGGACAGATTTCTATGTGGCAGATATTTTACTCAACTGTTTTGATCAACTCTGATTTATGCATTTCTACTACACTTCCCAGGATGCAATGGGTAGTTCCTCTGAGCAGAGCACAAAAAAGGCTCAAGATACCAACCCTTCAAAACAAAGAAGACATTTTGAAAGTTTAAGACAATAAAATTAAAATAAAAGATGTATAAAGGGAGTCCTGCTGTGCTAATGTTTGAAGAAACATTAACCTGTAGTGACTAGTTGAACCAGCAGGGGGCACAGGAGAGCTGAAATCTCTGAAATGTGACTGAAAAAATTTCCGCTCCTGGATTATAAATAAATTAAAGTATTTCATGATGAAAGATTACTTTTATATCCGGCCTCACCAGTACACTCATCATCTGTGCAGAATCTGATATGAAACTGTTCTTATGCTACAAAAACCCACATTCACAAAGCAAAAATGTATGAACAAGTTTGAACTTAAGACAATAAAATGCTGGCAGATTGTTTGAAACTACATAAAATGAGATAAAGTCAATATTTAATATCTTGGTTCACTTTTTGGATTGACATAAAAATGTAAGTAAGTGGGTTCGGCTGCTCCATTTATGTTTATGATTTAATCTTTGAATGGTCAGACTTTAGTTCAGGTTGTAAAATGTTAAATAACCAGAGGGGAACTTATGGATAAAAGAAAAATATCAATTTTCTTTGTTAGGAAACTTTTATGTTCTGTAGATGCTTGCTGTGTTTCCAGTATTTATTAAGATAATTTGTATCATAGTCAGGTAGGTAGTTATATTTATGCGAGTAACGTTTTTGGGGAAAAAACCAAAACTTTTAGGAGTATTTTTACTATGCTTTACTTTTGAAATCAGAAAATGTAACTTTTAAGTGGAGAACTGAAGTCTTCAGACATCTTTGGAGAAAAATCCAGGATTTCCCTGCTGCCAGGTGGAGAACGTTTCCTCAGGATCTCCGGAGTTCCACTTCTGCAAATGAATCTACTCTATATTTTAAAATCCCATCACTGAATATTTTAAAACTCCTTCTGCCTGTTTAAAAATCACTTCCACAAAAGAGGAAAAGAAAAGTCCTTTGGCAGCCAGTCATAAAGTCCTGAGTCCAGCCACAATCCAGAGTCACTCTCTCCTTCCTCTCTGCAGGACGCTCCTCTTCCTCTCCCTCGCCGCCGCCGCCGCAGATTAATCCTCTAATTTTTTTAATTTTCTCCGAAAAGAAGCTGGAAAACTGGTTGCATTCAGCATTAGATTGAAATGACTGGAAATGCATAGTTTTGAGTAGATTTTATTGTAATTTCCAGGGGCAGCAGACCCCACTAGGACTGTGCCACTGCACAGCTGCTTGTGTCTCATTAATGTTAGCAGATGTTGGCAGGTCTAGAGATTCTGTTTCAAACTGAGTTTATCCACATCTGGAAAAAATTACAAGTTTCTCTGATTTTACTCTTTATAAGTATATGTTTGAGTAAAATGAACGTTGTTTTTTTATTCTCTGAATTACTGACAACATGTCTCTTAATTTTGTTTGTGAATGTATGTAAATAATAAGCAGTTAGATTTAGAAAACCGCACCAACGAATATCTTCTCATGGGTCTTAGACCTGCTGGGGGCTAAGACCCCCTAAAGGTCAGATCCTAGAATCGCCCCTGGTTTTGTTTGTTCGTATTATTTGCTTCGATGTATTTTTATGTTGGTCTAATTAAGCCCCTCAGCTCTTGGTGTTCAGGTTAATGCTCTGGCAGGAAGCTGCTGGAATGAACACTGGAGTGTGAAATGACTCCACATCTGTGTGTTTTTTTCTGTCCATCGTGTGTTTGCATTACGCTACAGTATATCAGTATATTTACACTGTTTCCTTTTTCCTGCCGTCCTCCATCAGAGCAACACAGTCTCCCCTTCCTGTTCACAGACGGCTTCTCTCTGTGCTGCCATCTACACTCCTGTCACTCAGCGTGTCTCCGTCCTCTGGCTCGTCTTGGCGTCATCCACGCCCCACTGTCCCACTGACCCCAGCCGTGGGGGGACTGGGTCGGCCTTATGTAACAGAATCATGCGGTGGGAGCGCCGCTCCTCGGAGCCAGGTGAGGAATGAAGCACCTGCCTGTGTGAGAACCGATCATCTCATTAATGCGCGTCGCCCATGGCAACTGTGCTGAACTGTGCTGAATTTAGTACCGGATGATTAATGATCATGTCTGTTTGTTTTTTATGCTTGAAGCTCTGATCAGCTTCTCTTGGGGAACTCAAACTTTCTAGCTAAATTATTGGTTTAAATAGAACATCTAAAATTAGAAATAACTGTGAAATTCAGCGATTAGCCACATATTTTAGCCACTGGATCACATATTAAAACCGGAACGGTTTTATTTGAATAAATATTTATTGCAGTGGCTCGTCAGTCTTTCCAGACCACTGAGGAGATACACGAGTTGCTTCCAAACACCTTCATTTCATGTCAGAACAGATTACAGACCCTACTGTTCCTGTGCAATTAAGTCTTATGGTTGTAAAAACAAGCTTTTCTCTGAAAAAATTAGCATACATGTATATATACAGCTCTGTGAACAATGAAGATCCCACTGCATTGAACCCCATTGAAATCCTCCTGGTTATTCCACCAAACATTTATTTCTGAACTGTTAAAACATTCGTATTGTTGTTTCTAAATGAATATAAACTTGTTTTCTTTGCATTATTTGAGGTCTAAAAAGACTGCATCTTTTTTTTGGTCATTTTGACCATTTCTCATTTTCTGCAAATAAATACTAAATTTTTGCTTGGAACTTTGTAGACATGTTGTCAGTAGTTCACAGAATAAAAGAAAAATGTTCACTTTACTCAAACATAGACCTGTAAAAAGTAAAGCAGAGAAACTGATAAGTTTATGTGATCTCTTAATTTTTTCCAGAGCTGTATATATATTCATTTTGCTGCTGCTCTGTAGTTCATTTAGGGTCGTTCGTTGCATTTTATGTAATTCATAGGGACTGAAACTGCTGGAGTGACATTAAATACCAACTTGATTTTCTCTCTTGTTGGGATAAATGCAGTGAACCTGAGTGAAGTCAACCTGCTGGAGACCAACTCAGAAGCAAATCCTGCAAAATCAGGTGTCGTCAAATTCAACCAACCTAGCAACAAATGTGGCAGTGAGGATACAAAACAACAAGACACCCGGTCAGTAGGATGAAATAGGAATATATTTTTGGTGCTTTGGACCCAGAACACATCAGAACAGCACAAACAGACACCTAAAAGCGCTTCTGTGTTTAATAATGATCCTGAGGGAGGGATTCACATTCTTTGAGGGAAGCTGAGGAAGTATATTTTTTAAATAAAAAGGGAATAGAAAGAAGAAATAAGTGCTCAGACGGGAGACAGTTTGGTGGCTTTAGATGGATTCATAATGAGCTGACGTTGCAACAGTGTGGAAAATGCAAGAACACACATTTCAAAGCTTTTAACAGAAAGAAAAAAACATTACAAAGTACAATCATTTTATATAATTTGAACATGGGTAAAAAAAAAAAATCCAAAGGAGATTTTTTTCAATTAAAAACAAAATGTTTGTCTACATAATGTAAGTTTTGGCTGGAGTCTTCATCATGTTGTCCTCTAATGTCAGCAGAGTTTGAGACGAGGTCTTTGAAAGTTTATTGAGGTAGGCAGATGTGAAGTGTGAAGCAGCAGTGCTGGATTTTAAAAGTGTGTCTCATTTGGCTCAGTTTGTCCCTTTTTGATTTCAGTTCATTTAGTCAAAATCTGCCTCAGTGAGGCAGCTTGTCTGCTGACCGAGGCGCTCCGAACGCCTCCTGAGAGGCGTAGGTGATGTACAGGAAGCCGTCGGCGTCTCTGAAGCGGGAGTAGATGTCCCTCATGCTGGAGGACATGCAGGACATGCTCCGCTCTGCCACCAGGAGGAACAGCGTCTGGGTCTGGTCCAGAGCGATCTTATTCCTGAGGAACAAGAGACAGAAAGGTCAGAGGTAAAGGAGAACTGTTATACTTACATTTAGGTCTCGCCTGCTTCTACAACCAGCCCACACACTTAAAAAACCCACCTTGCTGTTTTTTTTGGTAATAATTTAATGTTTTTTGGTGTCTGGAAAATGAGCCGTCACCATCTACAATAACTCTTTAATTAAATAGGTTACAACAACATTTTATTTCCCTTTGTATCAATAAAGTATTTTTGAATTTCAATGTCATTTAAATTTGATTGTTAGGTCACATTCAAGAGGCACTGCACCGTTACCTAGCAACGAAGGTTTACCTGAGAAGGCAGAGGAACTGACCCAACGTTAGCTCAAAGGGAACCAGAAACTTTGTTTTGTCCAGCAGTGGGAGGCTTTTCTCTCTGACGTAACGTTCAACTATCACCTGAGCAAAAAATGCAACTAATAGTTAGAAAGAGCCTTCCAAAAAACACGAGTTATATGTGGAAAATTTCAACTCACTGGCAGCTTGTTGGGGAATTTAGACCGAATATTGCACACTTCATCTTTTCTCGTCGCTAAATACAAATGAGGAAGATTATTTTACACAATTTAAACCATCATCTAAGCAGCATGTGCAGAGTTTGGCGTTATGAACCGATGCAACAGAACTAAGAGAGTCTTACCGAGGCATTTCCTCTGCTTGAAGGGCGTCATCTCCATGGATTTCTCAAAAGGAGCCATGTTTGCTCGTCGTTTGGGACGGTTTTGGAAAGGCCAATGGTTGGAAGTAAGCGAACCTCAGCGAGCTGCGGAGACCGCCGAGGTTTTATAGCCGCAGAGCAGGGAGGAGTCCAAAGACTCCTGGGTGAGGATGCAGAGACTCGCACTGTCCTGCAACGGAGCATTTTCACATCAGCGTGAGACTTGAAAACTGCTTTTCAGGCACACAAAAAGAAGAGTATAATTAAGGCAGCCCAACAAGCCGTGATGAGACGCCTGGAAAACCTCCTGAGGCCATCCTGAAGCTGAGCACTCTCGACCTTCTAACTTCTGCAAGCCTGTTTTTAAAATGTTGTACATATAAAAATCTAAAAGTGTATTCGTATTCAGCCGTCCTGAATTTATACTTGCCTCTGGCTCTCTTTTCAAAGCAGCTGAGCAAAATCATAGAAGATGTAGATGATTTCTAAAAATCTATTTTCAAGTGTTATCAAAGACTCACTGGGATTTAATATCTATACTTAAGAGACTAAGCTGCAACATTTTCCATCACATAAAGATTAACTTGTGTATTTTCATTTAGTGTGTGTGAATATGGCCAGATTTTTATTTTGGAGAGACAAAAGTCGTGGAAGACCGCAAAGGACACGGAGCTCCAATCAGATGGTGTGTCGTGGTGAAACACCGCCCTCTGCTGGTTGAAATTGCGAAAAAAGTTAATTGCGTTTTGCTCTCGTAAGATTTCTTGCTTCACTTTTATCATCAGTAAATGATTCACACAATAACGCCAGAACAATCCACCTATTCTCTCAAATTTTGCATTTAAAGCGCACAAGAAAACATTTTCTTCCTGTGAGTTTATAAAAATAATACAGCACAATTCAAATTTAAAGCGGCGCCAGGTTGCAGATTTCCAGCTATTAAAACTCAGCAATGTTAGATTAGATGAAATGTAAGTTTTTTTTTCTACTTTTAAATAGATTTAACATTTACAATTAAACAATTAAATAGTTTAGGCTAAATTTATATACCTAGTAGCTCAAGTAAAGTTCAACTGATAATAATATTAAGACATAATGTTATTACAGGTTAGAAAGACGGCATGATGTTCTCCTCAGACTTATCATCCTCTGTAAATTGAGTCTGTTTTTGATTATAGCAGACTGATTGCTGCGTGACTCATCTGCGTGTGATACAGTTAGCCAGCTCTGGTTAATTTGATTAAAAAATATTGAGACATGAAATATGTAATGAGAGTTAAAATCTGGGCTGAAAGTTTTCACTCAGAAGGAAAAAAACAGTTGCAAGTTTCAACAATAGTTTTACTGGCAACAAAGGAAAAACTCAGGGAGCTTCAATCACATTAAATAATTGATTAAAGCTCAATTATTTAATTCTGAAGATGGTGATAATGAGTAGAGCTTCAGGACAGAAAGCAGCAAGTAAAATAAAAGGGAAATATAAATATATGTCGTTGAAATAAATGTCATTTTATCGGGAACTTTGCCAAACTTTGTCCAACTGTTCCAAAATTGACCACTAGGGGTCAGCAGTGCATGGGAATTATTCCCAGTAACTGGGATAATAAATTTACCTGCCGTCTAAACACGAACACTACTTTAGACTCACTTTTATCATGGTTGGCATTCGTTGTGTGAATTAAGGCAACTTTCTCAGCAACACAAACTCAAAACCTCCAGATTAAAATACTTACAACATTTATCATTAATATTAATTAACAGATGAACTAATAGATTTAAAGTTGCTTTTCCACTGATGCCGTCAGTGGCCAGGTGAGCAAAAATATCGGTAATATTGATACCAAGTTCAGATCGATAACTTTAGTTTCAGATTCCATCTTGAGATTTTATTTCATTTTTGTATTGTAGTTTCTCGTCTCTACTTTTAAAGAAATGTTTCGATTTGCTTTCAAATGATACATTTTTACACTTTGTTTGTTTAGGGACACAAATCCTGTTAATGTTATTTAAGTATTTTATAGACGCCTGTAAACTTCGTCTAAATTTTGTCTGCGGTTTGAACAAAACAACTCGGAGGAAAAGCCGCACAAACACCTAAAGGTCAGAGGTTTTATATAAACTTAAATAAGACGTTTAGACGTCAGCATTGATATCAAACAGATGAGCCATGTTTTGGTATCACATCATGCCTAAATATGCAGGATGGCGCGCTTCTAATTAGAGCATACAAATGCATGCCACACTTTTCAGAAAATGTACAATTTTCCTTTGATTTCACGGCATTTATGCACGTTGTGTTTTTCATAGAACAATCTTCAAAGTTTTTTTTTTTTTTCATTTAATTGAGAGAGACTGAAAAACGTGTTAGTCAGCCAGGTATAGAGAGTACAATTCTCATTAGACTCCACCGCTGAGGGGAGGTATAGTCAAATCATTAGCATACATGTATACTAATGATTTACTAATCAGACTATACCTCCCCAATATTAAATGAATGAACAAAGATTCTCCAAACGGTTTACTCGGTTGTTTACAATAAATTACTTGTGGTCAAATTCCTGCACACTATAGTCGGACATGCGGGGAGGTTTCTGTGCGTCCATTCGAAAATCCCGTCCGTCCAATCCGTGCGCAGGTCCGGACCAGTGGCTCCTCCTCTCCGCCGCCAGCTCCCACATGTATCTCCCCTCTCAGTCTGTTGCATTGTCTCATTGGGGACGCAGCGCACGGAGTCCAGCGGGCTGATGGGAACACCGGAGGATGTCAAAGGAAAGTCAAGCCGATGTGAGGAATGAGTTGCTGAGGGTTTGGACTGATTGGCTCCAGTTTGGCTGCAGTAAGGGTGAGAGCTGCGCGGCTCTGCACAGATGGACAGGGCTGCATTTCAGTCAGTTATAGCTATGTTAGTAGCGTTCGTCCGGAGTTGCGTGGCTCTACCCGGAGCTACACCGTAAATCCCGGTCCGAAGCCTCATTTCTGCCGCCGCCGTCTCCCAGGATGGCCGCTCGCCGCAGCTGCGTAAACTCGCTCTGGTCGGGCACCGAGCGGGTCCGCATCGGAGAGCGCCTCAAAGCGACGCTGGCGGGGGTTCTGGAGCTGGAGGTGCTCCGGCGCAAACACCTGGAGATGGTGGACGCCGCGCTGAGGGAGCGGGCGCCCGGGGAGCCGCGGGCGGAGGAGGCGGAGAGCGCCGCGTCGGATACCGAGCGTGGCTCTGCGACATCCCGCAGGCAACAGGTCAGTCTGTGCGTCTGTCAGCTCGCAGCCCGGGTGGCGACATGACGGGGTTATTAAATATGAATGCGAGTTGGCGGTGATCTGCCAAGGAGCCGGTCCCTCTGCGGCTCAGTGGGCGGATTTTTAGGATGCGCCTGGAGCTCAACGGAGCCGCTTGATTGAGACCGAGCCAAAGCTCATCCGAGCATGGTGGCTGGTTATTAGATTGAGTGGCGGTCACATGGAGCAAATGTCATTTAGGTCAGGGGAACCAGAACCAGCTTCAAGGTCGACCCTGCTGGTCCATCTCGCCTCTAAAGGTCACTTTAACATCCTGTTCGACTCTAAAGAGGCTAGAAGAAGGATTTATCCATCACTCAGCAGTTTTCAGCTCATTAGAGCTTTGTGGATAAATTGATTTTAAACGTCAAATTCTTTGCAAAAAAGAACAGACTATAGACAATTTCACTGGAATTTTATCTAATAGACCAAAAACAAAGTGATGCGTAACTGAAGTGATGAAAAAACGGCACAGATTACATAAAAATCTTGTGTTGTGTATTTGTGTACGCAGCTCCTCTGAGTCAATTCACTGCCAGCTTTTGGGTTTCGTCTCTACCAGCTTTGCACATGTAAAAACTTAAAAATGCAGCTTTTTTCCCTAATGCAAAATGCCTTGATCTCTGTCATATTGGAGGGAAAGCATCCGTGGGCACTGATTAAGCACTGCTTAAGGTTTCACACCCTGATCCAACACACCTGAACCAAATGGCTGAATCCCGTCATCAGCATAACATTCAGCTCTGCAGAGACCTGGTAACAAGCTATTCATTTGATTCAGGACTGTTTGAGAAGGGATGCATCTACAAGTTGCGCTACAGTAGCTTTCGAGGAACCAACTAGGACATCTGTGTTCGTTCTGCCGGAAGGTGAATCTCCGCTTTACTCTCAGGTCTTTTAAATCTTCTAACAGGGATTGTGTGTTCAGGTGTTAGTTTTCTTTCTAAATGACTTTCTATCTCCCTTGGCATCATGAAGATGCTGTTTGTTTTCTTAAAACCCCCAAAGCCTTTACAGAGCAGCTGGATTCATCCTGAGATTAAGTCGCACACAGACGGATTCAGAAGTTGGCTGTAGTACAGAGGACAAATGCAAGCCACACTTTTCAGGTTTTTGTTTGTAAAAATGTTGAAAACAATGTATCGTTTTCCTTGAACGTCATAGTTTCGCTCTATTTTCTTGTTACATAAAAATGTTAAATTGTTTCCCTTTTCCTCCAAACCTCGGCCTGTTTTGTGTTGAGAATGAGGGCAACGTGGGTCGACATGCAGGACAGGAATCTGTATCAAAATTATTACAGACATCAATTTTGCTGATGACGGAAAGACGATGGTGGATTTTTGCAGGAAAACCTCGAGCTAAAAATATGGAGAAGAAATTTATGAAACAATTTGACTTTTGCTTGATTTCTTGATGTCATCGCAAACATCTCATTTTTATGCTTAAGATAAAAAAATGAGTAGGTATTCAAAGCTACAATATGTTGAATCACAATATCAGTTTGCAATCACAAAGCGTTGGTAGATATCTGTTAAGTTATTTGTATTCCACGTGCCGTGTGTTCGCGCTCTGCAGTTGGATGAACTTTCTCTGCCCTGTTTGCCCACACTTGACACAGATTTACCAACGCTAAAGGTCATGGAGAGTGATGAAAACCTCATGATAACAGAAAAGATAGAGATTAGTGAGAAACATGGGTTTTTTGCAACAGATATCCTC
Source organism: Xiphophorus couchianus (assembly GCF_001444195.1). Lineage (NCBI taxonomy): Eukaryota > Metazoa > Chordata > Actinopteri > Cyprinodontiformes > Poeciliidae > Xiphophorus > Xiphophorus couchianus. The sequence goes on from NC_040250.1 coordinate 13,729,293, forward strand.
AGCTGTAATATCACATTTGCATATTTTACTTATATTTTGTAGCTGAAAGGAAATTATTGATGCTTGGCTTTAGAAAATACATTTTTACGTTGTGTTTTTTGTTTTTCTTCTAATCGGTAAGAGCTGTTTAAAACTAACTTCTACTGGCTTTACTGTATGGTTATAAAATACTATGGCCTCTTTTTGTTTTGTGATATCCTTCTTTTAAACATGAATGACTTCACAAAAACAGGATTACATCGATTTATGTTTTTTTTGTTCTGACTTTACCTTGTTGGACAGAAAGCGTATCTCTGCGCTGCTTTGGAGGAAAAACCTCTGGATTGTTTCCAGCGATCAATTAATTCCCAGGACAAAATTCTAACATTATTTTTTTATTTTTTAGCTACAGCTTAGGCAGATTAATCTGTAACAAATTCACTTTTTCTGTTCTCTCTTTGGGAACTTCCTGTTCTGCAAAGCGGCCGAGTTCTATGAAAAGATTTCCATGCAGGAATATTCCTGTTGATGACAAAATTCACCGTCGGGGCCGTCGTCTTTGTGGCTGAACCTCGGAGAGGATACAATTAGACAGCAGTGGATGTGGTGGATCAGTTCGTCATGGATTATCTCCGGATTATCTCTAGATCTGACAAAGCAATGACATTACAGCTCCGCGCTGTGTTTGCAGCTTTCTCTTTTTAGATATGAAATCAGCTGCCGGTGGCTACAATAAATACCATCTCGCCGTTACTCTGAGCAGCTGATACTTCATCACGGTCACTTTGAACAAACTGTTATTACACCGTGAGTCACATTAGTCAGCAGCCTGCAGAATACTGATACACATAAACACGAGGTCTCCTCTGCAGAGTGCTGCTTATGGCCGCAACATTAAGTTGCATCTTAAAGCTTCGTTTCTGAACAGTGCGAGAACGGAAATTGCGATCTGAGTGTGGGCATTTGGATGGAAGCTCGTCTCCTTCTGTGCAGCCTTCCTCGCCACCCACCAGCCAACATCTTCTCCGTAGTTCCCCCTCCCTCCCCGCCTGTGGTGCGGAGGGATCCTGCGGGGAGGCCGGGCAGCAGCACTCATTCTCGCCTCCGAAGGGGAGCTGCTGGCCGGGCAGAGCAGCCTGGCTCTCTGCCCTTTGCCCCCGTCAGGCCCTTTCCTTACATCAACGTTTGCATAAACGGGAATAAAAACGGTTGTAATTGTTGCAAGAGAGGACCATAATTAGGTGAAAAGAAATTACAGAGAAAAGGGAGATTTAAAGTGCAGCAGCGGCGGATTTGTCTCTATCATTTAGTGTATGTTGTAATCTGTGGGTTTGGTTTTCAAAAGAATCTTATTTACTCCAGGTTTTTGGTCTGAGATAGATCTTCCAGAAAAATAACTTTGTTCCAAAACAGCGCTGGTTGAAGGAAGGAAATGTGCGTTTTGTGACTGAAACATGCTTCTTATCTTTTGACTTCTTCTCACTTGATACCAGCTTGTAGCAGCTCTTCTCGTCTTTGAAATGGGTGTCGAGGCCGAGTTGGAATCCTCATTGTTGCTGTTCTGTGTGCAAAAATAAACGTTCCCTCCGAAGATAACACAGAGAGAGATGAAGGGAACACGCTGCAGGGTCTCTCTTAATTTGCATTGGGTGAAAAGGGGATGCATCCACCTATAATAAATTCACTCACTTAAAGGGCAAATCTTAAATTTAAAAGCAGAAAACCTAAAAAAACCCCAAAATACAAAACTTATTCTAAACTTGCAGGAAGCATCTGTCTGTAAAACAGAATAAACACACATAGATGATGACATAGTGCAGCAGAGTAACTCTACCTTTTTTTTGTAAACACAAAACAATTTGTTTTTCTTTTCTAAAAGAAATATGTCAAATGGATGTGTGGCTCTGAGATTCCAAAGGTGAAAGGTCAATACTGATGCTTCCCCCCCATTGCTGCAGGAGAACTGGGTTAGATTTCTGAAAGTGAGAAGGATGAACTTTTCCTTTAAAGCAGTTTCTCTTCTGGAAACAGTTTTTGTTTCTGTATTTCTAAAAGAAATGAGACCTTGAAGTTAAAATCCAAAGCTAATGCCATTGTGGCAACAAAAATCTTGTGGGAACTACAGGTTTTATTTGTGAGCATAAAGTTTTTCAAGGCAGAAAATGAATGATTTCCTACGGTTTTAAGATTTGAAAACATTTGTTGCCATCCATGCGTTTTATTCTTAAGTAAAGCCGTAACTGCTGTCTAGAAATGCTCTTTATTTTTACCCACAATAATGAGTTTTTCATCTGTAGCCCTTTGACAATGATGGTACAAAAGCAAACAAATACAAGAATATGAGACAAACACACAGACGTGAGACTGGACTAAACAGAAAAAGACAATGAAACATTACTGCCTAGAAAATAGAGACAATACCATAAAAATAAGCAATACAACAGATACAGTTTCTTTAGTGTTGACAGGAGTTTAAATCAGCAAGCCATTCTTTCAATAGTTTAGCAAAAGCCTTCTAAATTAATCAGTTTCATTCCTGAGTACATCTCACTACCAGGCTGACTGAGAAAAAGCTACTGAAACCAGTTTTAACATGACTTCATCCTCCATGCTGGATAAATCAGCATATAATCTTCATAATGATTACACTGATGCATTCAGCGTTTCGCACTGCCTTGTTTTTGCTTGCATTTATTCATTTCTTAAACATATTTCTCGACTCTGCATGCAGAAATGATTGTGAATTATTAGCTTTACACTTAGGAAAAACGCACACAAATCACGTCAATATGTTTTTTAAAGTATTTTGTAGACGTTTATAAACTTTGTCTAAATTCTGTCCTAGATTTGAATGAAATAATTATATTTACAGACATGGCGATAATAAAGACATTTTTGTAACTATAGTCAGGTCTTTTCCTCAGGTTTTCAAGAGTTGATCGCATTTTCTTCTTTATATATACTGAATATGTGTGAAATTGGAGCAAATGACTTTAATGTTAAACATTTAATCAAGACAACAAACCAGTTATAGGGATAATTGTGGGATAAAGCCCTGTCTCACAATTATGCTTTTTGTGCTTCTATTGAGGGTTTTGTATCCTAAAACAAGAAATTGGAAAGTGTCTCCTTACATGGGAGGGACATTACTCTGACTTGTGGAGTGAGTCGTCTTTTGTCCCTCTTATTTTTTGCCTCTGGGGGTTTGGGGGGAATCTCTGCGGCTAACAGAGCAGCTCTGAAATGTCGATCCTTGCAGGTTCTCCGTCTGCAGCCTGAACGCAGAAACGCAGCGTGGGCCGCCTTTATATTCCAATCTGACATTAATAATGCATGAAACAATAAATAACATGCTGCATGGAAGTTACAAAAAAAAAAAAAAAAAATGCTCGCTCCGCCCTGCGACAGCATCGTCATCATCATTATCGTTGTGATCACTCTTCTTCAGGCTGGTGACGTCATGCACCTGTTAGGAGGAGGTGAATTGCATGTGCAGCTGCGTTATTGTCCAATCAACCCGCACATTTTCTGCAAATTGCTCCAAAGGGGAGCTGAGCTCCTCTCTCACATGAAGCAATATCATATTACAGAGCTCAGAGCTGACCTCCTATCCCTCTGCTGTCTTATAATCTGATCACTGTGTAAGATTATACCCCATAAAGTGCATTGCATTGTGATGTCGGGACGGTTTTGTGCAGATGTTTATGGGTTACTTCGCTAAAACTTGGGTTAAAGCAACCCAGAACGCAGGCTCAGATGTGCGTTCATGGCTCAGATAGGAAGGGAGCGCGCGGATCCAGGCTGGGGATGAGTGAAATATTTCGGGCCTGCATGTTGTGCGGCTCTGAGTCTGTGTGGGAGGCGAAGCGAGCAAGAGTTAGAGAGCTCTAGCTATGGTGAGTCGGGGGCAGCGGGCTCTGAGGATATTAGAGAAGTGGGTGAGATGGTGGCGGCAGTGGTGGGGATTATTTGTCGAAGGGAGCGTGGGGGGAGGTGGGGGTCCTTCAAGATGCCCTTCTCTCCTCGCCCGGCAACCGCTCCTTCCTTCCCTCCCTCCTCTGCCTTCACTCACTCAGTGACTCACTCTGCTATTCCTCTTTTTTTTTTCTTCATGTCCCTCGCACTCGTTTTGGTCACCCACGAGAAACATAAAGAGCTGTTAGCAAAGTGATAAGAGGAGAGGGGGGGTAAACCTGAGCTGGATCAGAGTCTGACATTCTTTCACCCACTTTTTCCCGTCCATCCGTCCGTCCGTCCCTCCTCCTTCCCTTCTGCCGCTCTGACTGCTCTTTGTTACATCATCTGTCCTCTCCCATTATCTGCTGGAACCCCCCCCCCCCCACACCCACACCCACACTCGCCCCTCTTCTCCTGTCAGCCCAGCAGTGAGTCACTACCTGTATTGTTTCCTCAGTAACCACTCACAGTGTTGCTCTTGTTTGGGCTCGATTGGACTCATCCCGCCGCTCCTGCCTGGTCTCCTGGAGGGCCGGGTCGGGGATTTGGAGAGTGAGGGGGTTTACTCTAGTGAGCTATTACTAATCTGGTAAATGGAGGCACTTTGCTAACTTGACAGCTGTTATTCCTGCTTGTTCTGCTGAGAGTGGAGTGACCTCATCGGAGACATGGTCCTACATGTCTCTTCTCACAGATCTGCGCGTCTCTGAACTGTACATGCAGAGTGAGCTCATTAAATAGTTGAGGAGGGTTTCGTTTGTTTTCTGGTAAAGTCTCAAAAGGTAAAGCAGAAACTGGTCAGTGTCAGTTTTGTCATCATTTCCCCTGTTTATTGAAGTTTCTCAGGATGATTGTTATATTTTCTACTCCTGATAGCGCTCCAATTGTTCACAAATATTCCTACTTAATTCAAATTGGGGTTTTATTTGTCAGTAGTAGTCAATAATTTTTTTTCCAGTGTATTTTATTGTAATTTCACATAGTCGACCCACAACAAATATAAAATAGTTGTAGGAAGTAAAGGGAAAACATGGCTTCCAGTTTTTTTTTTCAGATCATAAAAAATTTCATCTTAATTTTTTTATCTGAAAAAAAAAAGATCTAAAAATTCATATTTTAATAAAAATATATTCATATTTAAATATATTAAAGATATTTCCAAAATATTTTGGAACTATCTTTAGCTGGAATTACAGCCTCATGCTGTTCTTCATTATGGGTAATAAAAAAATTGATAGAGAAATATTTAATGGTTATTAGGCTAAATAACTTCAAATTGCATTGCACCTGTTTTGGACTGTTTCTTTCCTTTTTATATTTCTGTTTAGTGATTTTATTTGTATAAAAAAACAGTTTTTTATATAAATTTAAGTGATTTATGAACGGGTAGTTTAATTTAATTTGACAGGCCTTATGCTTCTGCCATTTCAAGTTGTTTCAGTGTTTTGAAGTACGGATAGTAAGGCTGTTGTAAACAAATATTTTAGTAATCGAGTAATTTATCAATTATTAGTGCAATTAATCGAGTAATCGGATAGAAAAAATTGTAAAATAAAATATTGGTAAATCTGGCATAAGACCTATGTTACTATCGGATATCAATATTGCATTTTTGAGCATCTCTAAGTTACTTTTTTGTATTTTAGAAAACTAACCTGTAACAATAATAGCTCACTTTCTTAGTTAACCTGAGGAAATGTTATACAAAAATCAGAAATTATATTCAGTTTAACAATAAAGTGAATGGGGGGAGCAATACGGGATATTTATGGCACCTTCGTTCGTCACACTCAGAAACTCATCTATCAGCCATGTACCGTCTCAATGATTTCCGACCGGGAAAATATGAAATTTATTGTGCGGCTCGTCCGTAAAGCTACACTTACACTGTAACCATCAACTACTCAGCCGCCCGCCGTGTTCAGTCTATCCGCTCACCTGTATAAATACTCCTGCAGCGCTCTTCCCGCCGTTCTCTCTGGACCAGCAGCTCCGGGAGGAGAAAAGCTGCCGTACTCCAGGCATCACGCCAGTCATTTTAAGGATGCTTATTGGTTCCCCCCAAAACGATGAAAACCCGAGCATTATCATAAATCAACAAAATCCTCATGGGCCGAACTTGAAAAGTGGACGTTATGCTGCTAACACTTAGCTTTCGTCAACGACTCAGAGGCGGAAGTGAGAGCTACGCGCAACGCAAGTAATGTCCCGGCCGGAACACGGTGCGCTAAATAACAAAACATAAATTAACGAAGCTTCGAGGCAGGTAAATTTTCCTCAAGGAATTGTAATAATCGAGGGATTCGAATTATTCGAGGAATCGTTTCAGCCCTAATGGATAACAAATCATTTGATGACTGAGTAAAAAATCAAGACTTTTAAAAGATGCTTTCACCAGTTTTTCACAGATCTACATGAAGGTTTTTGCTCATTCATCTTAGTAAAACTGCTCAAGCTCAGTCAGTATGACTGTAAACAACAAATTTAAAAGTTTTCTTACAGATTCGCGGTTGGATTCAAGTCTGGACTTTGACTAGGCCATTCTAGCACATGCTTTGATGCATTCATAACATGTCTGGCTGCATGCTTGGGGTTGTTAAGCTCTTCTGGAAGCTGAACCTCAGACCCAGACGTGATCATTTCACTGCATGTAGCAGATTTTCCTCCAGTGTTGCTCTGTATTTAGCTCAAGCACTACTGGCTGCGTCCCCTCAGCATGATGCTGTCACCACTGTGTTTTAAAGTGAGGATTTTGTGTTAGATTTCCATCATACTTAATGTTTGCTAGTCAAAATAAAACTGACCAGAGTTCTTCCTTCCACATGTTTGCTCTTTTTAAAACCATTTCAGGGATTCATACATTTGCAAGACACTATGTTATTTAATCCTGCTGATTTTTATTTGTTATGCTGTGTGAAAAGCTGATTTCGTAATTCTCTAGAGACGAGACTCTTAACGTGTGTGTAAAAAGCTGCCTGACATCTAAATGTAGGGGCATGTTTGAACCAGTTTTCATGGGAAGATGACACATCCAATTATCTTGAACGCTGATAGGGGGCACTACAAAGAGTACAGCCAGCTACATGTGAACACTAATTTAATGAAGAGTGTTTCTTCTTTAGCACCAAGTCTCCGCTCTGACTTACAGGGTGGCCTTTAAACTTTTAAAACATTTTAAAGCTTTTTCTGGCGCCTAAAGGGGTCAAAAGGAATTGAAAACTGAATTTTATTTAAAGCTAACCTGCTTTTTGTTGGGTGTAAGGTTGTACTGAAAGCTTCCTCAGGTCTCACACTTCTTTCTTCAGCTTTCTGAGAACATGTTGCACAACATGTTGTCATAGTTCAGATCAGAAAATGAGGGCAAAAGCAGGAAAAAAAGTTTCAAAACGCCTGAACAACTATTGATTAGGACCACTTTAAAAGATTACAAGACAGCCTGGCTCCTTCGAAGCAACTAATCTCATTTTGGTTTTTTTTGTTTTTTCAGGCTGCCTCCCCCTCAAACACAATGGGGTCAGGCTGTCAGAGCAGCCCAGAGGAGTGTCTCAGTAACTCGGGGGATGTGACCGTCCAGTCCTCATCTGGCAGGGGGAGTAACTCCCGGTGGTCCACTCTCTCCTGGGACGCCTCCTCAGATCTCCTCTCCCCTCCGACTCCGGACTCCAGCGGCGTGGTTCACCTGGACAGCGACTCCAGGCCCAGTTCAGGTAAATACACACCCAGAACACACACCCTGTCGGCCGCAGAAGTGGGAGATAATGACCCACGGTTTGTCACCTTCTGATATAGGTGAGAGATTTCCCATTAAACATTAACCACAATCTTTTCTTTTAGGTTTATTTACTTGAACTCTGAGTGACTTGACCCTGACTTGTTCAGTTTCTACTTTTTTTTTTTACTGTCTTTGTCACACTGTTTAAGAAGCCATAAACACTCTCACACTCTCTTACACTTCTTAGGTAAGCAGTCAGTGCACACCCTTCTGTTGGAACTTTAATATTATTTCAGTATCTATAGGTGATGCCTCTTTATTCAAAAATTAAACCTACACAGATAAAACAGCCTTTTTCTATTGTTAAGGTTTCTACTCTGTAAGTGGGAGCTCTCTGTCGGACTCCTGCTACTCCGTGTCCAGTGAAGCTGCCCATGTTGGACCGGTGACCCCCGCTAGACCCCCAAAGTCGTGGGAACAAGTTCCTGCTTCTGCTGACAACACTGACACCCTGTGGTCAGAAGGTGTGGTGCAGCTGCAGCAGCCTGCGACGGACGGCAACCCAGAGGAAACCGAACCAGCAGAGGATCCGATTGCACCTGCTCCAGATGATCCAGGTGAATTTTTACAGGGTCTTGCAAAAGTATCCATGGTCCTTGACCTTTTTATGCGATAGACAAACACAAAGTAGTGAAGTTATCGATTATTCTACTGATTATTTTCACTATTAATTAATTCACTGGACAAAACAATTTACACATTCTGCATTTTCTTTGTTTAACCACTTAATACTTTTCATTTAAATTAATAACTCAGATACTTTTTAAATAATAAAATAAACATATTATTGCTTAAAATACAATAACGTCATTTTTTAGGGTATGCTTGATCATTTATAGCAAATGATACATCTGCAGCTAAATTGTTTTGGCTCAATTACTGAGTGTGTTGCCCTTTCAGGAAATCAGATGTTTTAGTCTGTATTCTCCAGTTAACAATTAATCAGTTACTAAATTAGATTCAACACAATTAATCCGATTAATCCTTTCAGCCATAATTGTCATGTTCAAAGACTCTCCCACCTGTTCTCTAGCAAACCTCTGAGGCCTTCACAGAAAATATAGATTTGTCTTTTGCTAGCTAAGAGGCTTCTGAGGTTGCACTAAAGTTTATTAAAGGTATCGGAGGAAAGTGGGCTGAATTTTTCTGTCACTACATTAATTCTCAACTATCATATAAAATTTCAATCTACATTGAAGTCTGTTTTAGTGTAATAAGGTTATCACAAGCTTATATCTGCTACAACCTGGATGATTTAACTGAAAACTATAAAACTGTATTTATTCATGTTTTTCTTCTTGTCTTTACAGCTGTTCAGGAGAGTGATGCCTCTGGTCTCAGCTTTCTGTCTGATCTTTGCACGGTGGTCGGTGACTCCCTGGTCTCTTTCATCATCCCCCTTCTAAATCCGTCTTCATCCCCCTCCTCTGTGCAGCTGAAGCCTAAGTTGGACCCCTGCTACTGCACAGACCTGGTGTCTCGTCGAACCAAAGAGGTCTACTCTTATCCAAGCCCGCTGCACGCCGTCGCCCTCCAGAGCCCCCTTTTTACCTCCCTGAACCAAGAACAATCATCCTCCACAACTTCTGAAGGAGTCCAAGACGATGAGGCGGGAGAAGCGAAGCCTGACGCTGCCCCTCTCCTGCCTCAGCAGCCTCCCACTCTGGCCTCTGTCACACACTTGGAGCAGTACATCACTCGCCTGGCTTGCCAGTACCACCAGCAGGTGAACTCCTCCACCTCCGATCTCACGTCACCTGCTGCTCCTGCTCCAATCCCGCAGAGAGGTCCTTGTACTCCTGGAAAAAGTCACGGCTCCACCCAATCTCTATCTGCCTTTGAGAGCCGTAATACACCCCCCACACAGCCGGGTGGAAGCACCACTCCTTGCAAGTCCCTGCTGGGAAACTCGGCCAGAGTCAGCCTCAGCGCTATGGGGAAAAAGACCACCAGGAATTCAATCAACCTGGGTAATCTCCCTTCAGCGACCGGAGAAGATTTAAGCATCAATCTGCATCTCAACCTCAACTTGAACCTGGCTCCAGGGTTGAACTCTAACCGCGGACCCGCCGACGCAGCCAAAAACAGCAGCAGTGGAGCCATAAAGAGTGATGTGAACATGACTTCGGCTCCGTCTTGCAAGTCTCTGTCATCTGCCACTCCCACCGCAGGAGTCAGGTCTCGTTCTCGGATCTCAACTTGTCCGAGCAGTCTGAGCCACCGCAGTTCCCTGGAGGTCCCGCCGAGCTCGGGAGCCACTCCGGCGTTTGGGTCGTCTTCCTTCTGTCGCTCGTTGGATTGGAGCACCGGCGCTCCGCCTGAGGTGGGACAGCCAGTTTTTGTGTCAAACACGGGATCGGCTCCTGGATCTCAGCGCAGCAGCTTGATCCAAGAGTCCTGCTCCAGTCCCAAGCTGAGTGAAGACTCCCCGATGGTGGGGGAGATCTCGCGGCTCTCTGGTCTGTCTCGGGCCGTGGTGGTGGGACTGATGGAGCAAGGTGTGGAGCTGGATATCGACTGCTTCCAAACGGATCCTGCAGGTGCGGTGAGGAGCCATAGTAAAACTCACCTGACTCCGCAGAGGGATCCATCGCTTGACTACGGCAGGCTGATGGAAACCAGCCCACAGCGGCCGATCCAGCTCTCCCTCAGTGTCACCCACTCCCCCCAGTCTCAGTCCAGCCTCACCCCTCCTCTCTCACACTCCAACAGTCCCATTCACCCATACCAGTCCATCCACATCCCTCCCCCTCCTCAGTACTCCTCACAATGCCACTACCAGCACATCCCTTCTCCGTCTGATCTTCCCTCCTCTACAGCCTCCTCCCCAGCTTCACACCCCACCCCAAGGGCTCGCTCTCCTCCTCGCCCCCTCAAGCCGTCACCTATGGGGGCCACCCCTCTCTCGGTTTTCCGGCGGGATTCTCCTTTCCAGTGCTCCCTGCCGCACAACAACCGAACCTCCTCTTGGGAGCATGGAGGACTCCAACCAAGAGGTGGCTCGCTCCGACATAGTGGGGGAGGAGGAGAAGGTGGGGGCAGGTGGAAGAAGGTGGAGAGAGATGGGCTCTACAGGGGGAAACACGCCTCCCATAAGCTGGTTAGGGCCGCTACTGTGAGCAGCTACGCCAGGAGAGAGGACTACAGCTCCGTTTGGGCCGAGGAGGCAGCCCACACACCCAGGAAGTCCTCCAGCAAACTGTGGAGGGGCTTTGAGGGTCGATTGTGGAGGAAAGAGTCTGAGACCGAGAAGGAGGAGATGGACAGAGCCGAATACGGATATGGCTGGAGCAGGGGGAACATGGGAAGCTGGAGGAGGGAGCACCGACGAGCCAAGGGATCCTCTGACAGGAAGCCAAAGGTTGATCACTCCCCCGTCTTCTCCAGGTCGAGAGGGAAAGAGGACGGGGAGAGACGCAGCTCCAGCCTCCGGCTCTCCAGGAGGGCTCTGTTCAGGAGTGAGTCCCAGGGTTTGCTGGTGCCTCGGAGCCACAGGGAGGAGCTGGCGAAGAGGGGCCACTGGGTCTCCTCCTTCGATGTAGCGCAGGGTGGAACAAGCAGAGACGAAGGCGTCAGACTGCTGAGAGCCAAGGAAGAGGACAAGCGACTGTCCTCCACCGCCAGCCTCTTCAACCTGTCTCGCTCCCAGAGCCTGGAGGGCAGCTGCCAGTCGCTCTCGTCTCTGTCCTCGCCGTCGTTTTCCCCTTCCCCTCCTCCACGGCTGCCGCTGCAGCGCTCTCGGTCGCTGAGGGATCTGGGGAGGAAGGTGTTCGGCTCCATGAGGTCTCTTAGTCTCAAACGAAAGCCATCCAAGAAGTGACACTTGTACAGCCAACGAACCTCATGTTACATTCAAAACACCGTTTGTGCTTAGCATTATATCTGATGTAAAGGAAGTGCCATCTAGTTTTGTTTGCCGATTATTCAGATCTCTGATGCTGCCTTTAGGATCTACATGAAAGGTCCTCTCTGGCACATATAAAGTCTTTCCAACTTGCCATTACAATATCTTCATTCCTTCTACTAATAATCTGGTAAATTTGAACCAATATTGGTACTTTTGATATCCTCACAAACTAAAGAAAAAAGCGACAAAATGCTAATGGGTTACTTTGAAGCTCAGAGTAGCTGCGTTTCCGTTACAAATGTTCGCAGAACCTTTGATATTCTGCGAATATCGAAAAAACACAATCTCTTTCTTATTTATTCCATTAAAATAAGAAAGGCAGTTAAAATTACACATGGATAAGTTTGTTCACATAAGTCATTAAAAACCCTCCTGCACCTTGATCATCCAACCACTTCCTCTTCTTCCTCTTCCTCTTCTTCTACTTCGTGGTTTGTGCCGGTGGCAACATCCGGTTTTTGATCATGTGACTGGTGTGATGCGAATGAACTATCTCTATTCCAGTTTTGTGAGATAAACCAATTTAGATACAACCAAAAAAAAAATCTATTGTAGTGGCAAAACTTATCAACAGATGAGTTTGTTCTAAATTGATGTGTTTCCATTAAGCAAATTTATTTTCAAAATGTCAAATTGCACAATTATATGATAAACGGAAACGCAGCTTGTGTTTTGGATCAGCAAACTTATTTGTTGGGACTCCTGGTAATGGTGGGTAAAACTTTTATTGCAGCAGCACAATTTCACACCAAACATTTAAATTGAATATATTTTGGAGAAGAAAGATGCATATTTGTCCGGCTGTTTTAGGCGGTTGATACAGATTGACGTTTTGTTTTAAATTTGAACAAATGTTTGGACAAATGTATTTTAATGGGGAACATTAAAATACTTTGTTATATAATCTGTATATGACACAAAGATTATATAACAATCATAATTTTTGCTTTGTTAGTAATTATTCAGTGACTTTAACTCCAAAGCATACCTGGCTGCACCCAAACGTGCATTTGGTTGATTTGACTAAATAAAGTAAAATTTTTCTAAGAACAAGTTACCCAAATCCTTTCCTTTTTGCTGAGAACAGTTCAGAAAGTAAAAATCAGTGGAACTACCAAAGATATTTGGAAACTTAATGGCTTTCCTTTAATAAAACAAACCCATAAAACTATTTTTTATGTTTTCATTTTAGTGATTTTCACAAAAATATTGCAAGATTAATTTGTTGAGCTGGTAAAATAAAAAGAAATTCACAAAACATTTTGCGTTCATGATTTAGAAAAATAGGTGATGCATTTGCATTAAGAGGCTCTTGGAACACTTGATCAGCGTAAAATAAAAATTAGTATGAAATGATATATGCTTAAATTTAGCAGATTTTTAGGGAAAACAGCAAATGTACCAGCATTGATTTTAACAAACCTTTAAGTTTCAAACTGTAAACTTCTTTCTAAAAGTAATATTGTTTAAATTCAGAGATGATTTACAAAAAGCCCCACAAGTTAACCTAATTACTTAATAAAGTAAATCACATTAAATAATGTTTTTTTTCTTATCTTTTAGAATAGAACTGTGCTACTGCAATAAAAATATTAACGCATCTTTGCCCAGATTTGTCTGAATAACCAAGTCATATGTTTGTGAATACTGACCGAATAACTATATTTTAAAAAACAATGCAATGGAGGAAATATACAATATTTTAAATCTGTGTTTTTGCTGGAGGTTTTTGATGTTTCAACAATATCAGTTTGACGAAAAAAATCAACTCTGGGAAGCTTTTGTGGTTCAGTTTCATCATTCTGAATATTAACTCATTACTGGCTATTAAAAGCTTAGTTGCATAATGCTCCAACTCCCCTGTAACCATGAGAATGAATGTGTGCACACATACTCCCCGCTCTGCATGCTGCTCTGTGACTCGTTCAGTGATAATAGCTGTTGTGAGGATGTGATATTCTTTAATAATTGGCAATACAGCCTCTGAAGTACAATCATATTGGCCAGATGATGACCAAAACCAAGCAAATACTCTTTAACTTGATATTTTGCTCAGGACTTTGAAATGAATATTGAATTATTAAAATAATGAAGAGTTGTATGAGAATAATTTGTGGCATATGAGAAATAAAATAAGCTGATAAATGATGTGTCTAAAATATGTGCATTTTATTTGAAATAAAACAAACTAGATTTTTAAATAAAACATTTCAGCAACCAACATTCCTATTACTAGACAATCATAGAGGCATTTTGGTAGTGCATAAAGAGTCACTTTGATGTTCAAGAGCACAGATTACTTGACTTTCTTCATTTTCACGTTGCTAGGAAACTAACTCTTCTGTCCTCTTCTTTCTATTTTCAGCCATGACATGTTTACTGTCCTGCTCACTGCTTCCCAGCGGTCTGTAATCTGCAGAAGCCTTTACATTCCTATTCCTCCTTCAAACTCAACAACCGGTCAACATTACGGTTCAACAGGTGTATTTTCCCCTCAGGTGGTCCAGCCTGTCTGAGGTTGAGGTTTCGTTTGGCACAGAGTCCATCTAAACTCCATCACCGGCTCTGTTTGGCGGGTTAACTCTCTCCACTGTGCCGTCCTTTGAGCCGGAGGAGAACATGCCCTGATACATGGCCCTCTCTTTCTGCAGCTCCCGGTTTAGCTTCTCCTCTGCCCTCTGCAGGTGCTTCCTCACATTAGCATCTGTGGGAGAAAATAAAAGCAGTTTCAGCATGATGTACATTATCCCACAAGATGAAATTAGACCAAACATCCAGTAAAATCAAATCAGTCAATGATTGAATTCAAACTATAATTTTTTTTAATTACTGTCATTTTTTTATTCAAGTGTAGTATATAAATTATTTGTATTTTTTCATTTACAGACTCAAGGAAAAGTATCTCTGTATCTCTGAGACACAAACGGTAACAAGACAGAAATAAACATTGGTTGTTCATAGCAGCCACATTTACTTAAACAGATATTGGCTGATTCCAATGTTAACGCCACTGCATCCCTAAAAAACTTGTGAAAAAGTTGAGGGTTATGAATACTTTTGAAGAGACCTGGATATAACAGCTTACTAGCTTTGAACTGTAACTAAAATGTCCCTTTATTGGTTAAGGTTAGCTTTTAGTTTACTTTCATCTGAAGAAATTAGACAAAAAATTAACAAGCTTGAATATGATCAACTTTTTATTCCTCCAGTTTGACTCGAGCAAGAAAATGTGCCCTTTATGGATAAAAACTCAAATTAAGTTGATAGAACTGCTCACTTGTAAGGTTTAAGATGGTAACTATAAGATAAGGCAAGCATTTTAAACCAGTAGTTTTGTTTGACATTGGTTAATGAGGCGATGTCATGACTAAACTTCCACTACATAGAGTTAAAAGCCAAAGAATCAGGTTAATTATTTTATTTCTGTGGTCATTCTCTCTTGTCCTATTGGTATTTTTTTATTCTCTTCACATCTACAGTCTCTCTATGAAATTAGCTTTCTATTTTACTGAATGGATCTTAGATAAGCCAGAGCTTTTTTTTGTATATTAGTAAGTGTTACCTCTGCATGCTGTATTAGTTTTAATGCAGCCATGGAACAGAGAAAACCCCGTTTAGTGTCTCTTGCGTCATCCTAATCCACTCTAAAGTGCTGATTTTTATTGATAAGTGATCATTCATCAGTTCTAAAGCTGCTGTGGTTGAATGTCCCACCCTGGCTCCATTCCTACCATTTGGTTGCTCTTTGCAGACCTGGGTGAGGTATTGTTTGGCTGTCTGTGCGTCTCCCATCTCCAGAGTGGCTACCCCTGCCCGGTACAGCGCCTTGACGTTGCCTGGCTGCCACTGCAGCACCCGCAGGCTGTACTCCAGGACCCGAGTGGAATCCACCTTCTGTTTCTGCAGCAAACAGGCTAAAAGACACAAAAGGGCTTCAAATATACATCCACCTCTCCGGCTGAAACACTGAACCTGTACAAGCTACTGGCTTTACTTAGCCCTTTTGTTTTCTATACCAGCTAGGTTGTTGTAGCAGTCAACTTGTGTGTTTCTAAGCAAAGTCTCCTGTTCCAGTGTGAGAGGAGGTTTCTCAGGTCCAAACCCTTTCACTGGTGCCATCACAGTGGAGTCGAGGCCCCGGAGCACCAGCAGGGCACGGTGGTAATGACCAATGGCAGAGCGAATGTTTTTCTGCTTGTAGAAAGTATTTCCTTTAGTTTTGAACTGGACTGCTTCTTCCAGCAAAACTGAAACGGGCTTGGCAGAAGTCTCACTGTGTCCAGCAGGACCCGCTTCTACTGCCACTGCCCCCTGCACATCAGGATTATCGTCTGCTCCAAAAGCCTCCATCTCTGCTGTGCTGCTGGTTAGCTATGAGAGGAGGAAGAGAAATGCGTTTAATCACTTTCTGTAAAGAGAAATAGTTAGACAATAATTCAACTAAAGTTTTGTTTTATTTCTTTTTGTCACCAATAATACTGTATGATCATAGCGCTTAGTTAAAAGAAAAAACATAAATCTTATCACTGCTCTATAATACTCTTATTGCTCTGCCCAATCAAGATACAGACAACACATACAAGATGTATCAAAGCAAAAGAAAAACAATACTGTAAACCAAAGTGAAAATAAGTCCCCTTTAAACATTCCTTCCTGTTTTTGGGGTAAAAATCTATCACTGCGTTAATTCATGACATCTTACCCACAATTAAAACACACCCACTACCAGTCTGGGAAGCGCACTGCACCAGTTAATTACAATAGCATAACATTGGTATTGAATCATTATAACGTATAAAGGAAAAAGTCGGATTGTAAGCAGAATGCATATGTACACATATGTGTGTGTGTGAACAAATCAACCGTTTAGGTTCCTTTAATCATTTCAATCCGGGTCATTTCCCCCGTAACCAGTAAAAGAAAACCTGAACGGATTTTAACGGTTTGAGTTAGTGTTCACATGCTAGCTTTGGCTCCTCAAACCCTATCTCCAAGATTATTCTTATTTCAATAAACTGGCGAATAACATCAATTGAATCATCTTACCTCGTCGTGATAATTAAAATGCAAAGAAAAACTTATTTCTATAAAATGACAAACATATTTTAGCTCGCCAGTCTACCTATTTTCGCTTCCGGCTCTTCTTCTTCTTTTTCTTCTGGACTCTGTCACTACAGGTAATCGTGATGCTGCCCCCTCGTGTTCGTTGTCCACATTTTTTTTGTCCTTTGAGTTTTAGTGGTAATGTTTAGAAAATAGTCATGCTCTTTCATGGTGGAAGAAATTTTATTTTCTAATTTGGTGAAATGATAGTTTAATAAACCGTCTATTTTTTTATTTTTCATTTTTTGCAAAACCAATCTGAGCTCCTTGCTTGTTTGAGCCTGGGGTCATGTGACCAATAAACAAGAATTAACCCTTTTCACCAAGGTTAGTTGTAAACAAAACATAGCATTGCCAGTCCGGTCTAAACTCTAATTACTCTATAAATAATAGCCCATTATCTTTGTATTGGGAAGTTGGACTTTCCTGGCACTCAAAAATGCAAGAAGGGCAGCGCTGATCTCTGTATCCAATATGCCTGCCTCACATCCAGATGTAACCATTCTAGTTGCTTTTTTAAATCTCAATACTGTAAACAAAAAACACACAACACAGCCTCTATGAGTGTTTTTTGTAACGCATAAATTAAAGAGAATTAGATTGTTATGAGTTTGTATTGCTTGCAACAAAAAGGGGAAAAAACACTCAGCCGTGAGTTCCAGCTTCTGAGAAACTTCTATCACAATCCTGCTGATGACCCTTTGCCCTTTCATATAGAAAATGATCCCCAAATGAAATTCTACTTAGGGGCCTCACATATGAGCCAACCATGTCAAACGGCAGTTCCAAGCATCTACTAAGTCTAAAAATGTGAGATAATACCTCACACTGTAAGTCTGAATCTACATACTAGACTGTGTTTGAAATTGGATTCCATACTTATTGATTCTTTTTTATGTACTGATATAAAATTTGATAAAAGTTAGGTTATATAATTTTTCATATGAATATATAAACCAATTGTACACACGCGCGCGCACACACTTACATTCGACGAACGTGCGTCGCATGTATTTTCATTGTGGGAGGTAAGAACGGTCGCTAACGTCTGTGCGCAGGCGCACTGGCACTTCACACAACCGCAATAAGCAAATATGGCGGCGGCCGTCGACAGTGTTGTGAAAGTGTAAGTTTACCTTTATTTGTTGTAAGAGTGTAAAGACCACCCACACTGGGAGTCGTTTCCATTTGGTTGGTTATCGTTTTACAGCTGAGCTTGCCGTATTTTCCCACGGTCTTTCCTGTTGTTCAATACAAAAATTGTCCCAAGAGAATTACGTTATCTTTGTGCTAGGGTTAGCTTTTCTAGCTTTGGGCAGTTAGAAAGGAGCTGAGCTCATTGTGAAGGCAATGTTTGTGTCTAACTCCATCAGTTGCGGGTGTGTTTACAGTGATTTTACAAATAGTGATTCCACAAGGACTTAGTCCGCTTATTCGGAATGAAGGGACGACTTAATTCTTCAATAAACTGTCCGGTTGGCGGGCGCTTTGTTGCTAACAATCAACCTTTTGTTCTGGCAGCAGTCCGTCTCTACTGTAAAGGCTGGCTTTTACTTTGAAACCACGAGACGCATTGCGTACCCTATAAATAAGTATGACTTTAAATAAATAGCCAAAGGCGGAAAGTAAAACACAGATGCAGCAGCCTGTTTTTAGGGGGAAAATTGGGAGTGAGGAAAGACTGGCTTTATGAGGAAAGCGACCCTTGTCCTCAGGCTGCTGCTACTTCAAAGAGAACTGTTGTATTCTCACTAATGTGGTAAAATTACACTAATCAGGTGAGATCACATGAACCTCAGTGAGTGAGAAGATCTTCTCTATCAAATACGCTTTTCATTTAACCGGTGTGTTATGATAAAATTAGTAGCAGGACTTAAATTAATTGAATTTGTCAATAAACCTGTGTTGTGCTATTAGAAATGCGATTGATTCGATTTTGGGTTTTTTGTATAACTCAAAATGAATAGGGTCTATTTGTCATATAAAGTACTTGGACATGATATGTGCTGTGAATTGGTAAAAACTGATAATTAATTTTGACTTTGAAAATTGTGCAAGATTTGCAGTATTTTTAGTTTATAATTTGTTACGAATTTGCATCATCTTTCAGGCCAGATGATATATAAATATGTCTGAGTTGAAATAATAAGATAAGAAAAAAGCAAACAACATTTCAAACCTTAATACAAATTTGGACTGCAGTACATAAATGGTCAGTAACAGTTTAAAAATCTCTCCTGGTTTTTGTTTGTTAACCTGTCTGTGTCCTCCATTTTGAATTCAGTCTAGGAGAACAGTATTACCGGGATGCCATGGAGCAGTGTCACAGCTACAACGCCCGTCTCTGTGCAGAACGCAGCATCCTCATGCCTTTCTTGGATTCTCAGACTGGAGTTGCACAGTCAAACTGCTACATCTGGATGGAGAAGAGGCACAGGAGCGCAGGTGAATAATTACCACTAAAGATGTTATTTACTATTTTGTGACTAATATTTGATGTTTGTTTGTTGAAAGTAATGCATGAGGAGAACAGTCCAACAATGTCTCTGGTGTCCTTTGTTTCCAATGAATGATTAGGTATAGCTCCAGGACAGCTGTACTCGTACCCCGCTCGCCGTTGGAGGAAGAAACGGCGTTCCCATCCTCCTGAGGATCCACGCTTGGCTTTCCCTCCTCTCAAAGCAGGTACCAGCATTTGAGAAATATCTTTTTCCCCTCTACAGATACATTTAGGCATTGTCAGACTTGAATAATTCTGGGAAAACCTTAGGCACAGTAAAAAGCAGAAGCTTTTATGAACAACTGTGTGTTGTCCATGCCTGTTTTTCTGGATAATGCAGCAGATCTAGAGCTGGGTCTGAAACGTGAGGCTTTGGGAACGGTGGACGGCAGCAGCTTGGAGGCTCTGCTGAAAGGCGAACCCCTGGAGAGGAGGAGCGGCGTGTCTGACGTCCGCACCCCTGAGGACGACCCGGCCACTGTGGAGCCGCCGGCCACGTCGGCGGTCACTCACACGTCTTCTGGACGCATTCGTAAGGTTAGACTGAAAGCTTTCAAACACTGATGTGATTAGATGATGAAGATTTTAAATTTAATAGATGATCACTTTTTGATGTGGAAAGTTCTGGTCAGAAGTTTACATACACTCATCATGAGCATAGATTTAAATATATTTTCATTCTTGTTTTTCAGGGGCAGAAGTTTGCTATTGCTACAAACTCATATTGCTTGTAGCAATTGATTCAAAAAAATCCATAAAAGATCCAGAACATGATCAAACCTGTGCAACCAAATATCTGTGATTAACATTCATCAAAGTTGGTCATTGTATGATCATTCCACCATAGAGAAAGAATGATTCAAATTATAAATGAACCATTTTAAATCCATTCAGATCCCGATTAGATGTAAACTTCTGACCAGGCCTGTCAGGACCAGACAGCTAACTCTGATAACCATTTTGGTAGAAAACATGCCTGAACATGTGTTCAGACACGGGAGCATAAAGGAAACCTTGAGCTAACTCCGATTCTTACAGCAGAGAGTTCTTGACCACGATGATTACTTGGATGATCTGGATGACGAAGACTTTGAAGATGAGACTCCCAAAAGACGAGGCAAGAGCAAATCCAAGGTGAGCGTTCAAAGCGACAATGTGCAATTTAAGAGAAAGGTATGGGATGAAAAAAAAAAAACCTAAATAGATTTAAGTTGGATCGTGCGGAGCTGACACGAAGTTTTAATAGTGATGTTTCAATAGAATAGAATAGAATTACTTTATTCATCCCAGCAGGGAAATTACTTCGCAGTTACAGCATAGAGACAAGACACAATAACAACCACCACTGAGTAGCAATTGTAGACAAAATAAAAAATAAAAATAAAATATAACATTCTGTCAAATATAACATGCTGTCATACTGACATGAAGTTTCAATACTGACGTTTCAATACTGACAGTTTCAATGCTGGTGTATTGAAACTTCATGTCAGCTTTTACTAACATAAAAGAAATTAAAATATTTATTTTCAGATAAAATATTTAAGGACGTTGAAATAAAGTAGACACGAAGTTAAATCTCTATATCTACTGACACCTGCCACAAGGTAGGCAAGCCACAAAAAGTCTTTGCTAAAGAAAATGGCTGTTCAGTTCAAACTGATGGAAAGTTGAGTGAAAAGAAAAAGTGTTAGTCAAGCAACCAGAGCACTGAGATGATGCATCCAAATAAAATAGATCTATGTTTGTGGGTATAATGCACAAAATGTGAAAATGTTTAAGCGGTAAGTATTTTTTGTGAGCATAAACACAAAATTATAGTGAATACAAAGTAACAAAATAAAAACTCTAGTTTTATTTTTCTAATCTCAGGTTTAAAAGAAGATGCTCACTATCTTCTGTTTGCTTTGTTTACTTTGAGCTGGCTAAAAATCAAGTCAGTTTAGTGATTTAGCTTTTAGTGATCTCAAATAAGATCACTAAACCAGGGTGAATTAATTTCACTTTTGAAACAAATGAGCTTTTCAGTGATATTCCTATGAGATGCACCTGTAGAAAGTCAATATTTAAGTTTGTTTCTTATTGGTTCTTCAGGGCCGCAGTGACAAGAATGGGAAGAAGAAGACGGAGGCTGCGGCGGCGGCGCTGGAGGAGCGAGACAAACCGTACGCCTGTGACAGTGAGTAGCAGGTCTTCTGTCTGAGCCGTGCATGTCAGCAGGAGAGGCTTTTCGCTTTTCGCCCCTGAAACAACGAAGCGAGCCGTTTTGCTGTGCATGACGTGATCTGAAAAAAACGCCGCAGGGAAGCAGCAGTGTTTTCTGAGCTGATCCTCTGTGTGTGCGCGCGTGTGTGCTCTGTAACTTGGTTCTGGCTTCAGCTCGCTGTCCTACCTGCTACCTGCGTGTCCGCCTGAAATTACCTATTGTGGAAATGACAGAAAAAGCAAAAGCTGTCTTGGGAGTGATGAATGCCAAACTTCCAGCTCGGCTCCACGTTGTTCCCTGTTTTTGTTTTTTTGTTGGTAAGGGTGCCCGTATCACGATAACACTCTTGTATGACGGTGTGTGTGTGTATTAGTCTGTGGAAAGCGCTACAAGAATCGCCCAGGCCTGAGCTACCACTATACACACTCTCACCTGGCAGAGGAGGAGGGCGAGGACCACGAGGAGATCGAGGCACCACCCACTCCTCGCCAGCCTGAGGAGCAGAAGAGTGAGTCACTCCTCCAGTGCTGAGAGGCAGATAGACAGAGAGGAGGGAGGTTTGGTTGCATGCCTTGTAGCACGTGTGTTGGTGCAAGGGAAGTCTCTCATTCCTTTATTTTTGTTGTTGTGTGCTTTTTTACCTCCTTCTTTGATTTTTAACTTTTATGATTTGAAATTGTGGGTGAGACTGAAAGTTCCTGACTGAAACATGTTTGTATAGTTGGGAAATCTGGCACTTTTTCAATCATTTTGTTTTCCTACATAATATTCCATTTCATAGCTGTTGGGTTTTGGGTTTTTTTGTGCACGTGATGCCATGTTTGCAGATTCATATGTCAGTCTTGTGATTTAGTGTCATGACGATTTAAAGGTGGTGCTGAACTGGTTATGTACTTGTGAATCAAAATAAGAGAAGGTAAATTTTTTTTTTTCTTCTGGTTTTCTTTGTTAGAATATCCAATCCATTCGTGAGGTAGTTTGTTTCTAAGCGTTGATATTGGTGACCTTTATGTGTGGCATCAGTTCTTTTGTGTCTAATGTCAGTTCTAATGCGTGAGGAATACGTTTCTTTACTTTTCTCTTTTGTCCAGCCACCAAAAAGGGTCCCAACGGTCTGGCGCTGCCCAACGATTACTGTGATTTCTGTCTGGGAGACTCCACCTTGAATCAAAAAACAGGCCAATCGGAGGAGCTGGTGTCCTGCTCAGACTGCGGACGGTCAGGTATGAGTCTCCGCCTCTTTCCTATCTCATTATAACAGTAACATCCTGTTTGGTCAGATTCTGGCCCCGTTTTCACAGAGTTGGCTATTTAAGTTAATTTAAACATCTCTCCATCCATGCTGAAGGACACCCGACGTGTCTGCAGTTCACTCCAGTGATGATGGCGGCCGTGAAGACGTACCGCTGGCAGTGCATCGAGTGCAAATGCTGCAATGTGTGCGGCACCTCAGAGAACGATGTGAGTCTCTTTCAACCCTGAAACTTTGTGTCTAATCTTTCTGGAAAAGTCATAAATGATAGTTACAGGCATCTAGAGCAAATGTGTGATATTTACTTGTTTTTATGCTGTTTAAATTCATCTACATCTTCCAATTTGACTCTCAGGAGCTAGATGTTATAATGTGGCTCATAAACATTTACAGACTTTATTTATACAAGAAGCAACTTAAAAGATGAAGAGGCTTTTTTCCATGGATTAACGATCTCTCAAGAGATTCTTCCCAGCAGGATGGATATGAAATTGTTTGAAAAGCAGATTTAGGAAAGAGGAACTGTTTATCTTACAATTAGGCCTGTCCTTCATTTGTGCTGATCTGGTAAATGTCAGCAGCCTGATAGTAAGAGATGGAAAAGGTCAGTTGGAGGGTCATTCTGTCTAATCAGAGACGATAAAAAGGTTTCAGTCTGTTTGCATGTCAAAATACAACTAAAACCTAAAACCATCCCTGGATTGTGGATTAAATTGTTTTAGTGTTCATATTTTAAATATATCATATATTGTTCAGGTTGGATCGGTGAGTGAACATCATGTTTTGTTTCTGCAGGACCAGCTGCTCTTCTGTGACGACTGTGATCGAGGCTACCACATGTACTGTCTAACCCCACCCATGACCGAACCGCCAGAGGGTGAGCCGATGCTTCACTGTGGAGCCGCCGCCGACTAGTTAGTCTGATCTGTTTAGGTTCAGAGGGAGGGCCGACCATCTGAACCTCAATTTATTTTTTAACATCAAGGAGTGCTGGAGAGTTTTCTAACTTAATAATTTCTAACATGAGGACTTTTACTCAATTTACAGATGAATAATTAGATTTTTTGAAGATATTTTATTTTCTTGCCGTTTTGGCAGTGAGCTACCAAAAGAAAAACAGTTTTGTCTTTGAAGTCTAAAACTGTAAAGTAACTAGAGTTTGTTTTTTTTAAATAGATGATCTTTTTTACATTTTAAATCTTTGTACACAATACTAAATTTGATAAAAATGGCTGCAAGAACTAGTTATTGGGAAATCATCAACTAATTTAGTAATCGGTTAATCGCTAACTGGACTACAGACTCAAAAAAAAAGGTAATTTGCTGAAAGAACAACACCAAGAGAGCAGTAATTGAACTAAAACGACACAGAAATCTCTATTTTGCATTTAAGGTGAAAAATGTATCCAGAAGGTCTCAAGTGGAAGCTTTAGCCACAAATAATTTCCTATTAAGCACCTTTTGAGATCCAATTATTAACCAGTTAATCTAAAAAATTGGACCCTTGCACTGTGTTGATGTTAAGTCAAGCAGAACCGCTGAGCTTTTCACATGTTGACGTTAGAAGCATTTTATTAGCTGCAGATGAATCGTTTGATAAAAATTATTAAGTGTTCTTTAAGTAAATTACATTTTATTGCGTTTTAGTCAATAAATGTGTATTTTCCTAGTTAAAAAAAGTTATTGAATTATGTATCTTAATTTTATGTATTTCTAATCTTGTATAAAATAAGCCTATTTGTTTAAATAAGAAGAAAATAATTGTTAGAAACGTCAGTCCCGATTAGGGCTGCAGCTATGTAAACACATCGATTTAAACCCAAGGAAGTCAGGAAACGTATAAACTTCCTTCATCCTTTCCTGTTTCCATGTTGTCAGGGAGTTGGAGCTGCCACCTGTGCCTGGCTCTGCTAAAAGACAAAGCCTCCATATACCAGCAGAACCAGAGCTCAGCCCCCGAGTGACGTCAAAACACGGAGCCCGCCTCTCAGCACCAGGACCCCCTCGGCCCCGGCTCAAAAAGTCAGACCTCCTCTCAGTCCAGATGTAGCTGAGCCAGATCGCAGGTCAGCTTCACAAGTCGCTCTTACCTACAGTGCTAGCCGGGGGACTCAAAACATAAACAGACCTCAGATCAGTCAACACGGGGATCAAACTATCACTACAATCCTGCGTAGAGCGGCCTCAAGTCTTGCTGTCAAACATGTAACATATCATGTGTATTTACATCATAGACACACTTTCTACTGGACTGTTACACACACAGACAAACCGAATGCAAGCAGTACCAATAATAGCTGCTGTCTCCATGGGAACTCCCAAGAGAACAAGGATTAGCATCACGGCTAACTATTTGCACCCCTCCACACTCAAAGACACAGCGTGGAGTGTGGAGACAGTTTTTCTTCAGCTAAAAGATCTATTTTTACTCACTGATAGTGATGTGGGGACCACGTCACCGTATATCTGGTTAAGAAATCTAATTGTTGTTTCTGGTTATTAGTGGGCTTTTCTAGTGGCTTTAGTCGGTGTGTGCTGTTGTCCCATTCACCAAAGCTCTTACTGTGTTTTGATGAGGTTTCCCTTTGCGTATCTATCATATGTGACATCACAGTGGCGTTTCTCTCCGCTCACAGCCAACCCAAAGCACCACCGTCGCGATGGCTTTCATTTGGCTACATGAAATATGACACAAACACTTCAACGTTTGATCATAGAGTGTAATTAAACTGTATAAGTAACTTCAGAGTTCATCAGCTCCCTGCAGGAGGAAGCCAACACTTTTACAACGCCTCAAACTTTCCGGCTCCACTGATAAGTTTTTTTTTTTAGCTCACTACATGAAACGCAGAGGATCATTAATAAACGTGTTTTTCCATGTTTTTTTTTTTTTGACGCGCCATCATTTCACACGTTGTGCCAACGAGACTCACTCATTTCCAGACTAGCTGTTTTTATCATTTGTCACTGAGGTTGATTTGCATGCAACATGCACATAAACTTTCATCACCGCTGTTTCTTTTTTGTGTTTGTTTTTACATTTTATATCACCTGATATTCCATTGGTATTGGGAGTTTTTACTAGCTGAATTTGTAAAGTCCATGATATTGCAAACACTTCGATATATAGCTCCTAATCCATTCTATGTACTGTATTGACTTTTATATTTTTGTTATGACTGTGACATGTTTCAAATTGTTTATGTCAAACTTTCTTCATAAGTATTTGTAAGATGACGTACTTTGTTGTACTATTTTTATTTTTGCATTTTTTTGGTATTGAAGCTGATTTAGCCCAACTGAAATAAAGATCATTTTGAATCGTGAACTCCATCTCATTGGTGCATTGTTTCTGATTTATGGCCTATTTAAGAGGGGGAAAAAAAATCACTCTGACACCAGATGACACTTTTTCTTTTTTAGCTCAGGAAGGACTAAAAACTTTGTAATTTAAAATATTGAGGCTATCCCATAACTCTATTTTTAAGAACAGATCTCTGTTCGCCAAGATGTCAGAGTTATCCTAACTATTATAGAGGGTCATGTATTTGAAATTAATAAACTTCTAAATTACCAACATGTCTAGTTTGGTCAAACTTTCATTTTAATTCTAATATTGATGTAAAACAACATTGAGAACAGAGGAAGCTGCTGGCATTGGTAAAAGTATTGGGAAGTTTTTCTATGGTCACACCCAACATAATCAATCCTGCTGCTCAACCTACAAAAGTATTTCCTTATAAATGTATCACCGCTTAAATGGAAATAAACACATCTTTCTATTTAAGATTTATTACCAAGAAGCATTAGTACATCAAATAAATAACCAACTAAACACATATTGAATTACTATGTGCACCAAGTTTAGGAAACTGTCCAACGATGCAGAAACAATCATTTTTATTTATCACTGATGAAAACAAAATGTTCCTAAGTGATTGAACCATCAGAACCTTAGAGTATCTGGAGAAAATTAATAAAACTGTGGCAGTCTGAGAACTGATAAAGGAAGAACCATCAGTCAAGATCTGGTCAAGATTTGATGCCCAGTCTTAAAAAAGAAAGGTTGATGAATTGGTTTTTTTTTTTTCCACAAAAATCTTTGAAACCTATAAAATGATTGTAATTATACTTCAATATACTATAATAAAAATGTACAAAAATATCTAACTAGAAACTGTGAAGTTGGTGAAAAGCATATTTTTCTGTCCTGAACATGAAGGGTTTGAGGTTCAGAACCTGGACAGCTCTTTGGACCGGATGACTGCGGCGCTGTCTCTGGTGCTGAATCCTGGTCTTCATCGCCGAACAATGTTTGAAAAAAAAACCAAAAAACAAGCAGGATAAAAATGACTGTGGCAAAGAAACATCTCTGGAGCAGTTCGTGTTGACAGTTTTATTTTCAAATATCATCTTGTGTTTGGCAGAGAATAAATTTAAATCAGTTTTTCACTGAAAGTGCTCCAGCAAATGGCTACAAAAAGGAGGTTTATTTTCTTCTACATGAAATACAAGAAGTCACACATATGAACCTCAACTGTGTCACAAAATACTCAAGTAAATAAGTAGTACTTAACATTTTTGACAAATTAATGTCATGATTTTCTTCATAAATAATTAGATGGTCATTTGTTTCAATGTACGTGAGGGTTTTCTTTTTGGATATCAGCAAAGAGCCGGTTTTACTCCACCATCCACAGATCAGATTCTGCTGAGATGTTTAGATTTAGGAACAAGAGAGCAAAACAAAGGTGATTCATTTTCAGGAGGAACTGTGCGTAACATTTTATTGCACTTAAACGTTAGGAATGTGACCCAAACACTCTGACTTGATAAGCTTTTAGGCAGGATAACAGTCACTTTGTGCAAACATCGGGATCAGACATGCTATGTTGTTTACAATAACAAACACAGTAGTGAGATAAAAACTGTGACACTAAGCATATATGATAAAAGTGCACAAAATGGGAAGCAACTATATAAACCTAAACCCACTATAATCTTCTCTCTGAGGTTCCAAACTCACTTTTGGGTTCAGGTATATAAATTTGACACTTTAGAAACGCTTTTCTTCTGGGGTCCTGAAGTGCTTTAGTACAAAACTATTTAAAATACTCATTTATCAAAGGTAAACATCACCTACAGACATCCGGTGTCGCAGTAACGCATAGAGCCACGAGGATACAAAATCAAAACACGTGTTTGAGAAGACGGGACGGCGTCAGTGAAGTAGGAAAACAAGTCAGGAAACCTGTCTGTGTTTACGGGGCGCGTTCGCTCCAGCTCTACAGCCGCTCGAAGCCGACGGAGCAGAGAAGGAAGATGGAGTAAAGCAGCAGGAGACAGAGGCCCAGCCGGCGGTCCAACTTCCAGCGGTTCAGATGGACACACAGGACCTGAGGACGGACAGAGACAGGCTACAATGAGACAAAACTTCATGTGATGCTGCGCTGCACTGAGTTTAATCTCCAGAAAATCCAATCAGGTGTTTGCAGGCTCAGAGACAAAAACAGATAAAGTCAAGAGTGACAGGAGAGGAAACACAGGAAATGATCTGTGATCAGACAGATTTACTCACAGTGAGTGTGACTGAGGCCAGCAGCAGAATGACAGAGTACACCAGGCCTTTACTGTTGATCGTAACCTTAAATATAGAAAAATACATATTGTTATTTACATTTTTAAACTATCCTTGTGGGGGTTTTTTTTTGTTTTTTTTTTTACAAAATGTAACTTAAAGAAATCTATTTTTCTAAAAAGCTTCACAAATTAGCATTTAAGATTTCATTTGTTTGAAGCACCAAAAACTACTTAAATTAAACTAAATTAAGTTAGTAACTTTTTTCTTACATCTGTTTCATAATTTATGAAGATAAAAAAAAAATCAGCTTTACTTGGATATAATGTTCTTTCTCATTACAATGAGTAGCTAAAAGACAAGGCGCATCATGTCAAAACATCATGTTGGATTATTGATTATTAACTATAGGTTATTGCAAATGACAATAGTTGTAGTTAGCATTAGTAATTTCTTAATATGAGATTTTTTTCCTAATGGAATAGAGAAAAAATAACAGAAAATTTGCAGCGTGAGCTTATGCTACTGCAAAATAGAGGAATTTATTTAAAGACTTTTAACATCTTTTAGAGTGCAAATAAATGTATATGGTGCTAAATGTTTACATGGCCATCATGCAGATTGAGGTAAAATAGTAAAAAACTAGAATGGAGATCATTCATCAATTCTTGTCTTGTGTCTGTGCAAATGAAACAAAGCTTATCTGTAAAAACATCTCAATATTTCAAAACCTCTGTGGTTTATTAAGTGTGATTTTTTTTTTCCTCCTGCACTTCAAACACTGTAGCTTGAAGTGCAGCCCTGAACAGACTGGAGCTTTACATGTGGGCTGTAAGTAGCAGCTAAAAACAACGACAGTCAAAGCTTTGGATTCTCGTCTAGTTGCCAGGTGTAGTCTCAGTTTTAGCTGCACACACAGACAGCTGGAGTTACCACTGATCCATAGCTGACTATGAGAGTCCTCAGGGCCCAGGGGAAGCCCAGGCCCAGCAGTACGTCAAAGATATTACTCCCAATGGAGTTGGACACGGCCATGTCGCCCATCCCTGCAGAGTGTAAAACCACGCAACGAAGGTTAAAACCGTCAGCGACACAAAAGCTTAACAATCTTAAATCTGCAGGAAGACAATCATCATCATCTCATGCCTTCAGGCATTTCGTTAATTGTCTACGACTGAAATTTTCTGTGCAGAAAATAATCTGAAAGCTTTTTTGTAAGGTTGTCGCAGAAATAATTTCTTTCTGTTACACAGTGATGATGAAGTTCCTGAAACATTGGTTGTTGTGGACGACATCACGCACCTTGCCTGGCGACAATGAGGCTGGCCATGCAGTCAGGAACGCTGGTGCCAGCTGCCAGGAACGTGATGCCCATGATGACATCCGGGATCCCGAGTGTGTAGCTGATTATGGTCACCTTCACCGGGGAGAAGACGTGTGCTTACGACTTATGACTTTATGCGTGCATGCGTGTGCATGTCGGTGCGCGTTTCGTACCATCCAGACCATGAGGTAGGAGAAGAGAGCAATCCAGAGAGTGGAGGACAGGAAGGTGAGGAGGTACCAGCGCTCCCATCGCGGCTGGTTGCAGTCGGGGATGGTGCAGTGCAGCAGGAAGCTGAGAGGCCAGGACAGCAGCCACTTCAGTCGAACACACCAGCCATCTGCAGAGAGACGGAAAACAGCCACTGACTGTCCCTCCATCGGCATCATTCATCTCCACTTCTAAATTATTTACACGGCACGGCCTAAATGTGTCTGCGAACCTCTGTGTCATCTCCTTGTAATTAGTTTCCTCAGCCTTTAAAACCCGTGATAAGCTGTGAGATATTAACAGAGGGCAAAGCAGAAAGTAGGTGTGGTTTCACAGGAAGCATTCAGGGTTCAAGTTGCATTTCTAATGGAGATTAGGAGTTAAAAGGCTGAACAGACAACATCCTGTCCCCTGAAACCTTTTCTCCGCCCTCACTGCATCTCATATATCCCATTTCTTCCTTTGTTGCAAATCAAGCGCAGACTTTGTCTCTCGCAGTAAAAACGTGTTTATTATTATTAAGTCTTTGGTGCAAAAAACTGATTGAAAATCGATTTGTTCACTGCATGTTTATGTTTGTTAAGGTTGAGATGGTGCTGAACATGAAAACGGCTCTTTAAACCATTCAGACAACCAGCACAACAGAGACACAATCAATACTGTCAGATGACTTATTACCCGCAATAATAACTCAGAAATAGTCCAAATTAGGATGTATTTTAATTTCTTTCCTGCTTATGGAAAGTTTCTGTTTATATCATAGGTTTGTGGTGCCTTTCTATTCTAAAGAAAACGATATAAAACTTCAGATATTTCACAAAGAGATTAACATTCATGGAAAAACCTCACATAACCTTATATTAAAGCAGAAAGTACGGCGGCCACCGTAAGGAAGGCTTGCAGTATTCAATTATGCCGCATGAACTGATCAGTACAGTATTGCGAGGGAACGCAAAAGAGAAAATTGTCCCATGTCCCCTGGAGGGCTCCGTAAAGTAAATATCAAACAACATTGAATCAGATCATTTCACCTGCAGCTTTAAGGCATAAAATAATTTAACCTTTTCCGTCGTGCTGCAGCCATTTCTCACTCACGTGGCAGGATGAAGGGTTTGAAAGGAGAGTTTTCTTCCTCCTCTTCCTCCTCATCCTCTTCTTCCTCCTCGTCCTCTTTCAGCTGAGCGCCCCCGCCGGTCTCTCCCCCTGATTCCTTACCCCTCTCCCTCTCTCCCTCCACTGCCGCCCCGTTTTCTCTCCCCCAGGTCGCGCCCGGACCCGACCCTTCTTCCCCCGGACATGCGCCCTCCTCTGGGCTCACCCGAGCTCGAATCAGCCTCTGCCTCTGTGGGAAAGCAAGGCAAGATGAGAAATAAGAGAAATATTTATTGCAATTATTTCGTCTAAAGGAAAGCAGAAAACAGGCAGGTGAAGTTTTTCCAGCAGAGCACGTAAAAAAATACTTACATACACAACTTGCTCTGAAATCTGGCATGGAAGATAATTTACACCCAGAAATCCATAAAATATCAATATCTCTAAATGAATTAGACTCATTAACTAAGTGACACATCCAGCTTGATGATTTGTGAAGGTTGTGAACTCACTGCAAAAATGCAAAGTTAGCTTTCTCATGCAAACATCTTAGCTTGTTTCAAGTAAATATTTCCTTAAAACTGATGAAAAACTTCCAGCTCCACTGGCAGATTATTTCACTTATGGGAAAATGTTTTGTTATAAGTGAAATAATCTGCCAGTGAAATTAGTACTTGTTTTAGAAAAAGGAATTATTGACTTAAATCCAGTTTATATATCTTGCTGAAAAGTTACTTGTAAGTTAGTTTTGTCTTATTTAAAGTGTGATATTTGCCTTAGAAACGAGACCACAAATATTTTGTAAGATATTGTGTTTCTGCTGCAGATCTTGTTGAAAACTCAACGTGATGCCATGTGTGGGCGGATGTACGGGGGACTTGTGGCGTGATGAAACTGCGTCTTGCCTCTGAGAAGCTGAGCTGATGAGAGCGAAGGTTCGGTAGCTCATCCGCCGGCGCCACGCCCGAGTCCTGACCGGCCACCACACACGAGTCTACGGACAGGAAAAGAGACAAAGCAACGCAAATGTTTTTTGGGGGGGGGGGTTTCTTCTCCATCCAGCTGGAAGTTTTACACTTTTATTTCTTAAAAACCATAAACTTCAAGTGTTTCAATGGGAATTTCTGGGATGAAATCTGAAAATTGAAGCCCGTATTTGTATCCAGTCCCATGAATGAATAATTTGCAAAATATATCAATTTCAAGTGGCAACAAAGTATCTGAGATAATCTTGGAGTACACTGATGAACATTTTGAATAACACAAATGTAAATTCATCCAGTTGCAGCCTAAGGTTGATTTCCACAGACTGACCATCCTTAAAAACATTGGGTTATGGCTTACACCTGAAATCTGATCAAACCCTTAATCTTCGACAAACACAATCTGATACTAAATTACACACAGGTGATCTCTATTTACTAATTAGTTCATTTCTAGAGCAAATTGGTTGAACAATGTCAGTTTGGAAAGTTCAACCAACTTGCAAGCCCCTCCCCCGATTTTAAAATCAAATGCATGCCACACTTTTCAGATATTTCTTGTAAACATTTTTGCACTATTCTGTGTTGGACCTCCTCATAGAATCCAAGAAAAATACGCTGAAGTTTAGAAAATGCAATAGTACAAAACATGAAAAGGCTCAAAGGGAATGAAGTAGAATAAACTTAAGACGTCACTAAACTAAACTAAAGAAATGACGGAGAACTAGAAGAGGGTCAGTTTTATTTTAGCCTCTTTCAAATCCACGGGGAAACAGAAATCTTTGCCTGGCAGCCTAATCTGTGCTACCGGGTCTTCTGAGCACTGCTCACACACTGAGGGAAGCTTTTGATGTTGATGAGAACGTCACACAGGCGCACAAACACGTGCTGCTGCACCTGGCTTCAGCGGCACCATGTCATTTTCGCCGTCTCCGACGTTTCCGACAGCGGTCGTCCGGCGCAGACTGCTCAGACACGGCTGACCGTCCACGCTGCAGTGTCTCTCCACCAGGCAGCACAGGCGTCTGTTGAACCTGCACAACATACAACACACGGACGCTGCTTCCTCTGTTGGGCATAAAGCAGGAATCAGCTCTGATCTGGAAGGTGAGGTGAAGAAACTCACTTCATGATGATTATGTAGATGCCGTACATGGAGATCAGGATGATAGTCTCCCACCTAAAACATTCAAACATGTCTGTGGATCGGCTTTAAGAAACAACAGATTCCTCACTTAAAAAGTTTAACTAGACTTACCACAGGACTTTTTCATCATAGATCACCTGTGAATACAAAAAACAAATAGTTAAAGCTCAAAAACAGACCTTTTAGGTCTGTTAATAGACAAAAAGTTTAAACTGTTTCCTGTTTGTTGGTTTAGGATCTTTCTGAGTTGTACTGTAGGTCTTGCTCAAAATCTTATGTTATTTCTTGCGTTTTAGATGGTAAAAATTATTTGATTTCTTGCATTATTACAACACTGAAGATGGCAACAATCCTGAACAATAACCAGATTTGTAGACAGGACAGAAAATGATGAATAAGCATTTAATGTTCATGTCAGACTCAGAAAGTTGAGCTTCTATATTCATCTAGTCAATCAGGGAGAAAAAAATATTAGTTTAATCATAATAGAACACAAAGGAATTTTAACAAAAAATAGTATTTAAAGTAACATCAAATTCACCAAGACTAAGGGGCAACAGTAGAATATTCTCATTCTTCCTAATATAACAATAAAGTTATTTATCCCAAAATAAATCACCAACTACTTTTACTAAAAATATGATTTAGGCCAAAAAAAAAATAAAAAAATCACTTTTGGCAAAAAAAACCCTTACTTCCTTAATTTGGTAAGGTGATGATAAATAACTGAATTTTTAAATGTACTTATTTTTTACATTTGAAATTACATGTACATTTCATAATAAAAGAAAAAATGGAAATAAAAAAGGAAATAAAATGTTGGGAAGAAAATAAAATAAAGAAAAGAGACAAAATAAAAGAAAAGCATTAGATATATGTATTTAACCACAATGAGGCAGGATTAGTCCCGCCCAGTGCAGCATGTGATCTGGAAATAATAAAACTAGATTATATATATTTAGTCAAGACACACTTGTTCATTAGTTTACAAATTATTAAAGCTACTGGCACAATTAATCACATTTTGTTTGGTTAGGTTTTTATTATATTATGGCACCATTGGAGCTCCATATTAACTCAGTCAAACATGTAGTTCTGTGTTTTATTTGGTGGTGAAAAGGAAAAGAAGTTAAACACTCAATGTGGTTTCTCACCAGAATAAGCACCACTATGGACAGGATGTAAAAAGCAGCATCACGAAACAGAGGCCACCAGTTCAGAGAGATGGGCTACGGGAAGAGAGAAAGGACACATTAAAAGTTGTGTGGAGAGTGGGATTTACAATCAAAACCAGATATTTACATACAAAGTAGGAAAAAGACATTAAGACAGTTACTAGTGTTCTCTAACGAACCTTTAAATATTGCAGTTGTTTTTATTTATTTAAAAATAAGAGCAAAATTTGCATTTAGCTTGTGAAAAAACTGTTTCTGCTCCACAGTTGTAGACTGTCCGTGTTCGTTTATCACCCAAAAAACCAAAATAAAATGCATTAAACGTTTATGGTCGCAATGTAACAAAATGTAGAAGCGTTCAGAGATATAAAAACGTTTGTGAGACTCTGTATATTGCTGTGCCAAGAGCTGCTTTTAAAATAGGCTGCAGTCTGGGTCTCTAACTATGGATTTGTGGTAATAAATATAAAAGCCACACAAACCTGTCCGGAGAAGATGCCGCAGAGCCCAATAATGACCAGGATGTTAAAAACCGCTGATCCCACAATAGTCCCCACACCAACATCTCCCTTTGTGATGAACACGCCTGAAAGCAGAGTGAGAGTAAGCACAACCGTGACATTCATTCAGACAATATGAACAGCATCAATTCTCTCTAATACATATTAAAAAATAGAAATATATATTCTATTTTCCCTTCAGATAAAATTGCTTTTTTTTTATTTCCACTGACTGTGTGATCCTAACACAGTGTTAGATTTGCTGAAATACTTGTATTTATAAAAACCAAACTTTTTCAACACTTTAGAAAAAAAATTATTCCATTAAACACACAGTTTCACAAATATGTTTTTCAACTTCATAAATGTGAGTTTTCACCAAGAAAGCGATGCGATAGTTTGAACCTGCTTCATTTGTTTGAATTTTAGCCGTAAAATGGACCAGAGTTATTAGCATTAAAAATAATTGCATGTATTTTACAAGTAAAAAACAAACAAACAAACAAACAAACAAAAAGGTCTTTGTAAGCATCTAATGTTCATAGTTATGAAAGCCGTGGGACATTTTGTTCAGATGCCTCCACTGATTTAACATTTCACAGCCCAAACTGGACTCCAATAAGTGGATAACTAAACTGGAACATGTCAGAGTTTAATCAAAACGTCACTGATGAGATCAGCATCTCACTGACCAATCAGAGAGGTGAAGAGTTCAGGGGCGGAGCTCCCAGCTGCCATGAAGGTTGCCCCGGCAACATCCTGACTGAGCTGGAGGTTCTGTTGGAAATAAGGGAACAGTTGGATAGAAAATAACGTAAGATGCCAAATTTATATTAACTTTCTTTGACATTTTGATTTTTAGGGTGTCTAAGTGTTCATAAAAATACTACTTACTAAGGGAATTTTGAGTGCTTCGATTTTTGACAAAGCTAGTTCTCAGAATAAAGCATACTGTTTGAATTTCAAAACACAGTTCTAAAGTTTATCTTTCTACCTCTGATACTTTTTCCAGTGATGGCACAAAGTAAACATCACACACAATGGCCAGAGCATGAAACATGTAGATCGCCTATTAGAAAGGAGAAGAGAGATGATCAAAGGCAATTTATTCTTGTAGAGAAAGAAAACAAGTTTGTATTGTCAGTCTGCCTCTGAGTTGATACTCACACACAGAACATGCAGGAGCATGGCTCCCTGCCTCCTCTGAGCCAGAGTAAAGATGTCCTCTGGGAACTCGTGTATAGCTGGAAAAAGATGGAGAATGTGGATATGAATATAACTGATGAACTAAGGACATCTGAGAAAGAGGCGAATATCAAAAAAATTGCAGATTAGTCGATCATGAGATGACATGAGTGAAACCAGCCATAATAACTGTCTAGACAAAAACAATGTAAACTGTTTGTAGTTTTATTCTGAGCCAGAGTTTTCCATTTAGTGTAGTTGCGTTTTTTCTGACCAGGTTACGTTTTTTCAAAGAAAAAAAGCCGCCTCGTGTGGTTCTTGAAAAAGGCCAGAGAAAAAAATTCTAATGTTTACGATTTCATTTGGTTCATTGGAAGCATCCACTCACTGTCTCTGTAATACAGAGAAAGAACCACGTTGAGAGAACATATGTGAGATTTGAATCCTGCAAGAAAATCCTTTTTTAGGGAAGCAAAAAAACAATCATCCAAGAAGCTTTATGCCAAATGTTTTTTGTTTATTTAAAATTTAGTAGTGAGTCATGATTAATAAAAATCTCCACTAAAGGTAAGGGTTGGCAGCATCTAAGCAAAGAAACTATTACTTATTACTAAAGTGAGATAAATCCTAAAGTCATGATTTCTTTTGGATGATGAAGTTTCACACGGTACACTTCATCATCAATAACAAAACACTATTTCAATAAATCTGAATGAAAGGTAAGTTAAGGAAAGGAAAACACTCATTAAACAGGACGAAATCTCCAGCAGAACCTGCCCTGCATGAGCAGCCGTCTGCTGCGACCGACGGGATGGAACCAAAAACCAGAGCAAAGCCTGGTAGTTTCATGCACCTGATCTACCCAGTGGTCCACACAGCACACAAGCATCCGTAATTATCAAGAGTCTGTAAACATAAACCCCATTTTTGATTGTAGTTCTCTTGGGGCCCTTCTGTCTGCAGAGCTATCTACATGGTGTAAAGTTTGCTATTAGCTAGGGCTGACTGTGGTAAATGTACTTACTTTCTAACTTCCTTTGAGAAGATAGAAAGAAATCCAAACTCTAAACAGTTTGGATTTTTTTTTTTCTTTCACTTGTCAAAACACAGCAAAATGAAGAAACTAAAAACGACTCTCAAATAAATTAGATCATTTTTGTGCGTCTGCTGCCGAATAAACCAAAGAGCCAACCAGCTCCAGTGGCAGACAGGTTGGCTACAATCAGCAGATCATGTAGGCACTTTGAACTACAACAGAGAAGCAGCAACATCCGACCACAAATGCAGCATTCAGTTTCCTAGCAACTGGGTCCCTCAAAGGCCTGACCGTGTTCAAACATCTAGATGTGCAGAGTTGGAGGAAATGAAGAATGAACAGGGAGGCACATCAAGCAGACATGAATGAAACGCATTAATAGAGATGAGGCGCCACACTTTCACTCAATTAACAAAACAAATGCACGTCAACAACAGCAAATTCTCGGCCTAATTATGGTTGCAGATGTAAAGTGCAACATGAAATGGCACAGCGGAAGAGACAGGAAAGTCTCACCAGATCTGGAAATACTGCCATTGTGGTTGTCCTCTGTTTGCTGGATGAGTTCTCTTTTAGAGAAGTGCCTGCCAGTCTCCTCAGTTTGGCCCTGGAAACCTAGAATAAAGCAGATAACCACGTTGCTCCTGGGATGAAGTTTAAATCAAATTTCATTTCACAAAACCTCTAATCTCATTCGAATGCAATTGGTGCGTTTGAACGAGAAGACACCACATTCTTGGAGCACCTGTAATTTCAGAGAGGTGGAAGACCCAGACAGCTGCGAGCAGACCCGCCGCGCCGACACACAGCCGGGGAAGGAGCAGCGTCTGCCTCGGTCTCCGCGGAGCCTTCATCCCGCCAGCAGCAGCTGCTCTTCCGGCTCTCCGATCAGAACATGCCACCGCCGCCGCCGCCGCCGCCGCAGCGGGTCCCCTCCTCTTCCGAACCGGATCTAACTGGCCTGTTGCTCTCCGGTTCCGATTTGTCGTTCCTCAGCGTTTCCGTGTCGGAGCTCCATCAGAGTGACAGGAGGCGAAGCGGCCCGTCATCAGCATCCAGCGGCGGCCAAGTTAGGATGCGGCGAACACGAGCAGCTGATGAATCACCAGCAAGCGTCTATTTATAAACATCCCCCGACTCGGACCGTCTCAGCATCCACTCTGCTCCAAATGGGATCCAGTTTGTGATCCTCCCCACCGGGAGGGGCTGATTTCCTCCAGAGCAGAGCTCCTTCAACTCGGCTGGGTGGGTCAACCACGAGGGGGAAAGCTCTTAATGCGCCAATCAGCATGGCTGAAGTGTGATTATTATCATAAATGAAGACTAGGACTAATTTCCAGAGTTCAAAAAAATGTACTCTTACTTTGTAAATAATGGTTTGGTCCATGAGAGCTCTGCATTCAATGTACACTAACCCATGAAAATATCGATGAACAACTAATAATCAGTTCAGAAAGTGAAACTCATATAAAGATTCATTAAACACAGTGTTATAGTTCAAGTATTCATTCATAATTATGGTTTACAGCTAAAATAATTCTCCCAAATCAGTTCCTCAGAAAATTAGAGCCATCACCTAAGATGAATTAAGAAAAAAATTATTTTCATGTACAGTGAAACCAGGGTTCCTTTTGAATGAATTACTGTATCAATGCAGCGTGGCATGGAGGCAACCAGCCTGTGGCTCTGCCGAGGTTTCTTGACTGCTTTGTTGGGTCTGGTTTCTCTTCACAGATTCTCTGTGGGGTTTTGGTCATTAAAATCAGGTACAGGTACTTTTGAATTTGAACCATTAATCAACACTAATCAAACTGCTCCAGCCTTCTGCTTTATAATCCTCTCAAACCAGAACTCATCCTTGCTGCTTGTTTCCCATCTCATTTTTTCCTTCTGCACAACTTTCTATTGATATTCTTGGATGTATCACTCTGTGAACAACCTGCTTCTTTACCAGTGACCTTAGCATTGTGGACGGTGATACTGACAGAGTGCTGGACACAGTCAGCAGTTTCCCCCAAGACTGTTTATTGTCGTAGGCCGTAGCATCACCAGGTTAACAAGACACTCAAACTGAAGTGGCCATTTTGCAACTTTACTTTTGTGTAAATATAGCTTAGCATACAAATACAGAGGTTCTTCAAGTTAAATTCCTGCAGTTTGCAGTTTAAAAACTACAAACAACCCGAGCTCAAACTTGAAACAGGTTGACGATAGATTAAATGGGAGGTAATGCCTCATATTGGACGCTGACGAAGGGCGGCAACATTATCAAACTGTTGCTGAAAAAGTTGCCAGCGTTTCGAACCCAGCAGCCACAAAATATAAAGACCAAAACACACATGCTGAAGATACACAGCATGATCAGCTTCCGGATGGTGGCCCTCAAGATAACAGCACAGCTGCTCCCACTGTCAGGAGAGAGATAAAGACACAAAACAATTACGTACAAGAACTAAACATCGGAGAAAAGTTGGATGCAGAACATAAATATTGATTATATTTGCAAACTAACGTACCGTTTGGGTTGGAGGTTAGTTGCAAGACGGGGAGGTTCCAGCTGCTCCTTCTCACCAGTCTTTATCTGCAGATACAATACAACACAAGGTTAATTTCTTCTACTTCATTCACACAGGACTTTCTGAAAAACACAGATTGAATGCGGCGCACTCTTATGGCTACTGCCGGCAATGCAGAAAATGAAATCACAGTTGATGAACCATACTCTGTAAATCATATGAAGTATTTTCAGTCTGGAGAATGCAATAAATCATTATTATTCATCAAATATTGGTTGCATAGTTATTCATCAAGACTCGTTTTACTACATTCATAACAAAACTTTGAGCATTTTACATTGTCGTCCAGATCAGATGCCACAGAGATCGGATGCATGGTGTCTTTTGTGCAGAAATTCATGCCAGCAGATGAGA
This sequence comes from Xiphophorus couchianus, assembly GCF_001444195.1. NCBI lineage: Eukaryota > Metazoa > Chordata > Actinopteri > Cyprinodontiformes > Poeciliidae > Xiphophorus > Xiphophorus couchianus. The sequence goes on from NC_040250.1 coordinate 13,769,129, forward strand.
AGAGGTGCTGGATTTCCTCTGCTATGGACAGGTGAGGACTGGGCTGTCCCTCCTCCTCTCTCATTGCCTCAGTCACAGCAGCACTGACAACAAACAGCAGCACGTCTCAGAAAGAGGAACCTGCCCTGTAAGAATCCTGTGAATGTTAAGGATCTGAAAGGCGGGGTTACAATGAAGCCTCGTCTCGTCTCTCCTCCAGCTGGTGGATCAGCTCCTGCTTCGTCAGCCTGAGGTCCTGCAGCACAGAAACAACCGGACTTGTGATCAAGAATGATTTATGCTCAGCTTTTCTCAGATTGGGGAACACCTTGTGTGAAGCAAAACTGCTTTCATTTAGAATAGTAATGGTTGTAAACATAATTGCCTTCATGACTTCTGAGTATTCCTCCACGGTTTCCTCCAAGTGCTTTAACTGCAAGGTTTTCTGTCCAACAAATACATAGTTAAAAATCCATATGAAGTGATGAATAACAGAGAACTGCTGACTCTGGTTTCTGTGCTCCTACCTGATGAATCAGCTCATCCCTTCGCTGCAGCTCTAGTTGAACCTCCTCCACTCCAATCTGATAGAGCACACCGCATGACAAAGAGTTGCAGCCCATTTGTCCGTTTAATGAAATTTGCGAATCTTATTAAATATTTGTAAAAGTAAATGTATGTCTTTGTGGTGATGCAATCCAATAAAGACAGATTGAAGTTTGTGGTTGCAACAAGATGAAATGTAACCTGCATTAAAGGGAGTGAGTAATACATTTCCAAATCACTGTGGCTTAGAGTGAAGGTATTTCATTACCTATAACACACACATTACACATTTCCAACAAAAATCAATTGGCAAAAAAAGTCCTGTTTGAGAAGACTTTGGAAGAAATCAAAACCAAAACACGGATTTCAACATATATATAGAGAGAAATTATTTATTGAGTTACCTCAAGGTTTTCAAATTCAGTCCTAAGCTTGTTTAAAGCGATCTTGTCTTGCTCTTGTTCTTGTTTAAGGATCTTTATCTGAAAAGGATAGAAACGTCTTAAAATGAAAGACTTCACTTTGCAGAACCTTGAATTGGAGAACTTGAAAGCCAACATATGCATCTTAAGTCATTTTATATAGAAATAATGCCCAATTTCTTTACTTATAGAAATGCATTATTAAGCACTGCTGATTAATCTAAACAGCAAAATAATATCGCTACCTTGGTGATTAGCTCCTTATTTTCTTCCTGGACCTTTAATGTTTCCTTCTCCTGCAAAACAACATCATCTATCAGATAAAAGTGATGACGACTAGAGGCGGCTGAAAAAAGCAACCTGTCTATACATTTAATCCATATTTACATTTATGCAGGTAGGGAAATAAATCTGATATTAACGCACCAAATCCTGAATCTTCTTTTCACAGATTTTATTTTCATCCAGGCCATCGGGCAACAGAGGCCCACAAGGTTCAACTTCAACCTGTTGAAGCTCGCTGAAGATCCTCTCCAGGCTGCAGACACACAGGAATAAAAGAGGAAAATAAGATTCTTCACCACGGCGACTAAAAAGTCATTGGGTCAGCATTTGTGGTGGTTGAACTCTAAAAGAGTGGAAGTCAAAGAAGACAGACGGCATGGTGCACCCACTCTTTCACTTGTTTCCTGAGGCTGGCATTCTCTGAGCGCAGCACTGCCATGTCGTCGTCTGCAACATCCAGCCAGTGCCTCATCTCAGTGTTCAGTTCCCTCAGCTGACTCTGGCTGTAATCCAGCTCAGCTATTTTCTCCAGCATATCCATTCGGGATCTTTACAAAACAAAATGTTAGAGGTTGATTGATCATTTAATTAAACCTGTGTGTGTGTGTGTGTGTGTGTTTGCATAGATGTTTTTGTTTATTGAGCATTACACACATATTTTCCTCTGTAATGTCCATCGGGCTGGCCAAGTACTCCCCTGTGCTGCAAAAATACATCAATAAAGTGATGATAGAGAAATTCTCACAGCATCAGTTTTAATATACCTACATTTTAAAAGAAGCAACAACAAAAAAAAGCCAACACTGACAGGAAATAAAGTTAAATCAACAATGGGAAAGTCTTTTATTCTAGAAAAAATAGTCAGTTTAAAATACTACAACTTTATAACGAATAAAGGTTTAGAGTCTCACTTTGAAGGCATCTGCATCCAGTAAATCTAAGACTTGTATTGTCATATGAACAGGCCTTTATTTATAAGGATGTACCATCCACACATTTTTTTACTCCCCAACTTTCTCCTGACTAATTAGCTGGAGTTTTCAACACTTTAAATTAGCTCAAGGACAAAACAAAAAGAGCTTCATGGAATGCCTCCTAGCTTTACATCACAAAATGTAATTCAATCAGTACACAAAGTTGTTGAACCAGTGGACTCTGGAACAACAGAGATGTTCTGTGGAGTGATGAATCCTCCTCTGGGAATTTGGTTTGGGCGTGGCATTGGCCAGGAGAACAGCTTTTAACTGAGAGTAATGTGAGAAATGAAAACTGAGTCATAGAGACGATAAGGGTGTGGGGCTGTTTTTCAGGAATTGGGCCTGGCTCCTTTGTTTCTGTGAAAGGAAATTTTAAAGCTTCCAGCTTAGCAAAAATGTTCATTCTCATAACTTTGTGGGAACAGTGTGTGGATGCCCCCTGTCATGTTTGAACATGATGGTTACAAATGGAAAAAAATTACTTTGCAACAAAGGATTATCTGAGATTCCTTAGATATAAAGGCTCGGTCATCTGGGACGGTGTCAGAGCTGCTGCTTCTTCACATCAAGAGGAACCAATTGAGGGAGCACAGGTTTAATAAATAATCCTCCCTCTTGATCTCATTATTATGGCAAATAGACATAATTCAGGTACTTCTAGCCGACCTAAAACAAGATATGTTTGGTCTCATTTAAGTTCACAGTGAGAAAAAAGGTGGATGTTTCTCTGGTTTCAACTATTCCTATAAGCAGACAAGAAAAATGTCTTTATCAACTGATTAGATCGTAAGAGTTTAGGAAACCACCTGCGGATGTTTGTTAAAAACTTAAATGAGAAAGAAAACTGTGATTTATAATGTTACTGAACTTTATTGGGTATTTCAAAAAACCTTTTTTTTTCCAAATTAAAAAACCAAACACTTATAACCTTTATAACACAGGGTTTAATTAAAAATAAACTAAACCCCGCATTTATTACAACATGGTATAAAAGCTGTTGTATTTAAGCTAATTTTGAAAACGTTAACTACGGGTAATCTAACTAACGGATGTTAAAATAGTCAAACAATAAGCTACAATGCAAATGATTTCGTCCAGTTTTGAGATAAATATTTACACATCCTTCATCTAAACTCCGTGGCAAAGCTAAAGAAAGGGAAACGGATGTTTTACGCGGTTCACAGCCATTATTCACAGGTCAGTAATGGCGTCGGAATCGTTAGCGACAGTTGAGACGGTGGCCCGAAGCCGACAAACGGCTGTTAGCTTGAGAAGCGCAAATTTTAAATTGGTTGTGAATTCACGTCTGTGCCCGATTCTAGTTCACAATGTCCCACCAATTTAACTGTTAACAGATAAATAAATAACAAGAATTGTGGGGAAAAAAAACCAAAAAATAAATCTTACCAACAATAACCTGGAAGCAACAGGTGTGGCAGTTGTCAGGAACTTTTCCCAATGGCGGCCGTTGAAAGTCGGACTTCTTCCGTTCCGCACACCGATACTCAATAAGCTCAGTTTAGATCTAACTTTTACTACAGTAAAGTGTACAGGGACCCTGCAGGGATGTGTATTTTTTATGTTTAGCTACTTTGTGCTGGATTTTTTTGATTTTGTGTCTTTAATCTTTGTTTTATTCCCTCAATTTCCTAAAGGTTCTCTAAGATTCCCTGAAAGTTACACCGTAAAAGTTGAAGACATTTAGTTTTAGAGAAAATTCCCTGATAGTTTTCAGAAAATGGATTAAACTAGCCTTCTGAGATCAAGTAAGAGACCATTCCTGAAAGGTTCTCTGAAGGGTAGAAAATTAGTAACATTTAAAGGATGTTCCCTAAGCATTATTTGTCAAAGAACTATGTTCTTCTTGTGTAAAACATTCCTTAAAGAAGATAAGACTGTTGTACCTGTAAGGAACATTCCCTGAAGGAACCTGTAGGGTTAGTGTTCAGGTTTAAGGATAGTCTCTCTCTTGTTGAATTACATTCACAAATGTTTAGTAGGAGTAACAGGTATATCATTGATTTCCATAGTTTTAATCAAACATTTGAGAAACTCTGAAGCAGAAGTAGGAGAAAACACTTTTCTGAACAACAATTTTCAAGTAAACATTTCAACACAACACATTTGCAGATACAAAATAATAAAAACAGCAAAGCATCTCAAGTCAGAGTTTGATGGACGTTTAAACAACAAAACCCAACAGAAAAAACAGCAATCTTTTTCAAAACAATTTAAATTAATACAAATAAAACTGAACAGTTTTTGCTAGATTCACCAACACTTAAGAACCTGTCAAACCCAAGGCTTGTGATTTGTTGATTCACTTTAAGGCAAGGAGAGTTTGAATTACAAAATACAGGCGAAGTAATGAAAGTAAAGCTGGCATCAAGTGCAGTAAGACATGTTAGCACGGTCCAAGGGCAATTCTACATACTGGACTGAAACAGGGCACCATAGGAGATAACATGCTGAAATTATCAGCCTCCACAATACTTAAAAAAAAATCAACCATAAAGAGACTGATTCAAAGATTAAGATAGGAACTGTCACCTTGCAAAGGAAGGAAGTTATAAAGATCAGTTTGCTGTTGCAGAAGGGAATGGTACAATGACACAATGCTGCTCAAGTCCCTGACAGCCAGAAACACTAACAAATTAGAAACTATGAAACAAACTGTTGACACACCACTGTAATACAATCATTTTAAATACTGGATTTGTTAGATGACCTTATGTGACATCAATCTGTAAACAAAAAAAATGACACTCTGTCAGAGAATTTTTGAATAAATGTGAAAGTCAGAGATGCACCACTAGTATTTCTGATCAAACTTTGACCTACCGATAACAATTTTAGCCAATTCTGACTTCTCTTTAAGAGCTATAATGAAAATGTTTCTTATACCCTTTTTACAGTGACTGGTCATTGATTTTCTTTTATTTTAACATCAGAGTTGATGTCCGATTGTGTGAGGAGTTCTTGTAAAGCAGAGTTTTTACTATTATTTTAAGGATCAGCTACACAAAACTCCATCGTTTTAATCTCTATGGTTTTGGCACAATATACATGACATGAATTAGGTTGTGTACATATTAGTTTACACAAGTAATTGAACAGAAACCAAGTCAGGGCAAATTGAGACAAATGTTAAATAACCTACAAAAACGCTCCATTTTCCTTGTGGTTGCTAGCACAGAAAAAGAGTGTGGGCAAGTGCAAAGTGGGTTTTAATCATAATTTATATTTAAAATATCTCCTGATATCCTGTCTGAATGTTTTTGCCACCAAGAAATATAATTAAATATGAAAGAGGGTACAAAAAGAGCAGAAAAACAATTAATTAACAAATGTGGACAGGACCTTCAAACCAAGACAAAGTGATTACAAAGTTGACATTTAAAACCATCTTTAGCATCATATATTAGCGATTAGCACAGTTAGTATAAATGACTGTCTCTGTCTGTATTCCCTAGAGAATGCAAAACCTCATCTTAACTAAGATTTACAAAAGGCAGACAAAATTTCTAAATCCAGCAGGTTCCCTAACAGAGGCTGAAAAAAGCCACTGTATGGAAAAGCTAAAAAAAATAAAAAAATGCACAATTGCTCAGCCTTCTTGTTATGAGGTGAAGGAATTTTTTTCTCTCTTACAGCCTAAGTAAACACCACCAAAGTTTTAACGTGTCACAGAAAATAGTTTCCTTCAAATTAACTTCTTACGTGTTGTTGTTTCCCTCTGCTTTTACATTAAACACCTTGATGTTATTAAAAATACCTGTTAGACTTCTGCAGACTGAAGAGTAATCTGCTTAGTGCAGCTCGTGTTTACACATCACAAAAACGATGAAAATTTTGAGTTTATAATCATTTTTTAAGGCTGGCCAAGCTGAAACTTTACCTGAATCCGATCGTGCATCTTCAATATAGATATTTTTGTTCAGCTTGAAACAGCCCCCACTAAAGGCCTGTGATTATATTCAGCAGCAGCTCAGAAGTGGATGAAGAATATCCTGGAGTTTAATCAGGAAAAGTGCAAAACAAATCTGAGTGAAACTGATTTAGGCAGCTTAGGTCTTTAGGAAAAAGTCCACTCAAAGTTAAACTACATCACCACATTTGTGAGTTGCAAGTGCCTTCTAAGAAAGATTTAATATTCTACATTTACTTTTAATCATTGATACAGTACATTCTTACTTCAGTGCTGTTTTAAATATATGTTCAGTGCTCAGTGTTGTACAGAATTGAGTAAGTATCTGAGGTTAGCCTTAACCGGTGCAGATACCATTTTCAGGTCGACCCCTGATTTACCTTCTCAGCGCAATTAATAGGCTGATGAATAATTTCAAACGATAAGACCACCACCAAGCGTCTAAGCAGCATCCCATCCAAAGCTACCTCCTCTTAAACCGAGGTAATGTTCCGGCTGCTGCTCCTGTCAGCATAAACCATCACCACTAAAGACTCAGACTCTGTCCAGACTTCTGGATGTTACTGGCAGGGTTCCAGCGATCCTGTGACCTGGAAGTTTATCCCGTCTCCAACAAGCGGTGATGGGATGAGCGGGGAGAGCCAGCAGATGTACCAGCGGAGGCCCAGCATGTGCCGCAGGTTGTTAACAAGACCCAGGTTATAGGGGCGGCGAGAAGAGTACCATTCCCTGGTGGTCTGCCCTCGAAACAGCAAGAACAGGTGGAAGAAAAAGAAGGCGGAGACGAGCAGGAAACCTACAACGCAGGTGTCAGCGATAAAGGCAAAGGTGAAGGCCCGGGCTGAAACTTGGCCTGAAAAACAAAGGAAGATATTAGCTTGTATAATTTCAAATAAGGTAATTATAAGAATGTCTGAACCAAAATGTCTGTTTTTACAAATTGTTTTCCTTAGCTATTAATTAATTAAAAAGAACTATAAATGTAACATTTCGAAGCGAATCCAACTTGGAGCTAATATTAAAAGCTACAAAGAATACAAACAAAAGCTAAAAGGCAGCATCTGTAGAAGACCTGAAACAAGCATGATCCACGGTATGAGCAGCAGCAGGATGCTGTGCAGAGTCACGCCCTCCTTCAGAATAACGATGAAGACCTCAGCATTCATCACCATGGCGTAGAGGAGACCCAACCACATGAACAACAAGCAGCACACGAAGTAGCGGTAGTTGCGGAAGCCGACACACTGGCCGAAGAAGACGCAGTGGTGATCCCGCCGCAGAACGCACACCTTGCAGTCGTAGCAGTGGGAGCAGCGAGGAGGCGTGTGTGTCTCGCACGTGTAACAGTACCTGCGTAACGAAAGAAAACAAAATATTATTTAATGCTGAAGATGTCTAAGATAGTTTTACTTTGCTACAGTATCACAAAAATACAAACTGAACTTTTATAATGAAATTTTAGCTGACACATTTCCATTGACAAATTATTAAAAATTTTAAGACGGTAATTAAGCATTTATTAACTTTAGATAAGAAGTACTGAGATAAACGTAATATCAACCAACATTGTGCTGAATTTTTAAAAATAAAATCAGGAGAATTATGTTGTTATTGCACATGAAAGCTATAATAGAAAAAGCTCAATATGTTTGCTTACTTGTGAAAACTCAAAACAACCATTTTAGTTGGGATTGCTGCAGGACAGGAGCATAATGACACAAAAAATTCAGTCTCCACTTGTGGAAAGCTAACCCTTACCCCAAAAGAACTGCAACTGTAACTGCAATTTGTTCTGTAAAGATTTTGTTCTGAACTAGTATCCTTTTCCACTTCATAATTATGCAGGACTTTGTATTGATTTGTCACATAAAATCCCATCAAAACACAATGAAGTAATGTGGAAAAGATTTAATGCTTTTGTAAGGCTCTATAATACTGCACTGACATTATGTAATTCTATATGTTTAGGAAATTTTAGCATGCCAACCAGACACTTCAACAGGTTTTACAGAAAGACCTACATTACTACCTACAGTGTGTTGAAAACAATAAAATGATCTTTTCAGCCAAAGTTATCTTCTCAAGCATGACAAGCTAAGATGAGATCACTGTGTAAACAAAAAATATTTTACCCAACAAACTGGTATTGATGTGACCTTTTGGATAATGACACATGATCAAAATATAAAAGAACATTATCTTCATTAATTTGGTTGTTGCTTAATTTAGAACGATCCACGATGAAATGAACTTAATTTTGCGTCAGATAAGAGTTGAAATTGAGAAGATAGTAAAAAGGCGTGTGTGTTAATTTCCTGACGGGTTCCTAACCTCTTCCTTACCTCCAGCCCTGGCCCAGTCCATTTCCTCCCAGAAACACCCCCTTGATGCTGGGGCTGACTTTCAAGAAGAGGAAAGCGTTCCAGCAGATGTTTCCCAGCATGTAGTACTGGCCCAGCAGGTGCAGCGCCTTCCACCAGGAGGACCACGCCGTCTTCTGCTGCTCCGCCTTCAGCGGAGCCCCCACCAGCACCAGGTAGCTCACCTCCCCGGTGATGGAGAACACCAGGAAGGTGTTGAGGAACACGGGGAGCTGCTCGCAAAGCTTCCCGACCTTGTAGAACAACCTGCTGCCCAACCCGGTCATGTTTGAAGTAAAACTAAAACCGCGACGCGGTCAGCCAGCGTACTGAAGGAGCGATTTTACAGACGCACAGTGGTTAGCTAGCGGCTAGTCAAATAATACTCTGTTCGCTTTGCTACGCGACTCTCAATTAATTATATTGAGTCACAAACCTTCGGGAAACATTATTCTGGCCTAACATACGAAATCATGTTAATCTTTGTTGAAAATAAATCAAATATTACTCTTTAGATAAGGAACTGCTCTGTTGAATTTATCTCAAATCACGTCCGAGATGTAGTGCTACATGATAATATAACCGGAGGGGGACAACACAGTACAGTTCCGCCTATTAAAATTGCCTCCGCCTTTTTCAAACTTTCATATCTCGTACAGAATATTTACCTTTTTTTCTGCATCTATTTTACATTAGCTTAAAACCCAGATAACATCCAGATATTTAAATTAATCCATTACATGTTTAGTTTCACGTGCATATTCCTCACAATTAGCTTTATTAATAATTCCCTGTACTACTACTACTACTACTAATATTATTATTATTAATAAGAACAACAGTAGTAATGTTAATATGATCAGCAGTAATATTATTCTTAATAATTTAAACAACAGTAATTATCATTAACAACAATAACAATAACAACAAATATTATTATTATTATTATCGCTGTTTAATTAGTGGTAATAGTATGAAAAAGACATAAAACAGATGTGCCCATTTCTACCCATTTTTAGATGCTGAAATTTTGTGGTTTTACATACAAATTTATTATATTGTTAGTTGACTTTAACTAGAGCCTTAATTAAAAATGTGAGGATTTTAGATGTCAGTAAAGACATTTTTGTGAATGGTTCCATAAAATCACCCATTAAGACTGAATTTTAAAATAGAATCATTGTGCATTTAAAAGAGTGCTTCAGAAAGGTTTTGTGTGCTGTGCATGTGGATTGGCAGCATGGTTATGGTCCCTCCCCCTCAAAGGATCACTCTTAATCCCTGATAATCTGTTCATCTAAGGAGCTCAGCCAGTCATGGCTGCACCAGGGGAGAATTTGCTTTCAGTTGAGCATCTTACAAGCATGGATCAAAATACTTTTACCAAACAAAGAGAGCTCTTTATAAAGAAAAGGTAAGGTACTCAAAAAGACGCCTGGCAGGCTTGACACATCTGGGGTTTATACTGTCTGTAGCTTCGTCTTAAAGCTTCATAAAAAATGATCAACATGACAGTACATTTTTGTTTTACAGCAACCTATTAATGTTACAGTAGTCTGGATGAATGTACAGTGCTGGTTAGAAGTTTACATGTGAATTATGCTACTGACAGTTTATACAGAGGTAATCGGTTTTAAATCCTCATTGTGATTCCTCCAAAGATTCTTTTGGTCAAAAAAATCTTTGTCTCCTCTGACTACAAAACTTTCTTCCAGAAAAGATTTGACTTGTTCATAAAGGCAGCATGCAGAAGATGAATTTTCCCTACTAGTTTAATCCTGTGCAAACACAACATGGCATTGGATGCAGATACAGATTTGCTCCACGCTGCATGCCACCTCAGTTTTTAACATTTCCCTCTCTATTTCCTGTAGCAGAGGGATGCAACTTCAGCAGCGTCTGCAGGAGCTGAAGGAGAGAGAGCGCAGAGCCCAGCAGCACAACAGGCAGCTTCTCCTGCAGTTTGAGAGAGCCCAGGAGACACTGAAGGAGATGCTGGCCTGCAACGCTGCCATGAAAACTATACGGGTTACAGGATGCACACAGCCAGCACACAAACACAACAACCTGCACTGTCAGATTCTCAAACCGTTTTTATCTAGCACCAATCAGAGCGAGACAGAGCAGTTCTGTTGCTGGTGACAGATACAGTGACAGTAAAGGCATTAAATTAAATTAAATTCAGTAACTAGGAGATGTTTTAAAGTAACTCAGGATTGAAAGTTTGTCTTAGATTTTAACAGTTATTTAAATGTACACTTTAACATTTTCAGATGGAGTACGAGCGGTACCTGGAGGAAAACCTCCACTGCTGGCAGCAGCAGCTTCAGGAGAAAACTGAGGCCTCTCACAAGAAGGTACAACCACAGCTTTACCAAACTCACTGGCTTAAAAAATATTAATGTTAAACTTTTTTCCCATTTTGTCACAACTAAGAAAACATAAAAATATTTTTGGCATTCTATGTTACAGACCAACACAAAAGTGTGGTGTACATTTATATTTGGTGATATTACTGCCTACATGGTAGACAAAGCCCCTAAAATACCTGCAGTAAACAATTGTTTTGCAAAGTATGAACTAATAAGAGCTTAAACCAAATGTGCTCCACATTTTTTCAAATTTGATGCAAATTTTTTCTTCCACTTCACAAATATGCATTGCTTCATATACAATGCAATGACAAATAAAGAAAACCTCTTGGTATCATTATATTTTCTCCATAAGCCCTCCTTTAAAAAAAAAAAGTGTTTCTACAAAAATCCTATACAAATAATAAAAAAAGAATTTTCTGTTTATTGCTCATAATATTTGTCGTTTATTTCCTCAACAGAGAATGGAAGATTGTTTGAAGTCTTATCTACAGCACAGTAAAGATCAAATCTCAACAGCAACAGTTGGTGAGCCTCTGATTTCACAAGGTTTGTTTTCTTCTTTTGCCATTTGAAGATATGAAGCTGCAAATGATTTTTCTTGTTAAAGAAGCTGGAAACTTGGAGCTTCTTCCACCAAGTTTCTCTTTATTCACAGATCCTTCCATAAAGGCTCCAAACGTTGATGCTCCTCAAACGTTTCCCACCGAAGGAAGCTCTGCTTATAGCCGAGATCGTTCCTCCTGTCATCCCCATCAGGAGTCTTCCTGGTTAACCCAAGCAGGCATGCCTCCAGGGTTCCTCCAAACACCTTTTCAATCCCAGAGTCCCTCACCTTTCCCTCCACCCAGCTTCCCATATCCTCACCCACTTCTGCTGCAACGCCTCACCTTCCCATTTGATCACCGTCAGCTGTGGGTCAGCTCTGAAGCTGCAGGCCGCCCTCCTGAACGCTACAGTCACCCCTGCTCTGATGGGATCGCTGCAGGATCTGCAGGTCAGCTCCACACCGAGGAACCGCCAGCGTCGAGTGCTTCTCAAATTGTAGAGCGAGAAAATGAGACGAGCGCAGCAAATTCAAAGAGGGTGAGAGGTGGTGGAGGCGGAAGGTGTTTGTCCTCTGAGCTCGACATTAAACCAGGTGAAAAGCAGGAGGAAACAAACTCTGTACGTAAGTAAAGTGCCCACATGTTTGTCTGATTGATCATTTCTTTACATCCTGCAGTCCGTCTCTCTAGTGGACATGTGGAAAGCAGTGAAAGCGGCAGAGACTCCAGTTTGACCAGCAGAGAAAAGAAGAAAAGAGAGAAGAAAGGAAGAACAGAGGCTTCGTCCTCAGAGTCAGAAAGATCTGGTTCTCAGAGGTAACAAATGATGATTATGTTCACCCTCACCAGCAATACGTGCCTCCATAATCTATGACCAAAATGATACACAGCCATGTGCAAATATTTTAAACAATCCTTCATTTCTGAACGATACGTCTGAAGAAACGTATCATGATACATAAACGTTTTATATCAGTCGATATTGATAATTATTAATTAGGTTTTGGTTTTAAATAGCTGAAATACTGACAAACTGATGACTTCAACGTTCCTCTTTTATCTACAGTTTTCACTCCACCCACTGTTTTTTTTTTATTTGTAAGCAGTTATGAAGCACAGAGGTGAAACCTGAAACGACATAATTTCACTCACAGATTTTTAAAATAAGCTAAAAAAGACCAAAACCTAAGAAGTTGGTTTTATTTTACCTGACTGATGCTGGAAGACAGTTATTATAACTTTGTTCATCATTTTCTTGTAGTTTAAGGATTTCTTACCAGAAAACTAAATTTAGCTGTTTAGAAAAATAAACTCTGTTACTGTTCTCACATAGGGTTCGCTCTCAAATCTTCGTTTTTCAACCATCTCTTATCAGGTCATCCAGGACTTCCATTGAGGTCGTCGCTGCCTCCTGCGCCGTCGCCCTGGACTCAGAAACAAACTGCTCCTCTGAGGAAGGAGGCACAGCAAGCAGGAGGAGGTCAGAGCGAGGCAGGGGGGTCAATACTGGGTCACCGCCATCCGAGAAGGAGGCAGAGGAGCTTAGCAGGAGTGAGGAAGAGGAGCAGACTGATAGCTTGAGTGAAAAAACGAGAAGTCCAACTCAAGACAATAAAACAAGAGGCTGTAGAGGAGATGATGATCTAGTAAAAAGTGAAAATGGAGATGATGAGGAAGTTTACAGCTCCGAGCAAAGCATTGCAGAAGAAAAGGATGAAGGAGGAAAGAAAAACCAAAGATCTGGAGATGAAGAGAACGAGAAGGAGGTGAAAAGTAAAGAGGGCGGTGATGTTGAGGAAGACGATGAGGAGAGCAACGATGAGGTTCCTCTAAATAGGAATCAAAAGGAGGATAAGGATGTGGAAGAAGACGAAGATCAGTCAGAAAAACTGGAGAATGAAGACAGAGACGACGGGGAGGAGGACTCTGACTCCTCACAGGATGAAGATGAGGAGGAGAGAGAATGTAGTGAGAGGATAGAAGAGGAGGAGGAGGAGTCAAATGAAGAGGAAGACCAACTCAGGAGTGAAGAAGGAGGAGACTCTGAGGACAGCATCATCTGTCCGCAGGAAAACAGGTACGACCATGAAACCATGAAACTTTCTTTTCATTTGGCACAAACTAAACATGCAGCCATTTTGCTTCAGGTCCAAACAGATGAAGAACATTCCAGAGGAAGCAGCTGAAGATGAGGAAGAGGAGAGCGACACTCGGTCCTCAAACAATAAGTCAAAAGAACCAAGTGATGAAGAAGATATTGAGAATCTTCTGGCACCTCAAGAGCCAATAAACAAAAAGTGAGTAAATCTTCTGTCATAAAACAAGTCATGGGATATAATTTAATCGCTTCCGTTTCACTTTTCAGACAAAAGGCTGTGAAAACCGAGGAGAAGCCAAAAGGTTCGTTCAGGAACATCAGGAAATAAATATATTTTGCAGGTAATTGAAGACATTCATCATTGAGATTTGTACTGAATATATTTTTCAGCCACATGTCTCAACTTGGGCATCTTTCAAGTGACGGAGGACGGAGCAAAGACGGGGGATAAAAGTGACTCGGATGAGTCTGATCACTTTTATGACTAAATGTGACATGGTGGACACCATGAAAGTCCTCCAAATAGCAACTATGCAGTAGAGAAAGCACCAGATCTCTGATGACCTCAGCAGGTCGGACAACATGCATGTCGGACATGCAGGTGTTAAGGAAGCCCAGGCTGATTTATCAGCAGCTTTCAGTGTTTAGGTTGTGAAGTCTCTGCCTCTCCTTGTTTTCCAAACGTAACGGCAGTCTGGCCTGTTTGGTGGCTCTTGAAGCTTTGCAGTTTGTGAATCTTTGGTGATTCCTTTTGCATGTCCACCTTTTTCCTTCCACCCAACTTTCCATCGTTTTTCTCCTTCTTGAACTGAATACTTTTAAACTTAGATATACTACTTTGAGATGCACTTGCATCTTTCACATTATTTTCTTCTTCGTATGCTCTATTTTATTCTTAATACATTTAATGTCTGTATGCTGAAACCACTCAGCATGAATTCATTGTGCCCACATCTCACCAATACAAAAAGCCGATTTTGATGGATAGATAAAAAATGTTCATGGCAATGTTTGTAAAATGCTGATTGTTTTGAAATCTGCTTCTCATTAAAGTAGAACTTAATTAGGATTGGGCCTGTTGTAAAACAATATTTTAGAAATCGAGTCTCTCATCACAACTCGGTTCTGAGCGCAGAAAAACTGTCGTACTCCCAGCATCGCACAATTTGGCAATGCTCATTTGTCCCTCAAAACCTGGTAAAACACTGAAAAATGCAACGTCATGCTGCTACCACGTAGCAACAATTCATAGGGTGCTGCCCACCACAAATAATACCCGGGTGGAACACAATTTAACGAAGCTTCGAGGCAGATGAATTTTCCTCAAGGAATTTTAATAATTGAGGTATTGGAGTCATTCGAGGAATCGTTACGGCCGTAATTAGGATAAATTAATTCCAACCACCAATAGAAAAGAATAAAAAACTAAATCATAAATGATCCAAAGAAAAGTTTTGTTAAATCAGCACACAGGGCAGAGCTGGTTGTTGAGATAAAGCTTGAAAGAAACATTCAGGACAGAACAAAAACTGTACAAATGAATTTAATAATTTATTTCTGCTGCATTTCTGAAAACAGCCCTTTAGACATTTTTGGAATATAAAAGTAGGCTACTAGGAAACAAATGCTTTTAAAATCCTGGTAAGAAAAACTTGTAGAGAACTCGGCTCATTTTACATGTTCGTAACAATCTGAATCTTTATTATATCATATTTTCACAACCTGAGCGGTTAAACATGGGCTCTCTCGCTTGCCGTCTTCGGGTGCGGCGCTGCGTTGGATGAGCAGCCTGCCGTACGTTCCTCCCACCTGGCCTTTGGTGAGCCGTCCAGGATTCACGCACACACAACCCGCCACATCCTGATGATGTGAGGAGGAAGGGGAAGTTAAAATATTAAAAACATGGTCAAGCGGACATTTGGTCCAGTTTTTGAAACAATTCTGAAATGTTTCTACCTTCACGAAGTAACGCAGCTCAGAGGGAACAACGAGAATATCTGGTGTGACCAACATCTGACCGTGAATCTGGAACTTCTCGTAATCCATGTTCACCTCCTCGGCGGGTGGGTACAGGGGGTAGTAACTTCAGGAAGAGACGGACATTAGTGCTTCTCAACGTGATAAAAGGTAAAATAAAAAGGAAGACTTGGATGACATGTACCTCCTCTGAGTCAGCATGTGGTTTAGGATGCGGGAGAATCGGTCCGAAATAGTGCCGCTGCAACACCGCATAGCTACAGTTACTAATCTGAGATGACAGGAAATTAGAGAAAGGTTTCCGTCATCTGTGACCGTTTCCTCACCAGCTGATCTCCTCTGCTCCCATGTGGAACAGGATGTCAGAAGACGTCAGGCCAAAAGTCACTCCGTCGATCAGCAGGGTGCAGGGGTCAGGAACCAGGGTGACCCGCTGCACAAATACGTTAAACATTGGAGAACCATCAGAACGAGAGCTGAGAGGAGAGTCTCAGTTCACCTGCTTGTTTAAACTGATTCCTTTGAGTGAATTTGCAGCATCACAGCTTTCTGGAGGAATTGATTTACACTTGCTGCACATGTTGAGTCTACCAGGATCAGACCATCTATTCTGTGAGTGTGTGTGTGTGTGTGAGAACGACCTGGGCCTGGTCCTTGATGAGGTTCGGCAGGGTGAAGGGAGGCTGTGGGTAGATGAATTCGTGGTGGATGTCTCTCTGGGCCGGGACAAACACCAGCTGACAGCCGACACTTCACAGAAGAAAAAATAAGAACATTCCAGATTTGGTCTCAGCGTTGAGTTATGCAGAATGTGTTTTTGTTTCAAACGTTCACTGGGGACATAAACAGTGGAGTCGAAACGCACCTTTTGGTTCCATCTACAATGCTGTCGATGCAGCGGTAGAAAATTGTCTCAAACGTCTCAGTCACCTTGGCTTTCTGTGAGAGAAACAGATGAACATCAAACTATGCTGCTCTAAAAACGTCTTACTGGCTTTAAACACGGAGTGAAAAGGAATCGTACCTCGATCTGTTCATGTTTGGAATCCACAAAAGGACCAAACTAGAGAAGAGAAAAAGAATAAAAGGACATGCTGCTCACCAAACATCCAGACTGCATAAAACACACTAAGAAGCTTTTCCTTCACACTGATGAGTCAGCATCTGACAGGCTTACCAGCAGGCAGACATCAGGACGATCCCTGACAATGACATTGATCAGGTCTATCAGAGGGTCAAAGGTCAGGCTATCAGAGGGCGTGTATGGTCCACAGGCCACAAGAATGTTTAACGGCTCCACCACTGAGCGAGATGAGGAGTAGAGAGGAAAACCAGTTTTTCTCACAGATAATGAATAAACAAGAATTTATGAGTTTCTACTGAAAACTAATTACCTTCATTGGTCTCCATCTTTGCACTGGTGGAGTAAAAAGGAAGAGGGACTCCCTAAACAAACACAGAGTTAATGCAGGACGCTCAAATGGCTCACAACAATAAACAGAGGAAAGAGCAAAATGAGCGCCTGACCTCATAAAGCTTGGAGGCCACAAGCTTTCTTCCTGTTGTGTTCATTCCCTCCATCAGCACCACCTGAGAGAGAGAGAGAGGGAGAAAGGGAGAGAACAAGAGAGAGACAGGTGGGACCAGGATTAATGGACAGAGTGGTTTTTATTTCTGAAGTGGAATCAGCTGATCTGTCTCAGGGTCCAACACTTTCTTTATGCATCACCAACTCAAAATATCAGCAAACAAAGAAATGAAAAAAACAAACAAAATAAAACGGGTGGCTAGAAGGACAGATGAGTGAATGGATGAACTACAGGACAAAAGCGTTGATTAGATGGATGAATGATGGTTGGATAGATGGACAACCAGAAGCACAGATCAATGGAGAAAGGGAGTGATGATCAACAAACGGATTTAGAGATGGATGGATTAAGGAAAACACATGGATGTTGGATGGATGTTGGATGGACGGACTGATTTTGGACAAACGGGTGCACCAGACACATAGATGGATGGATGGACGGAAAAATGGATGAAAATAAACACCAGGAATATAAGTACGGTAGATATTTTAACTCCATTTTGTTTTTCTAAACTTCTCTAGACTTGGAAAAAAAAAAATCTCAGATTTTTCCAGCCTGATGGATGCCAGGACATTTGTAGGTAGATGTTCATGAATAATAATAATAAGAAGAAGAAGAATTGCTGTTTGACTGTCAGAGTTCTCGGTCAGATGGTGGGTTCACCTCCAGCCCACCTCCTTGGCATGCTCCGTTTCTCTTGGTGGCCTTATAACCTGCTGCACACTGACCTCAGCGCAGAGGCAAAGGAGAAACCACCGCTCACTGCATCTGCACTTCAGCTTTAACGGCCGCTTCATGTTCGGCTCACCTGACCAGGAAACAGAGAATACTGTTTGAGCTCAGACAGGTCGACGGACACCAGCTGGCCGCCGTGTTCTGGTCCCGCCTCCAGCAGAACCGACTGGGCATTCAGTTTGCCGTTACTGTCGCAGCAAATCTGACCCAACACAGTTATGCTGTCCTGGAGGAGACGAGCAGAAACAACGAAGCAGACAGTCATCATTATCATCATTTATACAAATAAAGGGCTTTGAAGCAGATCATGTTAGGCGGCAACTCATAAAGCTCCAGTGAAGGAGTTTAGTCCTTCACAGTTTAAAGGGAGGACAAAAATAGCCTGGCAGGAGTAGAATAATATGTGCTTCAAAGATAAAACAGGTAAACGTCTTCAATAGACATTCAGAATAACTTTACAACTCATTCAAAAGATAAAAGTTGTCCAATAAAGCGATTGTATATTTTCTGATTAAATCTAACAATATTTAGCTTATGCAATCAAGCTTACTAATCTTCAGAGGTAATAAATGAAGACAAAAAAAAATCCCTAATTAATTATTATTAGTATTATTTCACATGGATATAAACTTGTCCATACAATCTGAGACTTGCTGGGATTTGAGGATAATCCTGCATCTGAACTGATGCGTCCGGCAATCTGCAGAAAACACCAGTTTCTGGTGATGTAAACAGTCAATAAATGAGGACTTCTATCTTTGTCTGATGTTTACAGAGCAATTTAACTCTGAAAGAAATGAGAGGCTCAGGCTGACCTGGTATCTACCTCCTTTTTACAGAGGGAAAAGATTATTAAGACGCCTCCTAAGTGCATGAAGGAGCAATAGAGGAGATTCACTGAGTGGTCATTTTTAAGGTAAATCAAACAGACTGTTTCTTGTCACAAAGTTGCTTCACTTCTGGAATTTAGTTCCAGGACCTACTTAAAATTTTTATTCATATATAAAAAGTAAACTATCGATCAATACATCCCATAATGAGAGAGTCTGGCAGCTCTGTAAGAAGTCAAAGAAATCAGAGGTGGCCTAAATCTTTTACACAGATATTTGGATTTATTACATCATGCACACCCTCTCTTATGTCTGTAGTTGTTTTTATTTGAAGTTGAGCAGCTTTTGTACAATTATTTACATTTTAAATTTCATCTGTCTTTACGTTTTGAACTTCTGTGGCACTTTGTTTGCACCTTACTGTAGGAAAATGCTCTATAGATGAAGTTTTGTTGGTTGATTTAAGAAGAATGAAAAGCTTTGTTTTAAACCTGAGCAGGCAGTGAGATGGCTGACAACTCTTCGATGCTGAAGTGAGACCTCAGCTTTTCTCCCATCTCTTCAATCTTCTCTGACAAAACTGGGGGGAAAAAACAGGCATAAAGGGAAAAACGTTGATGGTTGTGTGACTGAACGATACAGATTATAACATATTAAAATCAATTTATAATTAGAAACAATGAAGAGCAAGACCTTTGAAGTGAACCTGGTATCAAATATGGCATAAAAAGCCAATGGCACAGAACTGAAAAGTAGGTTGATTTTGAATTTGACATTCTCTGACAACTAAATTACATTTATTAGATGAATAATGTCCTGTAATTATTTTGATTGGACCTATAGGAGTGGTAGATTGCTTCAACAGGAGCATGAGAAGAGAATAAGAAAGACTCTGAGAAGCAGTAATGCATTTTGTGAAAAAATGACATAAGAAAAAAAAAATTTGTGGAACTGCTGTGTACCATTTCGAACATCCCGCAGCCTTTGGAACATGTATTTGTAGCCGCTGCAGAGGGATTCTTCGGGCTGCCCCAGAAGATTCACCTGGACGCCTGTGCCCGGGTCTTTCCGGCCCGTCCAGCGCGCGCCCTGCACAGCTCCAAACGAAACCACCACCTCCCCCTTACCGCCTCGCTGGCTGTACTTCTGTGAAGGCGTCACACTTTGGAAGAAAAGACAGATACTTGTTGTTAAACAATACCTTCCACATTTAAAAGATTTCTCAGTGACATTACCTCACGGTGTTTCATAAGTAAATAAAAAAAAACAGAGTAAAGATGCACTTTGCAAGTCTTTGAAAAAGTATCAGTAATAAAATGACATCTCTAAATAAAGTCTAGAGGTGTTGCAGATTAATACCTGGGGGAAAAGTTAGCTGGAGACAGCAGGAGACCCGGACTGGTCAGCAGAGAGGTGGTCCGTTTGGACTGAGGATGCTCTGGAGTGGAGAGCACTCGTTTCTGAGAGCTCTGTATGACATAAAACAACAAAATTGAGCAAATTCATCTAAATGTTTTATTTTAAACCTGAACTCAGATGAGCAGGACTCAACAGCAAAGCAGTGACAGCTCACCTTCCCGGGAGTGGAGTAAGAGTCTAAAAGATTCTCCTCCTCTTCTTCAGCTTTTATTCTGGGGAAAAAGGTTTGTCAAGGTCTGCAGTCGCACCCAGTTGGTCTTTACAAAAACATTATGAATCACATTTTTTCTTATTGAGAGATCGCCTTAGAGGATACAGTTCCTCCAACGAATGAATGTCTCTGGTTCGGTTATAACTCTCGTCTTTCCAGGAGCTCGATTTGGATTTACTCTTCTTGTTCAACAACTGAGAAGAAAAATAAATTAAAAGTTGCAGAAACACCATGAGAAACACAAGATATCGGCAACAAATCCAAACATAACCCAGTTCACACATGAAGCTAATCAACCTATCGTCATAAGCAACAGTTTTAATCAGAGGCCCACAGCGTCACCAATTGAATTGAATCCAAGGCTTTAAGATAACTTGGTGAATGAAACTGAGTTCAGCTGGTTGGATCTTAGGGTCGACGCCCTTTGAGTGGCCAGTATGAATGGACAAACTCAATGTAAATGTAGTCCACTCTACATAAATGTTTTGTTACCTCATGCTCAAAGTGCTCCAGGTTGTTCAGGGTGAGCTCTAGTCCACCCTTTGTGGTGCTGTAGGCAAGCCACTCAAACAGCATCTGCTCTGTGTCTATCCTGTTGCAGATGCACAGTTCAACCACTGCGGGACAGAAACAAAAAAGTATTTATAACCCTTCAAATCACAAACACAAACTCCAGAGCATTTTTTTTGTGTTTTCATTTTATGTGGCAAACTAACACATAAGTTTGGGGCAAATGTTATGTTTCAGGATTTATAATCATTAGTAATCAAGTAGTGAGTAATTTAATCTCAGATTAAATCCAGATTAAGTCTGGCCTTCGTGGAAGAGTGGCAAAAAGAAAGACATTTTTGATCACTGTTGCCACTAGCCGCTGAAAACCAACACTGCACATCACCCTCAACACACCATTCCTATGTGGAAACATGACAATGGCAGAATCATGCTGAGGGATGATTTTATCAGGAGGAACAGGGAAGCTAGTATCAGGATCAATATCAAGCCTGCATCTAAAATGTAAAAAAACAGGGAGGTTTATGGATGTAACGCTGCCAAATGTGAAAAACGTCAGTAAGTACAGACACGCAATGAATGCCTTCCTGTGGATCTTTACAAATTAGCATAAGAGACATAAGCAGGAGCACAGAGAACAACAAACGTGACTTAATAAAGGACCAGAGAAGGTAAAACACTCACTCTTGTCGAGGACAGAGTCATCTTTGCAGGTAATCTCGAAGGTTTCCAGCTCTGCCTTTAACTTGTCTGTGGTTACAAGCGCCATTGTTTTTGTGTTTAATCAAACAGAGCTCGAGTTCTGGCTTCAGTTGGTCCAAATGTTGCAACGGTCCGTTAACGGCTAACTGTTAGCTTTCCGCCGCTTCATACCAAAATCAGCGCCGCGACTAAAGTGAAAACAGCCGATAAACTCAACTTTACGCTCTGAACCGATCTGATCCTCATAACGAACAAGCCAATTTCATTTTACCGCGAAAAAAAGACAGTCGGTGTTGGCGGACGGAAGTTACGTCACAGCGCACTGGCGAAAACGGTTGAGCTACTAAAATAAAAGTCCACTGTTTCCGTTGGTTTAATTTATTACATTTCTCCACCTTTCCTCACTGTAATACTTCTTTAGACTCTAAGTAAGAATAATAAAAAAAATAACGCAATGTGTTAAAACAAAGTTTTTTTTTCTTTATGTTGTTAAGGATAAACCATTTTAAAGATTTAAGCAGGTTCTTCAAATTTGACAAAGTAAAGTAAAAATAAAAATAAAAGAATAAAGTTTGTTTGTTTTAACCCTACACGCGGTGTAATGTGCTTTTTATTTGTATTTATTAAGAGGTTTGAGTAATTTGTGATGGAGCCATTGTCAAAGAAGAATTTCTGCCAATTGTTGTTGGGACAGATAATACAGTTCTTCTGTTCTGTTAATTAAACCCGGTTTAATTTAATTCAATGACAGCTTCGTTAAAAGTTTTAATAATACAAAAGTAAAAACAAACTCTAAGGTGACCAAATTTAGATTGATCCAGTTTATTCCAATCCAATCCAATCATCTATTCACAGATCAAATTCAGTCCTAAATTATTTCTGCTCTATTGAAAATTTTAATTCCAAGTTGTTCCTTCAACTGCTGAAACAAAACTGTAACCGTTGGAAAAAACTGATACAACTCTGGAAAGGAAAACATTCACTAACCTGAGCAGATCAGCTCCTGTCACTGAGAAGCTATAGCTCACAAAAATTATGATAAAGTAAATCTTTTTATTTAAATGTTAGAACTGATTTGATGCTTTCTAAAAGCATTCATTGTTCTTTAAAAATATCTTACAATCACAGAGATCAGTGTGTTTTATTTGTATTTTATGTGGTAGGCCAACAGAAAGGAGATAATTGTAAAGTTCAAAGGGAAATAAAGGATATCAAAATATCAAAATAAAGGAACTTGAATACAAATGCACACCACACATTTCAGATTTTTTAAATGGTTTATTTGAAAATCATCTCTTTCTTCCAATTCATGTATATGTGCTGGTTTGTTTGTCCATCACATAAAATTCTAATAAAGCACAAAAGGTTGGGTCAAAATGTAAAAAAGGTTCAAGGAGTATTTAAAGACATATTAATAAACACCAAAATGTAATAATTATTGATAACTGTGATAATCTGTAGCTCAATTTTATTCCATAGAGTGATTATTGTTTGCTTTGATTACATAAACTCCCCCCACCACACAAAACACAAAATTTATATTTTAAATTGTTAAATGAATACAAAACCTCACATATTTGTCAAACATGTCCAAAAAATATTAGTGAAAAGTAGAAAATCTGTAAAATTGTTTATGTATTTGTATCTATCTTTTTCCTTACATCTATGTTTTGTTGTTTTGTTTATTTTTACTTTCAGTGTTTTTCAAATTTACTTCGCAGAGCTCGTGTTGATGGCCTGTTGTTGCAAAGAAAATCCTCTAGGTGGTGCTCTAACAAAGCCTCTGAAACTGAAACAGAGGTTTGTAATGGCAAAGGTAAGTTGTATTTCCTTTTTTTATTGGCTATCTGTTTATTGCTATCTTGTATTAAAATAAAGTATCCATAATAAATTTAAATTATAATAAAAAGCTAATATTTATTCGAAAAACTGTAGCTTGTTAAAATTAAGCAGGCATTCAAAGCTAAACCCTCTCATTCTTAAACATCTTTTTTTTTCTCAAAAGTTTACACCACAATACAATCGTGCAGAAAATCTCAACATAAAAACAATAAAAACATGGGATGAACTAGACAAGAAATTTACTGAGATGTCACTTAATCAGTTATCAGTTTTGGGCTGATCAGATTAAAATGTTTTGTCGTCACTATATGATGCAACTGATTATCTGCTTTGAGCCGAATTGCTCTTCATGTTCAGGTCTGAATATCTGGGAACTACAAACATAAATGCTTTCAGCTTTTATCTCTAATCAGCTGTCATAAATACAATCAGTAGGCTGATTAGATTCCTGTGCAGCTAGAAGTTGTAAAAATTATTATTTTTTGCATGTTAAGGTGGGGCAAGATTTTTTTCTTTAGTGTCCTTTTAAATGACTGCATGTAGAAAACTACAGAATACACTGCAACAAAATTAATTAACAATCCTAGAATGACCTGAAAAACCTTAATATAACTGACTTGAAGAAAATGCTCTATTTCACAAATAGTAAAAAAAAAATAAACCTATGAGCTGTGTATTGGTTTACACTCCCTTTACATAGTTTTGTTATCCTTTGAAAGACGACTCTCTCATTTCCTGACAGAAGCAAGTTTCTTGGTTGAATAAAATAATTTTAAAACTAAATCTGCCGGTGGAGTGAATAGTTTTGGGCTTAACCGGAAACTTACACACATTTTTCCCTCTGAAATGTTTGTGAAAACAATCCTCTCGATTCAGGTAGATTTTAAGTGCAGCTAAAAACGTAAGGTACAGTCTATTCTTTTCACTACTGTCACCTTAATGATTTTGTTTTTCTCATCTTTCACCAAATAGTTTGGTTTTACTCTTGATTTTATTTATCTCCTTCTGCAAAGAACTGAGCAAGTTCTTTTTCTGCACCTATAGGTAGACAGAGCTTCTCTCACAGATAAACAAAATTTCTCTCCAGCCAAAAGAATAAAGTTTTGCTTTTAATTATCTCACAAAGAATCTTTACAAGATGGACGTAAACGTTGTGGACGCCCAAACTATTTAAGCCCCATTTTCAGATTTTAATGGATAACCAGCCCTTGTAGGGAAAAACCTCCAAAGCATCTTGGCTATCAGTTACATGTTTTCCCAGCAGAGGTTGTGTTTACCAGTCCCAGCTGCTGGCTGGGAGGGAATGGGAGAAACAGGGTGGATTTGGAATGTTACTGGAGCTGCAATACATGTCATGCCACAGAGACAATAAACTCAAATTATCCGTTTAATTCAACTCAAGGCACACACACACACACACACACACCCCCACACACACGCCCACACACACACACACACACGCACACACACACACACACACACACACCCACACGCACACACACACACACACACACAAAAACCCCTCTGAGAGACAACATGTCTAAGCTCTTAGAGCAAAACCAATCAGGCAGAAAAACTGGCCTGTGTGATTTTTACATTTAGTAATTCAACTGAAGGAATATCCAAAGATCTTCTAAACATTTGAATGAAGTTCCCAAGTTTTGAAAACTTTGGTTGCACGAGTTCATCCATCTCTAACAAAAGTCAAGGTGTTGAACAAACTTATTACTGAGGTAAATAATCTAGAAATGCAAACTTAAGGCTCTTGTGTCCTAAGCAGGACTCACTGGGCAACAATAGCAGCAAATAGGTTTCACAGAAGCAGCTTCTATTAAAAATAGACATATGCAAAGATATTAAGTTACTATCATCTTACACAACCCTGCACTGGAACATTTTTTAATTTTAAAGCGTCTAGTTCTGAAGATAAGTAATAATTACACTTAAGAATAATTATTCTCTCTTATTTTCACCACCCAATCTCAACTGCAAATTATGTTGCCTTCATTTTACCTCAAAAGAAGGAGGAGAGGATCAGTTGTTTTTTTATGACACAGTTGTAAATAAGAACTTGATCTTAATTTGACCTGGTGGTTAAATAAGATACGATAAAAACTTGAACCTTGTTCTACTAGCACATTTTTTCTCTTCAAAATCTGTTTATTGTCTTTTATATTTCAAAAGAGACACACAGACAAGTAACTCACAAAAGCACAAAAAACACCTAACAAAACCAAAAGAAAACACATTAACAACTTAAACATTCAAGGTGACAAACATTAGTTGATTGCAGTCAGACAGAGTACTTTAAGTTTACTAGCACATTTTTAAAAGTTACACATACTGTATGCTCCCTTAGTAAAGGTGTGTAAAAAGCCTAAACATAAATTATTCACTTATTTGTTTTAGGATACAGAAATTGTTTTGTTTTTTACTATTTTTGACTGATTAACATTTATTTTGATAATTTAAAATAAATCAAAAAGCCATTTAAAACTGAAACAGAAGTTAGCAAAGAGGATCAACACTGAGTCCTGAATTTATAAATCCTGACAAGGTGATTGATTATTTATTAATAACCTGCTGGTTATTACGTCACAGTAGGGCTCCTATCTGCAGTGTGCTATCTGTACATAAACTGGTCCAGATGAAACGGCACCAACAGTTCATGGACAACCTGCAGATGAAGAAAATGTAAGCTTGACCGTAAAACTGCAGGTTCAGTCTTTTTCTATCAGTTTGACATGTCCCCGTTTTATCTTCAGGGTCAGACACAATAAATTCACTTTGGGGGTTATTGATTAAGCACCACACCTAAAAGCTTCTGCGACAGCACGCCTGTGATATTTTAACTTGTTCCAGGTAAGTCAATGACGTAACATTAAGGCGTCAGAGAAATGTGCAAATCTGTGTGAAAAATGGTTTTCTTCTATTTGATCTTAGTCTTTAACTGAGGAGGGTGGTAACAGCTACATAATATATTTACCAATCACGTGTTTGTTAGTTGGAAACACAAAACAGCCAACCACAGTGCAGCATCTCAACGTTTTTAGGCATCTACGAGATGAAGACAACTTGCTGAAGTTCAAACAGGGAAAACAATGGGGAAGAAAAGAGATTTTAGTATTAGTTTTGGATCATCAACTGCTCTGCTGTCACAAAATGTTAGTGAATTTTAAAATGGCACAGCCTGCATTAGCAGGGTTACTGACCATGTCGGTCCATTTTTGGCTCTAATAATCTCAAACTGGTTCCATGAAATGGCCTCCACAATACTCGGACATCAATCAAACAGAGAACCTTGACCTAAGACTCAAATCATGCAAAACGTGCAGCTGACCAATCTGCAGGGACTCTGTGACGCTTGCATGTTAATGTGGATAAAAAAACTCTGAGGGATGCTTCAAACACCTCGTCAAATCTATTCAGCAAATAAAAAGGGCAAAAATGAATGTAATAAATCTAGTTTGCAAGCAAATTTATAACATATTAGTCGACATAAACCCACATTTAAACAGGCTCTCTGCTTGCAGATGATGATTAGTATCTATCCTGTGCATCATCTACAGGTCAAAGGATTTTGGTGTAGTTGGCTACGTTTATCTTATCATACAAAAGACTTAGTAAAAAACAATCTCTGGTATTTGCAGTAGTTTCTAAAGTTTATTTCTTCACTTTTGAAGGTTTCCCTTAGTCAGCAGTTTTATGTGCAAAATTATGTACGTGTCTCAAGAATTGATTTAATCAACTGGCTTTATGGGAGAATAATTATATGAGTGCATATTAAAGTGTTATAAAACACAGAAACAAAGAAAACCCCATATTAATGAACAAAGGTGAAACAACCGTATCTGTTGATATTATGTAACAATCAAATCTAAAATATGACGTCCAGCCTGAATCTCTGCTCTGGTGCAGTGTGAAAAAATGTGACTTTTTACATGAAAGTTGAACAAAATACAGGTTTCGTTGTCAGTTTTTAGCACATTAATTGACACAAACTTTTTTTTGTCCCATCAAACTGACCTTAAGATGGGTTTCCAGGGCAGATGAAGTTTTGTATCCTATCTGCAAAAAAGATAAGATGTTATTAGGCTGAGCTTATCATTAAATTATGTAAGAAAAAACAGCAATGATGAGTTGGCACTTGTGTAATTATTACGCAAATCTACCATTACATGTGTAAATAATTTTCATGCAAAAGTGAAATTGTATCAGGGTTGAATCTATAAACCACTGGCTTCTTAAACGACAACAAGATTATTTTTTAAATCTGTTGGGATCTAGTATCTGAGGAGGAGGTTTTGCTTTGAATAATACTGTGAATAAACGTGTTTTGTAGAGTCTGTGTTGAACGTTTTGTTCAAAATGCAAAAATGGTGGAAATGTACAACGTCAAATACCAAACATACTGAAACTTGATTATTTACGTTTTTTACCTGATATTTTATGGTATTTATCCTTCAAATGGTAAATGTTAGAATAATTTTGTTATCATTGTTACATTAGTCATCTATTGGTTAAAGTGAACATGTGTGTGAGACAGAGCTAACCTTTCTTTAACCCTTAAAACTAGTTCTTTGAAAATGGTCTTCTGATGAGTTTTCCCTGGTCGTAAACCTGTGTTTGTTTACACTCTGTGCCCTCCTACGTAGAGATTCCTTAGTCGTAAATCTACCTTTTGTTATGCATTAGTTCCTGAGTGACTGCTGATCTTATCAGCACCAGCCCCGTTTCCTTTGTTTTGTGTTAATAAAAGACAAGTTCTACTGCAGAGCTGCAGAACACGTGGTGAGCTGTTCAGAGGAGCAGTTCGTTGTGTTTTCTCCTTTTGCAAAAGCTTGGTTGAAAACTCAAACGTTGTCTGTGGTTCTATCTTTGTATTTTAGGTACACAAAAATGCCTATCAGTAAATTCAGCAAATATTTTTATATGTAATTTATTTGAAAACAAAAATCAAGCCTATCATTAAATAATGTACAAAACTTTATTTGAATGTAAAACATATCGAGCACAAATTGTGCAGTAGTTGTCAAAATAGAATTATTTTGACTGAAGAAATTTTAATTTTGCTAAATATTTTGAGCCAACAAATATGAATACAGACAATTTCCAATCACATTTATTACATTAACCCTCCGGATTGAACAGATATGAAGAATGGCTCTGTAGTTATATGACAGAAGTGGCTGTTAACCTTTGAACAGAATAACTGATTATTATTCTCTATTTCCTTTGCTTTAATCTTATTGATATGATTATATATCTAACCTGGAAAGGTTATGGATGCTAATGTAATTTTTAAAATAAACTAGTAGACTTTATATAAATGTTTAATTAATATTGTAGTTTTAAAATTTTACTTCATCCCCTTCTCAGATATGATTACAAACAAAGTAATGTAATATTTTGAGTCTTTAATAAAGACAATTAACAAGCTTTGTGATTTCTGTAGAACATCGGATCCCAAGTTTTTAAAATTCAGACTCAGAAAGCTAAAATATTTTAGCAGTTTGTTAATAGTTTTTTCAATGCCTGCTGCCACAGCTGGTCCTTTAAGGACTTTCCTTATCTTCAAGTGACCCAAAATGAAAATGAGTTTGACCCGTGTTGGAGACTCGCATTTCCAGCTGAAGAGATTCCAGAAGAGCCAATGAGTTAAAATCAACTAAAGTTTAATTAATGTACAAGATATATATTTTGGAGATCGACTTGCACATCAAAATGTGAACAAAGTTGCAATTCCAGTGCGATCTAAAAGTCTCTTGTGCGAACACACCGTTGTGTATAACAACCACCCCCTCCTGCTCTGTTCCCTGATCCACTCGTCGCTGTGATCACGCCCGGCTCGTCTCCCCTTTGATCACGTTGGTTCCCCTTGTGATCTGCTCTCAGTTATCATGATTGCATCCTTGTGTCTTCTATGGTAATGAAATGCGGATCAATCTCCAAGGCTATCAAAGCCTGGCATGTCAGGAGGAGTGCTGTAACAGAGCAGGACCCACTCGAGTTTTACATGTGACTAAATCTATGCTTATACATCAATATAACATTCAACAAAGGTAATTTCCTTATTCTTCACAGTACTAAGACATGTGTTTATGGGAAACCTACAGTCCTGCCATCCATGTGAATGTTGCTTGTCTCATCACAAACCATAAATACTACAGGAAAGTTTTGGACAAAATTTGTTTGAATCTGATTTATGCCTCAATGGCAGCAAAAAGACCAATTAGTTTTCATGTTTTATCAGTGTATATTACCAGTTTTGGCACAGAATGTTAATCTTTTGAAAGAAATTTATTTAGCTTCTTGATAAACTTTCCAGATGGCCCATTTGGTTTTGTGACACGACAACATGCTCAAGTGCCTTTGGGAACCAGGACTAAAAAAATTATCATCACTGATTCATTACATTAATATCTTATGTTTATCTGCTGCAGTTGCTATCAAGCAGGTCTTGACATAGTTTCTTACTGGACTTTAAACTGTATAAAATGATAAAACTTTTTAAATGCTTGATGTTTCCTTATGAATAAATGGTGAAGCAGCTTGTTAATAACGACACTGTTCATTAACAGACTAATTAGAAAATTGTTTAGGAAGAATCACTGCAGTAGAGTTATCTCTGTTTTTGCCTGTTAGTGAACTGGATGAGGTAAATATGTTGCACTGGTCAAAGTTATCTGTCTTTTCATATCTTATGAAATTTTGGATCCGAGATGTCCATAAAAACACCTTTAAGAACAAAAAGAATTTTATTTTATTTGCAAGTTACTTATTCACACATATAACATTCAGAGACGTGTTCTATAAGAACCAACATGATCAATGTATAGAAGGTTTATACAGTTTATATGAATATATAAATATAGTGTACAGTGTGAGGCTCTTCTCCAACGTAAAGCTTTATCCCTCCCTGCTAGACCAGTCCAGGTAAGAGCCGGTGTAATTACGTGCTCTGAAAATAAGAAGAGAAACATTGACGGTAAGAGGAGACGTCTTCAGTATCGACTTGGGGAACTTTAATACTGTCAACAAAACTTATTAACGTACGTCACATATCCGAGTTCTCTGACTTTGCTGATGGCCTCTGCTGACCGCTTCCCTGACCGGCAGTAAAACACCAGCTCAGGTGCATCCAGGGCAGGTTTGGGAATCCCGTATGTGGCCTGGAAATCCTCTGGGCTCATTTTGAAAGCAGTTTCGACAGTGCCAACTGACCAAAACAGAGGAGAAAGACACAACAGCAGTTCACTCACATAGGCCACCAGAAAGACCATCTAGTGAAAAAGATGCAATTATTTAATAAAATTATAATAAATTAGTTCTTACGGGCAATGTGAGTGGACCTGGGGATGCGTCCTTTGTTCACCTCGTCTGTCTCACGGACATCAATCAGAATCAGATCTTTGCTTTGGGCCAAGAGAACCTTCAGTTCCTCATATGTGACTAGAAAAAAGAAAAGATGTTTTTTAAGGAACATCCGGAGAAATTTGCGTGAATAAATTTTTTAGGTTCTATAACTGCACTTAATTTTTAGGTAGTGTTTGCAAATATTCTGAGATCAAACTGGAGACAAATGTTAAAAACTTTATCAAAGATTAAAAACCTGGAGATCCATGGTTTAAAAAATCCTGCCTTCAAACTTCAAGTATGATTTTCTTTCTTCTAAATTGTTAATTACAAAACGTGCATGTAACAAAATGCAAAAAGCACAAGTGAGCAGATATGTTACAGTTTGTGCAAAGGTCTGAATAGAAGATAATTAATGTTTTAAATGTAAATGTGAAGCCATCAGCTTGACCCCATCTACTCTGCTGCGTCACGGTGAAATATGCGTAAAGATTTAGTCATAAATCATTATCTCCACATTTATCTGTCTTTGTGTAACATTTGACATACTAACATTTGCAAATCATCAAAGTATACTAAACTGAAACAAAAATATAATTTACTTTGCATTCTAATTAATTTGTAAAATTCTTTTTAAAAATATTTTAAATGAACGCTGTAGGATGTCCCAGTTTAATCTTTAAAATGAGATACTTACTGTACCATCAGAGGAAAACACTCACCTGGGTTTGTCATGTTGGTGTGTGTGAGTGAAGCTGTAGAGACGAATCAGGAATCTCTGCTTAGTTCTCCTCTTCCACATCGCCGCTTTTATGCAGCTTGGTGGCAAATAATTGGCTCAGGTTGGCTCAGTGGGCCGGCTCTGACCTTAAAGACTCAGCTAATGAGCCAATAATTATGTAAGAGCATCACAGTTGAGGAGGTGTTTCAATTACAACACGGGCTCTGAATCATTAGGTTCTCTATGAACGGTCAAAAAAATTAATAATCTATTAAACGATTACATTTAACATCTAACATTTTAGATGTAGACAGACAATATTTGATGAAAGAAAATCAAGCATAAAAAACTGACATAATTTAGTACAAATATGTTCACATTTAAAGACTCACTGAAACAATTTCTTTGTTCAATAATCAATAAAGAAAAAATATATCACAGTGAGGGCAGCTCTGCCTGGACCCTGATGCTCTCAAGTTCTCATTATTTCATCAGTGGATTTAAATCCCTCCCTCCTTCAATTTGTGACAAAGTTTTCTATGTTTTTGTTCAATTAAGAAATCACACACTTTACAAATGTAAAAGTCAACAAAACAGACTGTATGTAATGTTTTTTTTAATGGGTATGTATTTTTAAATTATTCCTTAATATATATGGGCGAAGTGAAATTAGAGTTTTTGCTTATATAATTGTGCAATATTATAATATAATTATTTTCAACAATTATTATCGACAAAAATAAACAAAAAACCAAAGCAAGTGGAAGTCAGGAACTACAGGCATATTCAGATCAGTCCCATCATGGACACTTTCTCTGCTGAATTACTTTCAGGTCAACAGTTTATGCAGGTATGCTGATATTTTTTTCTACTTTATTTCAACCTAAAATAACCTCAACTGCAGATAATGTTTTGCATACATTTATTAAAGCAACCACCATCACAGAAAAGTCTAAACCAAACTTTATTGCGATTAATTAGATCTCAAATCAGTAAAAAAAGTCACATTCACGTATACTTTAGTGTAAAATATATACTTCTAATAGAGTACTAGAAACACAAAATATTCGCAGTACAAACATGTCTCTTTAGAAAATAAATAAATTAATTAATTAATTCCTGGCCAGAATTAAAAAAAAAGAAAAACTTTGTCACATTTCAGCTCTGATGGCCTCGTTACTCGCAGCTTGATCTTCAACCTGCTGGAATAATATTGTGACGCAAAATGAAGCTAAAAGCAGATTTAAACCCGATTGTGGCAGAAATCAAACAACACACTCACCTGAGCAGAATAGCACCCGGCTTTAGGGAGCCGTTTCCATGACGACACCCTCCACAGGGACTCTCTGAGGGAGGCTGATAACCCGTGAGTGTCATGAACCTGACGAACACGTAGATATGTACGTTTTCAGGCTTTTATTTTAAAATAATGTCATGTATTAAAATAAGAAAATGAAAGCACCTTCATGCGTTTCAAGCAGGCACTTCTGAAGTCCATGTTGCTGCTGCTGCTCACTATGCTGATGGTGGAGCTGATGATCACCTCAGCAGCCGACTGCAGCTTCTCTCGTTTCTTACAACACAAACACACATATTAATTTTATACGACTTGTGAATATTTAGATGTCTTTTTAAATAGAAAGCACAAAAATACACGTTATATTTCGTCACTTTAAAAGCAAAAACTTCAATGTACTTTATTGAGCTTTTAAGTGACTAACCAAGAAAAAGTACTAGAAAAGTTTTTAAAAAGTAAAAAAGACGATTAAACTAAAACGCAAGTTTTTAGTCTACATTCAACACAAAGAGCACATAACATCCACAGTGAAAGAAGATGGCGGCTGCATCATGCTGTGGGGATATTTTTCTTTCAAACTCAGAGTTGATAGGAAGACAGACATAGGGGTAAATATAAGGCAATTCTGGAAAATAAAACTGTTAGAGATGTAAAAAAACTGGAGCAGAGGTTTTCCTTAATAAAGACCTTAAACATGGCACAACTTGAGGATTGAAACTCATAGATGTGTTGCCTCTTTTTAAAGTTGAAAAAGCAAGAAAATTCAGTCTCTAGAGATAGTTCTGTATGCCACACTACTTTATTTGACTTTTATTTGTAAATAAATAAATGAAAACTATGTATATTTTTACTTTCACATCCCATTTATGTACCGTATTTTCCGCACTATAAGGCGCACCACATTATAAGGCGCTCCTTCAATGAATGGCCTATTTTTTAAAACTTTTTTCATATATAAGGCGCACCACATTATAAGGTGCTCCTTCAATGAATGGCCTATTTTTAAAAACTTTTTTCATATATAAGGCGCACTGCATTATAAGGCGCATAGAATAGACGCTACAGTAGAGGCTGGGGTTACGTTACGCATCCATTAGATGGAACTGCGCTAAAGGGAATGTCAACAAAACAGTCAGATAGGTCAGTCAAACTTTATTAATAGATTACAAACCAGGGTTCTGACAACTCCGTTCATTCCCAAAATGAATAAACAGCTGTTGCTTCCTCCACTTCCGCACCATTGATTCGTTCATGTTAAATTCTCTGGCTGCTGCTCTATTCCCGTGTTCTACTGCGTGACTGATCGCCTTGAGCTTAAACTCTGCGTCGCAAGCGTGTCTCTTAATAGGAGCCATTTTGGGGTCTTTACACAAAACCCAGCATGCACCGCGCGCTTCTTCTTCTACGGGGGAAAATGAAGTCGACGGCTGCTTACCGTAGTTGTGAGACCTGTTGTGGCTTAATATTGGTCCATATATAAGGTGCACCGGATTATAAGGCGCGCTCTCGGCTTTTCAGAAAATTGAAGGTTTTTAGGTACCCCTTATAGTGTGGAAAATACGGTACTATTTTGAGATAATCTGTGACATAAAATACACTGAAGCTTATGGGTCGATACCAGAAAAAACTTAATTAGTCAAATTATTTTCCCCCTGTAAGCACAGCAGTCTTACATAAAGTTGAGAACTTAATACAGAAAAATGTCTTTCTTGCCTTTTTTCTTTCTTTTAAAGCCTTCATTGTGTTGAAAAGTTCAGCCTGCAGAGCTGATGTGACGGCCTGCCTGTTGTTGCTCAGAATGTCCTCTAGATGGAGCTCTAACAACAATTCACAATCTGTGGGGGGAAAAAACTGGTGAATGTTTTCAGCTCAGGGTTTCATGTTCACATCTGCTGCGATGATGATGATGGTGGTAATAAATTCTCACCCATTTTATCTGTGAGCTCAGAGGTGAAGGGGTCACTATGCTGTAAGAAGAGCAGGAGTAGGAGACTCTGCTGAACTGGGAGGTGACTGGGTTCCTGCTCTGGATCGTCCCAGTTTTCCTGCCCCACAGTGAACACAACACCATCACCGTGCACAGGATCATCAGGGAACGCTGGGACATTTAAAAAGCAATACAGAAATTAATATTTACAAAATATAACTAATAGTACTGTTCTGGTTTTATGGCCTCAGTATGTATTTTATAGATCGAAGAGTTGCATCTTTTGGCTCTACATCATTTAGAAAAAAAAAAGAATAACAACAAAAATATAAACTTAGGAGTAATCAGCTTATTTTTGTCATGATGAGAGAATAATTCACTAGTTAACTGCACAATAACCACATTTGGAAATTAGTTACAGTTACATGTGAGCCTGCTTAGCTGATGGAGAGAGAGCTGTGACAACGTGTGAAAGGAGTCGATTATCGGCCCGTCTTGGTAAATAAGCCGCAGTTTGAGACTGATAGGAAATGACAACCAGCGAGGTTTGTGAGCGACAACCTCACAAACCTCATTTTAATGATGTACAGATACAGTATATGCTGTTGTTTAATTTCTAACTCCCCCGCTGAGTACAATGATGTTATTAAAACGGTCTATTCTGCTCGAAGGAAAATATGTCTGAACTGTGCAAAAATACACAATCATGTTTGCTAAAATGTACTTAAAAACATTGAGTTTATTTACACTTGTTCATTTGTGTTATTTTACTTCACTGATCAGTCAGTTGATGACACTGCATAGGTAGTGCAGCAGCGCCATCAAGTGGTCTCATTAAGACAAAACAGCCAGATGAATCTGATTTTAAAAACACTAAAATATATTCAGCAAATATAACTTCTGTCTTTCTCCACATTCAGACCCTGGTGTTCAAATGAAATGATGTATCTTCATGTAAATCAAAGATTTTAGACGTGCAGGAGGAATCTGAAAGAAAACTGTTGTGTGTCGCAGCTCTTCAGCAACTTCACCTACTATTCATCTCTGAAACTCCCACAAACTCTAGCATGCACTTTGTTTCACAATTGTCTTAGCTGTGGCTGCAGTTTTTCCTAATACATCTTGTCTTTTCACTTAATTTGCTAGGAATGTGTTTGTATCAGCACAGTCAATCTCTAGTTTTTTTTTAAGCTAATACACTAGAAAAGGTAACTAGAAATAACCTTCTTGGGTTTACCCTCCTCTTGAAGGAGTCTGTTCCTAAAAGTCTAGACAGCGGTCTTCCTCACTACGGAACGTTTCTACTGAATTCTGGGTTTCCATCACCTGTATGTCATTATCATAAAAAACAGATAAAGATAGAAAATATGTTACTGAGTATGTAAATCTACATGATTTTCCTTTTTTGAATCAAACTACTGAATAAAATTACATTTCAATGACTGTAATCTATGGCAAAGAAGGACAGAGAGAATTTGCCAAAGTGGCAAATTTACAAAAATAAAACATATTGGCAAAATAAAGCAAAACAATGTAACCTGGTTTATACATCAGTTTTTCCTACAGTCAGCATCGACTGTAGGAAAAACCCACACAAATTCACTGTTACTTATTAGATAATAATAACCGTTTTCTCTGAAACGTGATAAATGTTTTATCCCAAATTAGATAAATATGACCATAAGAACGAGAGGAAGTTTGCACATCAAAATGAATGAACCAGATGGGGAACAGGATGAGTCATAGTTTCCTCAATTTTTGTTTAATATGACTATATTTTTTACTACCGGATGCAACATATGAAACCAACACAGGGATGATGGTGGCTGTGCCTTATAAAGCTTTCAACATTCTTTATTAGGTCACGCTAAACTGAACGAATGACTCTGTAAGATGGTAAACATTGCTAAACATCAGCAACCTGGTATTTTTATTGTGATGTTGAAGTTGCACTAAAATAGTTAAAGGAAATTAATCCCAGCTTCTATGGAAACTGCAGTTTTAACAAGACTACAGAAAAAAATTATCACAGTTACAAAGATGTTCACACACCTTCTTATTGCAAAAAGCAACATTTAATGAAAATAAACAGCATTTTCATTTCCCACATTTCACTTCAGTGGAGTAGATTTGCAAACATTGTTTATTCTCTCTGCTGCTGCTTTCAACGTTTGTTTTCTCTCATTTGATTTTAATTATCTGCTTCTGGGATCAATTACAGCTTTTTCTTATTCTCTCACAGCTAAACATGTGTTTTTTTTATTTGCAAGTCCCTGAAGAGAAAAACAAATCTGTGCTTTAATTGTTTTTGAACGTCTTTACTAGAAGAGATTGAATGTTCAACCTCCCAAAACTCTATTTCCAGATTTTTTTTATTGGAAAACTAGCCCTTCCAGGTAAAGACCCACAATGCATCTGGGCAGTGGGTACATGCTGTTCTCCCAGCGGTGGTGGTTGTTTACCTTTGGAGGAGCGGCAGTGCATTCTGTCCAGTCCCAGATGCTGGTAGTCCAAGGCAACAGGAAGGGTTTGGAAGAAACCAGACGGAGCTGAAACAGGGATGTTACTGGGGCTGAAAACCAGAACCTGAAAACATGGCGAGTCAAGGATGATTCACTCAAATCAGACGTCTAAATCCCCTTTGGAAACAAAGAAAAACACCCAGTCTACCACACAACATAGCGCTGCATGTCTAAACTTAAGTCTGCACAACGAAGCACAGACCGATAGTTACAATATCGCTGTAGGCAGAATGAATATCGAAGAACTGGAAGGGCTGCAAGAAACGTTGCATAATTATTTAAGCACAATGAAATCAGGATGTTTATGTAATATATTTGCCGACATGTGTGTGTTTCTACAGTATTAAGCTTTTTACAGGGTAAACAGACATTAAGGTGGAGAAGACTTTCAGATACAACCAATTAGTTTCACTACCAAAACAGCAAAACGACGACCTGAGGCAAACTTTTAGTAAAACCTTGTGGTTGAGATGAAATAATAATCTTTTGTTTATTTTTATTCCTTAGAAAGGCAAACACTTTATAATTATCACAAGGTGCATTTTTATTGCAATAATTCCAAATATAATTGCATATCCCTGGTTTCCTGAAGCAGATATTTTTCTTCTCCTGGTCGCTTTAACTCTGATGAGATTATTTAAGATGCTGAAAGCAAACTGAGACCCCGCCAGGAACGTTAGCTGGAGATAGGCACCAGCACAACTCCCGACCCCACTAGAGACAAGGGTGTTAGAAAATGGATGGATGGATGATGGATGGAAAGCAAATTGAGTGCTAGGTTTGCTGCATCTACAAATAAAATTTGAGGGGTTAAGGATGGTGGAAGATCCCATCAACACGTTCTCAGCTATTTAAAACCGTATCACTTCGTCTTTTGCTATCTCAGTTGAAAGTGAATACGGCAGATGTGCAGGGGAAGCAAAACCACAAACCCGTCTAAAGTAGAATATCTTGGCTTTATTATTTCATTTTCTATCCAGCTTCAGTTTTATATGCACTTCATTTAATTTACAAAAAGAAAGAAAGTCGCATTAAATTCTAGGGTTTCACAAAACAGAACAGAATAAAATACGATCTGGTCAAAAACAGGTTTTGAAATGTAAACTCCAAATTACAACACTTTTATTGTTGAGTACTAAACAAAAGAGAAACCCAAAAAAAGCTGTGTGTGAAAAACTAAGTGTTGGGTAAATTGTATTATTAGTATTATCAAATATTTGTTGTATCATGTAGCCTTGTAGTTACATTTAGATAATGTTTCTGTGTGTTAAATAACTTTGATTCTATCCTGAGACTTCCCTGAGAAATAGAGGTGACAGCTACTCTCAGCAGCTGTTGCCCTGCAGGACTTCCTACAAGACAGAGGTGTTAGTTGCTCCCAGCAGAGTTTTACAAGCCTGACAATAAACTCTGCTCTGTGCTTCTTTGTGCTACAAAGCCGTTGCTTTGAAGCTATACAACGTGTCCTATTCGACGCCGTGCCTGGAGCAAGAAGGATTTAGATTGTAGATACCATGTGTTTAGTTAGTGATTGTCATTTAGCGCTGCAACGATGTGTTTAATTATCCCCTCCACCCTTTTAGAGTTGCAGCGCCCCGTGTGGCAGGGTTCCTAAAATCAATAAAACAGAGGAGCGGGAGATGTGTTTTTCAGAGCGGTTGGAGATTTGTAACTGAAAGCATATCTCTGTCTGCTCTCCTCGCGAGAAACAAAGAATCTAACTCTCTTGTCTTTCCTGTGTTTGTTTAAAATTGTCTCTAATAGGTATTTAGACCTGACACTAAGTACTCCCTTTCCACATCTACAAATGTTGAATTTGTAGCTGTGGCTGCAAGCCTTAAAGGAACTGAGGCAACACTGAACAAATAAGGTCTTGGATTAGAGCCCACTGCTCTAATTCAAGTTTTGGTTTACTAAACAATGACAGTGTGGAATCTGTTGTGTGACAAGTTGTGAAGTTAGAGCCTGGTAAAGACAACAATTCTGTCTTTTTTTTTTTTAACATTTTGTGGCTCTAATGGCCTTTATTTATTGGTAGCTGTTAGGAAGAAGGGAAGGGAGAGAAGAGGAAGAAATGCAGTAAATGGCTTTGGGCCGAGAATCGAACCGGGACGACTGCTCTTCCACTGAACCATGTGGCGCACCAGATCATTTTTAATTGTGCCCTGACCTATAAAACCCTCAAATTAAAAAGTAAATTTTATTTTATTTTATTACAATAACTGTATTTTAGAAAGATTGATAAATGACCACCTGCTGATTGTCATAGAAATACCTACTGTGTTTAGTCAGGTGCTTCAATAAATTTGCTGTAATACAGACTGCTACAGGAGCCCACCACCATCAGCACCAACTCTCTGAAATAAGGCAAATTCCCTGAAGGGATCGCCGGAGAGATGCAACAATTCCTATTACTGGTTGCCATTAAATAGACTAATTTAAGAATTATCTGTGCTATACATCATTAGGACATTCGAAAGTGGTAACAAATGCATATCTAATTTAAGTTGCTTGTTGTTTTGTGTATGCCATGTGGAAAAGTAGAGCTACAGATGTGACTACTTCCTGTCCAACTGACTTCATGACACTGAAAACCCATTAAAGCTGCGACTGGACAGTTTTTAGCACACAGGGACAGGCAGAGGTCTAGCACAATCTTGTGATCCTTGTGTCCATAGTTGGTAGAACAAGTCTAAAATAACTCATCTTTATGTTTCACTGTCATATTTGGATAAGATGATGTAACTATAAGCACACCTCATTAATAGGGAAGCTGGATGAGTCATGATTCTGCACCAGAACAGTTGAAGCCCTTGTCATGTAACCGAACACAAAGCGAGCTTTTCTTCATGCACCGGTTCAGATACTCATCTTTACAAAGAAATCAGAACAGAATGTGATTAAACCAGACAAAAGGATATTTGCATGCGAGATAGCTCCGTAGGCAAATGGGGGTACTGCAGCACACAGGGGCTCAGCAGCGTAACAATCTGGACACTGAGCTCTCCGAACAGGCCCTGGTCCATGGCTTTGGGTGGGATGCTGAGAGGAAACCGTTCTCCGACAACAGGATGTCCTTTCTGACACCACGATCCTCTCTGATCGCACCATGGTCTTAAAAGGAGAGAAAATCCCTGTTTGTACACAGCCGTGACCTCACTGTGCCTGCATGAGCAGCAGGACTTTCAAACATTTTAACAAAATACAAAAAAAAAAAAAAATCATAAAACAGCAATAAACTAATATTACTGACTGTGCAGAACAAGTGACGTCCAAGATCAGAGGTGGTCGGACTGAAAGAGCAACTTTACTTATGAGGAAAGCGCTGTCGGGTTACAACAAAATCAGGAGTTAAACTTTATATATCTTAATAGCTTTAAGATCATACAATACAACATAAATGTATGAAAAAAGCTACAATCAAAAA
Source organism: Xiphophorus couchianus (assembly GCF_001444195.1). NCBI lineage: Eukaryota > Metazoa > Chordata > Actinopteri > Cyprinodontiformes > Poeciliidae > Xiphophorus > Xiphophorus couchianus. The sequence continues at coordinate 13,809,709 of NC_040250.1, forward strand.
TTTATTTTTTGTGCTTTTTATTATAATTGCAATACACGTGGAGTGTAATTACATTTTATTTCACCATATGGATTGATTGGATTACATTAATTTGTGTTTCTGAATATTATTTGGATTTGTTCATCTTGTGCCTTATCATATTTGTTGTAATTTGGTGCAGTATAAATAAAACTATCTGAACTGAGCTGAATATGTAATTTCATTGAGACTCATAAGCTCTGAAACGGAGAACTACTACAGTCTGTGATGTTGATGTCTTACCTAAAGTCATGTTGTGATTTCTGTCCATGGATTTTAAATTTTAGTTGGATTCTTATCTGGATAAATATAAAATAAAATCTATTTATATTTTTTCCTTTCCCATGATATCATTTAAAAGAGAGGGAGGAGTTTCATACCCCGGCATTGGTCAAACCGAACGTCTGAAGAAACGCTTTAACATGAGCCTGCCATTTGGATGAGTAAAGTCCTGGATTTTTCATCTGGAAGAACGACATCACATCTTTAAAGCATTAAATAAACAAGAAAAATAAACACATGTCCACATGACAACAAACTTACTTCAGAAGTTAATATTTTTAAGTAAATGAGTACTTATCACATTTAATGAATTGAATTACCTGAAAATTCAGCAGGAACTTCAGTGATCCGTACAGATCTGTGAAGGCGCTCAGCTCCTCGGGATCGGGCTCAGGACAAGGCCACGCTCCGGGAAGCAGGACCTTTTTCAGATCTGTTCATGTCAATGCAAAACAGATGAAGTAAATATAATCTGTGACTCAGTCTGTTTGTTGTTGTGTTTGCATACCAGCTTGAAGGGTGTGCATTGCAATTCCAAAACACCAGGAACCAGCAGTTGCAACTAGAGAATAAAATGACAATTAGAATGAGTTTTTGTCTGACGAGTGAAGGAGTATGTGTCGCACAGTTAATGTTGAAAATGGAGGACATATTATTAAAAATAATAATAATAAAAAGATCAAACACAAGTTTCTCCACATTGTCTGTTATTTAAAATATCCAAACTGCTCCAGATGCCAGTCTAAAAGATTTTCTGGATTTTTGAGTAAATGTGATTAATTAAAGTGATTAAGTGATCCTAGTTATGCTTTATTGGATTTTTACAGAAATGAGGTTGGCTTTCAAACATAACATAAAGACTATTTTATTTAGAAACTTGAATCAGATTTACTTTAAAATCTAAATTAACACTTAAATTAGTTTGTATTTACTTGTACTTTGTTGATTCATTTATTTTAAGAAATAGGGGATACCTAGAACATATACAGTTTCAAAGATGACACACAGTCCAAAACACTTTCAGACTGTTTTAAGTTTTTCATGTCTGTATCATTATTAAATTATTTTATTAATTATTTTTATTAATATTTTATTAATTATTAATTATTTTACAAACTAAAGTATACAGTTAAGGGAAAAAAATATTTAGGGGGAAATTTGTATTGAAAACGTAAATAAATAAAAGTATTTCTTAGAACCCAGTCAGAACAACAGTTCTGTCCATTGGTTTGACAGAAATTAAATTTCAAAAGTGGGAATTTATGAATAATGGGTGTAAATATGAGAGATCACTGTAAAAAGTCCTTCTTTCTTTAATAATTAAAATTTTTTTTCATCAATTTGACAAAAAAAGATGAATTAAAGTCTGGAAACCCCAACCTCTCTATCTAGATAATTAATCCAAAGTAGCAAAATGCTAAAAACAAATTTCTAAAATAATTCAATATTCAGACTATTTTTACCACATACTTTATATAATCAATTATAAAATGCCTGGATTATACCCTTGCTGTTCTTAACTTAGAGAAACTTAAAGTAATACTCCTAATAGTTAAAATCACTTACTGTAGTTTTTAGTCTAAAGTTTTGATGGATATTTAAACCAGACGAATTAGCACGATATATCAAAATTCAGCAAATTATCAGGAAATACAGCCATCTTACCAGTGCAGTTTATCCTCTGATGGGACGAGCCCTTTTCGGTCCATAAAAGCACTAAAAGTGCTCCAGTATTCTTTAAACTAGATCGTTTCCTTTGTTTTCCCATCAGCTGGATTAGCCTCAGCACCTGAACAGATGGACAAGCTAACGTCATGCTAACATTAACATTAGCGTCGACAATAAACCATTTATACGTGTTAAAAAAACTTTTAGAAAACAAAAATCCAATTAGCGCATACCCAGTTTAAGTTATAAACAACTTATTCAAGTAATTACCTGCCGTATTTCTCTTAACATTTTAAATTCAGAAGTTGAATTTTAAACAATCAGCTCAGCTCTCCAGAACTGCGCAGGCGCGTAGGAACACCTGTCTTCAATTATCAGAAATCAAGGAAAGCGGAAGTATTCATCGCGATTGATCTGCAGCTGAGGGCGGAGGATGGAAGAGAAGCCAGAGGGAGAAGCTTAATCGTGTCTATGGGACATTTTTCTTAGTTTTAAAGAATCCTGAGGTCAGGGGGCCCAGTTAAGATTATCCTGTCCCGTTATGAGGCAAAGCAGTCAGCCAGCCTGGCTGTGGAGGTAATTCAGCCTGTAGAATTGCCTTTGTTAATGCAAGAACTAGTCTGACATGCAAAAAACTGGTTCAGTAGAGTTGTCCAACATTGACGTAGATCAAAGTACAGTGAGCCCTCGTTTTTCGCGGGGGTTATGTTCCAAAAAGAACCCGTGATAGGCGAAATCCGTAAAGTAGTAACCTTTATTTATATTTTTTACAATGAAATACAGTATATGAATACATTTGAATGGTGCAGTCAAAGTCCAGGCCCAAATCCAGATGAGAATTTCTGGAAAGATTTGGGTTGCCATATACCATAATTATATGATGCTTGTGTTGATCTATTACATAAAACCTCCAGAAAATACATCAAAGTTTGTGGTTGTAACATCACAAAATATGAAGTTGCTCTAATTCCTTGAAGTCAGTGTTTATGGCCAATATGTTTCAGATATAATAATAATAATAACAAAATGTTCTGTCACCTCCAGGTTTGGAGCTTGGTCCGGGGTGCAGAGGAGGGACAGGAATTTGAGTTAAAGAAGAGGAAATGGGATGTAAAAAGGAGATGGATGGACGGAGTCTTGCCATGTTTTTAGTGGAAAAAATGCAGTCCTAGTTGACCTTAGGTTTGTCATAGTTCATAGTCATAGCATGGCTTAAGAAAGTTTTGCTCCACCCAGGATTTTATTTTAGTGAGACAGTGGGTGAGGGTGGAGTGCCTTGTAGAGCTGACACATTTGGAAATGTCAGCATAGCAGTGGTAATTGAGGCCATGTTGGTAGATGATGTTACTAAGAGGGAAAAGGTGTAGAGGGTAAACACAAGAGGACCAAACATAGAGCCATAGAATATGGCAAAAAAGAAAACAAACAAAAACTTTATATGGTATTTAGTACTCTAGTTAGCCTATTAGGGCATCATGCAAAAATAAAACTTTTTAATTAAACCACTGCGAAATTCTCACACAGACATTTAAAGAGTAAACATAATTGATTTTATCGTAACTTCTTATGTGCTATGAATTCAAACTTTAAAGTTTTAGTGATTCATTGTATGAGACTTGACAACATCAATCTGCATCCATTTTCTTTGTGCAGTTTATGTAAACATAGTGCACAGTGTGAGGCTCCTCCTTGAAAGAATTCAGTTCCTTTGTCTTCTTGAACATTCGCTGTAGGCTCCAGCATAATTATGTGCACTGGCAAAAAAACAACAACACAGAATTAGGAGTTGCCATCATTACAAAAAACAAACACATGATTATAATCACATCTCTGCTATTAGTCAGAAAATATTTTATAGTAAGAACCTTAAACTGGGGAATATGGCACAATGCCATACTAAGGATTATTTAAAAATACATTAAAATAAAAATGCAGAGCTCATGTTACCTGAGCTGCTGAAAGCTATGAATGATTAATGTGATGATGATAAAAAGCCTGTCTAGAAATCTGTAAGAAAATAAAAATTAATAAAGCCAGCATTCATGGTGCATTCTGCTTATTGCACAACTTGTTTCTGGGATTTGGCAGTAAGGTCAAGATGCCCTCATAGATAATGCAACATGTTAGGGCATTACAAATATTTTAAGTGGTTTGTTTTTTGATGCTCTGGCAAAAAACTGAAATGAAACTTCCAATGGATCCAGGAGGCTTTAGATTGTACCTTATCTAAAATGCTGAGTCACTCCAAAAAGGATGAGAGAAGTATTACATGGGCATTTCCTTTATTTAACATTTACATCAATAAGGACATTCCTAACAAATTTCCAGTTTTATTGTATATTTTTCCCCCCCGAAACTACGTTAAAGACTGCTAGTTTTTTAAGTTCATTGCTAAGATGCATATGCATTTTATCTGTTACAGTAAATGAAATAGACTTACCTGCGTTTGCCATCTTGGTGAAGGTGTGCAGATGAGCTGTAATGTCTTCCTTTAAGGTGATACCTTCTTTCTCATTTTGCTTACTGAGACGTTATTGGCTCATATACAGAAAGTGGGTGGGACTTAGAAAAGGTTGTGGAAGCAAGCCAATAACTATCCACTAGCTTACATTATTTTTTTTTTTTAAATATATTCTAAAAAAGTTTCATTTAAAAGAATTGGTACCTCCTTTGTGGATTGTATCTATAATGACTGTTTGCTATACAATGTTAAATCAATGATTTTTCTCATGACTGTGGCAGCCATAACGTAACATTTTTGACATTGCGTATTATTACAGTTTTCATAAAAGAATGATCAGGTCTCATATAATTTCTCTGTAAGAAACCTATACAATATTTCATGGCTTTAAATACATTTCTGAAATCAATTCATTTTCAGTATCAGTTTAAAAACATGTCATGCATATCTTACGATCAGAGGTTTTTGTCCAGTTAACACCCATTTTTAAATCACCAAAAAACTTGCAATAGTGGGTATGTGAGGGTGCATTAGGGTGTGAAGCATAAGGCTGCTGTACATGCTTTGCTCAGTCTGATAAATTGTGTAAATTGAACAAATGAGGACTATGCCTTATAGCGTAAGCGTAGTCAACTACAGACTACAAGTGGACTTATCTTAGTGTTCTCTGATCTTATGCATAAATGGAGAGGAAAGGAAAATTCGACCCATGGCATTTGGAGCTGAAAACTAAACATGTCACACAAGTAGAAGTCTAAAATACAAGCAATTTAGAAGGCAGCACATATGGGAAGCCAGAAGTGCCAAAGTTCAATAATCCAAAAAGTATCACAATTGATATATATGTTTGTGAAAGTAATAAATCTGAAGGTACATGCATCAAATTAATCTATCTTTATCTTAGACAAATTAAAGAAATATACATTATTGAAATCTTTAGTAATTATACATGTATATATTTTTTACATGGTCATGGGCTGTAGAGCATCATCCACTTATTTTATCTCTTCACATCACAGAGGACCAAATCCCCAAAATATCAAGCAGTTGTATTTCCTGAAACTCCTTGTCTTTAACCAGACAGAGACTAATATGACCCGCTGCATAGTTCCAGACATTAATATAAAGGGAAAAAAAACAAGCTTTTTAGATTGTACATTTATTTACATGTATTTATGACTTTATATATACAGCATGCAAAATTTAAACAGTTTTTAAAAATTAAACCACTACAGTAATCTCACAAAGGCCGCTTTAAGAATAAAAAACATTTTATTTCATGCTAATTTATTGTGCGCTATGACTTGAGACTTTACTGTTTCTGTGTCAGCATCAAAATATTTGCAAAACTTGCATAAACATAATGCACAATATGAGGCTTCTCCCTAAAAAGAAATCATTTCCTTTCTTTTCTCGACCATTCGCTGTAGGCTCCAGCATAATCACGTACACTGAATAGGACAAAGAAAGCACAGAATCAGGAGGTGCCATAATTACATAAAAAACAATGCAAAATTAATTTGATCACAGTCCGTATGCTGAAAGTCAGAAGGTATTTTAAAACAGTAAGGACAGTGAAATAAGAAATATGGCAAACGGCCTGCATCTACTCGTTAAGTCTGAGGACTCTAAAGTGCTTTACACAACAATCAGTCATTCACCCACTGATGGTGGGGAGCTACATTGTAGCCACTGCTGGCCGGTGGCAGACTGACAGAAACAAGGCTGCCACTCAATCTGCGCCACCTGGCCCTGTGTCCACCACCACCAGGTAAGCCGGGTGAAGGGACATGACGACTGGCGGAAGTGGGAGTTTGAGCTGGCAACCCACCGGTTACAGGACAAACCCCTTTCCTTTGACCACAAATAGAAGCTATAGACATTCTGATAAACAAAAACACAACAAAAATTGTTCATTTACTTAATATATCCGTTTCGGATCGCCGTTGTTGCTGCCATCCTTGATCGCCCGCCTGCCTGGCAGTAAAACACCAGTTGAGGAACATTCAGCGGTGGCTTCACTAAGCCATAGTTGGCTTTAAAGTCATCTGGGTTCATTCTAAGAGCAGCGTCTAGTGCGTGAACTGTTGAGATAAAAGGAAGAATAGACAACAGCCTATTAGTCAGATTCTGCAATATGAAGACGAGCAACGGATGCAAAATATACAGAACCTGAAAAACCAGAATAGCTATCCTTGTTCACCACGACACATTGCATGTAAAGCAGCACACCCTGTAATACTTTTGCTTTCAGGTGTATCTCACTATCTTTTTCTACAACTCATTACATGGAGAATAAATTGTACTAACAAATCAGGTCTTACTGGGAATGTGAATGGCACCAGGGATGCGTCCTCCAGCCACCTCACCTTGGGAGCGGACATCAATCAGAACCAGATCCTTGTTGCTTTCTATAAGAGCTTTCAGTTCCTCGTATTTTACTAAAAAAAAATAGATGGAGAAATACCCAAAACATTTCAAAACTTTGACAAAACGGCACCAACCACTTTTTAAAAACTCAAGCTCAAGTGATAAATCAGTCGGACACAAAACTGTACTTTCTGCGGAAGCGCCTACGGTTCGTGCGATGGATTACAAAACCTGATACGAGCTACAACCCATTTAGTTGCTCTCGGCTGTACATAAAGGCGAACAAAAAGTACTGAACGTTGCAATGAAGGCGTCAAGTATCAACTGCTCATCAGTGGGAGGTAATGTTCAGGATCACGTCCCTGACTCCAGAAAAAAACATCTGAAGGATTCATGGCGCTTCTTAACATTTGGTAGATGCTCTCTTAAGTAATGCAACAGGTTGGCGTCGCAAATTTCAACAATATTTTAAATGGTTTGTTTCGTGATGCTCTGGCAACCGGCTCTACTTCCTCCCACTGGATCCGGTTATGTTGTACCTTATCTAAAATGCCAAGTCACTCCATAAAGGATGAGAGTAGCATTTTATGAACATTTAAAGGTTTTGATATTATGAGGAAATATTGTAGCAGTCTGAAGCTGCATTAAAGTCTACACGTTGTTATAGGCCAGTGTTAAATTGCATATTATATCTGTTACAGTACATGAAATTGACTTACTTATGGTTTCCATCCTGGTCAAAGGGCGAAACTGTGAAAATGAGCTGTAATGTCGGTTTCTTCCTCGTTTTGTTTACTGACACATTATTGGCTCCTATGCAGAAAGTGGGTGGTACTTTCTATGCTCTGGCATACCTTGAGAAGACTTTCAAAATAAAATGAAGCTTTATTTAATGTCTGTGTTGTTGAGGTACTACTACACTGCTCAAAAAAAAATAAAGGGAACACTTAAACAGGTGTTTAACACTTAAAGTGTTCCCTTTATTTTTTTGAGCAGTATATTATAGTTTTGGTCTAGTTTCATTGGAAAGGCTTGTAGAGAAATTAGATAATATAGGAAAACAACTGCTTATACATTGTGAAGGGAAACAAAAGCCATAACAAGTCTGATGGTATTACCTGACAAATAAAAATAAAATTAAAACAAACCCTTAAAAGTGTGAAAGAGAGGAGTTTCTGAAGGGACCCTGAACTTAATTTAAAAATCCAGAGCTTTGCCTCATGTCAGGACATAATGACAGTTTTAACAAATATATAAAAACCATTAAAAGAAAAACATGAAAGTTACATACCCCATCTTTAAGGGGTTAAAATGAATTACTGAAGCCCTTTTTAATTTACAATGTCCTGCATTTCAAATGCAATTTTTTTATCCAGTCAAAACCCATTTTTAAAGAACTATAATGGTGGGCATGTGAGGGTGCATTAGGGTGTGAAGCAAAAATACTGCAGTATATGCTGAGCTCAATCTTTTATGTTAAATGATCATGTGCATAAACAAAGAAATGAACACTGCAGTGCCATTTTCACTGAAATCAAATCAGTCATACTCAGGCTTTTATAAAAAAATAATTTAATTAAAACAATTTCAGTCAGCACTCTAGAAAAACACAATTAATATGGAAGCTTAACAAAAAAACAACAACAAAATCCTGTAAAATTAATCTACTAAGGTTAATTCGCCTGCAAACAACCCTGTAAAACGTACAACAAAACAGCAAATGTTAGTCATATTTCACTGATTTTTGCATGATTGTGTGCAGATTCTTTGAAACAAGAGTTTAAACCATGTATTTGTTATAAGACACACCATTAAAAACTATTAATCTTTTGTTATTAATTAACTTGACTGGATTGACCTGTCCACATTTCTTTTTTCTGGTTCATGATGCTCTTTCTGATTTGTAAGAGGGGTTTCCCAGTCCACTGACTGATTCCCTCTGTGCTTTCTGACACAGTTTTCTCCTACAGAGGACCACAGCTACTATAATAAGAAGCAGAATTAAGACGATTCCTCCTCCTATGACCCCAGCCAGCAGTTTGAGCTCCAAAGATTCAGGACGTTCGTACCGCTTACAGGAGAAGTCAGAGTAACTGCTGTGTCCTGCTTTGTTTATTGCTTCCACGCAAACCTTTGTCCCCACCTCCAGATATCCCACCATGCCTCGTCGGGCACCATTCCCAAACTCCAAATCGCTGCCACTTCCCTCTACAATCACCTTGTAGGAGGAAACATCTGAGTCAGGAGCGCACCACTGCACTTCTACCTTCCCTGCATTTTCCCCTGTGGTGATTGGCTGCAGTGCTTTGATACGTGGAGCATGAGGAGGCCTGTCCTCACCACTCCGCCCAGGGCAGAGACACCCTTCTCTAGCTTTGATCATTTCACAGGGCTCCTGATTTTCCAGGCAGGAATTGTAGTTACAGGCTGTAGTCCCGGGTTCATTGTGCAAACGGGGATGTTTAACAGAGGGCACCACTTCAGGAATAATACTGTAGTCATCATAATCAGTGCTGGTGTTAACTAAGGGAAAGTCTTTCATGATTATGATCTTCTTGCGAGTGGTGGGTGGGGAAGATGTAGAAGCACGAGCGAAGAGGTGGGAGTGCATTAGAGGTGAGAGGAAGAGGAGAAGTACAGCCAGGTTTCCACAAAGTGATCCCATGTCTCTAGAAAAATAAAGCCAAACATAGATCACTCACATTATTGTGACCGGGCACATAAAGTTATTCATGTTATATCAATACCAGTTTTAATAGATAATGCAACTACTTTGTAAAAGCAAGGCATAAATATTAGTAATTTTAAGATTGCCAAGTCAATCAAAAGCAAATTCTGGAAATTGTACCACACTAAAAATAAAATCTGTGGAACTATATTTATTTTACATAAATAGCAGAGAAAAAATGTATTAGGGTGAAAGCCTAAAATTTTGGAGAATAAGAACTTAATAAATCCTAATTGACCTTTCAGTTGGTCTTTATAGTAAATAACACATTTTAAAACACACTTTTTTTAAAGGATATTTTTGTGTCTAGTGGCCTAAATTTGACAGCAGATTGATGGGGAAGTGGATAATAAGAGAGGGAGAAGCCATGCAGCAAAGGTCAACAGGGCGGGACTCGAACATGTGACGGCTACATCCAGGACTGAGGCCTCGGCATACGGGCCGCACTCTCCACCCCCCACGACCAGAAAACACTTTTTTATATTAATTAAAAAGTATCAATTGAGTTTATACTACAAAAACAGGAAGGAGCTACCATTCAGTGGTCGATGATATAATGTCTGCAACAATACCATATGAAAATCTCTAATTGTTTCTTTTTTCTCTCCAGACAGTTTTAGTGGTATAATAGGCCACTTTAAGGGGAATATGGTGAGCAATTTGTGGCTTTTTGGTGAGACACAAAAAAGACCTGCGGACTATTGAGCACTTTTCCTATACAGTAAATGTGTTTGAGCTCCATGTAAGTAAAAACAAGTATGAAGGACATATTTCTCTTCCTTCCATTGGAAACACTATTTTGTCCCAGGATTGTGCAGCAGGTGGAACCTTGGGCATAAAGGAAGCAATTTGAAGTTGGGGGGTTTAAGATACACCACAGTTTATGCTCACCAACAGGTGATTGCTTTTAAACATTTATCTTTGCCATTTAAATATTTTAGCTTTTGCATTTGCCCTTCCAAATGCTATAGAAATGGAGCTGGCATTTTAATATTTTGGGTTTCGGCTGCGTCAATTGGTATTGTAAATTTTGTTTCCACACATTTAAAACATGAAAATGCATGCGACTATCATGAACCACAACCTTGAACACAGCTGAAAATGAACAAACGTTTTAAAGACAAAATGTAAAATTTTGTGCCTTTTTTTGCTACTTTGAAATAAAGAGTCAAGACTTTAACTTAACATCAGTCTTTTTTGTTCTCCCTTGACCACAGTTTGATCCCCCAAATTTTTACAACAACAACAACAACAAAAACACTTGTTTTTTAAAGGGGGAGTCTTCAAGTCTACTTTCTGCTAAGAGATGCCTTTAAATACACCCAGACATCTGCAATGTTCTGGTCTCCATCCTGTAAACACCGTAAGATAAATAATCTGACTGCTGGAAGCTATTGGGGTGACACAGATCAGCGCTTCCATTTACTCCTGGCAGAAAGCCAGATAAGGTCTGTGGGAGCCCGAAACTTCAAGGGCAAACCAGTAACAGCATTTTATGACTTGGTTAAATCAAAATTAATTTTAGCAGGCATGAAAGTTCTTCATGTGTTCTTTAAAGCAATTACTAATGGCTGAACCTTCAGAAAAACAAAACAAAACAAAACATGCAACTGTTTTGCAGCTAGTTAAGAGAAGATATTTAGAATAAAATGAATGAAAAGTTGTGAAAATACTCTACCTTTTGATGCTGCTTAGTTTGTTTTCTTAAAGTTTTCTGTTAGCGCTGCTCTGGCTCTTTCCATGTGCTCACAATGTCTGCAGTTCTCACTGTTTTAAGCTATTTCTCAAACTCCCTCCTCCTCCTCCTCTTCAACACCCCCTCTGTTTCTCCCCTGAGTGGCTGCCTCTCCCTCCCTTCTTTTCATCGTCATACTCTGTTGTTTTTCACAGGGCCTTCTCTTTCTCAAGCAGTCCTCCAACTAGCCATCAGTGTTCCTTTCTTTCTTTCTTTCTTTGAACTGAGTTTTTTAAGCTGTCTGGAAAGGGGTGTGAGGTGGGGGCCAGTTACCACAAAGATGAGTGTTGTCCTGCATGTTAATTGGCTCGGCAGCAGCAGGAGGCATGCTTGTGCTAGTTGAGAGTGTTTGTTTTATATGGGAGGTGAATATGTCTGCTTTTGATCGCATACTTTAAAGATAAAGTTCCTGCATACCCTGCAGGTGATCTCGTGGAGCAGAGCGGGACATAAGGTCGTTACAGTGTGTGTTTATGAGTGCCTCTGAGAGTGGGGGGTGAGGAATGCGTCCATGTGTGTTTATTATAGGCTCCCTCGTCTCATGCGACCCCATTGTGACAAAGGAATGAAATGATGGAAACCTTCTCTTTTCTAATCCTTTTATGGAGTAAAAATTGCTAAGCTGTTTTTTTTTAAAAATTGTTTGTTCTTCCCAAGTGGCACTATGGTACCAAGAAAAAGAAAGGTACCCGGGAAGAGTATTCCCTTTGGTTTTAGGAGATTTACTCAACCTTTACCAACTTTAGCTGAAAGCACTGAGACATGTCTGGTATGTCTGGAGTTTATAACGGATGGATGAACAGGTTTAGGAGTTTGCTCTCTGGAGAACGGTCCCTGAAACCAGTTTATTAATTACTTCACTTGTATATAAAACCTACGCAGAGGCACAGACTGTAGAAAAGTGGCACAGTAAAATTGCAATTTTATCTAAATACACAATCTTAAATTATAATGAACAGTGGGCCAAAGCTAAAAAAACCCAAAAAACTATTTATTTACAGAAATAAAGCTTAGTATTGTCCTGTTACAGTGGCTGAGGGCACAACAAAATCACTCAATTAGCCTGCTTAGCTTAGTGTAGCTTAACTCCGTAAAACTATGTATTTTAGTGCCATTATGCAAACTCTATTCAACTTATCCACTTGAAGCCAACAATTTTGAAGTATTATAGACCACATAGTGAAAACAAGTTTGCTTACAGCTTTTTCTCCTTCATGATCAAAATGGGAAGGCCTTTTTTGTGCAATAGTTTCAGGCTACTTCTTGTTCTTCTTGTATTTATTAATATGAATGGTAGTTGTAAAACAACAAAAGGAGCATTTCTGACACCTACTGACATGAAGTGTGGACTTGAACATGGTATTAAAAACAGAAGAAAAAATATTATATATCCTTCAGAACACATTGATATGCAGTCTGAGGCTTACAGTGTTAAAAAGAGAATCAAACAAACTGACTGGCAGCTCTGGTGAGGGTGACCAACCAGATTCCAAGCCATCTGGCCACGCCCCCTCTGACTTTGCCCCACAGTCTGAGAACAATTGTCTAAGATTAATTGGTCTCAAAATTTGACTTAGGAGTAAATGTGTTTGAATGGTTGTTTGTCCGTTGTGTCTTGGTGTTGCACTGCGATGGACTGGTTTCCTGTCCTGGATGTAACCCGGCCCCCTATCCACCGACGGACAGCCACATGCTCCCACTTGACCCTGCACAGATATACAGATATAGACAGTGGATGGATGGATTGAAATGGACTACAAGAAAGAAGAGATGCTGTATCTTACTGGGACAATCCTGACTAAATAAAGAGTTAATTATTACCAATATTAATATCAAAATGATAGATGGATGTCATCACACAAAGAGGTGCTGAAAAAAATTGCATGCCACACTTTTTAGATTTTCATTGGTAAAAACATTTGAAAAGCACGCATAACTTTCTTTTCCCTTTGCCGTTATGCATTACTGTTAGTTCATCAAAATATCCTGATAAAATACATTTAAGTTTGTGGTTGCAAAAGGCACACCAGCACAGCTCTTAAATAAACACAGAAGATATTTATTGTTGTGTGTATGCATTCTTATAAACTAATCCAACAGTTTAAATAGAACAAAAGTTTCCAGATTCAAGAAAACTTTTGAATCTGAAAAACTTTACCTATTTTTTACTAGATAAAAAAAAAAGACAGCAACTATGCTTTTACTAGGAAGGACCACACACTTGTTTACTGTTAGCCTAGGAGAGTCATGGGTGCCACAATGTTAAGCTCTAAATAAAAGTTCTTTGTAAAACTAAGTTCTGGAAACGAAGCGTAAGGGATTTGGCATCTAGCTGGGATTAGTGCTCAGAAGAGGTGACGCCAAAAGAGTGAAACCTCAGTAACTGCATGTACTCTTTACTTCTTGTTGTGCAATGCAACACAGAATTACTTTTGATGAAGTTTATTACACTACCTAAGGCTAGATGAAACACACCTGGTTCTCAGTCAATTCATGCTTTGAACATGCAGACCAGATGCATAGAAGATAAGGGGTGAAGCCCAAACTACTTCAGTTTGGACACAAAATCATAAAATGTGTCATTTAATCAAAATGAATATGAATTTTTAATAATTTTCTATTTAAAAGAATATTTATTTTGCTTGTAAATGCTGTTTTGGAGTTGTTGGGGATCTACTAAAGCAAGAAACTGCTTTCTTTTTATTCTGAAATATCTTAGACACACATGTTAGACCAGTTCTAATGTGTTTGTCATGTTCCGTGTTTTTCTGTGTGTTTATTTCGAGTTTTCTGTGTCTCTGTGCCTCTGTGTTGTCCTGTTCTCCCCTTGATTATACTCCCAGGTGTTTCTCGTTCCCTAATTACCTCCCGTGTATTTAGTGTCACCCGTGTGTCTGTGTCTTTGTTGGGTCCTTGTCTCATTTGACTGCTAGTCTGTTGTCTGTGTATCCAGTCCGTCGTCTTGTCCGTGTGTGTAACGGTTGCTACCGGCGTCGAGCCCTGGCTTTCCGCTCGGCTGTGCTGCCCGTTGGTTGGACCATGTTGGACTGTGTTGTTTCTGGACATTTATCATTAAAACAACCATCATTCATTTCAATCTGGGTCTGTTGCCTCTGCCTTATCACCTACACCTGCACTTCATGACAGTGTTAAGATTGCCATTTGTTGAACAAGAAGGCACAAAAGTATGCAAACAAAAAAAAAAGCCAAACTCATTTACACTGTTTGGCTTGTGTAAATAAGCTTTACATTAGCCCATTTACCGGCATCTCCCAAGCAACTTTACTCAAAATGTATTACTTCAGTGATAAGAAACAATACAACATATATTTTGGTTTATATTTTCTTGTAAATTACAGAAATTGAAGTAAACACTATATGATAAAACAAGTAGTATTATTGGACTTTAGTATTTGGTATATATTTAGCATTTAGCAATGGCACTAAGTGCTGACAGGTCTTACATTTTACTGCTTCATGTAACAGTAGACACATGAAATCAATCAGTGTTAAATACAAACATTGTGTTCCTCATGGGCTAGTAAAAATTGGTAACATTCTTCATTCAACCCCAAATGTGGTTTGCTTTGTACCAATTAGCATTTGTTAGCATGTTTATGTCTTTAAACACAGAGCTTGCTGACATTAGCATTTGGCAGAGACTTGCCAAAGCATCACTCTGTTTAATCATTCAGTGGTATAACAAACCACAGTGGAAAATTTTGTACTTTTTTCCTGCTCCTCCCATAGTTTTCCCTCATCACCACTGCTTTTTCAGCTTTACTCCATGCTTTAATGTTTTGGCTACATGAGACAATCATCTCTTTCACATCCCCTATGTGTCCCCCTGTTTGTTTTTTTTTACTGTCAGAGAGTGATAAGATTCAACTGCTTGCTTGGATCTGGCTCAGGTTGCAGCGATGTATCACAAGAATAAATCACTGCATTCACTGTTAACCGTGACAGCCTCTCTCAGCAGTCATATGACCAAACTCTGTCATATGACCTTTTCTCGTAAGCAAGCTTTATGAAATTCCTTAAACTTTTTTTTTATTCCCATGTGCTTAATTATTTTCTGGACAAACTGGTAACATCTGAAGAAACAGCTAAAATGTTATGAACAAATATTTGACCCTTTTGAGATAAGTCATTTATTAAAGAAAAAAATGCTATCCAAACCGGGTTGCCAGATGACTGACTTTTTCCTCCCAAACAAACACAAAAACCAGCCCAACTCAACAATCCCAGCCCAAATCTTAACCTCTGTTCAAACTCATCCTAAAATCTTACAGCTATTACACACGACAAAGAATATGTTGCTAGCAAAGAATTGTACTAAAGCGAACAAAAAATATAGGACGTATAGGAAAATGTATTTTGCACAAAAAATATTTTTTTGCAAAATATTTTGCACAAAATATTGTGCAAAATATTTAGTGCATATTTTGCACAAAATATGCAATCAGGCAACCAAATCACCTGTCACCATGGCAACAGAAAAAAAGATGTCAATCTATTGTAAATCTGTCTAGCAACATCAAATAAACACTCTTTGTATCAGTTGAACTCTTAACCCCATTTGTAGTGTTTACAAATGACATTTCATAGTGAAACTATATTAATTATTGATTATATCACGTTGAACAGATTTTAGACGTTTTAAATAAATGAGTGCAAGGACACAACACTTGATTGAAATTATACATTTTCTGCCACACAATGACGACTACTTCGGTAGAAGTTTCCTATGAATACTTTCTATGAACCTGCTAAATGTTGTGAGAAGCAACCCAAATTGTATAAACCCACCCAAAGCTGTTTTTCTTGCTCAACATGTTCAAAAGATGACCAATTAGGTACAACCATTTCCAAACCACTTTATCCTTTGTAAAAACAAAAAGCCCTTCTTTGGTGAATTCAGCTGAGTTCAGTATCACTAGCCACACCCGAACCATATGTTAAGGAAAGAAAAAAGCACCTAAACAGAACCTGTCTGACAACACAAAGTTGGCCAAAAAAACACAAAAAGCAATTTGTGCTGTAATCTAAAGAAACTCATGAAAGATTGAGAATCAAACTCTTTTCAATCTATCAATTCAGATGGGTTGCAATGTGAACTCAGAATAGTAGAAAACTTTCCTACCATTCCTACCAAAATGACTCCAAGAGTGCTTCAACAACTTATCCAAGTGGATCACAAAAGAACCCAGAACAACAGTTAAAGTCCAGTAAGCCTCATTTGGCTCAGCTAAGGTCATAATTCATGGAGGTAAAAAAGAGCATCAAGAGTTTCAATGTGAAAATCACTGCTGAGCAAAACAAATGTTTCACATTTGCCCAAAAGTATCTTGACAACCACAAAGACATTGGGAAATATCTGGAAAGTTTGTTTTGCATTATTTAGGATATAAAATAAGAATTTCAGTAAGACAACAACAACAAAAGCACTCCCAAACAAACCAGAAATCAAATTTGACCAGGACAAATTGCAAAGTAGAAATTGTGATCATAAATTCTCCTTTCTAAAAGAAAATCTGGAAGAAATTTTCTGTTCTCTTGGGTTATGCAGCAGGGCAACGACCTGAGGTACAGCAGTAAATTCACATCTGAATGGCTCAGAAAACAAACATCAAGGTTTGAAAGGGTCCTAGTCAAAGTTTCTGATAGGTATTTTCCTTTCGAACCTAAATAAAAGAAAGAACCACAGACAACGTATATGAATTTTATGTAGAGCTTTTGCAAAAGGAGAAGGCTCTGAGAACCTTTCCTCCGAGGAATCCACAGAGCATTCTGGGCTGCCCTCACAACGGCTCCTGTTTTTATTGTCTAAGAAGGACAGGCAAGGGGCAGTCAGGAAAAACAACAGAGGTCGTAAAGCTTCTAACCCAAACATCTAACAACCCAGGTCCAGATGTGATATCTGATCAAAGGTCTGAGCCCGGTTCAAATCTCGGTCAATACTGTCAAGAAAACAAAATACGACTGATTAAATTAGGAGGTGTTCTTGCAAAAGGGTTTAAAGTCTGAGAAACTCAGTGTTATCTATTTCTCGTAAAGTTGAACAGACAGTAGTGACCTCCAGGTCATTTAAAGAAGAGAACACTTTAAACAGAAAATCACAAAGATCTATAGACTTAATGTGAACTAGAGTAAGAAAATAAAATGATAATACTAAAAAATCTCTAACAGTTTCCAAAGAAGAGTGGGTCAAAATTCCTCCACATGGAAGCAAAAGTCTCATGATTTGTAATCACATCCATCCATTTTCTAACACCCTTGTCCCTAGCGCGGTCGGGAGGGTTGCTGGTGCCCATCGCCAGCTAACGTTCCGGGCGAGAGGCGGGTTCACCTCAGACAGGTCGCCAGTCTGTTGCAGATTTGCAGCCACAAATGACTACAAATCATTTGTAATCTTGTGTCGGTAAACTCAATAGATGACAAACCATCTCTCAAGTTCAAGCACGCAATAACAAATAGAGGGAGAAACATGATAGGAAACATCTTTTGAGAAACAGTATGAGTATGGGATACAGTTCCTCGTATCCCAGACAACTATTAGTGTCATAGTCGGTAAGTAAAGTTGCTGTGTAACACTCATACTCATTCCAGGATGAATTACCCATCTTGTCTTTGAGGGGAAACCAAGCAGAACTCAATATGCAGACACATACCTGCTTGCAGATTTCACCTGTGATAGACCTCAGTGTTTTGTCTTCTTTATGACTTCACAAAACAAGGCATAAACTGTTAAACTGCATGGTTTTCTGTTGCCATGGGTATGCCAGTGTGTTAAAAATTTCCAACATGGTACCAAAGACTGATTAAAGGAAGTAATGCACTGAGTCACAGCATTTAAGATAATGACCTGCCTTCCAATGCAAATTCCTCCACCCCACAACAACAAGTTGGAGCAAGACGTTAGACACGTATTAGGAGAACTTAAATGTATCACTGCCAGCACTTAAACATAACATAATCTACTTTATTTTGTAAAATCTGTACTGGATACTGCTATTTCTTTGCAAGCCAAGAACCATATAAGGCAGCAATTCCTCTAAGCAGATTATTTCTAATAATTGTATCACATGGTTTTGTTTTTTCATTCAGTCAGTGAGTCAAGCCGCAGCTGACTCGATGAAATTCAGAAATGTGTGGGCCTCGTTCCCCCACCTACCCACACACCTCTCTGAGGATTTCAACTATTTCATTTTGAACAGGAAGCGCTACTCCCCGTCACCTTTGACCTCTCGCCACTTCATTCAAAAGGAATCCTGAGGTAGACACTGAGAACATGAGTGCACAGCTAATTTTAACCCGATGGAGCCACAGTGGCCCACACTGTCTACTCAGTCCTCAGGAGAATAATAGGAAACACATGTTTGATGATGGAGCAGCTCGTATAGTAAAGCGGGCTCATGTTACGTGTCATGCCGCACTTCCTTAAAATCAGTATGACAGAAAGTATATTCTTCACTTAATATTTTTAGCGTTCTTTTCTCTCAATTATAAAGGCTACTTCAGTTTTAATACATTTTATTGCTCTCTTTGTATCACAGGCAGCCTTTAAGGACATAGAGGAGAAATATTTCTGTGGTATCACTTTCAGTCACAACAGTATATAAGTAGCTCCCTCTAATCTGTTACTGAAGCCAAACTGTAGGTGAAATGTGGACAATATGAGATTTGATTATTAGTTGAAGTCCAGTCTTAAGGAAATGCATATTTGAAAAGTGGAGGGAAAGTGGTACATTGTTATAAAAATATTTTTCCAATAAAAAACAGGAAAATGTATTTGCATCTGGAGGCACTGCAGCTCTGGAAAGAGAATCTGATGACAAATATTAACAGCCACAAGTTTAGACTTCATGGAAGAGCGACAAGAAGAAAGACATTGTCAAAAGTCAGACTTGAGTCCTGATTAGTTTTTTTTTTTGGCTCAAATCATATATGGGACACAGCAAAACCCCAATTCTTGAACAAACTTCCAGAAAACTGCAAAACAGCTGAAACACTGATTTCCTTTTAATCTAGACTAAAAACCCACCTGTTTAGAGTTGCTTTGAACCATAATAAATGAAACATTGACCAATATTTTGATTTGTAGCGATGGCACTGGACCAAATGTAATGTTTATTGGTTTACTGTGTGATGTCTTTTATGACTTTGTATTTTTGTGTTTTTATGTTTTTTTTGATATAAAGCACTTTGAACTGCATTGTTGCTGAAATGTGCTACACAAATAAACGTGATTGACTAATATTAAATAAGATGTTCTGAAAAACAGTGACCAACACCCTGAACAACCCAGCACAACTGAGAAACATGGTGGTGGATGTGTCATGCTGAGGTGTACTTTTATTCAAAAATATCAGAAAAACTGGTATTTGAGTTCATGGGAAGTGGAATGAAGCTAAACACAGGGCAGTACTGGAAGAAACCCAAATAATTTTACAATGGGGAGGAAGTTAATTCCAGCAGGACAAAGACTCTAAATATTCTGGCAGAGCTACAATGGGATTGTTTAGACCAAAGGATATTAATGTGTGAATAGCCCAATAAAAGTCCAGACCCACATCCAGCTGGGAATAAATGGCAAGATTGATATTCACAGATCCCTCTTTGATCTGACTTAGTTTGAGCTACTTGGTTTGAAGAACAGACAAAATGTCACTTTCTACATCCGCAAAACTTGTACAACATACCCAAAAAGACCTGAAACTGTAACAGTGGTTCTTATAATCAACTCTGACCTGAAAGTGATAAAAGTTGACTGCTTTCCCATGTTTTAGCTTTGTAATCGTAGACATTTTACACATGGATTTAGCGCCCCGTAGTGGTAGATGCTTGCTATTGTAATATGTCTTAGTTGCCATTTGAGGTTCCTTTAGTTCAATAAGTGAAGAAAACATATGGGCATGCCATTGAGTATAACTTTACTTAATCACAAAGGTTCAACTCAATATTTAAATAACCAGAAAGTACTTTTACCAGGCTGTGGCTGCTTGTGTAATTAGATATCCATTGAGTATGCTGTAACTCACATTTCCCCTATTATATTTTTAAGTGTTGTGACTTCAAAGAAAAACAAAAGGAAACAAAACAAAACAAAGGTCAAACTGCTATTGAGACACTTTCCTCTGGGTGGGAAGCTTTTTGTCAAAATAGAGTAGAGAGCAAGTAAAACGGGTTCAAGCAATAAAATTGTTAGTGTTGTGTTAGAAATGGTGCACAGATCCAGCGGAGTGCCCTTAGGAAACAATTTTGGCCATCTGGCCATTTTGGTCAGATGGCCTTTATCACCATCAACATAAAGGCCAGATTAATTTGGGGTGTTTAATTATTTTTAATTTTTTTACTTTTGATTTATTTTTTCATTGTGGATGGTGATAATATATGGAATCCACAACTTCAATAATAAACTGTTTTAATTTATTGTATATATACTGCAGTCATAATAAAAACTAATTGTATTTGCAAATTGTTGAAAATTTAAAGCTTTCTGTAGGCTCTCATACTTCCAAGCCACATTTAAGGCATGTTTAGGATAGTTTTTCCTAGCGTTGAGCTGCTGAGCTGCGATGAAGATGAAAAATTCAAAGACAGTCCTCCTCCTCATTATTCCATCTGCTTTGTCAGTCACACTAAAACAGACCCATATCATCATGCTACCACCACCATGCTTGGATGTTGGGACGTGGTTCTTAGGCGTAATCTCTGACCACAAAACTTTTCTCCAGCTGCCATTTGGCGTATTCATTTGCTAGTTTCAGTTCTGTTTGAATATGTCAACTTTGGCGCTTCTTTCTCTTTTGACTCCCTCACGGTTTGTGACGATGTAAAACTGGCAAGATTGTAGATAGAGATATTTAAGTTTCTGCAAATTCTGGTTTACAATATGAAATTTAGTTTAGTTTTTTTTTTAAAAACTTATTAACCAGTTTCCTTTAACTTGAAGATAAAAGTTTGGATAAGACAGTTGAAATATCGACACAGTAAAGTTTCCCAACAAGACAATAAACCTAAGCAAATAAAAACTGGCTTTGAAAGGCAAACAGTCATGAATGGCCCTCCCAAAGCAGTTACCTTTACCGTCAAGGAGATTTGTGGTGTAAACTTAAATGGTAGGTCCAAACTGCCACAACTAGATTGTTTCCAGCAACAGATAATAGCAGCAAAATAAAGTTTTTTTCCAAATGCTTTGGATCCATTTAAAACAAGATGTCAAATGACTTACTGAGTAAACAGTAAAACAGTCCTAGCTGTCAGTTTTCACATCTGCACACCCTTTTTGTCAAGACGAACAAATTAAAAATGCTTGAATAAAGGTTTCTGTTGCTCTAGGGGAGTTTTAGTGGTTTGCAGATTCAATGCCTGGATTGTGCAGCTGTGTTGAGTTATGAGAAAGCAGACCTTCTACGTTACTTATCATTTAAAAGCAGAGTTCTCTGCTTTAATTTCCACTGTTAATGTAACTGATTATGATAGAGAGAGGGCTGTTTTTGGTGCTTACTGAATTGAAATTCCTGCTTATTGTGAAATTTGCTCAATTAATCTCTGTCTGCACACTCTCTTCTCCAAATCCTTTAGTCATATGGATGGTTTAGGAGAGACAATGCTGCTTTTGTTTGAAAGCATTGACCTAAATGGTGAAAGCACATTTCTATCAATGCTTTATTTCTAAATTAGTGAAACAATTTGACAGCAGTGCAGAAAGTATTCAAAAGAAACATCATCTCTATCAGTTGTGTTATTTTTTTAACCTGCATTATGGGATGTCAGCTCCTACGCTGCGCCATGTGCAACCCCAGCTGAGAGAATGACATGTGACAGTTTTCAACAAACACTTTGAAGGATCCCAGTTTGATTCCAGTCTGCCCCAGTGCTTTTCAAAAAGCACTTCCATGTGTCTTTAATTGTTGCCAAATTTTCCTAAAATCCATGTAGACTTCTCATGTATTGATCAAACACTCTGCTGCAGCTGAACAGAATAGAGGTAAAAATAATATACATGAAAAATGTTATTAAAAACACTGAAATACCAAGGAAAAACAACAAGAAAAATAATAAAAATGTTACTTAAAACCACTTAGTTGTCTTAGAGACAAAATCCTGTTCAGGGCAGAGTTTATTTTATCTCCTTAAACAGTTCATTTCTTACAACTAAATAAAAACACAAAAAGTAAAACTGATGTATATCGGTGTAAATCTATGTCTTAAATATGTTTGACTGATTTTGCGTTTATAATTTAATACCCCCGGAAAATGCCTTTTACTTTGCATCATAACTGATTTTCTTGGGGAAATCATACGAAACATAAAGCTATAGAGGTGCACCTTATTAAATTAGAATCCCATTGAAAAGTGCTACTTTCCTAAATATTAAATTAGAAAAGTGAAACAATTTCATACATTCATTATAAATATTGATATAAACCAGGGGTTTTCAAAGTGTGGGGATTTAACTCTCCTGTGGAGAGGCAAAGTTCTGCAGGGGGCGAGGGAGGAAAGGGAACATGAGGGGAAGAAACATAAATACAGTAACTGCAGATATTTAGTCAACTTTACCAAGACTTTGCCAAAGATGAAATGGTTAAATTTGTAGAATGAAAAGCTACGTTGAGTAGGAGACTAAGGAAGGATGGAAGTATGACCATAATTTTGTCCGTTTGTTTCTGAAGGGGGAGCTAGCTTCCACACGCTTTGAAAACCCTTGATTTCCTCTAAAGAGGGACCTATTATTCAAAATTCATCCAAAAGCCTATACAGTTGTTTTCTGGGAAAAAAAAAAGTTTATCTATTTTGGTGTCTGGAAAATGAGCCTTTTCAAAAAACCTCTTGACACTGACATTAATCCGCGGGCACTGCCCCATACAGCAATTCTAGTCGAGCCCCGTCCTTCTCATAGCAAGAGCTCAACCCACTTAATTAGTCGAAGACGAGCAAGTTTGGTCAGATGGTTCTACTGCTCTTTGTGTTGTACAATGGTTGTTGGAAAAGACAAGTGTTTGTTGTTGATTTACCATTCAGAAACTCCTTTCTGTATTATGTATTTTTTCTCCCCTCCAGTGGGCTCTAGTGTCCCTTATATGAAAGTAGGCTGACAGGGAAAGAGGGAGGGGGGGAAGCATGCGGCAAGTATCACCGGGTCCGGAAATCGAACCCACGACGGCTGCGCTGAGGACTCAAGGCCTCCGAACGTGGGTCACGCTAACCACTACGCCACCACAGCACGCCCCCTTGCTGTATTTTTGACGGTTGTGCAGGAGGCTTCACTTCTGCTTCTGGGTCTGACTGAGAGTCAGAGATATGGTTGTAAATCTTGTTGCAGTCATCTTACACATAAAATGAGAATGTAAACACTGACCACAGCCAGCAGCAGCTTATTTGCATAAAACTGCTCATTTTGAAAGGAACTCAAAATACACAGAATTTAGCAGGTGAAATAATTTTGTGCAAAAATTATAATGAAGATGTTTGGTTTAGCCCACAGAAATATCCCAACATTTTTAAAAGAAAGGATTCCTGTTAAGGTTACGTTTACTGCTATTGTTTGTGCAAATGTTAACGTTTTTTTTTGCCACACTTCTTCCTTCCAGTTAACGTTTCATTAATATGTTTGGAAACATTAACCAGCCAGCTACTGTAGCAATGTTTATCTAACAATGATGATTACCCTGTAGTGACGACCATAGCATAACATATCTGAATTGCTTGTTTTTTTCGTGCAATGTTAGTCCTAAATTGAATTTGGGTTTTATTTGCCTGGCATCTAAATCAAGTGAAAAAAATGCCTGATGAATATGACTTTTACTTCTGAATTGAATCACTACAATAAATGTTTTCAAACTATAATATGATTTACAGAGACACCAGCATGTTGCCTTTCAAAAGAGATTGTGGTGTTTATTATGTTGAAACTGACACCTTTATGATAATTGTCTACTTTTTAGACATAAAAATGTGTAAGACTGATTTCAGATATGCAATAATAACGTCTAAACTTAACACTTTTAAGGTTTACCAGGTATATTTTAACAGCTTAAAGTGCTACAGCTGCTGAGAAGCTACATGCTAGCTTATAGTATGTTAGCTACAGCATGCTAGTTGTGGATTCGCCAATATTCGCCTCTTTCCGTCACCGCCACGAAGTTGTCCCATTGGCTCCCACTGTCTGCCCGCGGCGGGGAAGGGAGAGGAGGCGGTGGCGAGCAGCAGCTCAATGACGGCAGAAGCAGCGTTGACAGTTGAGAGCCGACACAGCCCACAGCTGGGACCCACGCAGGCCTAGCTGCATCCGAAACAGCGTGAACGTGTGACGGCAAAGACGGGGTGCGAGACGCCGCCTGCGAGATGTTACGGACCGGGTGCGGACTGCGTGACAACACGGCGCGGAGACGACGCGGAGCGGAATCAGTAGTACAAGTAAATAAATATATGGGTTAATTCTCTACGGGCAGTTCCTGGGAACGCGCATTATATTAGAAAGGAAGATTAGGTCGGTGAATTCCTGGAAACACGGAGTCCAGAATGGGAAATGTGGCGCTTGCAGGCTGGGGTTTATTCTCAGAAGTTGACGCTCAGACTTCGGCTTCCAGCGGCGTGTAGGAGGCTTGTGTGCCAGTGAGCCACCATCCGTCTTGCACGTTTGACAGATAGCCAATCAAATCTGTTATTCAAATCGCTGCTCTTATGTCAGTGACCTATATCCCGGGCATGAACGCCAAAATCCAGCAGTAACCTCCCCTCCAGTCCAGACAGCATGGGGACTAACGGGATAGAGATTCAGGCGAAGCCGTCCACAGAGACGGAGCAGCCGGGCGCAGAGCCTCAGATGGAGCCGAGAGATGCTCCCCCGGAGGCGGACGGCAGCAAGGATGGACAGCCGGCGGGCAGCGAGTGTAAAACTGCGAAGGAGGATAGTGCCGTGCAGCTGATAGACGGAGAGTCCAAGCCTACCCTCTCCGCCTCCCCTGATGCTGAATCTGGGGTGCAGCTGGAGATGCACAGCCAGGGACTCGGGTTTGTCCCGCCAGAAGGAGGCTGGGGCTGGCTCGTGGTTTTTGCTGCAACCTGGTGCAACGGATCCATCTTCGGGATTCAGAACTCTTTCGGGATCCTCCATACGATGCTGGTGAAGGAGCACACAGACCCGGAGGACCAAACCTCCCAGTTCAAAGTGGGTGAGTACGAAAAGCAGCAACAAGTGGACCCAGGTGATGCACTTGTAGATGCACCAGCAACCCTAAAAACATAGATGTTCACCAGTTTTTACTTCGAATACAGAAGAATCTATTTCAGCTGGTTAAATGAAACAAAAATAAATAAAAACGGGAATTTCCAACCATTTTCAGTACATAAACAACCATTAAGTCACTTTTTTAGTGTAATGGTTCAGTTTAAGCTTTGATGCTTGAACCCTTTCATTTTCTGTTAAACTCAAAATTATTACGTCTCCCAAATAATATGTAATTTCTCTTTTATGTGCATCTAGTATGTTCATTATTTAAGTATAAGATAGCATGAAGTTCTTATGGGATAACTTTGACCCAAATATTTACAGACAGAAAATGTTTAAATAAAAATAAGCAACACACTCTAATTGTTTTTAAGTAAAATAACACAATTACTCTTACTGCTCCTAGCATTACAGAGAGATTTAATTTACAGATTTTATTTATTTATTAGCAATATTGCAAAGTTATATTGCTATTTTGATTTTGCATGGAATAAACATCTGGTAAACAGTCAAATATGTCTGTTTTGTAAGTGGGGGAGATCTGAAGTAGCCTTCTTTCAGGGAGCTGTCTGGCAGTGCTCAGCAACTGGATTCTTTACTTTGTGTTACTTTATGTCATACAGCCAGAGAAAACTCCAGTCACTCTGAACCTTCCTCTATTTAAACAAACTTTAAGATGTAGCAATATTATGATGAAAGCATTTTGAGTCTCTAACTTAAACTTAAGCTTAAAATCTCAACCCCTGTATATTATCACATTTTTCAAAGCCCCAACAATATTTTAGATTTCCCATGTGAGATTATTCCAGCAGTGTTAAACACTTGGTGTAATGACATGACCCTGTAAGCAGTAACACTAATGCCCTTAAATGACCACGTCTGTGTGTTATTTGTTCTGCAGCAGCACTGCAGTAAAGTCTGCTGGAAATTAGCTGTAATTTGTGAACAGGGAACAATTTTAATAGATTTTTTTCCACTTTGAGGCTTCAAATTACAGCACACATAATTAAATAAAATGAGATTTATGAATAACTGTATAAAAAAGACAGAAGCAGGGCGCAAATTTTATTTTATCTTTACAGCTTGGAAAGTCACAGCAGTTCTATTTCGCAATAATATGCACATATTATGGTCGTTTGACTAATAGCTATGATCAAAATATTAGCGCTGAATTCATTGTAATCACTCAGCCTGCAGTTATATGACTACATACAAAGGTGAAAATGCATGTGTGTTAGCTGCTGCTTAGTGAATTATTTCTTGTGGGTGTTATTTTTGGCATTGGGTTCCTCCTTTCATTCTTTCCCGTTCTCACCATACAGTAACACTGGAGGGTATTTTTCTAAAGTGTTTCACAATCATGGTACAAGGCTGTGTGTGGGAGGAGATTAAATGGCTGCCTGTTATTAATTATTATAAATGACAAAGTGTGGAAAAAATAAATGAAGATCTTCTCTTGTGTTATTATTTTTCTAAATATAAATGTGAATTGGTTGGATGCTAGGTTTTTTAACCCTACATTGAGGAAATTGTTTAGACTGGAGTGGCTGCTTTAGATCCAGTGTCTGTATTGCAGAAATTGAAAGTCATTCTTTTGGCTTCAAGTGGAAAGGCTATTGAGATTCACTTTAAAAAAAGCATGTGAAGCCAAAATAATAAATTTTTCTTTACAGGTTGTTAAAGATCTGTTTCACTTTTATGCTTCATCTCAAATATTTATTTTACCAGGCCTTCAGGGATGCAAAAGGAAATCTTGAAATACCACAACGGGGTGTGCATAAATTCTTTTAACAGTAAAATGGTGGTGTGGTGGGTGGGTGGGTTGCGAAACACAGATGGTGTTGTTACTGCCCAGTGATTGTAGCCAGTCACAGTTTCATTCCCAATCTTTTCACATGCAAACATGAAAGACTAATGTTTTCAAGAAAAGACATTTAAAAAGAACGTGCTGCTTTAATGTTCGTGGGGGAGCGAGCCCCGGGTAACACGGGTGTGCCCAACGAGGGAGAGAAGTTCAAAACAGCTCGCTGCACCGGCTGCACAGTTTGCGAATCAGGGGAATTTGTGAGACGGGGGCAGAAGAAAGGCTCGACAGGAGCGGCGGATTAATTTTTTATCAACGCCTAAAGTAATTTTGAACTTTGTGCTACTGATCTGAAACAGAGCAGAAGGAGCGCTGCGTTGAATAAGAAACATATTCCTCACTCTTTTCATACAAATCTGTTACTTCATTAGAAAGGAAGGAGGCTGGAAAGTTTTTGAAAGACTGCATTAGACGTTTTGTTGGTAACGTTTGGACTAACAGCTTATCTGTTTAAAATGCACCGTAATGACTCCAGGCAGAGTTGACACCAAGCAAGTAGAAACTAGTGAGACTAGCTTGAGATGTGCTCCTAAAACTGTTGTAGCATTGCCCAAGTATATTTTCCAAATAGTTCTGTATAATTACACCATTGTTGTCATAGTGCGGCCTTGCTCTGTGTTATTTGGCTTGGCTCTGGCCAACAGTGGGGCAGGACGAAACTTCTGAAGTCCATGCAGAATTGGGGAGGATGATGACAGATTTATTTTAGTGTTTTAAAGGTTACGGTTACTTATCTGTTATTCTATTCCTGGGGTTTAAAGGTGTTTTAATTATACGGTTGAAAAAGTGTTGCTGTGGCATTTGCTATGTCTCAGCTCTATTGAGAATAGAGTAAAGCCACTCTGCCCCTCCCCTACCTGCTGCTTCACACTTACAGGCAGCAGGCGGATAGAAAGCAAACTTGGTTTACTCTCTTTAAAATTTGTTTTATTCAGCATTTATTGTTAAGTCAAGTAGTTGGAAGCCCTATTCAGAACATAAGTAAAATAAATGAAGTCAACATATTATTAAACCAAGCAGTACTAAAGCATACTCAAGACTCAAGAGCAAAAATGAGAATATTTATCATCTTAACCCAAAGAATTAATATATATAGGAGCAGAGTGATTAATTTGTGTCAATTCATGTTTTTGAGTCCAACTATATAGTTTAACATGAGTTAAACAAAACAAAACAAATCTAATTTTTAACATTTTTATGAAAGTTTTGATGAAACAATTGCCTCTTACACATAGTCTCTTTTTGGTTTTAAAGGTATTTTTTAAATGATTAGTGTTCGTAGTCTGATAATAAATTATTTATTTCACTTGTGTAAATATCGTGATACAGTAAAAATATTTATCAAACCTCGGCTTTTTGCCAATTTATAACTTAATGCCACCTGGAATAAATAAGCAGAAGCTCAAATAAGTTTTGCACCAATAAACTCCACTAACTGTAATAACCTTTTCTGTCCTCATAATGTTAAGGGACAATTAGAAAATTGTTGGATTTTCTTGCACCGAAGAAGAGATGGACCATTTTTTGATGGTTTTACATTCACCAGAGACATTAGAGGAAATTCTCAAGCATTATATTTCATGATCAATAGGTGATCTGCTTTTCTTGAGGGCACTCAAAAAAGCACAATGAGAGCACTCTCCAGGGTCCAAACAAGTTCATTATGACCCTTGGTGCTGAATGGTCTCTCTGCACTCTGAGATTTCTCCAGGATCTCTGCTGGCAGCTTGAAATCCCAAGTTGGCAGAACCGAAGGTACGGCTGGCTTTCTGGCATTCCAGAGGGCAGGGGAATGGGTTCAGGTTGGATCATGGTCTCATGAGCTTTCACACTGTTATATGAGCACATAGATACAGACGGTAGAGATTTGCTGTTTTTATGAGCGGGTGTTTGATTTGTCTTTTATTTGGAACCTTATTTAGTAAGGTTGGAGAAAGAGAGCAGAAGGAAATGCATCCAGCAAATGTCCTCTTGACCATAATTTTCTGTTTATCAAAAACACATTTATCTATTTAGAGATAGAACCTGAAACATATTTTGCAACTTGTAAACACACATACTGTATATCTCATATTGTTTTGCAGTAATATTGATATCCAAACAGGTAGTTTTCAGCGACTCGCAGCTTTGAGAAGCTAAGAATCTTTAATCATCATGAGGATCTTAGGAACATTCAGAAAGCAGAAACAAATAAACAAGTCATGAAGCACAAGGTTTCCCCCAGAGAACTTGCTAAGCCCGGTAGTTGGGTCCTACGGCAGTCATTCATCCAGCGGCTCGTTTGGTTTTTTGAGTTAAAATATGTTTAAAGTTGACACGAAATTTGAAAATATAACTTCATAATTATGTGTTATTGAAAGATTGGGAGATTAATATCTGAACACCAACTATAAAGACTTGAAAAATGCAAAAAATTTAAAAAGACTCAAATAAATAAGTATTGCTTAGCCTGGCGATCTGCCAGGCTTATAATACACTGGGGAAAACCCTGAAGCATCCAGTGATTTCTGCTGTCAATACTAATTTTTGAACTCAGGCTCTTTGAGGACACTTCCCTCTTATCTGTTGCAGATGATTTTGCAAATGTTTGTCCAGCACTTTTAGTTTCTTACACACATAAAGTTTGCTCCAAAGAAGTCATCACATCCAGGTAGCGTGTGAAAAAAGATCTGATGTTGGGATTTCCTGTAATTTATTAAAGGCCCTTGGACTCTTAGCTTTTCACAGTTTGCTGCTTTTCTGCAAGACGTTTTGGAACCTGAACAAATTTGTCTGAAACAGAGCAGACAGTATCCATCAGGAGAAGGATACTCAAAAGTTTTATACCAATGTTTATCATTCGGGGCACTTTAAGATGGAGTCACCATCTCCAAAATTATCAAAAAGACAAGCTGGACGCTGATCAGTGAGGCTAACAAGACACCAACACTGGGGTTTGTCAGCAATCTGCTATAGAGTAATGAGACAGAAACCTTTTGTTATCAAAGAAAACATCCAAACATGAGTAAAATCTCCCTAAACCTTGTTGATTAATGAGTTTCTGATGAAACTAACCTAAATTAAAACATCAAAAGAATATTGTGACTATTGTAAACCTTGGTGGTAGCAGCATCATGATGTGTGGTTATTTTCCTAGATGAAATTGAAAACAGATTTACATAAGTAGTTATTTTGACCCCAAATCTGGAATCCAGGAGAAGATGGATTTTTCTGCACATTATACAGCCCAGCCATATTAAACCCAGTAGCTGGCTACTGGGCTTCCCATTTTTAATGGTTTTACCTTCAAACTGATTTGTCTTTTTTAATTTAAATAATGCAGAGTAAATTTCTTATTAAATCTGGGAAAGGATTTAAAAGGATTTATTAAGCTTTCATTTTTTTGCATCTCAACCTAAGCATATTAACTACATCTGTACGGTATGTGTACAGATCGTGAGCCACGGTACACCTTAGTGGCTCACTCAGGCGTACTGTGCATTTGATGCATTATTTTGTAATTTCTTAATTTTCTCTATCGAAAAACCCACAGCTTGTTTTTTTTCATTTAAATCTCATAACATAAATTCAATTGGTAGGACTCCAAAGAAAGCTAAAAATCTCTACCTAAACTTAATTTCCTGTCGTTAAAGGTTTAGAAATACCATGTTAGTGTTTCAGACCAAAATAACTTTTAACGTCACATACTGCTGCATGTTCCATCTCCAGCACCTGCTGAGGACGTTTTATTTGGCCTTGAGGAAAATGTTTTCCATATCAACACTATATTCGTGTAAATCCATGTTTCCATTAATAGTGCGAAAATATGTATGGCTATTGTTTCCCTCTTGCAGTGAGAAGTCCACACAATGCCAGCCGCAGTCTGCTGCATTGTTTCATTGACTGAATATTTCCTCTTATGTCTGTGCGAGCTACAAACAATGTCGTCAGAGAGCATTTGTACAATGAGCTGTTTCCGATTGTTTGGCAACACCTTGTGCATGAAATCAAATTTTAATTGGTGTGTGCGAAGTGGATAATATTATTTTTTTACGCTCTACAGTTTTCATTTATTTGCATTACCCTTCAGAGCTCATTCTCTAACATTAATGCTAAAACCACGCAGTTTACGCTCCTTTATCAGTTCTAGTTGCTTGACTGGAACAGCAGTTGCATGTCAACAAGTGAATTTTTCTTTGTGAAGTTGATTAATTTGTGAACGCTGCGGTTATGTAAACGCACGTTTCATCACCAGGCGGTTTTAAAAAGGGGTCAGAGGCATTTATGACTCAGGGTGCATGCTCTTACGGACTGCACATTGCTTACAGCTTGAAAAAAAAGTGTTGATTTGCTTGGCATGCACAATGTTTATGAAGGCACAGCTGTGTAGCTGCTTGCATTGCGTAGATCAAAGAACTCCCATACACACATAAAAACATGGAGATTGTTCTGCTCTGCCTGAAAACAGAGCTTGAAAACATTCACTGTGATGTTGTTTAAATGTGCACAAGGTTTTACATTTTTTAGAGGAAGCTTCTTTAACTATTTTAGAGTTCCTGTGCTAGAAAATGCTTATACAGAGAAAGTCTGAAATACCTGCTGTCAGACTGTGTCTAAGCAGAACGAAGAGCTTGTGAGCCCACACAGAAACACACACCTTTCTATTTTATTGCAAGTTCAGTTCACAGTGTTCTTTTTCCTTTTGTCTCGGAGTCCTCTAGTCTTCTCTAATGAGAACGCTGCACTCCATTTATTCTCAGACTTTTGCTTTAGTCAGAAAGGGTTTCTTTTTTTTTTGGGGCGTTGCTGGGTGACGGGTGGGTTTCATTTTGTGCTTTAGCAGCACATAGCACTGAAATATGGGTTTGTGGTTTTAAACTTTCAAGTGAATGCTGCCTTCTTCACAAAGCCGCTAACAGGGGCTGCTGTGGTGGTGCAGGGGGTAAGCACAACCCACATAAGAAGGTCTTAGTTCTCAACGCTGCCGTCGCAGGTTCGATTCCTGGCCTGGTGACCTTTGCCGCATGTCTTTCCCTTCTCTCATTGCCCATTTTCCTGTCAATTCACTGTCAAATAAAGGCCACTAGAGCCAATAAAACCTTGAAGAAAAAACCCCCAATGTGGTCCATCTTTTTTTTACGATCTCTGTCTCCAGCCCGTGAAGCACATAACATACTCTATTCTGAAAATGGACTCTGCTGGGTACAGTTCGTTCTATTCTTTAAGAGTTCAGGTTGGGGCCATGCAAAAAGGTTAATGCTAGCCTGCTTCATCCACTGCCAGTACTGCTGTGTTTTTTGGATTGTTTTCCTTTTAGAACATCCAGTTCTGATCACATTGCGACAATCCTGCCATTATGTCGATAAAAAGTTGATGGATTTGAAGGTTTTATCATGTTTTTCCCACTTTTGCAAGTTCTGAATTTGCTTTCAGTTGCTTTTTGGTATATTCAGTTGATGAGAAATTGGCGCCTCCCAATGTTTAGGAGGTGTCCCCTCCTTGTTGCTGGCAGTAGAAAGACTAGCTAACATGCTTTTTGCAGGACTGCAATTTACCTTGCTCCAGAATTTTATAACAAACTCATCTAAGTGGTGGTTTGAGAACCGCCACTTAATCTACTTGTGCCACTGGCAGAGAAACAGATCCATAACATCATAAAGATGCTTACAACCTGGGGCAGTGGTCTTATTCTCCCAGTACGAAGATTATTCTTGTAATTGTGGCCATAAAGCTTCATCTTCTTCTCTCCTGACCTAAGCAATTTATCCATACCGTATTTGACTCGTCCATGTGAGGACCTATAAAGTTCCATTGTAATTGAAGGTGCTGATTTTGTAGAAGGGACTTCTTTCTTGATTACCACCTTCCATGCTGATATAAAACTTGCTTTATTGTTGAAGGCAACATTAGCTAACCCACAGTTCTCAGTTTGGGCCAGACTTGAGCGTTTGTGGTTCTTGACTGGCTCCTGAACATTTGGACCAAATTTCCTTTCATTTAGGTGAAGATCTTTGAAACTTGGACACATTTTGTTGTTCCAACAGGAAGATGATTCCAAACATTTGTCAATGCCAGTTTTGGAAGGGTTAGATTAAATGTGATGAATGGCTTTCATGAAGCCCGATCTTATCTCTACTAACTTTGGGTGGATTTTGTTTAAAAGATGGTCAGTTCCACCAAATCAACCAGTTTTGAAGAACCCACCTAATCTGCCAATATGAAGTCTAATATCCATCCACAATTGTTAGAGCAACCATTGACAAATGCATTAACCGTTGCAAAAAACATAAGGTTTCTATTTAGGGACATTTATCCAAATATGACTACGACGTTTATCTATAGTTGAGATAAACATACAATAAATGTACATGTTACACATTGTTTTTCATGAAAAATTTCTTAATATGATAAAAATTTTGAGTAATGTTGTGTGAAACCCGCCAACAGAGATCGTAGCGTGCACTCCTGCCTGTCCGTGGTTCAGTATTCACCTCTTAGCAGATTTTTCTGTTGACCAAAACTCCAGATACTTTGTGGAATATTTCCCTTTTCGCTGATTTCACTGATATTTCAAAATGCAGCTTGGGAAGTTTAAATACCTAGATTCAAAGCTACTTGACATGCTATTGGTTGGTATTTGCAAAGCAGCCAATATTTCTGTGATAGTCCTAAGACAATTTTCACTCTGCATATTAATGCACATTAAAGTATATTTGATGTCTGATCTATATAGGCATCTATAAATATTTTTAGCTGTGGTCTCAAGTATTGGCAGATTTTAGCTATTTGCAGGCTCCTGTGGTCTCTAATCCTTGCGAACACAGGGGGTCTACTGTGTTGTTGTCTTTGTTACTTTTAATACTTTCCCCTCTTAGTTCCCTGCGATCATTAGTACGCGTCAGTGAATTCAAAAATCTAATTAAATTCAGATTGTGTGTGCAGCTTATTGATGAAAAACACATTTCTTTATGTAACTTGTCTCCTGAGCAACCTTGCTACAAAGATTTAGGTTTTTAAAAGCAGTATTTGTGTTTGTAGGTTTATGGCTGCCCCAAAAAGATTGCAAAAAAGTTGTGAATATATTTTTTTATCACTTTTTTCATTACAATTAATACAAGAAAATATTACTTTAATTTAATTAATTTAATCCTTAATGTTTAAATTTGACTCTATGCGGATTAGAGAAGATTCACAGTATTCAAATTTCTGCATGGAGTCTTCTTTTTGAAACTCATCACAGTTGTGTAACATGCAATAATTTCACTCTGGAAAAAGAACCGTGCAAACTAAATACCTAAAGCCCAAAATCAATGGTTTAGTTCACATTTTTAATAAAATGTAAACTTCTGACCTAAACTGTAAGTGCATTGCAGTCTTGGGTGGCAAAATAAAACAATGTATGTAAAACAAATATTTGTCTCAGACATGGGGATGATGAAAATGAACAGTGTTGGCCCACATTGAAGTAAACACATAGAGTGTTTGAGGAAGAGACATGCCTGTGGTCTTTCCTGCCACAAAGTGTTGACGCTGGTAAACTGAGTAGCTGCTTGAGAAGATTTGAGAAACGCTGTCAAAATAATGTCTGTAGCAGAAACTTTCAACACTGTTGGCATTCATATCTGTCATCTAAGAGAGCTCTGATTGAGCTCGCAGAATATTTGACCCTGTATGTCATCAAGGAAATTATGCAGAAAATATTAAGCTAAAGGTGACAAAAATAGTTGACAGAGAAGGGTAGACGAAGGTAAACTCATATTTGACGTTGAATTTGTGAAGCTCCATGGTGGGATGAAAACGTTCCTCCTTAAAAACTTGGAAGATCATTTCAGAAATGGCTCAGAAGTCGAGCAGAAACATGCAGGATGTTTATGTCCAGCTTCACAGCGATGACCCTCCTAAGCTCATGTTTCACTTCACTGCACAGAAGTCAGACGAGGTCGTCACCTTTTTCCAATGACCTGTTGCATCAGTTAGATCACAACCAGCTAGGTAGACATTCAAGCTACCTTTGCTCCCCTGGAGACTTGAATCAGGCATGTGTTTTTGTTTGCTCTGCGCTGTGTCTCTCAGAGCCATTTGGCTTGTTCTGCTTGGACACTTGCTTAATACTTAACAAAAACACTTTGAGCCACTTTTTGATCTGTCGAGACACTAAAAAAAACACATTTATGTGAAAATCCAAAAAATATTAAACTTTTTTTAAAAAAATCATTTTAAATTACATTTTTAAACTTGTATTAACTGAAGCATGTTGATCTTTTTCAATATTTTATTGGTTATTTATCCACTACTGTGTAGTTATGTTGTCTGACATGACATTTTAGGTCTTAAACAATCACTGTGCAGGATCTTTAAGCAGAATAAAATAAAAACATTATAAAAAACGTTATTATTAAACTGTTAAACTATTAGATATCCACTTAAATTGCTGAAAAACAAACCTTTAACTTCCTAGAAATCTTATAATTGTGTCACATTCATGTTGTTTGAACTTCCTCTAAGGAAGCTAAAGTACATAATCAGACATGAGGTATACTGTATGTCTTCCTTTCACTACAGCTTCCACTGAAATCAAAGGTTTTATTTGTTCAAAAACCTTATAGAATAAAAAAGTAGGGCAAACGTAAATGTTCTGAAAACATGCGAAGAAACTGATGCAAGAGTGTTTTTTTTTTTTACCAATGTGTCTCATGTGGTAATCAGAAAACTGCCACATTCAGAAAGGATTATAAAAAAGCAGGATTTTCAGGTTCCTTTTTTCCACCAGTTTCTGACAGACGTTGCACACACTAAAGCTGATTAGCTGTTCAGAAAGCCATTTTGTATGAATTTCTTCCAAGTCCAAGCAGTATGTGATGGATTAAAAGCAAACTGTGCCCTTTGATCCATAGTTATACATAACAATAGCCCACAGGGTTTTAATTATGAAATAAAAACAAAAAAATCATGGTGCAAGGACTCTGGTGTTTGTTCTGTGGTCACCCAGGGTCATATTTACTTTCAGTGATTGCCACAACACATGCGGTTTCCACATGTTTCTAACGATGGTTCTGTCTCCTCTCTGCTCTCGCTCTGCAGCCTGGGTCGGGGCCCTGGCCATGGGCATGATCTTCTTCTGCTCTCCTGTGGTCAGCATGTTCACGGACCACTTCGGCTGCAGGAAGACCGCTGTCTGTGGGGCGACAGTGGCTTTTATAGGGCTTCTCACAACATCATTTGCAAAGTAAGATGCCTATTGTTACAGTTGCATAGTCAGTGCATTTTTACACCTTTCTGCACTTAGACATACTGTACCAAGACTGATTGCACTTTAATTTAGTCAAAAATCAATAAAATGATAAAACATGTTAACATTAATAATGCTTCTTTATTTCACTCTGTTCACATTGCAACCGATGAAGACTTTTTAAGAGAAATACATTTTTGAGAGAAGAACATAAAAAGATATGTGCTGAGCTTTAGTTACTGGTAAGTTACAGCAAATGTCCAGCGGGGAAAGTCTCCTTAGCCAGCCAGAGAAACAAACTCTGCTCTTTATAAGTCACAATGAAAGCACTAATTTGGTCCAACCCAACAGACTTTTTTTTTCACTTTTGCCCATAAACTTGTAACTGTTGCAATATTTATGGATACTTCCCACTGGAAAACATATTTTATTAATAGTAGATAGCATTTTTGCGATTATTGTGCAGTTTTTCTTACAATTAAGCTTTTCTTCTTTGCTTTTGCAGCTCCCTAATCCTTCGCTACTTCACATATGGGATATTGTTCGGTTGTGGCTCTTCCTTTGCCTTCCAGCCGTCGTTAGTGATCCTAGGTCACTACTTCCGGCAGCGACTGGGCCTGGCCAACGGTGTGGTGACGGCCGGAGCCAGCCTCTTCTCCATGGGACTGCCAGTTCTTCTGGACAGATTGATTGGCCCTCTGGGTCTTAGCAGAACCTTCCAGATTCTCAGCCTCTTCATGCTGGTGCAGGCCCTGCTGGCATTAACATTCAAACCTTTACTTCCCACCGTGGGAGGCAAGGGCCCACCAGGGATGGGCCCCGGCCCTGCTGAAACCCAGGCCCAGGCCTCGGCTCAGGGGATGAGCAAGTGGAGCAAGGTCGTTGCTGGGGTTAGGAAGTACTTCAACCTGCGTGTGTTTCACATTGTGACGTATCGGGTGTGGGCGTTCGGAGTAGCAACAGCTGTGCTGGGATACTTTGTGCCATATATCCATCTGGTAAGAAAATCTCTCCTCAGTATTGTGTTCTGGTACCTTCAAGAGTTAACAGTAAAACATCAACTTTGGCTGTTTTGAAGTCTTAAACATGGTTTAGTTAAATACTGTGTCTTGTTTTCTTCAGGTTAACTTAAATATATTTTATGGGAATTTTATGTGATAGACTGACACAAAATATTCAAAATTTGTCAACTGGAAAACAGAGGAGGGATGGATGGTTTTTATGACGTGGTGTTCGTGCATGTTATATGTTTTTCATTATTATTGCGAATACATAAATATTTAGTCCAACTGAGTGTGTTGTTATAGTGATAATTAAAATGTCGAATCACTGCCAAATCAAAATGCGCTGTTCAGCTTTTTATGATGATAGCCGTTTAGATTTCATGATTGCAAAATGTGACCTTGAAATTTAGCTAATTTAATGTGAGATATTGAGGGATGTGAATGAACTGTAACGTTTCAACACAGAGGTTCGAAGTCGATCTCCCTCTATCCAGATGTCAGATGTTCCAGCTCCGGCCTCCCTCTGACCGGCCTGTTGTTTCAGGCCCGGGCCCAGATGTAAACACAGCCCCGGCCTTTGTATTGGCTCGACCACCTCAGGAAGCCTCTCCTGTATGGCCTCTCTGTGTCCCTAAACATGCTTATCCTATGGCCACTGAGGGATGTAGAGCTCTTCAAAGCAGAGCAAATATTTCACAAGAACCAGGAGTCTCAGGAAAGACTTCAGAGGGCGGTTTCATGTTTTGGGCCTGGTTTGGGGGGTTATGGCTAAAGGGGAGTGAGGGAATGTGATGTATATGTACCGGCTCTTCCTGTTCAGCTGTTCTAAAGGTCTGTTGATGAGAACATTTTGTTATTGTAAGGCCTTGATTTGGGGCTGGAGATGAACAATTTCTTCTTCCCACAGAATAGTTCTAGTTTTTTCTTCTTGTTGTAGGTGAAAAGTTGTGCAGAAGCCTGTGCAGCATATTAACGTTATGTTTAATTTCAGATCAACTTTGTGAAGGAAAAGTTCAAAGAGAATAAAAAGGAATGGGTGCTGCTGGTTTGCATCGGAGCGTCGTCGGGGGTGGGACGACTTGCCTTTGGAAAGATCGGAGACCTCATTCCTGGTCTAAGGAAGATCTACATGCAGGTGAGGCAGTTGTGGAATATGTGGGATGATGTTAGTACTTTGTGTTTCTATGAAAGCTGTAACATTATCTGCATTGCAAAAATATTAATTTAATTGAGCTTTTCCACATTTTAGGTCATTATAACAGGCTGCACCCTCGCGCCCACTTCAATGCATCGACTGTAAACCTAACTTTAAACTTTTGTGTAAACACCTGAGTAATAGATATCTGGAGCGCCTCTAAACTCTCTAATCAATGCTCTGCTTGTCAGTTTAGG
The DNA here is from genome assembly GCF_001444195.1 of Xiphophorus couchianus. NCBI lineage: Eukaryota > Metazoa > Chordata > Actinopteri > Cyprinodontiformes > Poeciliidae > Xiphophorus > Xiphophorus couchianus. The sequence continues at coordinate 13,848,675 of NC_040250.1, forward strand.
TGGATGCCTGTCTTGGTGGTTTGCATTTGTGCTTTACTCTTTCCACTTTCAGTTGATGAATTGAAGAAAGCTCGATCAGATTGTCAAACCTGGAAAAGAAACCTCGCCCTGCTGTAAACCTCTCCACCATTTTGTCCCCAACCTGTCTGCTGTCTTCCTTTGGACTAAATACAAATGCCTCTATTTTTACATTTTAATTGAAAACCATGCATCATTTTTCTTCCGCTCCACAACTATGTGCTACTTTGTGTTGATCTATCGTACATTAAGGTTCGTGTCCAAAAGGTGAAGAAGTTAAAATTATATCATTGGTTTTGGTAAAGATGATTTTTCAAATCTTATTCAAAATAATATTTTTTGCTGTGTAATGTTTTCACTTTCTACTAGTGTGGAAATTCAGTCTTTTAATTATAAGGATGATTTATTTATAATTTATGGTTCACAGGTTCATTTTACAAAATGCTTTCTCTACTAAGAGGTGAAGGAGCTTTACTGCTACCAGAGAATTACGTAGCTGCTTATTGGCACTGATTGTTCACTTCTAAGAAAACAGGAGGGGGCAAAGCACAACAGGCGGAAGCAAGAAGGGTTTATTTCTCCCTGGCGTATATACAGAGGAGCACAAAGTTTATGGACTGGCTCAATCTGACAGAATCATTTACAGACGTCATTTCATAATATTTACATTTACAAGAAGACCTGGGCTGAGAAATATTTATTCTAAGTGAATTCTCTCTGCTGTCTGTAAATATTTGACAGCAAAGAATAAAACATAAAAAGCATCTCCTATTTGATTCTCTTCTGCAGAGACCTGCCAGTTTCTTGTGAGTGTACAGTAGCTACAACCTTCTGTCATTCTCAGATGGCAGAAATTGGCCTAGATGTCCCTAGAATAGCCCAGGAACTGTTTCCAGTGTCACTGTCTACAGTGAAAAGGGTTTAACATGAACTCTGATTTAGAGGGTGCTGAACAAGAAAAAAATGCCCACACTAAAATAGACTCCTTCAACCACGAATGAAATTTGAGGCTGCCCACGTGAACAAGTCAAAGGTCTGCTGGAGAAACCGTTTGGTCAGAGGAGACAAACTGAGTTATTTGGCCAAAATGACTTGTCATATGTTTGGAAGAGTCACTGGGAAGCTTTAAAACTCAATAAGACCTTAACTGTCTAGCATGGTGGTGGTAGTATCAACCTGTGGGACTGTTTTGCTGCCTGTTCTGCTCAAAAAGATGACCTCCAAATTCTTTCTCTACTCCTCAAATTATGACAACATGACACTGACCCCAAACACATCAAAGCTGTTTTCAGACTGAATGAAGCAGGTACTGCATGTATTACATTTCTGGAATGGCACCTTTTTAAAAAATGGCAAAGAATTCATAAAAACTGCCTTTTTTCCAACAAATCAACCCATTTAAATTAACTTTACCACTGCTGATGAACAGAGTAGTCACAGGTCTTTGTTGATAGGTACACAAATGGGTAGTTATGTTTAATGTTGCTGTATTTATTTACTTAAGCCTGCATTTACAATGTTGAGACTACAAATTAATAATCAGATAGACAATTAAAATAATAATAAATAAAGCAAGTGTTATTTGTAAAATGTGTTAAAGTTGAGTCACATTTTCCTATCACTTCTAATAAAGAAAAGTGACATTTAATCATAAAAATATATCTTTAAAGCCTCATTATCATTTGTAGCCATTCTGTCGGTATGTAAATTATATTTTAATTTGGTTAGAAATAGTGTGTAAATTATAATGAGCAGGGTAAGATTGTAAAGTTGGACAGCCTCGATATGTTTTTATCCACTGCTGAACCCTTCTTAGAGCGTCTTGCCTGTGACTATGAAGGGTTTACAGTAACACTTTTAGCTCATAGTGAATACACGCAACCTCTCCTTCTCTCTTCACAGTATTATTGTCACAGACCTGGAGCTTACTTGAATTAGGCGGTATTAAGTGACTGGAGGAATCTGAGCTAACTAATGCTTAAAGCGCTGATAAAAATACCACAGAGCCTTCAGACCTCATGATGTGGTTCAGAGATTTCCTCAGATTTGGATTTCTTTATCGCAGATTATTTCCCACAGAACAAAGAGCTTTACCAAGAGAGTTAGTTATTATAAATTTTCTCTTCCAGGTGGCGTCCTTCATGGCCCTGGGCCTCATGTCCATGATGATTCCTCAGTGCGCGGTGTTCGAGGCGCTGGTGGTGGTGTGTGTGTTCCTGGGGCTTTGTGATGGTTGCTTCCTCACTATGATGGCTCCCATCGCCTTCGAGCTGGTTGGCCCCATGCAGGCCTCTCAAGCCATAGGTTACCTTCTGGGCCTTATGTCCCTCCCAATGACGGCAGGTCCACCAATTGCAGGTGCGAGTCGTTATTTCTTTATTTCACTTCTGAGTGGTAACATGTGTTCTATAAGGAATGCATTGTTGCAAAACCTAAGCTGACTGCTGTTTACAGGAAAAACTTCCACACAAGGGAAGACAATATGTGGGAAGTAAAGGTAAAGTGGGACAAATGCCTTGCTGCTTATACAATGGTTTGCATTTATAGGCGTTTGGGACTGAGGCCAGCTGCAGGCTTCTCAAAGGATTTGTGTTGAGGTTAAAAGCACAAACAAGGTCGGAAGTCAGTCCTTTACCGCCATAAGATAAGATGCTCCTCTTATGGTTCCTGAAATTATAACCACTAAAAACTAATTTGATGACTCAGATGTGGTTTTACTCTGTCTTGCAGGTCTCTAGGTTCAGATACAGATTTTACTTTCTGCTTTAGCACATAACTCAGTTATTAAGTCGGACTTCAGATGATAAACCATGTTATGTAAAATTTCGTTGTAACTTTACAGCAAAATAATGATGTAAATTCTAAAAGCTTTGACTGCAATTTAAATGCAGATGTTCTAATAGGACAGAAATTTATTCAATAGTTACTTTAGTTACTTGGAACCATCTTAAATGATTCTCCGTTGCTTAAATACACACAGTGTCCCTCTGTTCTGCTGAAATAAAAGGTCCGGCTTGACAAGGATCCAGTCTGAATGAGGACAATTATTGCACCGAAACGTTTAAATGTTGTTCCGCTCTGTTGTCCAGGTTACCCATTCTCTATTCACTCATGGACCCGATTACACCATTGATACAGTGCTGAACCTTTTTGTGCAGAAGAGCAAGCCAGCAAAAAAGCTGCTGAAGTTCTACTTAAAGTTTGCTGACAAACGACCGGGCCTCATTTTTACGGTCTACCTCTCTGAGCTTGGATGCGTTTGGAACAGACCGATCTTGTCAAAAAGCTGTCTGACAAATCCATATTCAAGATATCATAAATAGGAAAGAAAAGTGGATGCTGCGGGTTAAACAAGACGATGCACAATTTCACACTTTGACTTGATGGGAGAATAATGTGCCTTGCATGAACCAAGAGTTTTTGACATCCTGTTACTCCTCGTAGCAACGCAGCTGAAACTGAGTCAGATTGAATCTGTGAATGTCAACTTTGCAAATCTCGCCAGAGATGTTCATTTTTGGGCTTTGACTGGGCCATTCCAACACATAGTTATCTCTAAATCAGTTGTCCTCAAACTGCGATGAAACAAAAATCATGTTTCATTTTAATCCCATCTTACCGAATCACCTTCTTCCACATATTTGCTGAGTTCAATAAGTGACTTGTAGTAAACCCTTATTCTTCAAAGAGTAATTGTGGATGTTGATTCTGTCAGCAGGAAGGATCTCTGGTAGCAGTCAGTCTTGCAACAAATCAGAAGAAGCTTCTGACTGAAGGCACTTTTGTTACTCATGACATGTTAACTCAATTTCTGGGCAGTAGAGACAATGTTTCACAGTAGCTTGTCTTGGATGACACCATCAGTTGTTAGCAAATACTGCTAATCCACCTAATTTGCTTTTGCCTCTTTAAATCTCTGTCTAGCTGTAGAGATTTAAAGAGGATTTCTTTTGGCTTTGCTTCAACAATGGCTTTCTATTTCCTTCTCTGCCATAATAGCATAAGTAAAAGTTATGCTGTTGACAGATTCTCACATCTGAGCAGAGTATCTCTGCAGCTGTGACGCATCCTTTCCATTTATAGATGATAGGTTGAACAATGCTCCTTGAAACAGTCAAAACTTTGTTCTGTAACTTAATTTTAATCTTCAGGGTGTTGCTTGCTCATTGGAGTTATATATCCAACCTCACAGAAATTCACAGGACAACTGGATTTAGAATGAGATTAAGTTAGCCATTATAAGCTACGCAAACATTTAAGGGGTATTTATAGATTTCCAAGAGCATATGTGGAAAAAATTAGCAACAAATAGCTCAAAATAAGCCTGCAAGTCTTCCTACCCCAAAACTTTAAAAATGTTTCCTTACTAATTTGAGTAAACAATGTTTAATATTCGTTTGTGGATCTATTCACAGGTCTTCTTCATGGCTACTTTGGCAACTACACAGTAGCTTTCTCCCTGGCTGGGGTACCTCCTATGATTGGGGGCGTGGTGCTGTTTTTTGTGCCCCTGATCCACCGCAGGATCCAGCGAAACCAAGAGTCGTCTGAGGAGAAGTTGACGACTGTCCACATGTTGCCCACCACCCCACCTGCTGGGGAACCCAAGAGCTGCTCCAACGGAGACATCCTGCCTGGTTACACAGACGTAGAGACACACATCTGAGTCACGTCTTACAAAGGTAACATCCTGTTTAAACCCGCAAGTGTTAATAAGAAGCTTTTTCTTTCTTTTTTTTTTTTTTTTACAGTATTTGTTTGTCATTTTTGGTTTTCTGTTTGTATTTACAGGGATTCAGCCCACCAGCACTTTTTCCATCCCTTGAATCGCCTGTATCTTTCACAGAAGTCTCACCTTTGGACTTCATTTCTGGTTTACCTATAATCTCTAACCCTTCCAAATCTCTGCCGGTTGTTTGCTTTTTTTGTTGTTGTGCAAAGCAAAGTTCAGAAGCGCACGCCAGCTAGAACCAGCATGGAGGGCCAGAAGATGGGGGTTCAGCGCTGGATGAATGCAACAAATTGTCAACGAGAAGAGTTTTCTCATCAAAACTGTGTAAAAACACACAAACCTCCAAGGAGGAGGGAGAGAAGAGAGATCAGCAGTAGATTCTTCTGCATCATTTATCTTACAATCATTTTATTTTTTTAGTTTTTTAAATAAATTCATTCTTAACATGAAAAGCTAGACGAGAGATGCATTTTCTATGCAATTTCTGCAGTTTCTATGTATTGAACCTCACACGTTTATGTTAAGAGCTCATCCATTTTATTTAGTTTGCGTTTCCTAAACAGTCTTACCTTCATGGGTTTAGAGTTTATTCTGCAGCTTCTGCTTTCTTTCCAAACCACCTGAAAATGGGCTATTCCTCTCACAGATGAGCCACTAAACACAATCACCTCGAATTAGCTGCAGACAACTTTTAGGTCCTGACCTTTATGCTGTAGGAACAGGTGGGGTCAGAATCGCTCTGCGATCAGGACTGTTTGTTTCCTGAAACCGTCCTCTTTCAGGAGACAGATGTGTAGATCTGGCAGCTGGTAGTATGTTACATGTTTTTTTTTTTTTTTCGGTTCTCTCTTTTCAATTTTGATCCGTTCCTCGTCACTGCATGGGTACAAGTTTGGTTTTACAGTCAAATGTATAATAGGCTGAGCATATTATTGATATCTAATCATCAAACCTTCCGTTGTGCTACCTTTTCTACGTTTAATAAGGTGCTAGATAAATCTGCTTTCACTATGTTTCTGATAGCTTTGAAAAATAATCAGCTGTTACTTTATTTTGCTGTTTTAGTGGAAAGGAACTCAATTATGGAGTAGTTAAGAGAGATCTAGTATTCCTTCAATAACCTTTTTTATTTTAAATACATACAATACGTTGGAATAATGTAAAAGTTGAAACATTTTCTTTTTTTAAATGTGTGTTACTGTTCGTGCACACACAAGGTTAATTACCAATAGACAGCTGAGCTACCATAATGTAACATTGATAGATCAGTAAATAACACTAATCTCCTGTTGTGGGACTTTTCAGTGCTTTTATAAACGTACGATTACTCAACTCTGACTTTTAAACAGCATATATAATAATTTTACACTTATTCCTTTTCAGCTGTGTTATCACTTGTAGCTTTTAATGGCTAAATTCATTGTTATGACCGAAATAGAGAAATAATATAGAGAAAAGAAAAAATAAAAACAAGAGAAAAATCAAATTGGAGCCAAAAGTTACCAAAGACTGATAATGTTACTTCTGCAACCAAACTGGCATTGAAACAAACAATATCCACTCCAGACAGTAGAACGGTATCCTGAGATACTCATTAAACCGTCACCTTATGAAGGGATTCTAAAGCTCCCTCTACCTGTAACCTGCAGGTAAAAAACTGTCATTTTAAACACTAAAATATTTCTTGCATATTTAAATTTTTCTTCTGGTTCTGACCAGTCTAGTTACTGCAATGCCAGCGGTCACCTGCGTACGTTATATTAGCAAACCATGTGGTTTAATTTCTGAATAATTATATTTTACTGATTTTCTTTCTTTTCTATATTTAGGAGTTTTTATATTTTATGCTTCTAAAATATAAAATATGCCCTTTAGGCAGTCAAAGGAAGAATAGCAGGTGGTGTCATGTCAGAGCAAATATCAGCTCACACAATCCTGTCAATATTAATTTTGAATAAGAAATATGTTAGAACATATAATAGTCTAAGAACAAAACATGATGTACCTTCTTTTCAGAAGTGACTCCATAACTCTGCAGAAATGTCCTGAACGTAACAAAACAGGGTTTTTTGTTTGTTTTTGCCCAAATTCTGCACATCTAAATGTGATTCCAGATTGTCTGAAAGGAAAAACCGTCGTCCACAAAAAGTTCTGATCCACTGCAGTGTTACTCATTAGTTTTAAGGTTGAGGCTGGTTGTGCCAGCTGATTATTTTGATTGCAGACTTCTTGAATTGACGTTGCCAAACGAGACAAGCTTGGGCTGTTTCTTAGATAATTGCGTTAATTTGCTGCTTTTCATTTGACTCAGTGGAGGGCACAGAGTATTGTTGAGGCAGTAATGAAACACAACATCACACCCCTGACAATCCTAACGGGGCAGTTTGCAGTTATTTCTCTCACTGGGACCACCTGCTTCTGCTGCACTGTAGACTAGAAGCAACGCTGCACTACTCAAGCATTATGATCGGATAGAAACAGAAACAGCAAAAGGTGAAGTGGGGAAAAGGGAAAGCTGTGGTGCTTAGCTAACTTTCCCTCTTTGTTTAGATGTTTTTACCATCAGGTCTGCTGCTGTGCTGTAACAGTGTGCAGCCTGAAAGTTACACAAACCTTCTCTTGAGAGGTTTCCTGCTGGCTTCGCCAGACGACCGACGGTTCCTGAACACTTATACCTCAGTAATCAAATGTTCCTCCGCAGTCCAGTTGAATATCATGCTGACATTCTCCATTTGTGGTATTTTTCTGTTTGTGTGTTGTATTTCTGTTTTGTGTGAACCACAGTTCTACCAATTGCCGTTCATTGATCATGCCAACATTTACTTTCAACGTTTTTGTTCTGCCTCTTGACTTTCCCTTTATTAGCTCTTGGCTTTTACTTTTATGCTCACAGTTTAAATGTCCCTGCTATGCGTCTGTAGGATGGTCTTTTTTATGTCCTTTTGCTAAAGAAACATTTAGATAAATGTCAAATATCCTTAAATTAATCAATAGAAACACTTGACTGTAAAGACAGGAGATCAGAAACACCAGTTTGACTACATTTTTAAGCTTTGGGGTTCATTTAAACTGAGTTGCCGACAAGTTTTTTAAAGTTTTGTGGTTAAACAAAATTGCAAAAGATGCTGCCTATAAAAGCTGCATGGGAACTGCATAAGTGAACAAATGCCCTTTGCAGATTTTGTTTTTTTTGTTTCGATTGTGTGAAATATTTTTATTGAAATAAATACAGAAGCGTGTTTATATTTAGCTCCTGCACTGAAGCAAAAATATTCAATTATGTTGGAATTAAACATTGCACTTAGTTATTCCTGTAAGTAAAGGAGGGCCCAATGTCGCTACAGCCACACATTGAGGGAAACGTTTAGGGGTGTAAAAGTTGTAAAAGGGCCAAATCTTCTGGCAGCCATAAAGTAGGACATTGATGTGAAACCAGCTGCCATTTAATAGCTTGTATAGATTCTGTTTATATATGGTCTGAGTGGTTATTGTTTGCCCTGTTTTATAATGACTTTGTCGTCACTTTGTTAGTCGTCAGCTTTCACCTCTGTCTTTTTACACAAGTCGTTTCTTGTTTAGTCACTTGGACTAAAACCAAGTGGTGAAGCGTTAACCTGTGAAAACCCTTGAATGGAAATCTGCCTTACATTAACCGTGTCATTAGCAGGTGGCCAAGCTGCACACCAGAACAGGATTTGCTTTTAACTTTGAAGAATCCCTGCATGTCCCCGCTTAAAAGTAATCAAACTTCACTTTCACTTAGCTTCTAGAACCAACCAGGTGCTCCTTTTTTTTATCAACTACTGTAGATTTAAAACAGGAAACGGAGCTGATTCGATGTAATTCGTAATGGTTTTGAGTTATGATTTGTTGCTGTTTGCATTGAAAGTGCTGGCAGGAGATTTGCTGTGCTGGCTTATCTGTGAAGATTAGAGCTAATATATAATGGTGAAGGAACGAAGTGGATGTAGAGTGATAGAAAGCATTTGGATGGGCGAAGGTGTGTGTGAGTTTAGTTTGCCAAAGTTCTTTTGTCTATGCAGCATCACTTGTCCTGTTACTCTGACTGTTGAATTCTGAATACACCAGACTCCTGACGATACAGTGCCTTAAAACTGTGTTCATGCTCTTGCACTTTGTCACATTACAACCACAAACATCAGTGCATTTTATTGTTTTATGTGACAGACCAACACAAAGTGGTGTATAGACTAGAGCTGCAGGTGTTTATTGTGATATCACTACCAGAGACCACTGTCCATTTTCTTAGCAAAATAGCTCAAGCTTAGTCAGATTACATGTAGAACGTTTGCAGAAGTCATTTCTCAAGTCTTGGCACTAATTCTCAATTGGATTTAACTCAAGCTTTGATTAGGCCATTCTAACAAAAGATGGTGGCTTAATCATCCAGTCAGAGCGACAATGAAATGGTCAAATTCATAGTTACTTTCCAGATGTGAATCTCAAATCTTTCCCAGCCTCTTAACAATTGTTCCTCCATGGGGATGTTTGTGTTCATCCCACAGCATGTTGCTGCCATCACCATGTTTCACACTGACATGGGTGTGTTTGTTGTTTGAAACATTCAAACAAATGTTTATGTTTTCATCTAAACCATAGATGTTTAGGCCCATTCATTTGATCCACATCTTCAACCAGCTTCCCTGTTCCTGCCGATAGCATCCCCACAACATGATGCTGCCACCACCGTGTTACACCTGTGGCATAGTGTGTCTTTTTCTGTTCTGTCAGGTTTGATGTATGGCCGTGTCTTGGTAGGCTTCACAGTTGTGCCATACTACTTCAAGGTCCTGGTGGAGTCTGTTTGCTTATTTGGTAACTTTTGGTTGGACTGAACCTCATGTAGTATCAGAGTAAAAAGACGTTAAACCACAATTTTCATATTTTTTGCAACTTTTCCAGTCTGTCGGTCTGTTGCATAAAGTCCCACTGAAATACATTGAGGTTTGTGGTTGAAACAAAAATAAATGCGGAAAGGTTCAAGGAGCCAGAATACTTTTGCAAAGCACTGTAAATGTTTATTCAGCATCGAAAGCTACGAGCTGCAGTAGATACTCACAGCGAGGCCTCTTGTGTTTCACTTTAATGAGCACCAAACACTAATACTAGTTTTTATAATAGTTTTGAACATGTGTTTTTCTAATTAATAACTACCCAGGCTTCCTTTCTTTGTATTTCTTTAAAGTCACTCTTTTTACCTGCAGACTGCCCAGCCACACAGTCTGCAGTTTGAAGCCTCGGTGTGGGAGGTATAATTCATGCTCCGTTTGACATGTGACAAGGTAAAACCTCCCTAGGGCAAAATCCCCAGTTGTTGCAACGCTCTGGAATTCATGCTAAACAGGTCGGGTGAACTTGAAAAAGTTTGAGCTGTATGTTTAAGCAATTCATCTGTTCTTCTTATTTAAAAGCGGCCAGAAGGAAGAAGCTGGCCTCTTAAGTTTCATCTCATTATCGGACTCACCGGCTTGAAGTGAGTCTAGACTTTTTGTAACACCCCGGTCTTGTTATTCTGCCGTGCAGCGGGCCATTCCCCTGGACTCCTCTGACCTCAGTCTGCTTTACGTTCTAACTGGTGTGCTTTACCTCACTTCCAAACCACACAAACACCTGAAACCGATAGCTGAAGGACCGATTGTTAGAAATCTGAGCCATGATACACAACATGTCTGCACTTCATAGACTGACGGACTTCCAGCAAGAATACTCTGGTGTATTTTTGCCAGTAAAGATCTGAATTTCTGAATACCATGTGAACCTTTCTGTGTTTTTCATATGTACCAGAAACTACAAACTTTTTATATGTGTGTTGCCATTATTCCAGCTGTAGATATGTTTTCACAGTTACCGTTTGGTTTTGCTGGTCATTGTTGTTTATGGTCCTACGTTCATGTTCAGCCCAGGCCTTCCCGCAGCCTTACATGTTGAAATATGCAGAGACTTTCAGTGCAGAAGTCTGTCAAGCTTTCTTTCTCTGTAAACTCCAGCAGGTTGCTGAAACTAAGCCTCTTTTGCCTCTCCGCACTTTGCAAAGCTGCAAGCTTCTGTCCCACACCAGCTCTACCGTTTCATCTTTTTGTTTAATCCAATGTACAACATGATCTATCTAACATGGTCAGTAAGCACATTAGATTGGGAATTTAAGTCATGCTGCTAGGAAAATTTGTCTTTGTGTTTTGTTATAATTTTGAATCCTCATCAAAAGAGTCACATTTTTTTTTCTATTAAACTTTCAATAAAGTGTAAAATTGAATCTTCTGTTGTAAATTCTTTGTTTTCATGTGTCATTCAGATGAGAAGGTTTATTATCCATAACTACAGTGCATCTGGAAAGTATGCACACCTTTTTTATTAAAGGGGAGGTATTATGTATTTCCGAGGCACATGGTGCCATTTTCCAGCACAATCAAGAAAATATATTACATTATATCATATACCTACAGTTGTTATAAAAATCCTGTGTATATCAAACATGACTTAAAAGAAACTTGACTTTGCAATTAACGCCTTAAAATTGGGCCTCTGTGTCTTTAAGAAGCTCCTCTTTCCGACACTCCGCCTTCTGCACGTCATCACAACGTTTCTCCATTAAGCCTTTAGCAACGTTCTTAGGAGCATTGGACTCAGTAGCTTGTATATCAAGATCAACAGGCTCACAGTTCCACCTGGTGTTTGATAATTGCTGCTGCTGCTAGTCTGGAGGACCCTGGAGACTTCAGCTCCAGGAGGAACTTGTGGAAAAGACCTCACTCAGTCTCTCCCCAAGCATTTTGCACATCCGAATGGCTTGCATGGGAGATTCAAGAGTTTCTGAAACACACGATATCAACTTTCTGGGTATGTTTTGATGAGGGAATAACCTTGTTACATGATATAAAGCTAAAAGAAAGTTTGATTTTGCATACCTCCCTTTGGTTCACAAAATACTTCATAATGAGAAAGTGGAACAGTTTGAAACGTTTACCCAACAAAAACAAAGAAAAACATACATTTTCACAGTCTTTACAAAATACTTTGTTTAAGCTGCTTTGGTAGCAGTTAAAGCCTGGTCTTTGCCACAAATGTCAATCATCCACCTGTTCTTTCCAGAACCTGTCCTGGTCCATTAGGTTGCATGTAGAGCATTACCGCATTGTAAATTTCAGATCACCAGAAATGTTCATTCGGGTTAAAGTTTTGGGTTCTACCATAAAACGATGTTGGATCTTGTCTGGTTTCGTCCAGACATGAAGCCATGAAGTTTGGCATCCAGACCAAAGTGTTCAGTTTCCCGTTCATCAAACCAGACAGTTTAGTTTCTCTTTGAAAACCTCCAGGTCATTCGCTTATTACCGGGACGAGCGCTTCCGTCTGACTACTCTGCAATTCAGGCTTAATTGGTGAATTGGTGCAGAAATGGTTGTCCTTCCGGAAAATTCTCCTCTTTCCACACAGCAACGTTGGTTCTCTGTGAGGACGACAGAAAACTATAGGTGAGTCTTTCCACATCATGTCCAGCCACCTGAATATGCCACAGGTGGGCTCAAGTCAAGTTTGAATCAGTGGACATTGCTCAAGTTTTAGTGTTTTAATCCATTGTCAAAGGCTGTGAAAACATACAATATGTATAATACGTGAGATTTTTGTTTTCTGTTTTTAATAAAATGACTAAATTATCAGATTTTCTCTTGTAGAAGTCAATGCAATCCCTTCGGAAATAAGGCTGCAACATAAAACATGAAAAGGTTAAGTGCTCTAATTGTTTTCAGGAACAACTTAAACATTTTTCCAAAGACTAATTCAAACTTCTGCTCTACTTCAGATACATGGATGTGCGTTCAGATGTATAATCTGCTCATTACCACTACAGTAACATGGCTGAGTTCATTCAGGCCTTAATTCCTTCCTCAACTTCTGGTTCCCCTCAGCGTTTCACACCCAGGCGTCCAATCCTATTGACTTGTGGAGAGCACGCCTCAGTGCATCGGCTCCTGGAAGCAGAGCTCTTCATGTACACACAGGCGGCTATTGTACACGACTCACAAGTAAGGAACAAGGAGCCTAGAAAAGAAAGTTTACAGCAAACATATAAAATCTGTGTTTTTGAAGCCTGTGTATTTAAAGTTCAACGATTGTTCCTTTGCTACACTTTCCTCCTCTACTTTGAAGAAACTTCTGTTGCCTTACATAATTAATTATATGTGTCAACTGTTGCTGCAGATTAAAGTTTAAAATGCTAAACATGATTAAAAATGTAGCTAGTGGAGTTTAAAATGTTAGACTTGGGACCTTCAAAAGTCAGTGTGAAGCATTGTCTCCTGTTTCAAATGCCACTGATTTGTTCTTAGGTTCATTTATCATTTTAACAAGTCAGTTGATAAAATGCCAAGAAAACATGTCCATTTTTAATTAAGAGAAAGTAATGAGCAATTGTCACTAAACAGTTCTACTGAAGTTCTCATATTATACTTTATTTGTCTTTCTTCAAAAAAGATATGTTTCCGCTTATGAATGCAGAACAAGTACATGTATTCTTAATTTTAAAAATAAATATTCTATATGAGTGTTGTTTTTAAGCTGCAGGCCTAGAGTTTTCCTAACAAATTTTTTTAAAAGAGTCAGGTTTCTGTAATACTCCTGAATGTCCAGTAGGGGTCATTCCTTTCTTTTTTTTTTTTTTTTGAAGATTTTGTACTTTAAGTTGTCCAAGGTGAAAACAAAACAAAATCTGCCGATTACATTTGTGCTACTGCTTATCTATAATTTAACAAGTAAATTACTTATATTTAGGAAATTAACAAAGTACCCTATTTCTGTTAAATAGCGTCTTGCTAGTTTTCTGGCACATAATAATGATGTACTAATTCATATTTTATATCACACTGAAGAAAATGAGAAAAAAACAACCTTAAATTCATTCTGTGGCTGAAAAAAAAATCCTACGTTAAGAAAAATATATACATTTTCTTAAAATGCACATCCACAGCATAATGCTTATAGACTCTCCTGCTGTCGTTGCTTTATTGTATTTTCCATTATCCGGGAACTACCTCTCTTTTGGTCGTCCATTTGGCCAAATGTTGTGCATCATTATGCTACTGAAAGAAGCAGCAATTACACAGTTTGTTTTTTTACCCAGATTTTACTGTATTCAGGTATTTAGAGGTTGCAATGCAATGCTTTCTAACAATGTTTCAATGGTCTTTTGAAGAGAAACAGACCCACAGCATTACAGATCCTCCGACGGACTTAACAGTGGCCATGAGGTGTTTTTTTAAATTCTCATTTAGTCTCATTTGACCAGACCACATGAATTTAGTTAAAATCCCTGTAGCATTGTTCAGCTCCACATGTTTATCCCGGCATGCCTCTCAAACATCTGGTTGCAATGTAGCATCTGGACTCGGTGACCTCAACATGCCACTATTTTCTGCATTCTCTATCAATGACCTGAATCCAACTTATGATTCACGTCTATTAGATTTCATCAGGATCTTATGTAATTTCCACATTTATCACAAGTCCTTTTTTTTGTATGCTGTTGAATTTCATGTAAAACTACAAAGTTTCTATTTCTAGGGGTTTTTTTAAAGTTAACTGGTGTCGTCACTGCGGAAACTCAGAGAATCAGTCATGAACCATCTCGAGTCTTTCTAATCGGAAAACATAAAAAATACAAGAATGATTCATCTTTTATGCTGAAAGCTCATTTGTTGCAAATTCTAAAAGTACTCTTTCAGTTGCAGAGTTTTGTTTCCTGAAAACAACACGTCAGCATTTAACTTTAAAGAGCAGTGGGAGGCAGATAAAATGAAATTTTGACATCTACCACATTGCTGATGCAGGAAGTGATGAAAGGCATTTTGAACAACTTCCTCACATTATTTTTCATGATTTCATTTCATGCCAAACAGCACTTAGAGAAGAAGAATTTTTCTTAACCTCTGGTTAAACAGCTCAGTGTGGAAATCAGGTACAAATTCACAAACCAGAGTCCCTGAAGCATCGCCTCATCGACTGATCATGCTTGGAAAGTTAAGAGTTGCACCAAAAAAGAAACGAACAGATGACAACAGAGCCTAAATTCTTCAGACCAGCACCTTTACAATTGGAAATATTTGAATAAGATTTTCTGGTAAAGCCACGTCCTTCCAACTGTTTACTGCCACCCAAGTGAATCAAGTGTAACACCTCAGCGTTAATTGTCCATTTCTGCTAATACCAATTAGAAGAAGAAGAAAGCGGAAGCTGAATTTCTTAAGAAACATTTGTGGTGTATTGTGATGTTCTCTGGTAAGCCACACACTTACTGAAACTTAAACATTTCCATAGAAATAATTTTGTATTCTTAGGAAATCAGTGACCACTAAGGAGTATAATTGCTGAGCAAGAAACATGTGGTTGGCTGATTAGTAAGAGGGTGCAGCTGTGACAGAAGGCAAAGCTGGCAGGCTGAGGGAAAGCAGGAAGCTGAAAGGATATTAATAATTATCCTTTCAGATTCCTTTGATTCCTCTAATCAAAGGAATGTAAATTCAAATGCATGAGGTACAGAAGACAAGAATAATATTAAGAAAAAAAAACATGAACAATTAACTATTAAAGTGATTTATAGATTAGGGGTCTGCAACCTTTACAGTTTAAAGAGCCATTTCTGTCCTCAGTGAAGCCAAATAAAACTCATAGAGCCGGGAATGTGCTGTCATTTTTAAAGAAACGCCATCAAATTTCTATTTTTACATATTAAAATAAAGAAAAACAAACTTTAGCATTTTTGTGTACAGGAGGTTGATATTTTTTATTTTAGAATACTGTGTCCAGAAAATAAAACAAAAAACTAATTTTCCAACCTAATAGAAAGAAAACTAAAATTAAATTATGTTGCTGTTCATTTTAGTATCACTCTGTAGTGGAAACTGAGTCAAATTACTCCTTGATAAAACTCTTCCTCTTACTAACTGAAGTTAGTAAGAGCCGTTAAGGAAGGACCAAAGAGCCTCTTGCTGCAGGTTGCAGACCTCTGCTCTAGACAATAATGAACACATAAAAATGAACACAATATGGATACACTATGAACATATAAACAACCCACAAGAAAAAAGGATCAAACTAAAACAAAACCCAAATACTTACAGAATGTGAGAATTACTAAATTAAAGATATGTTGGCCTACTGTTGAGCTTAATATACGGTACGCTATGTGACACAGTCTGCCTTGTAAATATACCCTAAACTCTTGAAAAGAGTTTTCTTAACATTCTTTCAACGCTGTGTTTATTGCACCTTGTTTTTAAACCAAACCTTTTACTTCCACTCAACTTTCTATTAATATGCTTATCTACAGTTGTCCTTGAACTGCAAGTAGCCTTGACAGTGACAGCTTTGTGATCCAGTTGATATGTGTTGGACGGCTGTCAGATCAGCTGTGGTCTCCGTTCCTGTTAAATGAATGATTAAAAATCATGTTAAATTCATTTTACTGATCTTAATCAAGACTTCAACTTTCCTCAGTTTTTGTTAGCAATAAGCTACATCAGTAACAGTAACAGAAATAAAAGCATGAAATGTATTAAATTTTGTGTAATTAATACAAATTTCCTATTTTAATTTGAACAATTTTTTAAAAGTACATTTTAAATATGGATATAAAGGAACGCATGGTTTTTTGAACATTTGCTGTTAATTTTAGCAACATTACAGTGACAGTAGTTTAATCGGTTTGTTACAGTACAAATGCACACCACACTGATCAGATGTGGTAAATGTAGGGAAGCTAAAGCATGCCAATGCATTTCCAATGCTGTGTAATGAAAATTATGTAATTACCAGTGTTAAAATGTGAGACTGGTCTATTTTTGTTGTTGCTGCTGCTTTCACACGCTGGGAGCAGCAGCGCGGCACCCAATAAGTGGTCACATCTGGGCGACAGCCTCTGCTTTGCTCTGATTTATCTGCTTTCCTTCTTGTGCCACAGCCATCGATGAATACAGATGCTGTTTGTGTTTTTGAGAGCAGTCTGTGTTTTCAGAGAGATAAAGCGTGACAACCAGGTACAATGTGCTCCTGCCACATGCCCGCCGACGCAGGTCCTGTCTGCTCTTAACCTCCAAACTAAACACAACACCTCCCGCCTGCCTGGAAACTTCCTGACAGATAATGAGGTGACACATTTTGGTCAGGTCTTATGGTACAAACACTCTCACACACCGTATCGATCCGACCAGTTGCCTTCCAGTCCCTCAGCCCAATTATTGTGTCTGTGAACAAACTCGTACTTCCTCTGGGCAACAGAACTGCATAGTTTAACTTATAACAGAACAATGTTGGAGCTCAACCGTCTCATTGTTTCTGCCAGGAGGGCCTCTCGGAGGTGGATAAGAAAAAACATTTCAGGACTGAATGAAGAGGCTGGGAACAAAAGATTAAAAACATGAGAAGGCTTCTGGCAAGAAGAAAAGAAAAACGAAAATAAGCAGTGGTGTGCAGGTGATTAAGTGGGGAAAAAAGAGCAACTTGTGCCACAAGTGGGATTTTGTTTTTTACAGGAACAGGTATAGCATAATATCTCTAAATCTATTTAAAAACAGTAGCCGTATGTTATTGTTTGGTGACAGAGAGTGCACTACTAAAAAAACAAAAAAAGATTTCAGAAGGGTTCTTTTTTGTGCAGAAGAAACACAGCAGGTACTCTAGCACCTCCTAGTGTCTATCTGTGTAAGTTTCTGACAATAAATGCCTGACACATGTTGAAGGTGTCATGGAACTCATAGTTTAATATCTCAAATAAAGCAGAAAAAATACAACTTTCCCAATGATACACAAGTTAGTCAACAGAAAACAGCAATCTAAGTCTGAAATATTTACACCTGCTTACATTCAAAATGTTTTTTTAGCACAATCAAAATCAAGTGTTCCATAAACATCTACTTCCCTATGAACTTAGCATAATGTGCTCTTCATCAAATATCACAGTGTCAAAAAGAAAACAAGTGAAAATGTAAACAATGTTCTGACTACAGAGGGAACAGCTTCAAATTGTAACTTAAGTGCGCTACATTATCTCATTCTTCAGCAAAATCCACAGAAAAAAAAAGGTCCAGTTAAATCCAAAAAACTGCTGCTGCTGGCGCCGGTGTTCACTGCCGAGGCAGTTCGACCCCCCGCTGGGTGTCACAGCCCAACACCTCCAGGCGGAGGGCGATGTCGTTGACCCAGCCCCGTGGATGGATACGGAGGTAGCGGGCGAACAAAGGAGGCTCGAAAACTGTGAAAACTTCCTCATCCGGATCGTTGTTGCCTGTGAAGATCTGATGAGGAAAGGGAAGAGCAAGAAGTCAGGAAACAGCACAGAAAGATGGCATTTATCATGTCAGTGCATGCAGTTCCTCAGAAAAATACTCTCAGCTCTTGAAGTTTCTCTCATTTTGTCTCATTAGAGACACAGAACAGAAAAACATAAAACAGTGCATCACTGTGAAACTGAAGGAAAATGATGAAGCTGCACATTGTTTTCAGCCACCCTGAGTCAATGTTTGTAACACTCAGTTTATGCCTCCATATGCTCTACTGTTCAAACCACCCTACAGACGCACCTTCTGCTTCTTCAACCTCGTACTTCAGCAGAGTCTGTACCAATTAAAGTTGGCAGGTGAATGACTTTCACCCAACAACTTTAGGTTTGTATTTTTGCTCCATTGGGTAAAAGAGAAGAGCTTTATTGTAGCAAGCAGAGTTTGCGTCACACCAAATGCTGCTTTTAGATCTGTTTTCTGTGTAGCTTTAGTCACACCAGGACTCAAAACTGGAAAATTTCTGGAATGTGTTTTAACTCAAACTTTTGCGTGACAGAAAAGTCCTGCAAGAAAGCAGAAAATATGTACATAGAATATACAAGTTAGGATAAAATTAACTTACATTTTTAAATGAATTTAAGATATTTTAAGGATTCATGGACTATATTTTTAAATGATCCTTCTATGCTTCATCTGTATTTACTGAACCTGTCTGAACGTGTTACCTGTATAAAAATAGACACTTGACCACACACTTATGGTTTGTCCACACCAAACATATTTTGAGCATCAGGCGCGTCTGGTTTACGTTCAAGCGCGGCGCGATTTGAAATTTGAGAATCTGAACTTTTGCTGTTCATACAGAGTGTCAACGAATCAGAGAGACTCCTCCATGTGGCATAATGGTGCATTTTCCAATGTGATTTCAGAAAAAAACCATGGAGGATAAATTAATTGTCGCTGTTTACTCTTGTCCTATAATCTGCGACCAATCAAGTTCTGACTACAGAGACAGGAATAAAAAGGACCTTGATTGGAAGAGGATTGGTGAGGAAGTTGAAAACTTACTGTTTGCTCTAGTCCTATAACCTACGTTATAACTTTTACTATTTGAAAATATTCTATGCAAATCCGTCCAGCAAAAACGTTGAGTTACGTTAAATAAACATTAAATATGTTCAAAAGACCCGTAAATGGTTTAAGTTTGATGTTGAGTACTACTGTTTTTATTACTTGAGTTCTGGTCAGCGGTACTTTTGTCCCTTAAGTCATACCGTAGTTAGGGCAGTGATGACGTCAGCACGCTGCTGTAACCAACGTTGCTGAAATCTGGTTTGCAAGTTCGGTAGCTGAGCCGCTGTGCTAACACGTGGGAGAGATTTGCAAGAGATGTGTGTTTTCCTTAGAAGTGTGCGTCAATGATAAGTAAGTTGCGATATTTGAGTGTTTACTGCAGCTAATTGAGTGATTTGAAGTTTATTCGTTTGCTATTATTTCACCTGTTGCTAAGTCCGAGCTAGCTGCTATATGTGTGTATTGTAGAGCGTTGTGCTGAACAGTAGCGGGAGCAGAGGCATGGTTGTTAGTTAACTTGTCTTAGTTTGCTTATTAATAGTGATTTAGAGGTTGAGATTATTTAGGTTTTATCTATTTCCTTCTTAGGTCATCTAAGGTATAATAACTTGGTGTAATGTGTAGTGATAGGACACTTCGAACTTATTTTTTGTATTTTTGTTTATTCTAGAAAACCACACACACTCTCACCCAGACACACCGAAACACACATTTATGCCCATCCATGTTCAATTGGATCAAGATCTGTAATACAGTTTGGAATACAGAACAATTAAAGGATCCTGCCTCGTATCTTTATTATTCTATCTGCTTCACCTCATCCTTACATCTGGTCCTGAGCTGAATCCTGGCCCAAGTGGTGTTCTGGCCGACACTCCAGCTTGAGAGCAGTGATAAACACGAACAGTGACTTACAATCCTTAAACCCTAGAGCAAACTCACCAACAAAATAAATGTATTTATTTAGATGAAATATGCAGGAGATGGTGGAAGAGTTTGAGGGATACACATGCCAAGGAGTTTCCTCTCAACGCCATTTAGAGGGATTTTGATGCATCCGATGTGCATCTAAAGAAAAATGTCAGTCTGTACAGGCGGATCAGTAGCTCTGCTGTCTGGCTCTGGTCTGCTCTCTCGTTTCCATACACTCGCTCTTTCAGGTTGAATACAGAAGTAATTCCATGGAAATAACACAGGGCTACTCCTTTACCTTCTTTAGGCTGAAGAAGTTGATCCAGAGTGAAGTAAAGGCTGCAAACTTTGCTGTGCGGCGTTAGCTTTAACTGGTAGCCACGAATATTTACAAGCCACCGTCTTCTTAATTCAGGACCGCTTGGAAATTCGTAAAAACTTAAAAGCCCATTATATTAGGAGGACAACAATGTTCATAGTATTGTTTTATTTGCGTCTGAAATACGACTTTGTCTTTTCTAGCTGTCATGGTAACTCAAAGCGGAAAAAAGAGAGCCGCATTTGTGCATGCGGTTGTGACGTCAGCGCGGCAGGTGCAAAGAGTCCATTAATATTGCAGTTGTTTAGCATGTGTGATACTAGTTCAGTCATTGGGAATTATTCAGACACTAATGTTGTACTGTTGTTTGTCTTTCTAGAAAACCATATACACAGTTACGTCAAGTTAAGGAATAAACCGCAAGTGCAAGTTAAACCCATTGGAGTGCGACTCTGCTTTCTTCGGCGTTCTAACCGGACTCACCACAGTGATCTGAACTTTTCCACCAGCAATTAGAATTCCAATGTTTTAGACCGGACACTCTGGAGCGTCTGGTTAAGAAACACATTCCAAACCTTTGGTAGAAATGGCGCGTTTAATTCAAGTCTCCATTGCATACAGAACAGAGAAAACTAATGAGAATGCAACATTGAGCTAATCCATCTAAACAGAGGAGCCGACAATTTATCTTGAGGAAATAAATAAAGGTACAGAAATTAATTAGACCGCAACATGCGCAGTACGCTGCACAAGCAATGCGGACACGGCTCTGCCACGGCGAAGAAAGCTGGAAGACGTTACCCTCCCAGCCCAGAAGGAGGGCGGCACTCAGAAGCGTGGCAGACGTAACATCTGCCTTTTTTAGGGAAGCAAAACCACGCAAAAAAATCCTCGTAAAAGGGCAGGCCTGGACCGCACACAGAGTAAAAAAAAAAGTTCAATTGATCAGTTTGGATCTGACAAATCCAACTGACCGATGAACCAGCGCAGATTTCAATGCAGATGCGACCAGGAGGAATTTGTGAGGCTGTGCGTTCAGACCGCAGTGCTGGTAATTGAAGTGGAGTCGTTTAATTTAATTTACTATAAGTTATTGGGGCCACAGTCAGTGGTTTTTGTCATGGAGAAAAAGTTACTGTAGATGTTTTATGTGCGATGAGATCTGGATTCACGGTTCAACTGGATGAATATTAACTAAACCACACAAAAATGCGGCTAAATAGCCTGTTAATATGATTGTAATTTGACGGGTAAAAACAGTACATGACCGATTTTTTTTTTAATGCTGTCGGTCAAAATGACGGAGAATAAAAAATTCTAGCGCGGCCTCTGGTAGTACCATACAGGCAGGTTACATGTCTGTCTTAGCTTGGAGGTAAAAGCTACATTAGCTAAGCTAATTTTACTAGTTTAGCATTAAGTAAAACTCAGAGGTGGGAAGAGCATTCAAAAATTGTGATCGAGTAATAGTTGTTATGCACCTGTATTCTTTATAAGTTAGAAAGAGCTAGTTCTAAGCTTGTGGTTTGTTTATTGTTGTCATAGCAACTCCATAGCAAATGCCTGCCAAGACGGCTGTAAGTTATGTAAGTGTAACATCACATGAGAGCTATGTCTTGTGCACAGAAGGAGCAGAATGGCACAATGATGATGTTTTCCTCAGTCTCTGGGGTGAAAACAACATTACAGGGTTAGTTTTGCATGAATTTGTGTTGAATTAAAAGCTTTTGTAACTTCCATTTCAGCTTGGGTTTCCATAGAAACCATCAGAAGCAAGACCTTGCCCCTCAACCTTTGTGATGTCAGCGTACAGTGAGCTCACTGATGATGTCAAAGAGATTCTTAAAAACTGTTGGAGACAACATCTCTCAGTTATTCTGAACTTCGTTGAAGAAAGAGAAGCAAATTTCCACAGAGATTTTTTAGATTTCTTTAGGATTAACTAATATCCGGTCACCATGTTTATTCACATTTCTTACTTTCTTGGATGTGCAGTTACGCATGTAGCAAAAAAGATCTGTGAACGGTACTTGGATAAAAATGACTTGGTCGAGGAGACATCTCAGGACGAGAACAGCTGCGAAACCACAGTAAAGACATCAGAAAACTGTACTTTTTCCAGCGTTCCTGAAGACAGCACTAACCCGGATGGGGAAGTGCAATCGAAGGAAGAGAAAGGTGAAGCAATAGCTAACACTTTGACGTCAGAAAATGTTGGTGATTTGGCCAGCGTTTCAGAGAAAAACATTAACCTGGACGTGGGAGTTAGCGATAAAGTTGAGAAAGTTAACTCTAAAACAACAGCTAAACCTTTGACATTGAAGACGTCGGAAAGATTTGCCGATTTTGCCATCGCTTCAGAGGAAAACATTAACCTGGACGTGGGAGTTAGCGATAAAGTTGAGAAAGTTAACTCTAAAACAACAGCGAAACCTTTCACATTGAAGACGTCGGAAAGATTTGCCGATTTTGCCATCGCTTCAGAGGAAAACATTAACCTTAGCGCTAAAATTGAGAAAGTTAACTCTAAAACAACAGCTAAACCTTTGACATTGAAGACGTTGGAAAGATTTGCCGATTTTGCCATCGCTTCAGAGGAAAACATTAACCTTAGCGCTAAAATTGAGAAAGTTAAATCTAAACTGTCGGAAAGATTTGCTGATTTTTCTATCGTTCCAGAGGAAAACATTAACCTGGACGTGGGAGTTAGAGCTAAAGTTGAGAAAGCTAACTCTAAAACAACAGCTAAACCTTTGACATTGAAGACGTCGGAAAGATTTGCCGATTTTGCCATCGTTCCAGAGGAAAACATTAACCTTAGCGCTAAAATTGAGAAAGTTAAATCTAAAACAACAGCTAAACCTTTCACATTGAAGATGTCGGAAAGATGTGATGATTTTTCTATTGTTCCAGAGGAAACCATTAACCTGGATGTGGGAGTTAGAGCTAAAGTTGAGAAAGTTAACTCTAAAACAACAGCTAAACCTTTCACATTGAAGATGTCCGAAAGATTTGCCGATTTTGCCAGCGCTTCAGAGGAAAACATTAACCTGGACGTGCAAGCTAACTCTAAGGTTGAGAAAGTTAAGTCTGAAACTACAACTAAGGCTTTGACAATGAACACATTTGAAAACGTTGATTGTCTTAGTGCTTGTAAAGAAGATATCAAGCTGGTCAAGAAAGGTCCATCTAAAAATATATTTACCCATCTAACGACAGCATTAAAAAAATTTGTGGATTTTTTCATGGCATTTGCCCGAAACAATAAAGCCAGCCAAACGGCAACGAACAGTGAAAACCAGGAAATGTCTGAGACACGTTCTGAAGAAATTGGTTTTTCTGAGTCTTTTGCTAAAGGGGATGATGTTAGTACTAACAAACAAAGCAACTCTGGAATCCCAGTCAGTGAGACTGTTTTTACTGGACAGGAAGAGAATTTTGGCGATGAAGTTGGTGCTAGAGAAAGAAGTACATTGCAGAATGAACATGGCAGAATGATCACTTCTAAGGATGGGAGTCCTTCAGTCTGCTCAGGTCTTGCTCAGAATGAAAATACCACCGGCGATGAAACAGGCACAAACGACAAACGGATCATCCATGGAACCCATCAAGACTCTCTTCAATATGAAATGACTTTAGAGGACAAGCTTAAAGCTAAATTTGGAGATGACGCAGACTTTAAAAAAGCACTGAACAATCAAGCAAATTGTAATCTTGATCCGACTGTGTTCTTTTGCAAGTTTTCCAACTCATTCAATAACTGTTGGATGAATGCCACAATGCACAGCATTTTGAATCTGAGTATTACCAGAAAGTACCTGACTCGGAATCCTGAAAAGTTCTTTGGAGCTTTATCACGAACTCCATTATATGCCACCTTTCTTTGCACAGCCTTGAATAACCCGGGGAAATATTTTTGCTCAAATGAAATCTACCAAGTTCTGATAGAATTAAATCAAACTATACCGTCTTTGGCCTTGGGACAACCGAATGACATAGCAGAGTTTTTGGAGGCTATTTTAAGCTGGCTAAATCCATGTGGTATTAACTCACTTTGCAAAGTGAAGAACGTTATCACCTGTGAAGACTGTGCGGTGGTTAGACCGGTCATGTCAGACCTTGGTCCTGTAATTTACCTGTCAGATGCACAACCAAATGAAACCACGGCATCTCTTCTTGAACGTTTTGTTTTTGTAGAGTGGTCTCACAAGAAATGTTGCAACACCTTTAGTGTAGAGAAAAAATACTTGGACAGTTCACCTGATGTGATAACCTTGTATCTGCATCGGTACACCAATGAGGAAGACAATAGATTACCTGTGATTCCTAGCGCAACCATTCACATTCCTTTGGAAAGTGGAACTCAGCTGTACCGTTTGTCTTCAGTTATTTGCTGCAAAATCCTAAATGCAACAACCAACCATTTTTATACATATGTTGTGGGTGGAAAACGGGTATTTAAAGCTGATGGTGCCAACATAAGAATTGCAGGTTGGAGCAGTGCAGACGATATGAACAAACTGGGATTCATCTACATCTATGAAAAATACTCATAAACAGGATGGTTTTTTGGGGGGGTTTAGGAAAATAGCAATCCTAAAAGCACCGCAAATATACGATGATGAGCAGACAGGGAGTTCCTCTTAAAGTCACTTGCAGTGTTATGCTGAACGGTTTTCAATCGATGGGCCAGGTAGCCCTGTCCACTTTGAGGATCGTAGAAACGCTCCTATCCCAGAACAGAAACCACGAAATGTCAATTACATTGTATTCAAGAGGACAGTTACATGGTTAATCCACATTGTAAAAAAGAAAGAAATCCAACCAAATTATGACCCACGAATAGAGTCTTCAGGTACTCGCATAGCAATTGATGAGCAATTGGTGAGCAATTATCTTTCAAACTGGGAAAGAGGGTGACAATTCCCAGGGCATAGGTGATGCGGACATTGACAGGATGGACTGTCCTAAAAAAACTATTCAATAAGACTATTCCTATACAGGTCCTAGGTGAGGGACCAGACAAAGTGCAGCCCGAAGACCCCAATGATGAGACAAAAACATTGGACTTGGCGTTCCCTCGCCCGGACGCGGGTCACCGGGGCCCCACTCTGGAGCCAGGCCTGGAGGGGGGGCACGATGGCGAGCGCCTGGTGGCCGGGCTTTTAGCCATGGAGCCCGGCCGGGCTCAGCCCGAAGAGGAAACATGGGTCCCCCCTCCCATGAGAGGGGCCAAAGGGGTCGGGTGCATTGTGTGATGGGTGGCGGCAGAGGGAGGGGACCCTGGCGGTCCGATCCTTGGTTGCAGAAGCTGGCTCTTGGGACGTGGAATGTCACCTCTCTGGTGGGGAAGGAGCCGGAGCTAGTGTGTGAGGTTGAGAGGTTCCGGCTAGAAATAGTCGGTCTCACCTTGACGCATGGCTCTGGTTCTGGAACCAGCCTCCTTGAGAGGGGCTGGACTTCCACTCTGGAGTTGCCCAAGGTGAGAGGCGTCGGGGCAGGAGTGGGCATACTTGTTGCTCCCCATCTCGGCGCCTGTACGTTGGGGTTTACTCCGGTGAACGAGAGGGTAGCCTCCCTCCGCCTACGGGTGGGGGGACGGGTCCTGACTGTAGTTTGTGCTTACGAGCCGAACGACAGTTCAGATTAGAGAGAGCTAGAAGAAGTGGCCGGGGAGAGGGAAGTCTGGGCCTCCTTCTGAAGCTGCTACCCCCGCGACCCGACCTCGGATAAGTGGAAGAAGATGGATGGATGGATGGATATTCCTGTTTCACATAGGGGTTAAACAAACATACCAATTAAGCAAAGGTTATGAATAGAAAACCCATTCTCAGCAATTACTAATTATTTGAATAATCATTATGTTAATAATTATGTTTTTTCAGATAATTCCAACATTTCTATGAATTTCATACACATGTTTAAGTTTTAAAAGTACTACCAGTCCACATTTATGTTGGATTAAAAACTTTTTTTATTTTATTTTGAGTGTAACCTTACGGAAAATGAACTGCTTCCTTGATGTAACGAACGACTTCGCCACGGAATTTAAAAAAAAACATCCCCACATCCTCTCGGAGGCTGGCCATTTGCAAAGTTAGCTTTTTAGATACACACATCGCCAACATTTCAAATAATACAGATATACAAGTATTACACATGGTTTAAAATCACAAATATAACTTACCAAATATAACAGAATTCAAATTTACCGTTCGCCTAGATTTGGCAAAACGGCGGGACCTTGAATTTGGTAGATTTTCCATGCAAAATGGGTTAAATATCGTGCACTCTTTTAAGTTTCAAACTAAAAAGCACATTTCCAACGAAACAATGATCATGTATGAATATTTAGCTCACCTTTAGGAAAGAATTGTGTCTTTCCTGTGCGAAATGAAGCCGTACTGACTGGTGACATGACGACAGAAAGTAGAATGTACTCTGCAGCCGTTACGCGAAGGCGGGGCTTAAGCAACACCAACCAATTAACACTGGAAGTTAACAAAGCAAATATTATGGAGTTTACACTGGCAGTGTTATTTTAAAGCTGTGTGGTGTCAAAACAACACTCACACTCTTTATTTAACACTACACCTGAGATTTTAACACTGGCATTTTTTACTGTGAATGGGAATGACTCAGAATAGAGCTGCTGCTGCTGCTTTATGTTGAGAGGAACCAGTTAAGGTGGCTTGGGCACCTGGTATGGTTGCTTCCTGGATGCGGGAGGCAACCAAACCAGGTTTGACGTGTTCCAGACACCAGGAGGAGACCCAGAGGAAGACACTGGACACACTTGAGGGACTATGTTTCTCATCTGGCCTGGGAACGCCTTCGGGTTCCCCTGGAGGAGCTGACCCAAAAGTGGCTGGGTAGAAGGAAGTCTGAACCTCCTTACTTAGGCTGCTAAGTGTAATCACCGTCCTTATCTGGGTGATAAGAACCCAGATAAATGGATGGATTTACTAGAATTGAATTTGAACCAAAAAGAAAACCTGCTCATTTAGTTTTATTTATTTATTTTGAACATGATAGAAGTATAAAATCACACACAGATTTGTGTCACATAAATTTGTACCACAATAATCTTAACATGCTTGAAAAGGAGTAGGAAGAAGTAAGAAACTTATGAACTCCTACCCCTTAAGCTCAGTATTTTCAAATGGACCCTCATTATTAAAACAAATAATAAAAATAAACAGAGGTTAATTAATTTTCCATTTCATTTAGGTTTACACATGGCTAAATATATATATATACACACACACTCATGCGTTGGCCTCAACAATCACCTATATCTTGTGAAAATGACCTAATTATATTTCAGTCTGGAGAGACTCAGGTGGAGAAAGACAGTGATTAAAAAGGTTAATTGACGTATATGAATTTTGCGCTCGGGCCCTAGCTGAGGACATCAAGCTGTGAATTGCCACATGCCTGCCGACGCAGGTCCTGTCTGCTCTTAACCTCCAAACTAAACACAACACCTCCCGCCTGCCTTGAAACTTCCTGACAGATAATGAGGTGACACATTTTGGTCAGGTCTTATGGTACAAACACTCTCACACACCGTATTGATCCGACCAGTTGCCTTCCAGTCCCTCAACCCAATTATCATGTCTGTGAACAAACTCGTACTTCCTCTGGGCAACAGAACTGCATAGTTTAACTTATAACAGAACAATGTTGGAGCTCAACCGTCTCATTGTTTCTGCCAGGAGGGCCTCTCGGAGGTGGATAAGAAAAAACATTTCAGGACTGAATGAAGAGGCTGGGAACAAAAGATTAAAAACATGAGAAGGCTTCTGGCAAGAAGAAAAGAAAAACGAAAATAAGCAGTGGTGTGCAGGTGATTAAGTGGGAAAAAAGAGCAACTTGTGCCACAAGTGGGATTTTGTTTTTTACAGGAACAGGTATAGCATAATATCTCTAAATCTATTTAAAAACAGTAGCCGTATGTTATTGTTTGGTGACAGAGAGTGCACTACTAAAAAAACAAAAAAAGATTTCAGAAGGGTTCTTTTTTGTGCAGAAGAAACACAGCAGGTACTCTAGCACCTCCCAGTGTCTATCTGTGTAAGTTTCTGACAATAAATGCCTGACACATGTTGAAGGTGTCATGGAACTCATAGTTTAATATCTCAAATAAAGCAGAAAAAAATACAACTTTCCCAATGATACACAAGTTAGTCAACAGAAAACAGCAATCTAAGTCTGAAATATTTACACCTGCTTACATTCAAAATGTTTTTTTAGCACAATCAAAATCAAATGTTCCATAAACATCTACTTCCCTATGAACTTAGCATAATGTGCTCTTCATCAAATATCACAGTGTCAAAAAGAAAACAAGTGAAAATGTAAACAATGTTCTGACTACGGAGGGAACAGCTTCAAATTGTAACTTAAGTGCGCTACATTATCTCATTCTTCAGCAAAATCCACAGAAAAAAAAAGGTCCAGTTAAATCCAAAAAACTGCTGCTGCTGGCGCCGGTGTTCACTGCCGAGGCAGTTCGACCCCCCGCTGGGTGTCACAGCCCAACACCTCCAGGCGGAGGGCGATGTCGTTGACCCAGCCCCGTGGATGGATACGGAGGTAGCGGGCGAACAAAGGAGGCTCGAAAACTGTGAAAACTTCCTCATCCGGATCGTTGTTGCCTGTGAAGATCTGATGAGGAAAGGGAAGAGCAAGAAGTCAGGAAACAGCACAGAAAGATGGCATTTATCATGTCAGTGCATGCAGTTCCTCAGAAAAATACTCTCAGCTCTTGAAGTTTCTCTCATTTTGTCTCATTAGAGACACAGAACAGAAAAACATAAAACAGTGCATCACTGTGAAACTGAAGGAAAATGATGAAGCTGCACATTGTTTTCAGCCACCCCGAGTCAATGTTTGTAACACTTCTTTCTTTTCTTCTTTGGGAAATAGCTCAAACTTAAACAGACTGGATGAAAATTGTACTTGAACATACAACTTTCAAGACCCAGCAGATATTATCTACTTGATTCAGGTCTGGACTCTTACACATGAAGATGGATTGACGAAAAAAAGAAATTGCATTGTATTTCTGGGTGGCTGCCTAGGCTTGTTGTGCAGGTTGAAGATGAGATTTGAAATTTTAGTTTTCCACCACAAATTGTAATTTGCACGCAGAGCAAAATATTAAATTTTGGCATCTTCTTTCACATGTTTGCTGTCACCCCTGCATGACCTCTCTTCACACGTTTCAAATTTAAATCCATGTATAATTTTCCTTCCACTCCACTACTTTTTGTTTTTCTAAAATCCCAATGAAATGCAAAATGTTTCTGCTTGTAAAGTCGTAAAAGCTCCTGTAGTATTAATACTTTTACATGACACTGTATACTAATTTAATCGCAAAGACCAAAGCATGTGGAAATAGTCTGTATTTTTTCTTTTGCCACCCATCCAAAGATGTAGTTCAACATTTTTCAAAACCCACACTAGTGCTGCAAAAAAACTGGGTTGACTCACCTACTGGCAGTCTCGGCTCTGATTCACTGAATAGCTGAATAAATATTAGAGTTGAGAAATGTGCAGAGTCTGCCTGGCAGCTGTGACGCAGACTTGAGTGTAAATGGAAACAGTTTGTGAATTCTTTTGCACACCTTTTCTCTCTGGGAGCTCTCCTCCAACACGCTGCTCCAGGAATGTCGGTCCTGACTGAATGTGACCGAGAACTCTGTTACCATCATCTGGGTCAGCATCGACCGTGCGCCTTGCGTGATGATGCCTGTGATCCGTTTGACCTTCCCCAAATCCACCTGCAGCCACTCGTGGGGGTTGTTGTTCTGAGGCAAACAAGATATTGAAGCATCTTCAGATTTCAAGAGGATATTCTCAGTGTATGATCAACAAAAGCTGGCTTTTTTGACAAAATTTCTTTTTAAATGCAATGACTTTCCACAATCAATGAAACCATAAATTTTGTTCCTGAGCATTCTTGGTAAAATGCTTTAATGAGATTGGTTTGTGGCTTTAAATTTAAGTTCTCCTGGTTTATGTAGTGGGATAATGATCCAAATCATAATAAAAAGCCCAGTGACTAATGGGTCAACAAAACAAATCAAGGTTTTTAGATGGTCTAATCCAAGACTGAAGATAAATTTTAAGAAGCAGTGGTATGAACTTAAAAAAACAAGTTGTTTATTCTGGAAAACCCTCCTATGTGGCTGAATTAAAATGATTCTGGAAGAAGAGTGGAACAAAACCCATTAGTTATTACAAACACTTTATAGCAGCTGGTGCCCAGGATGGCACAATTATTGGGGTGATTACTTTTTCACATAGATCCAGATTGGCTAAGACATGAAAAAAATAATTTTGTATTTACTCAGGTTGGCTTGGCTTGATATAAAAATGTGTTTTTAGATCAAAGAAAAACTTTGTTTTATATGGAAACCTGTTGATAAAAAAGGCAAAGAAAGAAGAAACACTTCTCTATGTTCCTGCACAAACTCCAGAAAGATTAAAATACATGTCTGCTCTCAACTAGTGTTGTATAATTGTTTGTCTTGAAATATAAAAAAGATTTTGCTCACTTATATTTCTTTTTAAAAAGCAACAACAAAATAATTTACTCTTAAGTTTAGAACATGGTTGTTGAGACACTGAAACATAGAAGAACAATGTTTTATCCGTGCATCATTTATTCTGCTACTCTTTACTGGCACGATGTGGAAACCGGTTGTGGACAAAAGTTTCCCCTTCACTTCCTTCGTTGTTGAAATTCTTTTGGTTTTATGCAACATTTTTACTGTTTGTTCATCTTAGCCTAGAACTATCCTCTAACCAAAGGTCGGCGCAGAGAGATTGACCTCTGTTGTTCTCCGGTGCCACAGCAGCTCAATAAGCTGCCACGAGGACAAGTCACACGCCTGCAGTTCACTTCTGGAAAGTGTTAAAACGATAAGCTGAAGAGGAGAGGAAAGAGAGGCTGAAGCCAAACATGATAATGGAGTGTGAAGAGAGAAAGGTTAATGGTCTGCTTTGAGAGCTTCACCGCTTCTTTGCCACCTGATGGAGCCCAAATGTCACCGATAATGCAGACGAAAGGTTATTGATGGATTAAAGGTCTTGAGTGTTGTCATTAATTAATTTCTTTATGCAGTGTGCAGTCGGCATTGGAATCAGTGTATACACTTATACTCGCAAAAACGTGAACACACCTTTGGCCTCCAGGCGTTGGCTCCACCGCTCTGGTGCAGGCGAGCGAGGAAGGGGCTCCAGCTTCGCAGGAAAGACGACTGAAACGATGAGGCGCTAAAGCTACTGTCAGGAACGCTCCCTTTCTCAAGTCCCAAAGGCAGAGAGCAGCCTGCTCACCCACACACACATAAAACATACAGGCTGAGTCATTTCTCACTTTCTCCAAGTACTAAAAAAAAGTTGAATCAACTCACTGTTCAGATCGCATCCCAGCAGCTCCAGTCGGAGAGCGGGTTTCTGCTTGTAGTCGTGTGGATGAATCCTGATGTAGCGAGCCACTAATGGTGGAGAGAAACGGTTTTCCTTTGTCTTGGAGCTGTCCAGGTTACCACGAAACTTCTGCAGCACAGTTAGAGTAGTTTTGGATTTTTCATTGTAGTTTAGTATTATTTATTTGTGACTTTTTGATGGTCTAATTCAGTTAGTCTTCATTAGTTTTACAGTGGATTTGCTAGTTTTTATTAATTATAATTAGTGTAAATATTAGTTTCAGTTTAATTTTTATTAGCTATGTTAGTAGTTTTAGTTTTTTCATACTTTGGTTCATTTTTAGGTGGAGAATTCAAAAAGGTCAAGGTATAGTGTTGTCATGACTATGCTCGTCCTTAAACATCAGT
The DNA here is from genome assembly GCF_001444195.1 of Xiphophorus couchianus. Lineage (NCBI taxonomy): Eukaryota > Metazoa > Chordata > Actinopteri > Cyprinodontiformes > Poeciliidae > Xiphophorus > Xiphophorus couchianus. The sequence goes on from NC_040250.1 coordinate 13,880,871, forward strand.
TGGGTAATGTATACTCAACAGAAGAAACAATTTTCTAAAAATGAATTAAATTATTGTCAAACAACCAACTGACTCTGGCATTTTATCCCGACTTTTGCAGTCATCATGTAAGAGCCAAAAATGTCAGTTTGAACGTTGTTTATTATTGTGTGTGCCTTTTGCATATTTAGATATTTTCTTTACAGTAAGGTTTTGTTTTAGTATGTGTTTTGTAGAAAAGCGCCACCTAACGGACATAATTGAAAATATATGAAAAGTGCTGCGTCACTTAGTTCAGAAATAAAATTTGATGTGGTGTGGTCAACTAAGCCCTACACAGTTTTTGACCGTTAAAATGCTGTGCAAGACTGAAGAGTTCTTATGTAATGTCTGCTCGAAGAAAAGTAAAGTTCATCGTTCATCAGACTTTGTGTGGACTAGTAAGTACTTTTTTAGTGTACAAGAGCATATCAACGGACAGAAACGCGTCAGCTAAGAGCTAAGCTAACGAACGTCAACAAAGAAAGAAAACTGAAGCTAATTGAACAATATAGTGGCTTTACACCAGAACAAATAAGCAGCCACTACACATCATTTTGCGGACTCGAGTATGTGCCACTAGGAGGAGTATCGCAATTTGATAACAGCTGACGTAAACTGCATGTGCGGAAAGAAAAAAAAGTCACATCAGACCGAAAGGCTAATAAATAGATTAATTACACAAAACAAGGATTATTGTTGCTCTAATTTCAGTATATTTTAGCTAGTTTTATAAACACAATATAGTTTGCCTTAGTTATTGTGTTTTCCCCATTAACTACCGTTTTTATTTATTTTAATTAACACTGCAGACTGAAGTGACCCAATTCCGACTTTTATTTGACGTAATGAAACCCAGTCCATTTGGATATCCGATACGTAGCTGCTCTTTTCAAATGTGACCTGAATCTCAACGGTCTGAATCTCAACGGTCAGGTCGCGGTCATTCGACGTTAACGTCACTGATACTCAGCAAATATCACTATTCTGCGTCCTGCAAGCGGGAAGAAAAACAACAACTATGACGGACTACAATGAGGATGAAGTTGCTAGTATGCTGGCTGCAGTCGGACAACAACGTCACATGTGTAAGCTATGCTCCACCGTTAGCATTTATGTTTACTTCTGCAAACACTGAGCACTACTTCGCTTTTATGGCGGTTGGCAAAACACTATGCGTGTCGTTATTACGCTCTATACTGCGCATGCGGGACACTTTCAGGTTGCTTGCCATTCTTATTTGGAAGTATGAACAACTACGGCGAAAAAATATCCGATTTGACAAAAAATCTGAATCGGGTCACTTCATGTTGCAGTGTGAAGGTAGCCTTAATTTCTGTTTTTTTTTATTTTGTTCGTTTTGGTTTACTACAATAACCTTGGTCTCAGCACTGTTAGGCAGAGAACAGTTCAGACTAAAGGGACTATGAAGATGATAAGACAGCTGTTTAGCCTTTGCTGTGATGTCGAAGGAACTGTGGACGCACCCTGGTGTTAATGGAGCTCTTTCCCCTGTAAGTGGTCCAAGTCTCTTGGTCGAGGCTGTAGGACACTTTGAAGGTGGCAGTGTAGTGGTCCCTCAGCTTCGAGCTCACCCCCTGTGTCTGGATGCCATGCAGCAGGGTGGGCCTAAGAAGATCAACCTGAAACCACAAATTATTTTACACTGACTGTTTCACAACAATACCTGAACTTTGGCTTTAAGTGTCAGGTGTAAATGCTCAGAACGTCTTACCTGCAACCACGACATAGTGCCTTTTCCCATCCAGGCGTTGTAAAAACCAGTCATATCGAGTCTTGCCAGCCTTGGCTCCCAGTTACCTGGATACAGAAACATAAACCAACATAAAGACTATAACCCCATCTTACTTCCTGATGTTTGTATTTCATAAAGCTGAGGTATTTTCTTTAGATTGACTGATTATTGTGCTAATTTCTTTGGTACTGTCACAATGTGACAGTACCAAAGTACAGTACCAGTTGCATATAAAAGAAAAACCCGGCTGGTCTTACCGCTGTGATCTGATGCTGTAATCTGGGAGTCTTCAATCCGCCCTGATTTCATTCCCAGAGGTAAAACACATTCTGCATGTCACAACGTTGAAAGAAAAGTTCAATAAAGTGCGTCAGTGTTCCTAAAATATAAAATACACACTAAACACATTTAAAGCAAACAGCATTCAGTATTTAAATTTCAGTTGTGAAATGTGTTTCAGCGTTTTGACCTTTTCTGTAACTGATGAAACTTCAGATATTACCCTGAGCAATGAGGGGATTCTGGGATAACTCAACTCTGAAATTAGAGTGGACATTGATGAAGGCCATGATTCAAACATTGTAATGAAACACTCTCTGATTCATGTATTTAGCTTACTGTTCCATTCTTTTTTTTCTAATAAATAAAAATGATTTTTTTAATTACTGTATTTTCCGCACTATAAGGGGAACCTAAAAACCTTCAATTTTCTGAAAAGCCGAGAGCGCGCCTTATAATCCGGTGCACCTTATATATGGACCAATATTGAGCCACAACAGGTCTCGCAACTACGGTAAGCAGCCGCCGGCTTCATTTTCCCCCGTAGAAGAAGAAGCTCGCGGTGCACGCTGGGTTTTGTGTAAAGACCCCAAAATGGCTCCTATTAAGAGACACGCTTGCGACGCAGAGTTTAAGCTCAAGGCGATCAGTCACGCAGTAGAACACGGGAATAGAGCAGCAGCCAGAGAATTTAACATGAACGAATCAATGGTGCGGAAGTGGATATATATTGTGATTTACCGTAACAGTACCAGACTGTTTTTTACGTGTTTATTGAATCGAGGAAAAGTTCCCCTCCACTATATGTTATACCTTGCTGTTGTTAAAAGATAAACGGTGTCACGAAAATACCACGTCACTTACTTTACCTCGGGAAAAATAATAAAACAGCTGTTTATTCATTTTGGGAATGAACGGAGTTGTCAGAACGCTGGTTTGTGATCTATTAATAAAGTTTGACTGACCTATCTGACTGTTTTGTTGACATTCCCTTTAGCGCAGTTTCATCTAATGGATGCGTAATGTAACCCCAGCCTCTACTGTAGCGTCTATTCTATGTGCCTTATAATGCAGTGCGCCTTATATATGAAAAAAGTTTAAAAATAGGCCATCCATTGAAGGTGCGCCTTATAATGTGGTGCACCTTATAGTGCGGAAAATACGGTAGTTATAAGTGTAAAACTCTTATTATCATTTCCTGAACTAACTATCAGTCTGGAAAATATGGCCAATCAATTCAAATATTACACACTGTGATATATAGCAAATCAGGCATTTATTCCTGATAAATGCCTCACTTATCAGACACTTCCCAGAAAATTTCAATTTTATCTAAGCCTGATGAAAAAGACAGAACCTCAAACAACAAGTATTTCTTTAGTCAAGTTAGAACAATTCTGACATCTATGGTACAAACAGAACCATAGATGTCAGCATAAAAATATCAAGGATTCAAAAAAACTGATGACAAATCACAAAAACAAACAAAAAATGCTGAAGTTTGGGGAGTTTTTCTTATAGATATGCATGTCCCAGGAATCTTAATACCCATCTCAGGCTAGACCCAGTAACACCGTACAATTAAAAAGCATCCAATTCAATCAGTACTTCTATCAGTAGGACATGTGTGCACCTACTTGGATCATAGACCAAGAGTTTGGCTCTCATCCCAGCCAGCTGGTATTCGCCGATGGTGCACTCCACTAACCATGTCCCAACCGTGGGGGGTTTCATCTCCACCGTCCCAAAAACACCTTCAGGAATGAGAACAGAGCAATGAGTGAAACAGAGAAAGTTATGGACAGTTCATGTTACATAGAAATGTATTTATTTCTTAATAATTAATTAATCTTTATTATTACCGTATTTTCCGCACTATAAAGCGCACCACATTATAAGGCGCACCTTCAATGAATGGCCTATTTTTTTATTTTTTTATTTTTTTAAACTTTTTTCATATATAAGGCGCACCGGATTATAAGGCGCACTCTCGGCTTTTGAGAAAATTGAAGGTTTTTAGGTGCGCCTTATAGTGCAGAAAATACCGTAGTTTTTACAGACCAGATGTTTTTTTGTTTTTTTATTTAGACTTTGATTGATTTTATGCTACTGTTTATTCATAAGTTAGCATTCAGTGCTTGCCAAAATAGTTTAAAACAGTTTGGATGGTTTGGACGGCACCAAGAGTCGGCAACATCAAAACAACCACAGTAAGTACAGTACAGGTGCACCACAAAGTTGGTTGGTGCCTATATCCAGAAGTCATTGGGCATGTGCTTGGGTACAGTCTGGACAGTACGCTTGTCCATCAGAGGCCAACACAGAAGCAAAAAGGCCAAACAACCAAAGGACAATTTAGAGAGACCAGTTAACTTTACTGTCAGGCTTTTGGACTACGGGAGGACGTTGGAGTCCCTAGAGAGAACCCACACATGCAAGGGAACAACAACAGAACTCCAGACTATCACTATTGATCATAAAAAGAAATCAAGAAAGTCTGGCCCTCTTCTAGGGAAAGTATGGATACAAATGTGTGTTTGAGTGTGTGTGCTTTTACCTGGAAACAGGTTGAAGACACCCATACGATGTTCTTGTTTAGCATGGACAGTGAAAGGTAAACCATGGAAGTGAACAGCATGGTACTCCCTGTCGCCTCCAACATTAAGAAGGTGCCACCTCACTGGCTGATGCTGGGCCACAACCAAACCAGGAAGAGTCTCGGCCACATAGCCATTTATGGCTAAGGAAAAACATTCATTGCTTTTGTTAATGGTCTCATTACCGAGCAGAAAAAGCAAGATTTACAAGAAACACAATGAGTTACCTGCAAACTTATTGCTGGTGTGGTACCAGGGATCCTGTGTGTTGGCCTGACAGGGAGGAGAGCAGTACCTCAGCAGGTTCTCCTCATGGTACCAGCTTTTAGTTTCATCAAAGGTGTGGAAGAGCAGGGAGAAATCCTGGATGTCTGGTTGCATATTGAGGTTATTCTGCCATTTGTAAGTCTGCAAGGTTCCAGACTTACAGATCACAAGTGGACCAATCAGACCAGAGTGAAGGTCCCTCTCCTGTATGAGACAAAGAAATTAAGCGAGAATGTTTGCTACATGAATCAGTTTTTGAATGTGTCAGTAACACAGCAGCAGACCTTGTCCACAGTGGAGTAGTAAGCTCCAGTCTTGCAGTTAAACTCAGGATCAGAGGGTCCTTGTTTCTCACTAATTTTCCAGTTGTAAGTCCGGGTCTGTCCTGGAGGAACAGGTTCTCCAGGAATACCAAAGGATGCACTGCTCTGTGCGGGGCTAACATGCTGGTTGCGGTCATACACTCCATGAAGATGAAGGGAGTAGGGTCTCTTGGCATTGTTCTTAAAGGTCACCTGAGTTAGGACACGGCATAAATGAAAAACATTAGATTTGACGTCATTATCAGAGGTATTTGTACTCTGGTAATTAACAAAATTTACCTATTTTCTATGACACATCACAAACAAGCAGGAAGAAGAGGAACAGGAAAAACTTTTCTTATGCTTCTTTCCTTACAGAGAAAGAAACTTACTGTGAGGAGATCGTTAACTTCAGTTCTGATGACAGGTCCAATGATTCCCAAGTGTTCTTCAAGCTCTCCTCTGTTGATGGGCTGCTTGAAGTCTTTATCCATGTAAGCGCGATACACCACCTTCGTATAATTAGAAAGGAACTTCCTCATCCCCCGACGCATCTCTCTGATTTGAGGAAAATGAAGTATTAAGAACTGCTGTTTCAGCGAGTGAGAAGAGTCACTGTGTCTGTTCTCTTGTAGAACCACCTTTCACAGCAATTCCAATTACAAGTCTGCAAAGTTATGTCTCTACTAGCTTAACAATTCTAGACACTCATACACTACTTTGCAAAAATAGCCCAAGTTTGGTCAGACTTTTATTCCCACCTGGGTTTAATGAATTGATTTGGTGTTTTGATGCCATAATCCCATGTGATTTCATCTGCGGCAATGTAGTAATTACGGGGTTTGGTTTCTCCAGAGCGCGGACCAACTGCACCCGTGCCAAATATTTCAGATGAACCGTTCACCTGTTGAAACAGTTAAACATTTGTAGCAGTAAAGCAGAAGGTTTGGATTCTCCTGAATAAGACAAAAACTAAACATGTGTACCTCACTGTTGTAGTCATCATACTCAAAGGACAGATTGACCTCTGTTGTGTTGCCATCAGTGAAGTTGTATTCCAGATCCAACAGATCATCTAAAAGACCCTCAGATTCAGAATAGATGTAGTTTTCACCCATCTCCTCAACTGGAGAGATTAAGTTTTCAGAGCGGACCTGTTGACTTTCTGATGCATCACCATTTAGTGTGATGTCATTGTTCTCTGTCCAGTTCCCACCAGCCTCTCGTTTCTGTCTCCCACCTCTGTTTAGTTCTGCTTTAGTCAGATTTTCAGGAGTTGCCCAGCCCCCATCTCTGTCTACTTCTTCCAGGACATCTTCTGGGATTCCCACCTCTGAGGGAACTTGTTCCCTTTTTACTGACGCCACCGGCACTCTCTTCAGCTGACACAGGCCATGTGCATCTTTGCCCAAAGTTACATTTTGACCAACTGTGTTGTTGGCGACAGGTTTTTTGCACACTCGAACCAACATTGTGCCATTCTGAGGTCTCAAGCCCCTCGGTTGCAAAAGTGCTTTGTCCATATATTCAGAGATATCTTCATCCTCATCGCGGTCGACCAGAGAAAACTCTTTGCAGACACGGACAGTGTAGCGGATGGTCATTCCCCGACTTCTAAGCTTGCTGTCAAAAGCACTTATCTCCCACTCACCTGGAAGAGAAAGTCAGGATGTAGTGCTATGCAGCAGTATTCAGACCTTAAACTTGTTTTATATATATATATTTTCACATTTTAACCAAAAATTTAATATATTTTACTAGGATTTTATGTAAAGCACCCATGAGCTTATGACTGTGAAGTGAAAGGAAAGAATACATGGTTTTCATTGATAGCAATATGAAGAGGTTCATTAGGGACTCTGGATGAGCTGCAGAGATCCACAGTTCAGGTGTGAGGGTCTGTTAATTGGACAGAAATTATTTGTGTATCTCACAAATCTGGACTTTATGGAGATGAAACTTTCTGTTTAACGAATGAAAGTGAAAATTGAAGCAGGATGCAGGTCACTTTTTGTGAAATCATAGGTCCAAGCTATTTTCAGTAAGAAATGGTTGGACCAACAATAAATGTTTAATTTATTGTTCTACAATAAATTGAACATACTGTAAATTTTAATTAACAGTATGTTAATTCAAATTTAACATAGTGTAATAATTCTTTGTGTTTTTAATGAAAAGTAGACACATCTTTTGGCATGTGTGCCAAACATGTGTTTTGATTTTTGGTCCAAATAGCCTGTTTAGATCAAAGCATACTGATGTGATAGAATGGCCCAGTCAAAGTACAGACGTAAATCCAATTGAGAATCTGTGGTAAGACAAGAACATTAATGCTCACAGACACTCTCCATTCAATCTCACTGAACTTAAGCTCTTGTATAGAATATGCATAATAACGTTCAGACTCTACATGTGCAAAGCTGTAGCTCTAACCACAGCAGATTATTGTTCTACAAAGTATGGACTCAGGTGACTATATAAAAATGCCTGCCCCCTGTTTATGATTATATTTGCTAAAGATTATTTTCCATTTCTCAGTTATGTGTTACTTTGTCTTGATTTATTGGTAAAATCCCAAAGAAATACATTAACGTTTATAGTTATAACTGATAAACCTGTATAAAAATTGTTGATAAGAACTGATAAATGACTCCATGTTGTCCAAACCTTTTATTTCAATCCACGCTTTATGAAATGTAGAGTATTTAGAAGTATTGTGTTGGTCATGGGATACATCTGAATGGCTACTCCCATCACTTCAAATACAGTTATGTATCGCCAATTAAACTAGAATCTCTGAACCCGTTCATGTTAGGAACGTGGTGTAAATGTGAGCCTTTTCCTCACCGATCACTTCTGTCTCCATGGGAATAGTTACAGCCGTCATGGGGAAGAGGGTGAGAACAGACTGGTAGAGGCCTTGGTACTGAAACAGGTTTCCGGTGAAATAGACGGAGAGGAATTCACTCTGGGTTCCCACGTTGGCCACGTGCCAGAAGGAAACATCCGTCTGACACATGACAAACTGACGCCCGCTAAACATGGTGCCGTTTATACCTGCAGGGGGAGGCACATTCAAAGTACAAGTTTTTCTTTTCACACTATCCACTAAAAATGGTGGAAAAATCTAAAGAGACAAAAAACAAATGCAAACATGTTGAACTCACTGTAGATGACATTGGACTCATAGAAGTCGGGGTCTGTGGTGTTGTAGGAGCTTTGAGTTGACCTCTTCATGTTTTCCTTAAAGTACCAACTTCTGTTCTCATCAAACACAGCAAATATGAGACTTTGCTTCTGGTCGGGGCCCAGCTTCAAGGAATGAGCAAACAAAATAGCGTTACAGCCAATAGTACACAGTAAGGAGAGTATGTGTCTGGGGCTTTTGTCATCTCACCAGATTTCCTCTGCGGTCAATAGCGTTGGGCTTGCAGATGAGTAGGGTCCCCACCAACCCAGAGGCCAGGTCCTGCTCTGGGGAGATGGTGCTTTGATACAGCTGAGTCAGGCACTGGGGGTCTCCATCCAAAGGTCCGTCATCTGAAGTTAGCTTCCAAGTGTAGACAAACGTCCTGTTGGGTGGAACTCCCAATGTACGCAGGTCACGTACAGCAGCTGTTTAGAGAGATTTGAGCAGGTTGAAGAAAAACTGATACTAATGAGAAGATCTTCAAAGATTTGTGAGATTCTGTAATTTGACGGAGCTGTTCAGGATTTTGGAAGTAAGTCATAGGTACTGATAACCTGTCTTAGAAATTTTAAATGTTCAAAACTTTATTCAAAGTTAAGCTTTTTGATTGGTGTTCACCTGTTTATTTTATAAGTAAATGTTCACTATGCATATATAAACCAGACAATCATGGATTTGCAGAAATAGGTGAATAATTTACAAATTAACAGAATAGAATCATCTGTCAGTAACTACGATTGATTACTAAAATAAACAGATATCTACTTAACATTAATAAATATGGACATGGTTATATGATTTGTTAAATGCAATGTCATGAAAGCAAAAACAAGTTACAAATAAAAAGACAGGGAGCTCAAAGAGATATTATTTTAACAGGGACTAGCACTTAAAATTATCTTACTGAAATTTGGGGACAGATTTCATTTAGAGCTTATTGATTTATGGCACAGCCAAATAACATTTGTAAAATTATATGTCGGGTTTCATCTGATTTTCTCCATTGATACACTACATTGTAAATAGTCTAGCTTTTTTAATGTTCAATATACATGCAATGCATATTATTGTTATTGCTGTTGTTAATCTTGTTTCTTATGTATTGTTTTCTTTAACACTTTGACTTTTGGTGTGACCGATTATATCTGTTGCTTCTGTTACACCTGCATTTCACAATAAAGGCTCATTCTATTCTATTCTATTCTATTCTAAATTCACCCTCGATATGCCCCTGTGAGAATGTGCCACTCTGGTGGTTTCTGTGATTGCAGCAGAATCACACTTCCTCCTTTCCCCTGGGGCATTACTGCTAACACAAACTTGCATCAGCACCAAGCGGAAATCCAGAGCATGAGGACATCTCTTTTATTCTCCAGTAACACAGTGAATGCAGATTTCTTTAGAGCTTAGTCTTACTATCATTGTATCCCGGTCCTGGAACGATCTCGGTGAGGCCATTGGGGTAGATATTGAAAGGGCGACTGGCTAAGTTTCTAAAAGCAATCTGGAACAAATCAACAAAAGACAGATAAATTAAAAAAAATCCCAAACAGAGCAGATTGTTAGTATGCACTAATCAAACTTTCAAACAACTCACAGAGATTTGATCATTGACTCTTCCTTTCAGCAGGGGACCCAGCAGAGTCCGAGAGGGATTCTTCCTCACAGTGAAGGAGCCATCTGTGTATTCAACATACACAACCTTCTTATATGTGTAGCCAAGGTGATGGGGAGAAGAAGGCAAATATCTGGACTGTAGTTGACTGATAAGAAGAAAAAGAAGGGAACAATCCATTTAGCAATAAATATTTATGCTTTTCCACTTTTTCCTTCCACATTTCCTCACCTGTCTGTGGGTTTCAGATGAGGAGCGTAGTTCCAGGTGACTTCCTCAGCAGCAATATAGTGGTTTAAGACCTGGAGGCTCGGTCCTCCGCCGGATCTGGGTTGGACTTGTGGCTTCTTTATTGGAGATTGTTGTATTTCGAACACATAATCATGGTCGAGATCCTCTTCTTTAACTTTGCGCAGTTCCTTGGTGACGGGTTCTTTGCATTTCTCCACCGTAAACAATGCATTCATGCCATCTATGAAACAGTTAATGTTGGTTATTCCAAACTTAATGAGTTGTGATTATATTCTAATAAGGTAAACTGATTTTTTTCTGTTCTTTACCATATCGATGAGCGTGGATCTGACAGCTGATGAGGAACTGGCCCTTGGTTGCCGGTCTCATTTCTGCAGTGATGAATGTCATTGGAGTCACTTCCACAGTGACTTTACGATGGGTCAGCACCTGGAAATAAACAATTCATAATACATAGATTTCATTTAGATATTGGACTCAACTAACCGTTAGAATAAAAACTTTAGACAAAATGATAAAAAACTGCTTTCTAGATAACCTTTTAGCCAAATAATTTAAGCTTTTAGTTTAAGCTTGATATCACCAGTGAACCTCAAAAGTTCTGGAGCCCAAGCCGGCTTTATGTAAAAGTTGCCCGAGTTCTGATTTCCACAAATTTAAAAGCAAAAATGTTGGATAAATAAATAAGGAATAGCTTGTGTTGCATTAACCCTTTTTTAAGGGTTAATGGGTTTTTTTGTGTGTGAAAATTATATATAAGAAATTAAAAAAAAATGTCAGTCTGAATCAGATAGATAGTTTTTACCATATTTATTTACAATAAAAATTGGAGCAATGTATTGCTTTGAACTGATGCCTCAAAATAAAATTTGGTGCAACATTTTCATAAAACCCAAATAACTTTTTTTTATTGGAGAAAAAGTTACATTTCTTCCTTCCATTTCACATTAAGTTTTCATAATGTGTGAAAAATCTTAAGAGGTTTGAATGTTTTTCCAAGGAACTATAAATGTATTTGTATATTGTCCCTCCAGGCAGCCATCCATAGCAGGTCCAGCCTGTTCCAGGAGTTCACAAGCCAATTCAAACATGACCTAGTATAAATTAAGTTGCCCCAGCAGACGGAGTTCTTTTGAACAAAAGCTAAGGAGGAGTTTATTATGCAGTATAACTTCTGTTTATAAATGCAATTAATCAATATCTGTTTGGAAATCCGTACATCATGTTTAAACTTGCAAAGTCTCTACAGTTACGTGGAAAAAAGGACACACAACATCAATAAGCTAGCACAGAATTTGAAGTTTCAACCATCTTTAAGATTTAAGGACAAAATCAAATTAATATCTAATTCTCATGAAAAATTAGATGGGATCCATAAGTGCAATAAAATTGTCTGTTCTATTTTAAATGGTTCCACCATTAAAGCAAACAAATCCTTATGTTATCCTATTTTAACATATGTTACAGACAAGTGTGGTAATGACGAACTGATTAGACAGTAAAATAATTTAAGGATTCATCCTTTATGGGAAACACCTTGCTTTATTATTATTATTATTATTATTATTATTATTATTTTTCACATTTAAAAGCTGCCTGTAGAAAGAAGAGCTCCACTAGGGAATTGTTTTCAGAGTTCTCCGGTTTTTATGTGCAGCCAACAAAGATGCTGTTATGCTCTTGGATGAACAAACACAATTTCACATATAAAGGTCATCTTTCTCTTTGGCTACATCATGCAGTTCTTGACAGAAATGCCAGAAGAAGTTCTGCTAGACCACCAACACTGCAGACCTGAAGCATTTCCTGAGCGCCCTGCAAGCATCTTATCTGGCAGACGTCCCTGACCGCTCTGCTGTGACCGCCTCTTATCTGAAGTCTGTTTACCTGCAGTGTGTGACCCTGGAAGCGAATGGAATGGATTTCTGGAGTAGTGCCCAACCCGATCATATGCCAAGACACCAGGTCATTACCCTGACACATTGTTAATCCTGCACATAGACAGAGACAGATTCAGTGTAAACACTGAGCAAAGCATTGGACGTGCTTAACATTTCAGCATGCATGTATGCAGCAAAATCTTCTGCGGTGTGTTAGGCAGCTTACCAGGTAAAGTGGCGTTGATGTATCCATTGATGGTGTGGTATTCCTTCCTGCCATCGCTTCTCCTGAACTTCTCCTTGCTCGTCCTCTCCCCCACCTGTCCATACCAGCTTTTTGTCTCATCGAACACGGCAAACAGAAGGACAAATGCTGGGAGTCTCCTCTGGCCGTCCTCTGTGAAAGCTCCTGATGCAGGATTTTAAAGTTAAATGACTTATTTGGTGAAATATCCAGGTTTTAAATCTGAAATAAAGCATTTGACTCTTTCTAAACTACCAGCTTCTGTGAATGAGGAGTACTTTATGCATTTTTATGAATAATTTCCTGCGGCTCACTGACTTGATTTACAGATGAGCAGGGCGCCGATGAGTCCGGAGTTCATGTCTCGCACCGTGTCCACCTGGGAGGAGTACGAGTATGTGAGGCAGTCAGGGTCACTGTTGGTCGGGCCGTCACTGAAGCTGATGTCCCAGATGTACTCATAATATCCGCCGGGCTGGACGGCATCATCCTCCTTCTCCTGACCAGCGGTGGAGTCATCATATCCAGCTCCTGGAAAGAGAGGATATTGCATGAGTTGTTTTAGCTACCAAGGTGGATCAAAAGAGTAAAAGCTGCTCCCACTAAAAGCCTAAAGATAGGAGAACAAAAATGGATGAAAAAAATGTCAGGAAGTAATTAAAGTTCTTTGGGAAGCAGTGACTCACAGCAAAATCATTAATCAGACAAATGGACATCAAAACAGCTGAAAAGGTTCTTTTTTTTCATCAACTTTAAAATGATCCAGTGTGATAGAATATAAAAATAGTAAAGGCAGGATGCTTCTGAATAGGCTAAACCCTGAACATGACAAAAGCAGCTTTTCAGATTATAAAGTCACTTATTGGAATGGAGCTGTTTGCAGGAAGTGATGCTTCGGGACGTTTAGCAGCATTAGAGTCTAATCCAGTGCTGTCTGCGAATGGGATTAACTATGAAGCGCCACACGTGGGTACAAGATTCTCATAAGAGGCAGAGAGATGAGCAGTTTGGCTTCCGCAACCCGCAAAAGATCTGCACACATGAGATAATAGTGACCGTTGTTCTCTGGCACTTCTTGAGAATCAAGACGGGGTTTTTTTTTATGGGGGTTCCTATTCATTGAAAGCATTTTTTCACAGTTTATTGATAATAATGTTATAAAAACTGCTTCGTTTATTACAAGTCAAGTTCCTTAAATAATCCCACATGGTAATGTAACTCACTGGAACAGTAAGCAGTCAGTTTGCAGCTATTTCTGTCTGAGTTTTCCATTTCCTCATCTGCACTACAACAGGACTTTAAATCTTACCATGAGTCAACCACCTGAGTCAATGTCTTGCTCATTATTTGACCCAGGAGAGGGGAATGCTGCTCACTAATGTTTTACCCACGTTGCTGTGCTCCAGGAGCAACTTTGCTGTGTATTTTGGTGGCTTACCTTCAGACTGCTTCCAGTAGGTGATCCCCACAGGGCTGATGCTGTAGGGCTGAGACGCCAGGTTTTTGAAGTGGATCACCACTCTCTCCCCAGCCTGGGCCACAATCACTGGGCCCTGAATGCCTGCCATCACATAATATGAGATGATGTAATTTTAACATTTTCAAACAGATATGATGTTTGTTCATGTGGAAAAGTAAGTTTATGTTAGATTCAGCAACAGCGTATGAGGGAGGAGGGACGATCTTCTTCGTATTAATATTATTATTACTTATATTATTATAGTAGTAATATATAGTATAGTCATATGTTGTTTGAATGTATGAGAGGAAATAAGAAATATTGATGGATTGCAGCATTTATTGCTTTATAATTAATAGCATATTAAAATGCTTTATTGTTGTCTCTTGATAAGAGTTTTCCTCCCTCATTTTTGGCTCCAAGCCCTCAAGTAATATCAGGCGTACATGATAATGTTAGGAGAGTGGCAGAATTTTAAAATGTTTGACTTTTGTTAAATTTTAAAAATATACATACATGTGTGTCAGCATATCGAAATCAGCTGCTTTGTATGACGATGCTTACCTATGGACTATTGATTTTTCTTTTAAATAATTAGATAATTAAAAGAAATCTAACTACATTTCCATTTTCACTGTCAATTTAATAAAATTCCTGAAATTCTGCGATAGCTTTTGGTTTGGTGCGACACCACAGAATTATTAATGCTCTTCCATTCACAAAGCTTTCAAGAAGCACCGTTTGCTATATTCATTCATCCATCCATTAATTCATTATGTTACTGACAAGTTTCCTGCCGTCATTAATAAAGTTAAATGAAAGTGTGCACCACCCACCTGTCCAGGCTGGTCTCGGTCTGGGGACAGTGAATGTAGCATCTGTGTACTCCCTGTAAACTGCCTTGATGTATTTTTGAGGAACGGTTTTGAGGTTTCCTCTGAAGAAAATTAAGAATTAGTTAGCTATAAGACAAACTTAGGATCAAAGTACTGTACTACACTTTTCTCTGATCATTTAGATGAAACTGACCGCAGATTTGCTTGCCTTTGCTCGGACGCGCGGCCCCCATCGTACAGGTGGATGTAGTCCCATCCGATCTCCACCGCTGCTATGAAGTATTCCCTAACAGCGTCCTGTTGGGCCTCCCCGGCGGAGCAGCAGAGGAGGAGCGGCAGCAGGAGCAGCGGCTGTGTCCTCATCCCTTCTGTGTGCGCACCTGTTAGCTCCACTTCAACGTCCCGGTGTGAAACACTAACCAGGCTCTGCTGCGCCTCCTCTGGGCTCCGATATTTAAGGGAGGAAGGAGGGAGGAGAGGAAGGTCAAGAAGACGGTGAAGGGAGAGCACGTGGGCGAGGAGCACGTAGCCGTGACATCGCATTAGTTTTTCTGGAAGATGAGTTTGTGTTGGAGACGCCATAGCAATAAAACTCACTTGTAGCTGCACTCTGGCCATCAAAATGACGGGGTTATAGCTGGAGGTTGAACAAATGATAAGCTATTTATGAAACAAAGCATAAATAAGATGTGTATTTATCTATTCATGAAGTTATTTATCCACTCAGAAAAAAGGCTTCACTTTAAAATGTTAACGTTAACTGAGTTTTTTTTATTACAAACAAACATAGTTGAAATTAGGCAGAAAAAGAGAAGTCAGCAACATTAAAATAAGTTAATCTCTTTCAGGACTCCATTTGAGCATCTTTGATCGTTCAAAACATGGTTTACATATACTTGCTTGAGATTTTTTAAAACAAACTTTGACATTAAAGACATCTCCAAATAAATCTAAAAACACATTTTCAGTAGAAGTGTGAAAAGGGCAGTACATAGACTGGGTTAGCCTGGTCTTACTTATTTTTAAATGTCTGCTTATTTGGGAAACCTTTGTGTTTCCTGTAAAACAAAGGCGTAATGATGTAAAGGAGGATTTTATGCAGTGGAAACATTATTTCTCAGAACATTTAGAATGTTTCTGACATCTTGGATGGTTCCACAATTACAGTGATGAGAAGTATGGATGCCATGCAATGGGTAGGAATCACAATCCATAAAGAAGAAATGTGTTGTGTTTTAATATGCAGAAAAGTCATATACAATTAATTTCTATATTTCAATAGTTTAATAAAGCTTTATGGCAGTTTTGAATCTCTACCTGGCTTTCAAACTATATCAAACTATTGACTTGAGGACTAAAGTGACTCATTTTTAATCAAACTGGACGGATCAATACAAATATGAACCACAAAATATCGTTCTTTTGGCATAGTTTCTTAATTGTTATGCCTTTGTGAATTTTGCATAGCAGCCAGTAAAATAAAGGATTTTTTTGTGGAACCTGCTCTCATCAGTGCCTCCTCATTAAGATGTGAGTTTAATATTTTACCTCAAAGCTTTGCTGCCACCCAGTGGCAAAACTACACCACTACAGCGCTCCCAAAGCCCTTTTTTCAATCCGGAATACAGGCACTGCGCTGTAAAATAACACAGTGCTTGCATAAAATAAAATGACATAAAATAAAAATAGAGACAGAACACAATAAATGGTTTCAATATTTACTTCAAACGCAAAACTTTCTTTTTTGACACATAAAAACAAACTCTTCCATCTCCTTAACAGAGCTCCATGGCAAATGCATGTATCAGGTTTTAAAAGCATCTGGAAAACAAATAGGCCAAACACAAACATTAAAATATGGCATGCAGTTTTAGATAAAAAAGAAAAACCTTTTTACAGTAGATGGGCTCTGAACAGAGACTCCACAATATTTAAAGTAACGTTTCCACAGGTTGCAGTTAAATAAGTAATACAATTGTACACAAAAGTTCAATAACTAATAGAAAGTAGACTTTAATCCATGTGAAGAAAAGCAGACATTACACTACAGCAGGGGTCTCAAACTCCAGTCCTCGAGGGCCGCAGTCCTGCAACTTTTAGATGTGCCTCTGCTGCACCACAGCTGACCGGAATAATTAGGTCATTAAGGCTCTGGAGAACTGATCTACACAAGCAGGAGGTAATTAAGTCAATTCATTCCAGTGTTTTGTAGCTGTGGCACATCTAAAAACTGCAGGACTGCGGCCCTCGAGGCCTGGAGTTTGAGACCCCTGCACTACAGTGATTTTTGCAAGAGAGCGTTTTATGTAATTTGTCCCTGCTTTCAACAGAAATATTTCCATCAGAAAGATTCCCTATGAATGGCTGCAAAGAAAAATGTTGCAGTTCTACTAATCCGTATTGTATAGTGGCTGTATTTATATGCTACAATGTATAACTCTGTATGAACACTTTTAGTTTCGACGAGGATCAGCATCATTTCAATAAGCTTATGCAGTAACACAACCTTCTTTCCCTCCCATGTTGAATGGTTAAGGAGTTGGAGAAGTGTGGAACAAATTCCTAAATATTCCAACTATTGGAACAAATTCCTAAATACGCCATGTAGTTTAGATTCTGAACTCTGGTTTTTCACTCACATATGAGACACTGTCTACTCCACCACGAGATACTTCTTTTCAATAATCTACGTCAGGTTTATTCGGGAATCTTCAAACGAGCCGATGAGGTAAGAAAATAAATGGTATGAAGGAAGAACCTGGGTGTTTAGAGCATTCCTTTGCAGGACACACAGGAGAACCATCTTGTGCAGGACTTCGAGGCGCTCATAGTTTCAGTGAGTTAACCTCTATGATCTGCTGCAGGATGTTGTCCACGTCTGCTGTCTCTAAGCTGATACCGGCCAGGTCCAGCTGGGGCAGCAGGGCTGTGAGGAGCACCACCACGTTGTTACGGATGTCACGCAGATTCTGCTGAGATGATCTGATGGGAGAAAAGACAAATTGTCATTAAAGTGTTGAATTGCCAACACTTTAAAAATCAGTTTTAAGCACAAACTGATTTGATCAATTTAAAATTGAGAGATTTTTTTTTAACACTGGTTTCCAAAATATTTTGTTACAAACTCAAACTTCAAACTGTTTGATTTGGATTGTCATAGATCGACACAAAGTAGCACAAAATGGTGAAGCTATAAAATGGTCTCTTCTGGGGCGTGCTGTGGTGGCGCAGCGGGTTAGCACGCCCCACGTTTGGAGGCCTTAGTCCTCGACGCGGACGTCGCGGGTTCGACTCCCGGTCCCAACGACCTTTGCCGCATGTCTTCCCCCCTCTCCTCACCCTCCTTCCTGTCTGCCTACTGTCAAAAAAATACGTGCCACTAGCGCCGCAAAAAAAAAAACTCTTCGGAGAAAAAAAAAAAAGGTCTCTTCTAAGAAAATGATAAACATTTAAAAAATGTGGCATTCTGCCTCCTTTATTTGGAAATCCCCAAATAAAATCCACTATTGCTAAATGCTCCTAGAAGTCTGATTAAGGTCTCTGGTTTGTTAGAAGCCATTAGTAAAAAAACACGAAGCTGCAGGTTTTCTGGGTTATGGCTACCAGCTTCTGTCTATCCTTTTATGCCAAACAGCAAAGTTCAGTCGGTTTGGAGTATCTGAGACAATCAGTTTTCAAGTCCATTCTCAGATTCTCAATTGGATTTAGGTCTGGATTTGACTGGACCGTTTCAGATCATGATTATTCCTTAATGTAAATCGCTTCATTGCTTGTGTGTTCAGTCTCATTGTTCTGACGGATGGTGAACCTTTTCGCCAGTTTTTTGCAGCTTCTAAGAATTTGTTCTTCCAGACGCGCCATGTTTTTACCTCCATCCATTACCTGATCAACTTTGACTAGTTTCCTTGTCTCAACTAAAGGAATGTTTCACCACATAGAACCTTTAAAGCTTTAAATATATTTTTTACGTAGACTGAGTTAAACACACCAAACCTTTCAGATTTCAATAAAAACAAAGCAAAACAAAAAGCTCTAAAAACGACCTAATTTGGTACACCATGTAAAATCCCAGAAAACACACAGATGAAGAGGTAGAATGGTCCATGTCTATCTTTTGTGTGTGTGTTACTGCGCTGTCTGAATATCTTAAATACTTACCTGTTGTCATCACAGGTGTCACCGTCACTCGCTCTCACTCTGCTCTGACCTTCACTCCTCTCCTTCCTCGGTCTGCTCTCCAGAGCTGCAGCCACGTCCGGCACTGAGGTGGAGCACTGCTGAACACAGAGCATTTACATTTGCACGAGGCTTCCAGGTTCCAGTTTCATACTTTCCCAATTAGCTTTTTAATTGACGCTACTTTTCTTCTTGTCTAAATTTGAAAAACAGATTTTCTGCAGTCAAATTACAACATAAGCACAAGGACAATGTATTTCCTTTAGATTTGCTATTGATACTGCATTGCTTAACAGGGTTTCCTCAGCCATTCTGAAACAACAAAAGAGTAAATCAAAGGAATGACATGTTCAAAGAATAACTGAATACACCAAACTGACTACATAGATAAAATTGTAAATATATTTCTAATAATCTGTGCGGACCTCAACCATGACTGTTTGGCAGCCGACGTCCTTGCTGGTTGTGGACGGTGTCGGTTTCCGCATCCCTTCTTTCTCAACGCCATCAGCTGTAGTCATGGTGCCTTGAGTTGTCTTGGAGACCTCCAGCCCGAGAAGGCTCCGAAGTCGCTCGGCTTCCCTCTCCAACGCGGCCAGCTTCTGCACTTTAGCTTCCCGCTCGCCCAGCTCTGGAGGCAGCACCTTGCTCTGCCGCCGTTCTGTCCTCAGCGGAGACACCATCACAGTCTGGGTGGCCAGCGGCGAGTAGGTCCAGGTGTTGGACGGGGTTTGCTGCAAAGCGTTTGACTTCTCCACTTGGCTGCTGCTGTCCTTTTTGAATGTGTTTGTTTGCTTCCCAGTAGGAAAATCCTCCGTGGGGCTTCCTGACTGCTCCGGTCTCCAGCGCTTTTTCGTGTAGGTGAAAATAGGTCCAGACTTTCTCTTGCGACTAAAGAACATAAAGAATACTTGATTACTGTTGCTGTGTTTGAAAATTTATACACACATTTAATCTTTTCTTCAAACTCAACCTGAGCACTGTTCATAAACCTACGTTTAACTACCTGACTTAAAATGTTTTTTCATGAACAACAGCACCCCCTTGTGGTGATTCAGTTTTTCCCACCTGAAAGTGTCTGTGTGCTCCTCTTCCTTCTCCGCTGTCTCCCTCTTTTTCTCGTCCTCCTTGTCTTCAAGCTTCTGATCATTTTCCCCTTCTCTACGTTCATCCTTCTGTTTAATGACCATATCTCTTCCAGAAGCCTTCTCTTCTGTGTGTGTTTCCGACTGAATCTTTGCATCATTTGTGTGAGTGTCTTTATGCAAATCCGCCTCGTCCTGTTCCAGTCTCTGTTCATGCTTACTGTGTTCAGGTCTGTGTTTGGATGGGGAATAAGGCTGCTCTGATGAAATACATTCATCCTTCGCCACTTGTTCCTCTGAGTGCCACGCCTGCAACACAACCAGGTACGCTCATAAAACCTTACAAATGCAGTTTGGGAAAAAAACAGTTGCTAAAAACATCACGTACCTCTTGTGAATTTTCTCGTTTTCTGCTTTTGGAGTGCTCTCTGGAAGGAAACAAAAGCACAGTGAGACACTGGAAGCACGGTGACTTTATACGTCATGGTTAGATGCAAACAGAGACGTTCACAAGTCAATTTTCCCAAGAGTCTGAAATAAGCTTTTTCTCAACAATTGCGCACCATTTAGTTTGCTTACAACACAGAATTGCTATAGGTTAGGAATTCAAATCCTTTCCTTGTCCTTAGTAGTGTTGTAGCCAAGACCATTTAACCTCTGTTTTGGTCTTCTAAGATTTGTTTCAGCGTGCAAAGAGTTTTGAGGAGCAGCAAATTAACCTGAAAATTAAATTAAAGTCTAATATTTATCCCATTAGAAACCTAAATGGACAGTTTTGTTCAAAGAAAGTAATGGCATGATCACCTTTTAATGTCAGATTTCTGAAAACAAAATGTTTCTCATCTCGTCTTTATAATGAGTTATTTAACGCCGTTTGTTGTGAAACTGGCTCACACAATACAAGAAATGATTTATTAATGAAGAGAAACAAACCTGTCCAAACGAACATGAAGAGTGAGTCAGAATGCGGTGAGTGAACGTAAAAACTTCAGAAAGATAGAACAGGAATTGCTTTAAGTTCAGTAAGTGAGAAATCTCTCCAAATAATGCCGCTATCTAAGCATCGCATAGCATTAGCATACATACTTAAAATGATGCATAAAACTGGCAGATTTTGAATTTATTTTAATTTTAATTCAAACATGACATTGTAACAGAAATAAGTTGAACGCTTTATCGCCATTCTGCTTGTTTATTTATCTTTATGAAGAGAATCTTAGCAACATTAAGTTGGAGAAGAAAGAAATCTAACTTTAATATTTTCTCATTTTAAGCCACTTTTTAGTTTTACTTTGAGACTCAAATTACTGAGAGTCTGTGGCTTTAGACTGGTGGGTTAATTATTTTTCCTCATTCTGTAGTCTTGTAGTTTACAAGCATAGCAGACCATTAATGGACAAACTGTATCCAGCTTTACGTGAGGGAATGTCCTGAAACTCCCCATTAACCTGCTGGTGCTGCACTAACCACTTCTTCATACCTAAATCTGTCAAAACACGTTCCGCTTCTTGACAGATTTAGAGACTTTTTTTTTTTTTTTAGTGTTCCCAGTTATTTCCAAACAAACGAAGCTGAAGTCTAGAGTGAAAAAAAACTTCCTGATAATGACTTGCATTAAATTTGCACTTTTTCTTCCAATTCTCTAAGCCTTTGCATCTTCCTTAATCTTTCTGTTCATGTTCACTATTTAAGATACTTTGTAAATGCAAGCCAGTAGCAAATTTTACTAAATCAGTTATAACATTATTAAATTTTTTCATGATAATGCTCCTATGGTTTAAAGTGCTTCTTAAATAAATAATAGGAGTTACACATGTTGACTGCCAGTCAGCTGGCTGAAGTAAGGCTCCTACATGTTTCCCTTTGCTTACAGGACAGAAATATCCAGAATAGTAGAAAGGTCAAAGTATTTAGGACAACAGTCGGTGTTCATGTCTTTGTTGTTAAAGCAAGATAATAAATATAACCTTTATTTATTAACCTTAATAGTCAAAATATTATTTTGGAGATAGTAGGTGATTTTAGGTCCTCTGTTGCATATAAAAGAATTTAATCTTGTTTTTAACACTAAATTTCATCCTATGGGAAATTCATACCAGGTCAACTTTACCTGTCTTATGCTGAGACACTGCCAGGCAGTTTCTCAGCTCTAATAAAAATCTTAAGATTGTAAGATTCATGTGACACCACTGCTATTCCCTCCAATTAGACCAAACAGCTGCGAAGTTATGTGAATGTGCTAAAATATGCAGAGTGTAAAAGACTGCTTCCATATAATCTCACTGTCTTGTGACAGAACGTGTAGATCAGGACGTGCAGGTACGCCGAGCTGGCAAGAGACAGCCTGTCTGCTACCTCCAACTACATGGCTGCAAGGCATCCGCTCCTGTTCTCATTAAGGAACCGCAGCAACTTTCACCATGTAACGAAAGGATTAACTTTTGACTTCATATTTCTTTTCTTTTCTTTTTCGCCTGTGATGGTTAATCATTATGTAAAACGATACCTTTGTCGGTATCTAAGATATCAAACAAAGGGGTGTAACTCGGAGCCTTGCTCCAACTGTTGGTAGGTGAAGGTCATCTTGAGGAGAGGAACTTGGAAGAAGATGCGTGGTTTCAAAAACAGGGTGTAAATTTTGTGTCTGCCTGCGAGCAGCCAGAGGAACATTGCTTATAAGACATTTCTCTCAGATTTAATTTAACTCTCAAAGACAAAGGATTCAGGTTTCATCGTCTCTCACCTAAAGGAGATTGAGATTTGTCCTAAAAGTCGACAGATTTGCTATTTCTGATGGGATAAAAATCAAAAATACTTCAATATAACACAACTCTCAAATGGCTTGCACATCAAACCACAGCATTCTGTTCTGTTCTGAAGTAAAATATTTAACTAGGTCAAAGTCAGCAAAGGCAGGATAAGGCATGATCATTTTTAATTTGCTTTCTGTGAGCCCACTAAATTATCATCCTATTCCTGCGTGGTGTTTCAGGGTGCAAGAACGTAAACGTTCAGTAGACAACGCTCTAGCTTTGCTTTTCTGTGCTTCTTTTACTGCGGCAAATATGACTTAATCTCAAGCAAAGCAAGAGAGGCAGATTTATTAAAGCACGACCAAAGTTGGGGAATTTTCAGCACACAAACTCAAAAATTCAATCTGCTTTCGGTGAGTGAACGCACCATCTCTAAGCCCCATAGAAATACTTCTCTGTGTGAAGTTGTTAGACTGGAAAAAGACTAACTAGTAGTTGGTTATTTTCTAGTGTTAGTAAAGTGTATAAAACTGAAGTCAGAGGAAACAGATATTAAAGGTAATTTGAAAGAAAACTGAATTTTCTGAAATGCATCTAGAAATACCTCAGGTTCATTAAGGTTGCAGGTGAACCAGAGAGAGCCAGACTTTCAATACATACATATTACATTGCAAAATTATTCTGATTTAAATATTTGAGCTTTCATCCTGTATTTTATGAAACATGCAAGATTTGAGAACATTCTTTTCACTCTTGTTATTAAGAGAAATGACCAAAAAGAGATCTAAGCTGAAGTATGATAAATATGTTATGAAGGTAAAACTATGCCATGCTCAACACAGCCATGAGAGACCTTCTAGGAAATGCTAAAATATCTTTAGTCAATTCAGCCAAATGGAAAAAAATTTGGCAGAACTGTGAGGCATGTGTAAACATTTTGGTGTGGAGTTTTGACTCTATGGACGAAACTAATTTTCAAGAAGGAAACAAAGGATCCAACTCTGGAATTTGACCTCAGGAAACAGGCTGAAACACAGTCTGAGCATGCTGAGCCTGCCCTGCAATGTTGTTATCTTATCTGGTTTCTCACACCACTCCGTGACCTCCTGAGTCCCACGCACCTCCAAATATGGTCAGTTCTGGTCATCTCACATCCCTAAGCTAAATGTTGAGGCTTAAAAGTATGAGGCCACAAAACCACTACAGTGGGTTAACAGCGGCAAAGCGCATTTCCCATCCACACTATGTAACGTTCGCTTCTTATGCATGTATGTTAAAATTGAAACACTTTTGGAAGGAAAGCCCCAAGCATATGGAAAGTCTGAATAAATCACAGTCTGTGTGAGGATTTGAGTTTTTCGTGTTTATTTTAGGTTCCTGTGTCTTTTGAGTCTCTGTGTTGTCCTGTACCCCTCGATTGTTCCCAGGTGTGTCTCTTCCCTGATTACCCTCTGTGTATTTAATGCCACCTGTGTTTCTGTGTCTTTGTCGGGTCCTTGTTGATTTTGTCTAGTTCCTGTCGCGTCTTGGTTTTTGTTACCAGTGCTACCAGTGGTGAGCTTTATCCTTCCTGCTCAACCTGTGCTGAATGGACTTTGAGATTATTTGTGCATTCTTCACCATTAGACCGTCATCATTTCTCTCAACAACTGGTTCCACTGCGTCGGCCTCACCACCTCACACCCCAGGTTCATGACAGTCTGCATTTCATTTAAAGCAGATTAGTAATTTTAAAACCCACTATAGTGGAAAAAAAACAAAAACTTTTTGCATCATTCCCACTTTTTGCATAATTTCCAAAACAGGAAGTTACTACCATATATGGAGGACGACCTTTTGTCCCCTATGACGTCATGTTTAAGGTTATGCCCTTCTGTTGCTATAAATGGAATATGATCTGTTGTCTGGACTAAATATGCTTTTTAAACAGTAATATGTCCAGCGTATGTGAATGGATGGAGAACTAGAGCTACAAACACTATTTATGCAGCAAACACAGGTGAGATCAGTGGATGTAAGGATGATTTTTTGTTGGTTGAACACTGTGTTATGCATCGACACTAGATTATTTTCTTCAGAATGTAACATTGTAGCTCTCTGACAACCTTTGGCAGCGAAAAACATGAAAATATTTGCCTTTTAGCTCAGACATAAGCGATATTCACTCCACCACTTGCGTGTTGTGTATGACAAACTCACTGAGTCACACTTCAGTCAAATCTCACAGTGGAAAAAAAAAGAGAAGCTTTTCTGATTATCAGATGCATGTCCTGTCACATGGAGAGCCTAGCCTTCACGTTTAAGAGCAAGAAACCGAAAAATGGAAACCGCAAGATAGTACACACATGCACGCAGGCGCACAGGAAGGCAAGTCATGTGAAAAGGTCTGCGTGAGAGGTCTTATGAAAAAGGAATTTACAGTTTCTTGTGGCTTTTCTGGTAGCTGGGTGTTAACTGTTCCCCGCTCTCCTCAGCTTCCTCTGGCGATGAGCAGCTTCTGCAAAACCATGAGGCCCAACACAACATCAGTCACTGCTAAAATACAGCTTGGCTGAAAGTCACCAAAAAAAAAACCAAACACTGGCAGTCAAAACATCACATGCAAAGCAGCAGAAGTTGCATTCACTTTTTAAATTAAGTGGATTAAAAGAAAACAAAACAAAAGTCTAATAAAAGTGAATATTTTCCTACTGGAAGCAATGTAAAAATGCTCCACCTGTAACGTGGATTGGGATTCTGGCTGCAGGTCCAGTTTTCTGGCATGACCTTGTATTGGTGTGGTGGGACACTTCGCCATTTCAGACATTCCTCACACTGTAGCCACGCAGGACTCCTGCAAAGACAAGCAAAGCTGGTGGTTAGCTGAAGAATTTATAAGATTATTATGATTATAGATATTATAGCTCAGTATTATGGTTGAACAGCCACAAAGAAAGTCTTTTTTGATGAATTTCCAGTGTATTTCCTAGTCTTAAACAAGTCCGTTCATCCTTCATTTTCAAGCAGATACTTGAAGGTTTTGGGACAAAACTGACCAGGATGGATTCAGCCAATGGATGGACAGAGACACTTTCAAGAGTCACTACTTATTTGAGGTCATTTAAAGTTTTCCATTAACTATATCTCACATCTCCATTTGGGAAATTGGGGATATAGGTTGAAAAACAAGAATATACATTTTTCATTTGCTTATAGAGTTGACATGTTAGCAAAATGTCACAGGTAATAAACATAATCAATACACTGAACGTGAAGAAAAAGAACTTGCATACAATCTTATCAGGAATGCTAGACAGATAAGAGATAAAGAGACGCATAGACCTTTAAAGAGAATAACTTAATAAATAAGTACATTTTGTTATTGTAACTAGAACAAATAGAGAACTGAATTTCTCATGGTTGTCCTGGAAACAGTGAGAATGTACATGAGATTACATAAATAAATGAGTGTCTGACCTTTTTTTGCTTCACATATAATGATTAATATTTTGTGAGGAAATTCTGAACTCAGAAGGAAGGCAGTGTGATGAATATAAAACACATTGTCTCTTGTTTCAACTCACTAACATGGAAACAGAAATCTGTAGGAGTTGTGAATGAGAGGCTTTGTCTAGGTTAGTAAATAAGGCAAAGGAAGTTCATTTGCATAGCATCACTCCTGCGCAAGCCAATTCATAGAGCTTTGGAGTGGATCACAGGAAATGCATTAAAATAGCAACTTTACTTAAAAAAATCTCTGTACATTAAACATTTAAAAGCGTTGACTTACATTATACAAATATTAGAACACATTAGTTTGTTCTCATACTTACAAGATATGTCACTGATCAGGCAAACAGTTAATTCTCAGATTCTTTGATTGAAGCACAAAAATGTTTTAAGCCCTGATTTAAAGGAACCAACAATTTCTGCACTTCTCAGGTTTTCAGAGAGTTTGCTCCAGAACTGATTAGCATTAAAGCTAAATGCCTCATTGTCCTGGAAACCACGAGTAAGCAGGTTTTCAAAGACCAGAAGGGTCAAAATGGTTCACACTTGACAAACAACTTGGTGATCTTGTCCCAAGACCTTTCAGTGCTTTTTAGACCAATAGCAGCATTTACCCTTTGTCAAAATGGGAGTTAGTCTATTGATTTAAGAACAGGAGTAACATGATCCAGTTTCCTGTTAGCCAGGACTCTAGCAGCACCATTTTGGGTGAAATGCAGCTTCCTGGTTGACAAGCATACATTAGTTTTTTGTCTCATGTTGACAGAAAAGCCAAAAGGTAACAATCAGCCAGTCCAGTCAAGCCAATTCTGTGACTTTTTTAAATGCTGTGGCTTAAAAGACAAATGCAACTGAATGAAAAACGGGAAGAAAATTAATCAAAAGTCTGAATAATGTCCGCTTGAGGAAGTAATAAGATAAAAATAATAATGGAGTGAGAATAGAGCCTTGAATGTTGATGAGTCCAGAGCTCACAGTTGTTGTTAGCAGTGATGTAATAAAAATGAGGTCAGACATTTTTATTTGCATAGCACAGAAGAGGTAAACCAAAGACTCACATGTCCGCCTCCTCTTCGTCTTCACTGCCTTCTTTATCTAGAGCCTGAAACTCTCGCTCCCTGGCCCTCTTCTCTGTGACTTCCCTCCAGTAGTCGTTAAGTTTAAGACCCAGAGCACCAAGGGTGAGTCTTGACAGCAGAAAGAAAACAAAGTCACATATTTAACATTTTTTCCCCTAATTTTCTAAAGACAAAAACACAAAGTAAAAGCAGATAAGGCAAACTAAGCTTTGTTTTAATGTACCTGTATTCTTTAGTGTACTCAAAGTCCTGCTTGTTGTGAGCAGGTTTGAGAAAATTACACTCAATGATGCCGATCACCCCGATGCCTACCCTTTGACCCGAGGCCTGCAAACAAAACAACAACAATGAGGTAGAATAATACTACCTCATTCATCCATTCATAACATGCCAAGTACATAAAGTATTATAATTTTTGTCACCTTTAGCTGGCAGCCCACTTTCTCGTAGGCCTTAATGAGTCGGTTCCTGTGGTACATCATGATGCCATAGTGCTCCTTCTTCTTAGGGTTTACGCCAAAAGTCACCTTCACTTTTTCTTTCTGATGAACACCAGTTAGGGAGAAATAGCACTACACATGGGCACGCTTCAGATTTTCAAAATAAAAAACTAAAACATGATTAAACTCACATACCTTTGCTCACTAAGTAGATGTAGGGCAATGCAGAAGCCAAATAACAATTGGCATTTTTGATAATATAACTTGAGGGAGATTTTATAATGGATCTTTCCATTATTTAAAGTATTTTTATCTTCTGTGCATTCACTGTTTTAAGGCAGCTAACTCAAACTGATAACTCAGTGCTGCATTAAAAATGTTCAGTCTGGATTATTAATTTTCTAACATTTTTCATCCTCTTTGTACTGAATAGAGAACATCACCCTTGCAAGGCGCCTTAACATCCTTAAAGGAAGGCAGTGTGTTGAATATAAAACACTCTAAACAGAATTAAATGTTTTATTCACTGAAGAAAAATATCCCATTATTGAGGAAAAAATTGTGACTTCCATCAATTTCAATAATAATAATAATAATAATAATAATGTTTTTAATCTAAGCCTTTTTTTAAATGAAAACTTTCCCTTTTCAGCTGTATCAGTTAATTTTATAATCCATGATTCCCTGTTAATTAATATAAATGACATGATTAAATACTTGAAACCAAGAGCTTCCGACTTCTGGTTAGTTTGAGAATATATATGCAAATAACACAAGGATACACTAAACTGCGGTTTATAAACGTCATGTTCGATGTGAGTCAGACTCTTGGACACCAACTTGGCCAGGACTTTCTTCCCTCTTAGGATGACCTGCGTCCGTGGTTTCAGGTACAAGATACTGAGGTAAGCCTGAGAAAAACAAGCAAACAGAGAAAATGCAAATACTGACATATTTTAAATTCATTTTTTTTTCAAATTTATATTTCCTGAGGTCACAAGTTATCTTAATTGAGAGTAAAAGAAAACACAGTTTATAACAAACTTTAAAGTTGTTTCAGAAATTTTAATCCAACACGATTCTTGGAATTTAAAACAGGTAAAACAGAGCTGTATTAGTTAAACCCTCCAGGCTGATTCAAAAAGGAACTGGGGCAGGCTTACTAGAAAACCGCAGAGGTTTTTGGTGGTGGAGAGGTTCTTGCTTTCTGCTTGAAACTGGAGCTCAAAATGCTAAACTTATCCTTTTCTCCCTTATGTGTGTTGGGCTCACCTTGACCTGAACCACAGCCACTGCACCTGTTTCAGTCTGGGCCTGCTCAAAACTCTTTAGTCCTCAACTCAGCTTTGTGAGCTACCCAGGGCTGTGAAGAGGCATTTGCTCTCTTACAAATTTCTTCTGTTTTTGATTTTTTTGTCAAACTTTTGTCAAATGTTAATGTTCATTTTCATAGGAAAACCCCTGCCATCAAAACCAGCCTGGCCTATGAAGCCTGTTCCACCAAACCAGTCCAAACAACTGGTCACCAGTTCTTTGGATTTCTAACATGCCAAGCTTTAGCTCTGGTCTGGTCCTAGTGCCAATCCAGTACCAGTTTGCTGCTGGACCAACTAGTGGAAGATCAGGAAATCAAAAAGTTAAGAAATGGATTCATCATTTGAAAACTGCTTTTTTTCCTGTTTTTTACGCTGGTTGCTGCAAAAACCAAAAAATTTAACTAAGTATTTTCTAGCGCAAATATCCTAGATAACTCTAATCTATAAGTAACTTTTCGGCAAGACATAGGAGCTTGCTTTAAGTCAATAAACCTTTAATTGTAGTAATGAAAAACACTAGTACCACTAGCACTTTTACAGACATTTTCCCATGTTATAAGTGAAAAGGTCTGGAACTACTACGGTAATCTTTGACTTAAAAAAAACTCTGAGCATCTGAATTTGTGTTTTTGCTGTGATATTTTCGTCTGATGTGAATTAGTTTCACGCTCTGAATCACTTAATGTGTATATGTTTTTCTTTGAAACATTTGACATTGTTTTACAATTAACACAGTTTGATGCAAAGTAAGTTGTCAAGCTAACCAAGTTGGTCAGAGCCAAAAGTGAGCTGCTTCATTGAGCTCACTTTCTGTCCATAATAAGAGCTAGAGAGAGTGCTGCAAATAAACAAAGCAAGCTGAAGCGTTTGCTAGCTGAGCAGAAACCAAGGCGTCTTAGAGAAGAGCAACCCTAACCCCTAGCTGCTGCAGGAGAATAAAACCTGCCTACTTTAGTGTGAAAACATACGAGTAGCTAAACACAGCTGGATAGGGACGGGCTCAGTGTTACCTAGCAACCAGGAGCTATTTTTGTGAAGGCTAAAACATTCGGAAGCAAGATGAGGAAGTGCAGCAGATTGCTTCTGAAATATCTCCAGCAAAAACTCAACGATCTCCATACGTGATTTAAGCAAAGCAGCAGCTCCCTCTTTTCCCTTCGCTCCTGTAACTTATTTTATTCTTCCAGGTTTGTAACTTTGATTCATATTTGATGTTATGTTAAAACTGAGCTGAACTGAAACAGGAAATTACTGTGGCAGAAGCCGAGGGGTCTTTTCAGTCAGGATGTACGTAATCCTTACACTTACTAAGAGGAAGTCCACAGAATGCCGTTAAAAGCAGCCAGCTCATCCAAAAACAAGAGTCCTGATGAAAATTAAAAACAGATC
Organism: Xiphophorus couchianus; assembly: GCF_001444195.1. Classification (NCBI taxonomy): domain Eukaryota; kingdom Metazoa; phylum Chordata; class Actinopteri; order Cyprinodontiformes; family Poeciliidae; genus Xiphophorus; species Xiphophorus couchianus. The sequence goes on from NC_040250.1 coordinate 13,911,293, forward strand.
ACATTTCTCCTGCTTTAGCTTCCCTTCATTGGCTCCCTGCTAAATCCAAACACAATTTAAAATTCCCCTTCTTACATGTAAAGCCCTTAATAATCAAGTTTCATCACACATCAGATAACTGATTGGTCCAGTTGTTATCTTGATCTATCTCGAGTTGTGGTGCTATAGGTTTAGGCTCCTGGAGGACAAACTGACACTGCTACTTTCTTCTTCTTCTCTCAAATTTGCATTATTTGCTGTTATTTCAACTGTTAAATTTATGTTTCTGTGTGTTTTTCTCTTCATAGAAGCTAAAACTGGCTTGGTGCTCTGAGATTCTGCTTTATGTAGACTATTCAAAATGTTCAAAAATCTAAGGAACTCTAGAGACAGTTTAAGTACAGCTTTAGGTTAAACATGCTGCTTATTTACTTTGTTGTTTGGGAGGTAGTAAGGGGAATTGAGCTCATTTCTAGTAACTCCTATTTTCAGCCAAAAATGCAAGGCTGTTGAGCTATGAGCAGTATTGTACTTAAGCTTTTATCTGCTCAGTGAGATGCTGTTTGTTGTGCCAAAGATTCAACAGACGTAATGGGTTTCACAGCTGTAACACGGTCAGTATGTTCTGAAATGACTCTTGATGTGCTCACCACGGTAAAATAAACACAATGCTCCAACAAAGGCTAAATTACTAATTCTTAAAATAAGCAAACGGCTGGCTCACCCTTAGGCTGTAATACATTTCTGGGATGTTTTGCTCAGGTCTCAGGGACCCGTTGCTCCTCAGGCCCTGCTTCAGGTCCTCGAAGTGGATCTCAGGCAAACGAAAGTCAGTTGAATCGATGTCAAACTCAATCTCAGTTTTACCATCTTTGGCTCTTCATGGACACAAAACAAAGTAAGTGTAAGAACATGTTTCCAGCTCTGAAGCTGCTTTAAATGAGTAAAGAACGATCTGATATTTGAAGTTAAACGACTGTAAAATCAAGTTTGAATTACAGAATCAACTTTGACTTAAAACTCCTTCTAAATGATCACGCAGCCATTTTTTCTAATCTGAGGTGCTACATGTCTGAGGACAGCTAATATGATCAAGAGGAAGTGAAAAACCATGAGAAACTTAAACAAATAATTTGATTACCATCTTTTTTTTTCAAGATATTCACAGGAAGTGGAAAAAAAAAGACTTGTACTGCTTGTGCCCCAGTAAATGGAGGCTTGTGATAAAGTGCGTCATCATCCTCTAACTTAAACAAGCCTATACACATCTGCTTCTGTATGTGTCTGACTAAATTAGTTATTCACACTAAAATGCATTTAAGCTTCATTTGAAACAACATGCGGCTCGGGCGGTTGCTGAGGCAAAAACTCGGGCGTGGGAGGAGTTTGGAGAGGCCATGGAGAAAGACTTCCGCACGGCTTCGAGGCGATTCTGGTCCACCATCCGGCGTCTCAGGGGGCGGAAGCGGTGCAGCACCAACACTGTTTATAGTGGGGATGGTGTGCTGCTGACCTCTACTCGGGACGTTGTGGGCCGGTGGGCAGAGTACTTCGAAGACCTCCTCAATCCCACCAACATGCCTTCCACTGAGGAAGCGGAGCCTGGGGACTCTGGGTTGGGCTCTCCAATCTCTGGGGGCGAGGTCGCCGAGGTGGTTAAAAAGCTCCTCGGTGGCAAGGCCCCGGGGGTGGATGAGATCCGCCCGGAGTTCCTTAAGGCTCTGGATGTTGTAGGGTTGTGTTGGTTGACGCGGCTCTGCAATATCGCATGGACATCGGGGGCAGTTCCCCTGGATTGGCAGACTGGGGTGGTGGTCCCCCTGTTCAAAAAGGGGGACCGGAGGGTGTGCTCCAATTATAGAGGGGTCACACTCTTAAGCCTCCCTGGCAAGGTCTATTCAGGGGTCTTGGAGAGGAGGGTCCGTCGGATAGTCGAACCTCGGATTCAGGAAGAGCAGTGTGGTTTTCGTCCTGGTCGTGGAACACTGGACCAGCTCTACACCCTCAGCAGGGTCCTGGAGGGTGCATGGGAGTTCGCCCAACCAGTCTACATGTGTTTTGTGGACTTGGAGAAGGCGTTCGACCGTGTCCCTCGGGGAGCCCTGTGGGGGGTTCTCCGGGAGTATGGGGTACCGGGCCCTTTGATACGGGCTGTCAGGTCCCTGTATGACCGGTGTCAGAGTCTGGTCCGCATTGCCGGCAGTAAGTCGGGCTCGTTTCCGGTGAGAGTTGGACTCCGCCAGGGCTGCCCTTTGTCACCGATTCTGTTCATCACTTTCATGGACAGAATTTCTAGGCGCAGCCAAGGTGTTGAGGGGATCCGATTTGGTGGCCTTGGGATCTCATCTCTGCTTTTCGCAGACGATGTGGTCCTTTTGGCTTCATCAGATCGTGATCTGCAGCTCTCGCTGGAGCGGTTCGCAGCCGAGTGTGAAGCGTCCGGGATGGGGATCAGTGCCTCCAAATCCGAGGCCATGGTCTTGAGCCGGAAAAGGGTAGAGTGCCTTCTCCGGGTCAGGGGGGGTGTCCTGCCCCAAGTGGAGGAGTTTAAGTATCTCGGGATCTTGTTCACGAATGGGGGAAGAAGGGAGCGGGAGATCGACAGGCGGATTGGCGCAGCGTCTGCTGTCAAGCGGGCGCTGTACCGGTCCGTCGTGGTGAAGAGAGAGCTGAGCCAAAAAGCGAAGCTCTCGATTTACCGGTCGATCTACGTTCCCACCCTCATCTATGGTCATGAGCTTTGGGTCGTGACCGAAAGAACGAGATCGCGGATACAAGCGGCCGAAATGGGTTTTCTCCGTAGGGTGGCTGGGCTCTCCCTTAGAGATAGGGTGAGAAGCTCAGTCATCCGGGAGGGACTCAGAGTAGAGCCGCTGCTCCTTCACATCGAGAGGAGCCAGTTGAGGTGGCTTGGGCATCTGGTCAGGATGCCTCCTGGACGCCTCCCTGGTGAGGTGTTCAGGGCACGTCCCACCGGGAGGAGGCCCCGGGGAAGACCCAGGACACGCTGGAGGGACTATGTCTCTCGGCTGGCCTGGGAACGCCTCGGGATTCCCCCGGAGGAGCTAGAAGAAGTGGCTGGGGAGAGGGAAGTCTGGGCCTCCCTTCTGAAGCTGCTACCCCCGCGACCCGACCTCGGATAAGCGGAAGAAGATGGATGGATGGATGGATGGATGAAACAAACATCGAACACTCAAGTGAAACCAATTCAAAGAAACAATTGTGACACTCTACGATAATGCACACATTTCCCTAAAAACAACACAAAAATGTGTCTGTTTCTGACCTGCGGATATTCCATATCAGTATCTTGGTGCCTTTTTTTGAAGGAATGGAGTCAAAGTGAGTGAGTATCTCCTCCTGGGACTTGATGATAGAGTGTTGCAAAATGGCTGCCAGGCTGGCCTCTGAGTCTTCAGTCACAACCAGAGACCATAGTGCTGAGTTAAGGTTCGATCATGTGTTGAAGTTTACATCTAGACAGTGGTGGCTTTTGATAAAGGCAACACGGCTTCCCGCCCAGGGCAAACCTAACTATGGGGCGCCCTGACTGGGATTTCTGTCGCAGACCGAACACAAAAGCTGTCTTGTATTAACCGTAAAATAAAAAAAATGTTTCCCCAAAATAATTGTCACTCTTAGATACCAATCAGTAGCTAATATTATCACTTTATTAATTCTTAAGAACAGGAAGCTGGCATGTCACACGTACACAAAGTCCGCTCAGACTACAGAAAGAGTCACAAGCTTTTTACACCAGCATCATCACTGAGGGTTACCAAACACACCTGAAGTCTGGGATCCAACATCTGGCTCGGATCAGAACCACTGTAACCTTTCAGTCAGGATGCTGACAAAGCCTGAACCTTGAACCCAGAGGAGTGCTCTACCCTTATCTATGTGGTACCGCCGGGTATCCCTAGAACCTCCTGCATGGGTGGAAAAACACAATAGGATCACACTTAATCTAGCTGCTGCTGGGGCAGAGGGAGTGAATACTTTCATTCAGTGTCGAAGAGAAGCTAAAACTATACTAACAAACATAAGATTACATTTTTTTGCCCATTTTATTTTTTGGAATCCAATGCCATGTGTGAAGCTGCATCTAAACAAACTTGGGTCTAAGTGAAAAAGTAATTAATCACACCCACTTGTTTATTTAAACAAATGCAATCAACCAGATTTTTTTTTGTTTTGTTTTTTTTGAACGGTTGAGTACAATTTCACCAGCCATATCTACACCAGATTGCAAAATCCATTTGGCAGAACTTCTCTGACAACATGGTCAAAAAGCACATCATGTCCTGATCTAAAATCTGACTGAGCCAAGATAATTCGTGATTAAACACAGGACCTGGGAGTGGGAGAAGTTAGGTTTTTTTTTTTTACTTGCAGGTTGTCTTGCCCTTAATGAATGAAATCATCCTGATTAAACTTTGAGAAACTGTCTGTTTTCTCAACAGTTTGTATAGTTTAGGATTCACTTTATTATCGAACAACTGAAGCTCTGGTTGTCAATTCCCGTATTTATAAATGTCAAACCTGAATATCTAAGGAAGAAAAAGTGAGGTTCTGGCTTTCTTATCAACTTTTCATAAAGTAACAATCGCAGCCTCCCAGACCTTGTTATGAGAGGTTTACTGTTTTCCTTCAAAATAATCTCCCTTACAGAGGGGGCCACAAGAGAGCTTTTGCCAAATGAGGAAGGGAACCATGTCTATTTTTTAACAATAAGGCTCTAACTGGCAACTCCTGCAAGCACTGGACATTGTCCTGTGTAATAAAAGGCATCGTCTTCTTAATAGAAACAGACTTTTTTCTGTATCAGTGTTTGAAGAAGATGTCTTCTAAAACATTTTGTTTGGATTTAGAGTGATCCACACATGGTTCATCAATCAGAGCATAACAAAATTGGAGAGTATGTCTTCAGATATTTCTTAACCCAGTTTTAATGTTTCAACATTTTTGTCCTGTTCATGTGTGGTCGGGTTTTAAACTCCCTAACCTTGGCCATGTCTCTGAGCCCTGACCACCTCGGATACAACAGAACTGGAAGAAAATGGATTTGTGGTGGCTTTTCTCAAATCTGTGTCAGTTCATTTACATTTTGTGATCCGTTTTGCCTGACGACTAGCAGCCTAATTATTATGATATAAGGTGTTGATCTCTTCAGACCACAACCTCAATATACAAACCCATACAAATTGGTGAAAACTTGGCATAAGTTACAAAATGATCAAATTTCTCACTTGCCTTATAACTACACAACAGCGTACTTTATTACACATTTACATGCAGGATGGGCCCATGGTTAGGGTGACCAGACGTCCTCTTTTTCCCGGACATGTCCTACTTTTCAGACCTAAAAAGATGTCCGGGGGGAATTTAAAAATCGTCCGGGATTTTGGTCAATTGCCTCAAAACACATTACATAGCTTACAGTGCATTGTAGGGCACTGCGCACCGCGCTGCGTGTGACGTAATCCCTGAGCCACGTCAGTGCGGGCACCGCCCCCCCGTAAGGTGTTCTGGTTTCCCTAGCAAAAATAAATAAAATCACATGTGTTGATACTAATCATAACCAACAAACACAATGTGTGTTGCATCTTAGGTTTTTTAAAAAGGATATTGGTCTGTTGATTGAAGGGGACTATGGGAACAATGACTGCCTGTGCTTTGATGTTTTGCAGGTAGGTCTGAGAGAGAAGTCCCACAGTCTGACAGCCGCCATTTTTGGTGAAGATGAGCGCATCCCGGCCCAGACGCATGGAGCCGGACTTGAAGCCGTTTCCATACAAGCCGATGGCCTGTTGGCTGGCTTTACCTGAGCCTTTTTCTGTGAACCCAAAGCTGGAATGAAACGGGACGACAATACTGATGACACACAATATTTAATTATTCAATTATTAACCAGTGATGAATTACAGTAGTACATTATTGTTTTTTAATTTAATTTAGATATGCTGTGGATTCTTGTGTTTTCCACAAAAATAAAAAAAATAAATGAAAAGAGCCTTTTACTGCGTCCGGAAACACACAATATCACACTCATTCACCACATAAACGTCTTGTTTCAATTCTCACCTCAGCATCTTGTGCAGCTTATTAGGTGTCATCCCGCTGCCATTGTCTGTGAAAGTCAGACAAAGCTGATCGTCGATTTTAACTTCATCTATCCAGATCTGTTTGGCACACACACCGGGGTCTGACGCATTGTCTGGAGGACGAAAAAGGAGAAAATGCAAAACTTAGAAAAGAAAGAAACACGCAGGAAGGGGAGGACTGAGATTACAGAGGAACAACTGATAAAAGAGTAACTTCTCCTGCAGATGCTGACAGAGGAGCACAGTTTGGCAACTGATAGGTTGTCCTGTAGTGTTTATAAACAGTGTTTATGTGACCAAAAAAATCCTGCAAGTCTTAACCAGATGGTGGTCCTATAGGGTGCACAATCAATCAACATGTAGATCTAATCTGCACATGTATAAAATGTGCAGATTAATTCTGTAAAATGTTAAAATCCAGGGAATAGCTTCCTAAGAGCATAATCAAAAACTACTTATGAAGGTGCATCTCAATTGGAGTCTCCAGGTGAAAAGAAAATCTACAGACAGATTGGTCTGTTCATCCTTTTGAACTTTCGGGTGTCTTGCACAAGACTTCTCATCAGGTAAGAAAGCAGCCATGTCATGTGAATATCTGTTTTAAAGTCTGTTTAAAATTTGTTTTAGCAATCAGTGATTATTTAAAGTAACATTCTGCAATGCACTCAAAGTCTCAGACACAAAACTCTGGCTATGTGACTTAGACATGTAATATTTACCAACAGAAAGTCAGACACAGTTCTTTTTACTTTTGGCTAAACATCTATCCTCAAAAGAGATCGGTGTTATAATACACACTTTTTTTTAAAGCAAAATGTTTATTATAATATTTTCTAAATTTAATATTCTATTAAAATTAAATTGATGTGTGATTTGACCAATTTTATAATTATTTGCTTTCCAAATTTGTTATAATACTTAACAACAAACTGATATATTCACCAACCAAAGAGCAGTCAAAACTAAGAACAACCATTTTCTGTCTTCTTGTAAATTTATTCACATAAATCGTTATAGTGGGCCAGATTTGGCCCCGGGGGCCTTGAGTTTTACACATGAGGCTTAACAGTTAGTTGTAATATGTCATGAGACGTGACAACAGTTTAAGAATCTGTACAGCAGCATGAAGACTTTGACACTTTTGAGACTGTAGTTGTTTTAAGACGGTACAAGTCTGCTCTGGTTTTGGCATGATTCAGTCTAAATATCGGTTCTAGTCTCAGGGAACAGCAAATCTGGATTTATATTAAATCAATATGTCAAGAGATTTGTCTAATTCAGGTAAGATACTAATGCCTCATAAACTCTTAGCAGAGCCTCAGCTCCAAAATCCTAAACTGTCCCTTTAAATAAAACGTGGGGGATGTAGTTTTGAAGATCAAACGTTTTCTGAGAAGTGGAAGGCAGTTCAATACGTATACTGTACCAAATATTTACAGATTTGAGCACATCTGGACTGCAGCGGGGTTACGTTTAGCTCCACGACACTTTGCAATGTAAAGCCGTCCTATAGCTTCCGACCGGACAGTGCATTACCTAATAATGACACACAGCACTGATGCAAAGTTTACTGATCTAACAGGACGTCTTCACTGCAGCCCTGTCACAGTTCCTGTTAAATGCCCTGCAGCCAAATAATGGCGGTTGGGTCTTAGCCAATGAGAGCACACAGAGTGGAGGCATGACAGCCCAGAGAGACGCTATAAAGTCACGTTGCACCCCAACAGCCGCGTTTGTGCTTAAAACTCCAGAAAGACTAACAGCAAACTGTTCAGAAAACATCCCTCCAGCAGGGAACGTTTGCAGAATTCACATTATTTTGAATGTACGCAGATGTTCACACTCGAGAATAAAAGAACGCGTGGTTAGATTGATGAAGTCTGGAGGCTCTAAGAGGAAGTCCATCGCTCCAATTTAGAACAAAGTTTGTGAAACGCGCAGCTTTCAGTGTGCGACAGCGGAAGAGCGAGCAAAATGAAACCACGAAATGTTGCAACAGCATAATAATACAGAGAGCAGGTGCGCTGTCCTATGCAAAGTTTCTATGTAATCGTGTCATTGCAGTTTACCTATTAACTCTGCCACCGCGCTGAACGGCCAGGTATGACTGGTGGAGTTGCTGTTTAGAAAGGAAGGGCTCATCTGAAAACAAACAAAAACCAAAAAACCATAACAGCCAGCCATTAACGCTTCTTCTGATGTTCTTAAATCAACGTCCTTCTTTGGAGCAGAAATACATGTTTCTGATGTTTGAAAAACTTACGGAACTGAGGCGAATCCCCTGCTCGCTTAACCTCGCCATGTTTTCTCTGTGATAATATTGCTTCTGAGAGCAGGTACGTAACTTCACACCGCAGAGTGGGTGCGTCCTGTGGGTCGCAGACAGAGGAAGTGCCGCATTTAAACATTTAAACCGACTTCGAACTAACTCACGACACATCGCTGACGTCCGAGTGCATCTTTTCTTTTAGGGGTCGTTACGGATGAATCACATAGTTGATCTTTTTCCCTCCCCGTTTGCAGTTATCGTGTTAAGCCAGGGCACGATTGTGGTTTGGTGAGTGCTCTTATTTTCCTATCTGTCGCAAAGTGAGTCTGAACTGCATGCAGCAGGACAATAACAAATCCACAAAACTGATAACAACAACAACAACAAAAATCTTGCTTTACCTCCTGGATTAAAATGAAACAATCTAGTTTCAAAAATAGAATATTGTAACGACTTTGTTCTGTATAGTATATTTTAGAAATGTACCAAGAAATAACTTTTTTAAATAATAAAATAAAATCAAGAGAAGCCCAAACAGATTGAGCAGCAAAAGGTTCAAAATATAATAAGAATAAGCAATAATGTTACATCTCAGCCTTGAAAACATTGCAAACCCCCAAACTTACTCAAGAGTCTGGGAAAGAGTCACAACGGTGAAGTCAATGTTTTAAGATTCTCCAAATACAAACACTTCAAAGCCATAAACTACAACTATTTTATAGCTTATGTTAAGTCCTTCCAGGAAAAAGGACAATAGCAGAATCGTCTTACCTTTGCTAAGGAGAAAAAGGATTGGAATATTTGCTCAGAGTTGCATAGTGAGCTTTGCATTTCATTTGGAAATCAAAGTCCCAGCTTGGCAAAATCCAAGTTGATTAAGGTCCTGTGTGAAAAGTGTACATTTAGGGATGAACAGAGTCATGTTACCTGCTGGTGTTGGTCCACTATGTTTTCTAAAGTCTACTGTCAGTGTATTGACTTTAAGAACACCGAGCTTCCTGTTGACTAACAAGCTTTTCAGAGACAGAGGTTTTCTTGTTCCACAGGACTTGTCACCTGCCCACACGGCCAAAAGCACCAATACTTTGTTCTCCACAGAGTCAGTGAACTTGACTGGCCAGCAAACTCTCATGACCTAAACCACCTGGAGAATTTAAAACTGAACTAATGGGTTTGATTAACTATAACGCATAGTTATAAAAATTATATATAAATATGTCATGCTGTGTCTTATTAATATATATATATAAATCTCATTTTCTAAATTAACTCGTTGAACTGAATCAACTTTCCGTATTGCTATCACTTATTGAAAGTCCACCGTATATTTCAGCAGTAGTGCAGTGCAGTCAGAGATGTAACAAAGAAACAAACTTACCTAATACTGTGCATAAGTTCAAGGTCAACTGATAAGGCTTGTGTCTCCGGATTAACTCTGCTTGGACAGGAGAGATTATCGCGCGGTTTGCAAATGGTGTCTGCCAACTTTAATCTATAGGAATAAATGCAATCATTCTTATGTGCAACTTGATGAACCAGCCATAAAAAGAAAATAAATGCCTTAAGACTGGAGTCTCCAAAGAGTGGCTCACAGACCTTTGGATTTATTTTGTGTAATTCCCGACTGCAGTTCAATCATAGAGCAAATCTGTCCCTCCAGCAATGCAGAGGAACATGTTTTATATTTTTTTATCATGAGATTTTCAATGACAAATTTATATCTTCTTAGAAGGAAAGTGATAGGGGAGAAACAAAACAATTTTCTTTTATGTGGTTGTATTAGGAAAGTGTTTTTTTTTTCATTTTAATATTGTTAGAAGAAGGGGCATAAACATACAGCAGCTCATTACAGAAAAACAAACTTGGTCACACCTATTCATTACACTTCGTTACACACAGCACATGTTTTTGTAGGAAGTTCTCTTACTTGCTGGGAATAGACTAAAAATAAATTCTAGGCTAACAAAATAAAAGAAAACGTGAACGAAAAAGTTTGGAAGCTGTCTGGGAACTTTTCATAAATATTTAATAATTTGTTCTTTTATATTTCGCTTTACCAAAATATTGCATGTTTGATTGTTTACAGTGATGCACATATAGTGTTTTAGTTATGATCAATCTTTGCCATGGGGAAAGTCAACGACCCTCAGCCATCAGACATTCCTCATAGACAAAAATCAAGTTGTGGCAATCTTACAAGTTTCATAAAGAAATTTACCTAAACAAAGTTTTATTTATTTCATGAGTCCTACTTTTCATCAACTCAAATCCAGATCACTCAAACTGCACAACAGAAAGCAATGATACTGAATATTGTAAACACGCATAACATCTTTGGTCCTTCCCTTGTTGTTGTGTAATCATTGGTTGTTTTCTCTTGAAGAAATAGCTTGAGGGTTTGTAACATACATTATCTCTTCTTTTCAGACAAGTCTAAGTATATAAATATGTCAAGTTGTTTACCTATGAAAGTCAAGTAAGTCGATAGGTCTGCTCAAATGACTTACTGTGGACAACTAAAATGAGATCAAGTTGAATTGTTTATGCTCCTAAAAACATCATACCGCCTAAACAGGTTGTTGCTCAGGCTACGATTTTCTTGCCCTTTATTACTGCTTCTGAGAACCTGAAAAACCTCATGCCTCAACTAAATGCTAGAGAATGTACCATCAACATCCAAAGAGAAGATTTTCACCAGCTTTTTCTAAATTCATATGTAAGGACATGCATTTCTTATCCTAATTCACACCCACCAACCACATTATTAGATAAATCTCGCAAGTAAGGAGGACTTTGTGACGTGGTGGATTATCCTGCTGCAAGTTAGTTTCCAGGATCTTCTTCTGTGGAACCAGATCCCAGATTAAATTGATTTTCACAGGGCACCTTTCCAAATACAACATTTATAAGAAAAACCTTTGTACTGGAGGATTGATCAGGACGTTAATATAACCTAAGACCTGCTTTTGTCTGCGTGTCTTTTTCTTTGTTTGGCTGTTGTGGAAAACTGCCTCACACCAGAACATTGCTCAACAGTTAGGCGACTTGTACTTGGCTCTTGTCAGATTTATCAGTTATCCAAGAGGCTTATTATTATTATCAATTCATTCTATTCAATCTAAGCTGTCTCTTTGTCTCTCTCTATTGCATACCTCCTTTTGGTTGTGATGTTCCTCTAGTTAACCCAGAAGTGCTAATGCACACCATACCTTCTCAGAAATGTCATTTGTGAAACTGTTCAACTACTTGTTATTGGACTTTCATATAAAATCCAGATGAAACACACAACACAATAGATTTTGTAGTTTAATGCAGCAAGATCAATGGGTTGGAAATATTTTCAGGTATTGGAAGCAATGACATGTCAATGTGTTGATAGAAACGAGGTTTCATTTTACAGATGATTGTTATGACTCAGCATGGTCAGCTATTTTAATAAAGAACGTTAACAAGAGCTACACGCTATGCCTGGTAGTTTTTCTCTAGGCTGTGAATTTTATGCTTTTAATAACTTCTTAGCTGTTTTTATATGTTGTGTAAATGTATGTATGTGAGATGGGGTTTTATGTGATGCTCTTAATGTTTTTTTTGCAACATTTTTCACTGATTTCATTGATAAAACTTTTAAAAAATGTGCATTCAACTTAGTTTCAATAGCTCAGGCTTGTGAGTTGATCCATAAGCTAAAAAAAAAAAAACACACACACACACAAAAATAACCAGCTTCATAGATCCAGGTGACTCCGTGCAACAAAGAAGAAAGCTTTGAGACGGCTCTTGTTCAGCCAATAAGGTAGTTGTGGTTTTTCCTGGAATCATGTCCTGTCTGGGCCTTTGTCTTTAGGTTGCTTTTGGACTGGTTAGACAGATGTATTTCGAGTCCATGATGTAGATAATTCAAAATTATTAAGAATAAATACGGTGTTCAGTCAGATGTAATGGCGTTCCCTGTAATTAACTCTTTTGTCTGTTAAAAAGGTAAGCCGGCATTAAATTTTTTTATAGTGATCATTATCTTTAAATAGAGTCATTCATTTCCTGGTACAACAGTCAACAAGAACACTGCAACCAACCGCATGACATTCAAACATTCAAATTTAGTTTGTCAAAGTCAAACTGGCTGAGCGGCTTCTTGCAATGAGAGATGTTTCTGCTACAAGCAGCTACTGGTGGGTTCCTGGCCGGACGTACAGTACAGACCAAAAGTTTGGACACACCTTCTAATTCAATGGGTTTTCTTTATTTTCATGACTATTTATAAGGCAAGAAATCCCACTTATTAACCTGACAGGGCAGGTTGACCTATGAAGTGAAAACCATTTCAGGTGACTACCTCTTGAAGCTCATCAAGAAAATGCAGAGTGTGTGCAAAGCAGTAATCACAGCAAAAGGTTGCTACTTTGAAGAAACTAGAATATAAGGGCTATTTTCAGTTGTTTTACACTTTTTTGTTTAGTGCATATTTCCACATGTGTTATTCATAGTTTTGATGCCTTCAGCATGAATCTACAATGTCAAGAGTCATGAAAATAAAGGAAACTCATTGAATTAAAAGGTGTGTCCAAACTTTTGGTCTGTACTGTATGTGTTGGAAATAGCACTGATGTGAGAGGGTGGGGCCTTGGAGGTTGCTCACTGGAAGTCCCAGACTGACAAGCTTTCACCAATTCTGCTGTGCCGGAAGACAGGATTACACAATGAACCTCAAAACACACTTACCTTAAACTAACCAAACATTTATTAATCCTGCTTTGGTAAAGTTATGAGAAGATCTGAGAAAACCTTGAGTAAATCATGCAAACTGTGTTGTTCAGAGCAACAAACGGATCACAGAATTACATTACGTCTCCAGATTTGTACAGTTCTTCAACTAGAGAGGAACATACATGCTTGTGAAAAATTACCATGCTAACAACCACATGTTCGAGAGGCAAAGTGAAAGAGTTACTGATGCCTTCATGCATCATAATAAAGCAAGGGCAAATATTGCCCAGACTTGAATCTTGCACTAAAAAACAGCAGGATTTTCCACTGCCTGGTTTGTGTTTTGATCAAAAATGTTTTTTTAAAATTTATTTTTGCAAACCATTAAAATTGAAAGAAGATATAAAGTTTTAAAAATGTTTTTCATAAATTAACATGTTGCTAGACTTATCAAAAAAGCAGCCTTAATTTGTATCCTTTCACTATCTCCTTCACTTTTTGAGAAGTCACTCAGTTCCTTGTTGCATGAAACAGTCCCCATCGCTGGTCTCCACTTTTAGAGCGATCCAGCTTTTCGCGCCATCCGTCTACTATTGCAGAATAGTCCTCCTCGGAAAATTCCTGCAAAGTAAGTAACAGACCGAAGGGTATTAGTAAGTCCTCCAAAGTTAAGAAAAACTTGTGCAAATAAGTAAATCCCGTCTCCGTAAAAATTTGAGTTTTCAAGTTGCTCTGCAAACTAACCTGGATAAATTCCTCTTTAATGTCCTCTGCTCTCTGCAGCTCAGTCTGGATCACTTGGATGAACTGGGCTGTTCGGTCTTCCACTCGAACATTGCAGAAACCAGCTTCCTGAATAAACTGCATCAGAGCGAGAGAGGGGGGGCGGTGAGTAAGAGTGGAAACAGCACCACCTCCTGGATAACTGTAGCATAACGTCACGTAGAGAATGAACAAAACTGATTTTCATTAGAGTCAAGCAAAAGTCCTATAACATATCTGTATAAAATGTCTTTCGAAGGATCTAAAATGCATTTGTAGGTTTGACGTTCTTGTAAGTTGTTTTGGTTTGATGCAACGTTGCCTTCAGGAAGCAGTGCATCTAGCTGGAGATTAGTCTGTACAAGAATTTCACTAAAAGTGACAGACAGTGGTTCTTGCTTCAGTAGCACCCTGGGCAAGCGTCTCCTCCTGCCGCCTCCAGAGTCTACTGCAGCACAGCTGGTGAAAACACAATTTCTTTACTTTTCTTGGTTTGACGTGGATTAGGGTAAAACACAAGGTAACTGGTGCCACAACAGAACCTGAACCATCAATTCTCAGCAGCAAGTGGGAGTGCCTGCTCATATGACACATAAATAAGTTTTTTTTTTTGTTTTTTTAAATATGATGCTGGTGCATTCCCTATTTTTGTGGCACTCTGGGTAACTGCCCATATATTCTGGTTCAGAAACTCCCACTGCATGTAGGAGTAGCACAGATTTAATATTTCAGCTGAAATATGAGTTTGGAGGTGATACAAACTGAGAAAACTGAAAGAGTAAAAAAAAAAATCCCTGAAACGCTTGTTGTAGTGAAAGCCACATATGCACCAGCTTTTATCCACACCTGGTTAGTGAGGCTGTATGAGAAACTGCAGATGTAAAATATTATATCCAGACAGGACAGTCAGACAGTGTAATCATCACATTTGTCTTGTTTGTGTTTAATTTTATTGCCCTTTTTATTTTTAACAATTTTGTGGGATTTAATAGTTTTTAAAATAACTAATATGAAAGAAAAATCTGTTTATTACATTGTTGACATAAACAATGTAATAAAGCTTCTAAATTATGCCAAATATCTTTTAATTTCTATGATAAATATTGGCAAATCATGTAAATGTAAACTTTTCAATACAACTAGTATTCACATGGATCTTATTTTGATGCCTAAACTTTCCTGCAGATTATAAACACACAGTTACATATATGGCAACACTGACCCTCTAGAGTCAAAGCCAGATCTCAAACTGATTGGTCTCTATTTTTAATTACAGTAAGCATAAAAATAAGACTCCCACTCTGCTCTACTTTTTAAAAATTATTGTTACTATTATTTAGAGAAATCATATGCACCAGTACCTGGACTGTATCCCACCTTGCATTTTTTTATTCAAATACATGTAAATCTTATATTTTGTTGGGAAGAAAATAGTTGGACTATTTTACATTTTCATGTTTCTGTAATAAATAGTAGTAGTGGTGGTAGATCACTTTTTTCCTACAGTATGGTGGTGAGTCAATGTGACGTGATGACTGCTGCAGGATTTTGAATAACAGTAAAGTTTCTATTCTATTCCTTCATAGCAAAAAAGGCATTATGTTTATTAATGACCCTTTAGATATTAATGCTATCACTGTTAAAACAATGAAGCTCATCCTTCAATCAGTACATCTTCTTATCTTGATCAAATCTAAACAAAAATAAACTGAAGACATACTGTAGGTTAAGATGTTGAGTGAACTGGCACTCAACAAAATTTGAGGATTTTTTATTTAGATTTCTTTGAGAGTAAAAATACATCAAAATTTTAATCATTACTGTTTAAAATGCTAACATGAGTGTTAACATTATGTTACAGCGTCGCAACCTTGGAAGGAGTCTCAGGGGTTGATAGAGATGATGTGTCTTGAACTTTGTCTTTATTGCTCCTTCTATGCTGATGATTAATAGATTCATTTCATTTGAAATGTATCATCTAATTTTCCAGAGTGTTTCATTATTGCAGCGGGAATCCAATCAACAACTGATGTCTCAGAATGACTAGTTTTAAAATGTGCTGGTATGTCATAAAGGCTAACTCTTCTAATATTGAACTAAACTACACATCAGTGGGAAGTGCTAATATATAAACCTGCTGGTTTACCTTGCCATACTCTGACGGTGTGTAGAGGATGTAGCCTCTCTGTTTGACGTAGGCCTCAAATACTGGAGTCCACGGCTTCTCCCCGCAGCAGTAGTCGCTGATTAGCAGCTGACCTCCCGGCTTTAACCAGGACTGGATGCAAAGAAGCAGAAAAGGTACTGATCATATGGCAAAAGGAATAAAAGTACAATCGTCACATAAACTTTTACAATTTTTCTTATGTTTCTCTCACAAACAAATTAATGTAAATATAAAATAAGAAAATGATTAAAATTCTTACATGGAAGCGTTTGAAGAGATCCAGTTTGTCATCTATGTGCAAAATTGTGTCTCTGCTGTAGATCACGTCAAATGAACCTTCTGGAAACGTCCTCTTAGTAGCGTCTGCCACCTCAAACTGCACCTAAGGAAATGCTAACAGCTTAGAGACATTTCGTTTCATGGTTGTACAGTGGTGCACGCTTATCATAAAGGAGCTGCAGAGGCAACGCTCTGATTTTTAATATGAAAAGTAAAAGTATCCATACTGATGGCAGCTTCTCTGCTCTTGCCCTTTCAATGGCAATGTCAACCATGTTGTCGGACAAATCCAAGCCAAGCACTTCCACCCCAAACATCTGCAGAATAACATAACATTTGCCTTCCTTTTAGTTCTTGTAATCATTTTGATGATACTTTGGGCTGATATTTCTCCTGGTCTTGTTAGTCTTACCTTTGCCATGTAGAAATCTCCTCCTCCAATTCCACAACCTACATCCAGAACCTTCTGTCCATGCTTCAGGTTCAGCAGGTCCACAAACTCCTGTTCGGAAAATTATAAAATCTTTAACGTGCTGAAATATTAAATCCTCCGCCCGCTATTAAACATTTGCTCTTTGCTTCAATGGTAAAAAAAGAATATGTGATATATACTTTTATTGGTAGTGTGATCATCAGCTTAACCAGAAAGCAACAGGTTTCTTTAGAATTGTTGAAAAAGGATATCAGTTCTGTAACTCAGCTGTAGCACACATATACTGTACATCACCACTATAAAATTTACAACAACACTATATGGGAATGACAATAACTCAATTATAATGGTTACTCTCAAGAATACTGATAAAGTTTAACTCATCTCATTTGTCCACTCATGGACACTCAAAGACTTAGAAGGGACGGTCAGGTTTTATTTCAGGAAAAAGATAAAAACTCTGATTGCTCAACACTCATCCAAAAATTGATTAATTTACATTAACAAAGAATAAATCAGTTATAACAAAACTTGTTTTTATTACTGCTATTCACAACATTAATATCCCTTCCAGTAAGAAGAAACAGGTTGATAAAATTTACAGCAGATTTAGATTTACAATCTAAATCTGTGAGAGGTAGGAATAATCTTGGCCATCAGTCTTACTCGTTTTGATTTCTTTCAGCATTTTGCCTTCTTTCTGAAACATCTCAATTTTTTTTTTTTTACCTTGGTTGTGCTGGGTCCACCTGTGCTGACATAACCAGCCCCAAACATCTTCTCATAGCGCAGGATGCCTCGCCTGGTGTACTGCTGGTTGTCCAGGAACTGCTGGAATGTGCTAAAACCACTCTGGGAATCTGAGGAGCGAGGAAGCTTCTGCAGAAGCCAACACATCTGGTTCGGATTGTTTTTCATCTGAGACAGCAGAAGGACGAAAGCAAGAAAAGATGACGAAAGGAAGACATATCTTTGTCTAAGTATCACAGTATCAAAGGAATTATCTGGAGATAAAGACTTAGCAATACCTCAACATAAGTCTGAACGCTTCTTTTAAAGACAATATCGAAACCAAAGTTTTGGCCTCCCTCCGGTGCCTCCACCTGCACCGAGGTGGCCAGGTGAGTGTACTGTGCCTCACTGCGGTAGCAGGTGGGATTGAAATCTCTCTTGCAGTCACCTTTAAAGAATAAAAAAAGAATTGTAATTATTTCTGCTGAATAAAAAGATTCAGAAACGTTTCCTGTTTACTCAGTACCTGAGCGGTGGTTGCAGGACTCTCTGAAGAAGAGAAATCCACCAGGCTGCAGCCAGTTCAGCATTTTCTTCATGAAGGACTTCAGCTCTTCGTCACTCAGATACATCAGCAGCCAATTGGAGAAGATAAAGTCGATACTGAGGAAATAGTTATATCAGTAACTCCAAAATGTACAGCTAGACAGGAAATATATTCTATACAAGAGAGATTAATGAGCATCAGTCATGGAAAGTATGTATGACCTCCAAGAGGCACTTAAGGCACTTTTATGAAATGTTTGTTTAAAAATGAACTCAATTTAGTGAAACTCAGTCACAGTTTGCATTTCACCAAAAACTGTAGGTATAAGCTTCATCTGATTGTGTATCAGCAATAGTCAAAAGATCATTTTCTGTGCCTCAGTCGTGATTTCTTTGATCTATTCTGCTTAACTTTCAACGAGTCTCTTCGCCCCTACCTGTGCTGGGGGATGTCCAGCTTTGTGACGTCAGCTTGGACGAAGCTGACGTTGCTATGGTGACCATTGGTCTGCCTGTTCTTGTCCACAAAGCTTTGCATGAAGTCCACCGCGGTCACATGGGCTGCCTTGGTCAGCAGGTGGCTGGTGAAGCGGCTGTAGAGGAACATGGCAGTTTTTTATGAAACATAAATGAAATTTGATTCCAACAACTTTAACTATAAAAATGAAGCATTTGTAATATTGCTGCAGCTAAGATTTAATTAAACTTGCTTAACAAAGCTCTGCAATCTTTTTATAGAGACAAACTTGTTTTTTGAATTAAAATCTCTTCATCGCTTTGTGTTTTATTTGTACGCTGGTATTACTGGATCTTACTTCTGCAATTGACACAGCTGATCATAATTATCACCTGATACACCATACCAGTATATGGGATTACATAGTACTTTGCTAAACTGGATCAGAATGTACTTGTTTAATTTGGAAATTATAACTGCATAAAAAAAGATCACATCTGAGGTTCCTCAAGGTTGTGTTGTCGGGTCACTTTTACTCAATGTTTATATCCTCCACCTAACTCAGCATATGGGGTAACACTACAGTTCTTCTCCTAACTATGCAGATGAAACACAACTATATTTCTCTCTGGTTATGCAGAAAACCTAATTATCATCATTGACCACTAACCAAAAATTTCAAAACAATGTAATTTCAACTACCAAATCAGACTCATAAAATCTAAAAAATATTGACAGGTCACCAAAAATCTCAAGCAATCTGGCCAACACCAGGACAATGGATAATATCCTGATTGTTCTTAGATAACTGCTCTGCCTTAGTGAAATGAAATGTCTAGGACTAAACACATTTCAAGGTTGATAGATTAATATTAACCGTGTAGACATGCAGGTCATCAGTGCACCGTTTATTCAATGTTTCCCGGAACAGAACTGAAGAAGACAAGGCAACATTTAATTTTCTTCCGTCTACTATTTACAATATTGCTTTAGATAAGGGCTCAAAACCTTTACAGAGAGTAACTGAGCTTTATGCTCACCCAATCCCAGCTCCCAGCTCCAGCACTCTGCGTCCCTCCAGGGGAGGCAGCATGGACAGGATCTCGGGCAGCTCATGTTCAGTCAACTTTTTGGCTTGGGAATCCAGCATCATCTCCTCCACGGTGGCGGCTTTGGAGTGCTCCTTCCAAAACTCTGTCATGTTGCAACGAACTGTTGAGCAAACAGACTGCGTGAGTTGAAACTGAGGATTGGAAAAAATGTTAGTCAAATGAAAAGACAAACTTTGGTCAGATGAAAAGGAATTTATTGCCACATCAATATTAAGTTGTTGTGTAATTTGAACTATTGAACTCTTTCCTGAGTCACTGACTTTAGACACGGGAGGTAAAACGTAACGCTTCTGTGTATCTTGTCAATCATAATTCACCTTTCACCAGTTCTTGTGTGTTTTCAGTTTAGTGATTATATTTTAAACAGGCGATTCTTATAAAATGGTTTAGCGGAAGTCTTTTAAACATAAATCCGCACTAACTCCATGTCCAGCACACAGATTAACCTTTAATTGAACAGATTAGACTATCTTAAAACAGCACAGTGATGTTCTGCTTATGCGGAAAAAATTCATTTTAGATTTTCTTTTTTTTCTTTGTTTGTGGTTTCTAAAAACAATTTCTGAAAAAAAAACGTATATGTGCCAAAGGGGAAAAACTGGATGATTTTAGCTGAATTTATAAGATTTACAGACTCTTAGTAACATCAAATTAAAAATGTATTACAAGGGAATTAAAAATAGTCATATAATTTATTCTCTTTTGAACAGCATTTGTTTAGTATTTAAAAAAAAAAAACTTGATTCATTACTATTAATTAAAAAAAGAACAATATTATCATTAGAACTGGGATAACTGCATTTTAAATCCTGACAAAACGTCAGGGATGTTTTGGCAGTCCAGTGCTCCCAGTAGGTTTACTTCCACCAGCTGAATGAACAATTACAACAAAACCACACAAGTCAACAACTCCAGCTGGATCCAAACTTTGGTTTCATCATTTCCAGAAGACTTTCTAAAATCCTCCCAAAGAAAGCAAGACTTGTCTGTTCTCCTCATACCTTTTTCCATGGTGGCCTCTGGTTGATTAGCGCAGTAGGAAATAACAGGAATTAATCTCCAATATCCATTCAGTATGGCAAGTAATGATAAGACTTTTTTTTTTTTTTACAACTTGTAACCCCTCCCAGACAAAGTGCAGATATCAGCTTCTGTGGTCGCTCTTTAAATAAAAAGGTCAAAGTGGCGCGGTTAGGAGGTGGTCTACATGTAGACACCTGACCATTAGGATGCGTCCAATGTAGTGGAGGGGGAGGGTGTGCACATGAATAATCAAACAAGGACACGACTTACCACAGTGTGAGAGGCTCAGACTTCCCACCATCAAAAAACACCTGTGATAGCTGTCAGCCTAAGGCAAGATAGAGGCTGGGTGATGCACACTTACTTGTCAATTTGCACAACGGTCGGTCTATTTGATGTTTCCCAGCGACGGTCTGCCTCACTGGTTTTGTCTCACCTCATCAGGGTTGTGCTGACACCATAGGAAATGCCTCGTGGCATGTGCGAATTACGCAATGTTGCCTCATCCAGTTCAGGCTGAAAGCCAGGACAGCTGCACCGAGCCATGCGAGGTTAAAGCTGCAGAATTTGCTAGAAAGTTCCAAGAGCTTTTGTCTTTGGATTTCTTATAAAATAAGAAACAAATCAACATGAACAAAACAAGTTTTTCACAGTTTTGTTCAATATATAGATATGGACTAACCTAGAGTTATCAGAGTTAAACAAATAACAACAACAACAACAACAATAATAATAATAATAATAATAGCATTTCCCAAATAATACATGAGATTTTTTCACACACTTTGTCATATTACAGTTACAAAGTTCAATGTATTTCACTTGGATTTTGTATGATAGAGCAACACAAAGTGACATAAATTGAAGTTAATTAAATTAATTTGTTCTTTTTAAAAAAATTAATTGTAAATATAAAAATCAAAGTTCCTTGCATGAGTTTTGTATCCCTCCTTCTTGAGTCAGTAATCTCTAAAGCCATCTTCTTTAGCTCCATTTATCTTTCCATCAGATCTCATCAGCTCCTTTCCCTCTGCTAAATAAAAGCTGGCCCACAGCATGATGCTCCTACCACCAGGTTGCTTGTTTTCTACCAAAAATAGCATTTTGAATGTACACCACCAGATCAACTGTTTAGTTTTGCTCTTAGTTGACCAGAGAACTTTCAGCCCGTTTCTTTACTTTAAATAGGACATTTTATGCTTTTCTTTCAATAATGGCTTTAACCTTCATAAAGACCAGATACTGTATATTATAGTCTTTCCATATTCAGATGATGGGCTGAACAGCATGCCATGAGACGTTCAAAGCTTTGGATATTGAATTCTGCTTTGAACATCTTTGAACAACTTCATTCCTTACAACTTTATATGACATGTTCCTCTTTATAAAATGGTTTGTTCACCAGTGTTTCAAAACAAATCTCAGAGGACTTTCTAGCGCATATATTGTGGTTAAATTAAATAAAAGCAACAAGTTACATTGAATCTTCCTCAGGGGTAGAAGATTAGAAGGGGCAGAAGCACTCAACACTTTTCAGATTTATATTTGTAAAAAAATTTAAAAACAAGTATGTATTCATTTTGTGTTGGTCAGATACATTTTTGAAACATGTTTGTGTTTGTAATATCACAAAATGTGGAAGAGTTCAAGCTACAGTTCATGAATACTTCATTGTGTCTGAGTTTGGAAAAACTAGGAACGTTTGGATGCAGCGGTGAGTGAAGAAGGTATTTTAAGGTGCCACAGTTATCTGCAGTGCAGGTGGTGTGATAATTTTTCTCCCAGCCCACAGTTGTTTGTTCGGCTGTAAATGTTTCACATTTATAGACGTATTATTAGCTATCTGTGCTTTAATTCCAACTCTGTTTTTTTTCTTTTTGCCTTGTCATGTGTCAAGTTTTTCACTGTGATATAAGTCCAGTCTGAACTTTGACCCACTGAAAGTGAGTTTGGCTTTGAACTTTGTCATTGTTGTCTTTCTGTCATGCTTTGTTGAGAACAGATAAGAAAGTCATACCATGAAACGTGTACTGGCCTACTTCTAAGAGAACAGTGGCTTAACTTTTTTGTTAATGATTCAGAACAAAAACATGTATACACTATTTTTTTCCTAACGTGGATAATACGACACAAACAGAGTGACTCTGCCAGCATGTGATTCATTGCTAGAGGATCTTTTGTCATCCTGGCTATTGATGATGCAACATTTTCAGAAATAGTGAAAACTAATGCCACATAATCATTTATCTTCTTGTTTTACACAAGTCGAAGATTAATGCAGTGCCCAACTTTTAAAGTGTTCATTAACATTCACAACAGCATCTTTTCTAACTTCCTTTTGTGCCTAGCTTTACTGCAGCGTTAACATGAACCAGTGCTTAAACAGGAACAATAGATTTGTACTCTGACTTACTTGGCTCTTTTTATTCCCCATTATGGAAGTTAAGGATAAAAATGGATTAGTACTTGAATTGTATTTTGCAGGAACTTAACTTTTTAAGTGTAAAGTTTTTGTTTATTTAGGTTCCTGTGTCCCTGAGTCTGGAATAAATTAATACTATGAACATTTTTGTCTAAGAAATTAGAATTTATTGATATTACAAAACATTATTTTCACCCTTTTCACTTTTAGACAACAAAATTAACTAAAAAAAAACATTTTAGATTTTACAGTGTACAGTTTATTTCCACAAGTTTATAATCTGACCATTTGTCTTTTAGTGAGGAATCATGAATTGTGGAGTTTATAGCTTACAGCCCTCCTAGATAACTGTGTTTGTTTTAGCGCAGCGAGATCTCACTGTACCAACATGCTAGCTCCAGCTAAGTTCAGACTGACGGTCATTCAGGGGTCTCTGCTTGTTTTTCTAGGAAAAGAGGATTGATGAGAAGAAATTTGATCAATACTTAATTTGGTTTTGACTCACAGATTATGTTTGAACTCACTGAATGAGTAACATAAGTGTAAGTTTTAAATTTAAAGTTTCATGCATGAGTTTATGAGCAATCCAACAATCCCTATCAATGAATGCTCCGTCCGTCTGTCCGTCTGTCCGTCCGTCCGTCCATCCATCCATCCTCTGTACACCCTTGTCCCTAGTGGGGTAGGGAGGTGTGCTGGTGTCCAACTCCAGCTAACGTTCCGGGTGAGAGGCGGTGGTTCACCCTGGGCAGGTCGCCAGTCTGTCACAGATGCTGTATTCAAATAAGTAAAAACATTTATTGCTTCATGACATTCTGCGGCTGCTAATGATGAGGTTATCTTATAAATGGTGAATGTTATAAATTCTTACACCCACTTCAATGTTGCCCAATGCTGCCTGTCTAAACATTGCTTTTGGTATTTCCTCCCAAAGTGCTGATACTTTCAAATCAAATCAAATCAAATTTTATTTGTATAGCACATTTCAGCAGCAAGGCATTTCAAAGTGCTTTGCATCATTACAAACACAGAAACACAATGCAACATAGAATCAACAATCAAAACACGACATTAGGTCAGGTCCCATCAATAAATTTGTAATTGATTACGTTTCAAATGCAATCCTAAACAGGTGGGGTTTTAGTCGAGTTTGCATCCATAAAAGGTTTACCTGTTAAACTCCTGTTGTGTTATATGGAACAAAATACCTATTGCTATTTTTATTCCCACTCACAATCACACAGTTTAAAACGATGTAAACAGCATTTTAATGGGCTTCTGGCACGAGGCTCCGTACACCTCTTTCACAGAATTTTGCATCTAGCCGGTTCTCTTTCCTGATATTGTCATTTGCTAATCAAATGCCTGATCTATTATCTTAGTGGTTGATTGTAGAAGATAAGCACTCAAACTAAACCTGGTTCTGCTGAAGGTTACTTCATGCCACCAGAGGCTGGTTCCTCCCCACTGTTGCCCCATGCTTACTCAGGATCAGCTCAGCTGCTTTGATAAATTTGACTATATTGTATTATAATTAGGATCAACTTGGTAAGAAAAAAATGATATATACAGGTATATAATGAGAAAGGTGCATTGGAATTACTGCTAATATACCAGTTAAACCTAGATATAAACAAATGAGAAAAAAAATCAATGATACGTTACAAATTGGTTAAAATCAAGACAATTACTTAAAATTAAACAAAAATGTGTGTAGTTCAATTTAAAAATCTGCATGATTGGAGTAGTTTGAAAATATGAATTGACTGTGTTAAAGATTTCTATTTCGTCTTAGTCTGACTAATGATGATGAGAAAACTTATTGTGCTTCAGCCAGACCTTTGAACTGTGTCTGTTCAACATTTCCCAATATTCTTTCTTCACTGCTGTCTCTCTCTCTCTCTCTCTCTCTGTGTGTGTGTGTGTGTGTGTGTGTGTGTGTGTGTGTGTGTGTGTGTGTGTGTGTGTGTGTGTGTGTGTGTGTGTGTGTGTGTGTGTGTGTGTGTGTGTGTGTGTGTGTGTGTAGGCTGATAAGCTCAGATGACCTTCAGCTCGCAACTTCTCAAGATGGTTCAGTCATCATGCTGGGATTTTTATCAGGAAACCTCAGAGACAGAAACCATGGATCCTCTTTACTGGAACCTGCCACTTCTCTCAGCTTCAATGCTTAAATAACACTGACGTATTTATTTTTTTTATCTGAGTCATCAATGAAGATAAACAGTAACAGTCTGCAACAATCTGAATACATTTTAGATTTAGTTAAGTGTGGTTTTTATTTTCATTTGTTTTTAACCACTCTATTGCAATAAACAAAACTGAATTAAACTTACAAGAAGAAAATCTATGGTATTTACAAGGCACATCCTTTTTAATCTTTTCTTTAACTAAAATAAATAAATAAATAAATGTATACGTTCTTTGCATCTAAAATCACACAAACAGACCAATCCCGAAACCTTATTTAATTTTTTTCTGACATAATTTGACGTATTTAACTTAGAGCAGTCTCATCTTCGGCCACTAGATGTCAGTATATCTCCTGAACATGTGAATGAAATCAAACAAATTCTAGGTTAAGATGCTGAGGCATCGTTATGCAAAATTATTACATTTCAGAAATCAGACATTATTGAGTTTTATATATAACATATTATTTTAACACATTAAAAAAAACACATTTTCCTAGCAGCTGAAATCAATGCTGATTGATAAAATTTCATAAGTTCTTCATAATTTATGTCATAACTCATATTTGAATGAAGACAAATTAACTAAACATCAGTTTAGGAACATTTAAACCAAATAATAATGCGACTTTAAAAAAAAAGAAAAAACACATTTATTCAACATTTCTCATTTTTTGTTCCTGCTTTAAATAAGTAGCAAACATCATATATACATTTATTGCAAAACAATAAATAAATAAACACACATCAATAAAATAAGATATTCAATATTTTGTGTATTTTATCATGACAACACCTGCTGTTGAGAAAAAAAATTTGACATATTAAAGATGAAATTGAGCAGATCTGATTTAAGGAGCTGCAGCAACATTTGCAGACTGAAACAAGGTGTGATGATAATAACAGTCCAAGGTACGTCTCTCATAAATATTCACAAGGCCTTTGATGTAGAGATGTTTTCTTTAGAGAGCTCCAAAATTAGTATGTCTTGGGACAGAAGAGCATCTTTGTTCGTTTCTCTTACGGCTGCTCCTAACAGAGAGAGACAGGTGCTGCTGCTATTACACATGCAGAGCTGAATAAAGCAAACATTTGCATTTGCCCGTGAAAAATGGAAAATTACCTGAGACGTATTGGATGTGCTCGGTCCCCAGGAGACAATCAAGTAATTGCTCTTCATTTGGACGCGAGTGCTCAGAAGTCATCATCGGAGAGAAGCAGAGAAAAAGTATTTTAGCTTTAAAGATTCATTGGAAACCTGACAAACTACCTTTAGATGTTCCACATTTGCAGATTCTTCAGGGAAAAGTCTTGGAAAACATTCAAGATTTCATACTACATATAATGTAGCATATGTAGTGTGCTACATATACTAGATGTATGTATTTTCTGAAATATTTCTTCTGTCTGTACATCTATTTCTTCTTCTTCCATCTCCATCTGAATCCTATTTACAACTGACTGAATTCTCTCCACAGCTTCACTGGATCCAACATTTTTCTCACCTGTCAAATACCTGTAGTTGTGTCAAGACACAGAGGTTGTAAACAGATCCTCCTGAACCACAACAGCTTTCAGAGTTTGTGTCAGTATGTCCATTTATGAAAGGAAAAAAAAAAGGATTTTTCTATTATGTTGGTTTCCTCTGAGTCCTCCATTTGCATGGGAGATACAATGAGTTTAAAATGGACAGAAATAACATTATGTACTGATGAATGCTTGATCTTGGGATTATGATGGATCAGCAGAATGGAGACTTGAGTTATATTTTTCAAATTATTAATGTGTGTGTCACTTGGAAGGTTATAATAGATCCATCTCTTGTCATCTTCTCTTTTATGACTTGATGCAATCTGCTCCTTACAAAGATAACTCATTGGCGTTAGAAGGTCAACTGACTTTAATTGTTCTCTCTTCCATCTGAGCAAAAATGTTCAAATAAAAAGTTTCATTGTAATAGTTATTTTTACATGCAATAAACTAAATATAGAATATTGTAGCAAGACAAATTGGTCTGATTTTTGTATAAAGGGGATCTCTAAATCATGGCAGAGCTGAATGCTGAAAGTCATATGTGCAGTACTAAATGAAAGGCAATGGTCTAAATATTTACTTTTTCTTTGTCTAAAAATGGCTTTTTGTTAATTAAGCAGCAAGAACAAGATATGGGTCACCCTTTCTTCAAAATTCTTGCAATATTCAGAAAGCTGAATAAGTTAGAAGCTTCCAAGATAGCTTTTTTATTATTCAATTGATGTCACTGGAAAGCAAAACACACCGTTAATAAAACATGAACACATTGTGTTGTACTTGGGATTTCATATTTTAAGAAGAGTTTGTTTGTCTGTGCCTTTTAGGGCTCACATATGCGACACTTTCAAACTAAAATTGTTTAAAAAGTGTTGATCTGAATTAAACGCCTGTACTGGCAGGTCATTATCTTCGACTTGTGGTCATTGGCTCCACTAATTAGATTTTTCTAATTAGAAAAATCTAATTAGTGATCATAAAAAACAGAGTAGATTTTTATGAGTTAATAACTTGTTGAGAGATAAATACATAAACAAAAGTTCAGCAAGAACATTTCCGCAAACTTGAGAAAACTGACAGAGACCAAATATTAAGCTTTAAAAAATGGTCTATAGGTCTTGGTTATAATTTGATTTCTCTTTGAAACATTCATCTTTCATATATAAAAAATAAGATTTTTTTTTACCTGAAGATGCTTTAGTTAGTAGGACTGGTAACCACAGCATTGCAACCATTAAAACATATCAGCTGTAATTTGTAACTTCCAGCTTTTTAAATATTCTGGCTAAACAGGAAGATATGTTTGCATCTAAAAAAAATTCAAATTGATTTTATAAGATGTTAAAACATGAAATAGCTCTGGAAATGACCAATAAATAATGTATACTAAAAGTAAAATGTCAAAAACAGAAAACCCTCTCTGAATAAGGTAAACATGAATTCCCTGAGTGTTTGTGTAGGTTCTGAATTTTAGAATAAAAAAATCTGAGCTCAGCAAGAATGCCCTTTTTGCTCAAACAAACAGAACATGCAGAATCCTGAAGTATTCATAATTAATCCCAAAATCATGTTAGTTCATCATCTGAAGCATTGCTGCACCCAAAACAGACTTCAGGTTTGGTCCCTCTCCTCAGATACTGGAGACATGCTGGATAGAAAATATAAATAATTCATAACACCTATGGCTATGTAGGAGGAAAAACTTTGAAAAATGCAACAACAAAAAAACCAAAAACATCTCTGGTGTAGATTTTATGTGTCTGCGGCTAGGACATCTGAAAAATGAATGCTGAAGCCACCTGAGAGGTACCATCGAAGCGTGTGAGGTTGTTAAGAAATCACGGTGACAAAAGGTTCATGTTGCACAGCAGAGGAAAGTTGCAGGACTTTTCTCCTGTCCCTCAGGAAGCCAGTACGCTATGTGAACATGAACCGTTACAAAGAGCTTCTAGTTGTGCTGGCAGGTCCTGCAGAGAAAGTTATAGAGACAGTGTGATGCCATAGCCGTAATCAAAAGAAACAACAGAGCTCAAACAAGCAAATAATACTATTCATTCTGCACATAAAAATGTCAACGATCTGCAGTAAATGTCTTTGTATGGTAGTGAATTTGGCAATAGTTGTTTTAGCAGTGCTTATTTTTAATGACAGAATAATAAAAAAAAAAAACACCCAGGGCTAAAACCATTCAAGTGAAAATGTAAGATGTAAGATTTTTTGTCAAATTATGCATTTATAAAATAGTACTTTGTATTTGTTTTCATTGTGTGATGTTGTTAATTTACCAAAAATAAAGTGAAAGGGAATATTATTCTACTCTGCTGGAGAGTTCTAGATAGTTTATGGATTATCAGTTTATTATTTTTATATGTTGAACTATAATACAATTGCTGTTTTGTTACTTTTGAAATTTCATTGTATTAATTTTGTTTTCTCTACCAGCCAGAGGAACAGATTTATGCAACCTGCTTGTCTAAAGACAGTCATGTTTTCAGATTGTTGAACGAAGTCAGAGAGCATCCAAACATGCACAAAGGAAAATATGAAAACATATTTTTTTAAATCAATTAGGATCACCAAAATTAGTCCTTTATCCACAATTGCCAGATAATGAGAGAAACCCTTTTGATTTTATTGTCATACCTGTTGTTTAGAAGTTCACTGATAATGACAACAATACACAATTAAATAGTTTGGGAAAGCTAAGAAGTTAATGTCATGACTTTCTAAGCTTTACAGTGTTTAATTTAAATGGAGGCACAATTGTTGACGTATTTTGCAAAGGTTAGAATACACCGCTTCCTTGAGTGAAACCAGAGCGAAATTAAAATAAATCTGGAAGAAACATTGTGAATATTATGTTAAATCTGCAGGAAAACAGGAGATCCTTGTAAGCTTGAGAACCCCATCCAATCTGTGAAATACGAATGTGGCAGTATCATGCTGTGGGCTGGTTTGTTGTGGGAGCCTTTAACTAAATAAGTTGAATAATGGGAAAAGAATAAAGGATATTGAAGCAACATCTCAAAATATGTGGCGGGAAGTTAATGGGTTTCAAGATAAACCTGAGCATATCACCAACTCAACTGCAAAGTGGTTTAAAAACAATGAAGTCATTGTTTTAGTGGTCATTACAAAGCCAGAGTCACATGGAAAACGTGTGAGCAGAGCTGAAAAGGTGTGTGTGTGTAGAAGTCAGTCTTTCTTACTCCAGTTCCTGCAGAAGAGAACGAGCTACTATTGTGAAACGTTTATGGAAGGATACAGATAATCCAGTGCAAGTCATAGAAATTAAAAGGCCGTTCAACCAGATACAGTAGAAATATATGCAAAATTACTTTAGGATCTATGAGCCTTAGATTGATTTATGCAAATTTATGCAAATATGTAGTTTAGCAAACATCGACCGCTATATTTCTTTACCAAATTACATTTGCCCGTACATATAAGTTTTACTTTGGTTTGATACTTTGGCATCAGTGTAATCTTCAAGGAGTAAGTCAAGGTGAAAACCTTTCAGCCTCAAACACGGCACATACATTACAGAACATGCTCTGTTCTTCACAAGATCACTCAGCTGCAGTGACTTGTGAATCGATGCAGAGTGTTCAAAGAAGGACAGGAAAGAGAAAAATCTGCTATATGAGCTTAAAATGTAATTACATTGCTGCATTATACCCTAAAGAAGGGATTGTATGTCATATGTATGGCAAAACATTTTACATATGAAATGCAAATGTTGTTGTCACATGTCTAATATATATATATATATATATATATATATATATATAAATCAATAGACAATGAAAACTGTACAATAAATATTGAATGAATTAATAGGTAAGATACATATTACTGTACAACAGATGGCAGTATGGACCTCTTAAACTAACTGTATGATGTATCTGAAATACAGAATTGCCCGAGGTATTTACTTCTCAGAATAAACCAGTTATTAAATATGTTATAGAGGTTTTCTTCCTTTTCTCTTTTAATCTCTGAGGAAGTAACTGCATCAGCAACATCCTGTTTTACTGAAAGATCAGTTTATCTGTCCTCCTGAGAGGAAGTTCATCTAATAGTGGAGTTTCACCCCGATATAAGAGCTACTCAAATTAGATCAGTGATCTCAATTTCCGTTAAAAGCTTAGTAAGGTCAGAAGCAAAGTAAATGATGAAAATAATTTTTTTGTAATTTATCTTTCCCTTTAAATTGCTGGATTTCTATCAGAAAAGATTGTTCTTTTTTGCTGGTCTCCCAATGCTAAAATAATAATAATAACATACACATGAAAAGATAAAGCTTCAGCTGATTTCACTTATGTACCCTGGTGGTCCTTGAATATTTCCTTTGTTTCTGGATCTGCTGGGCATTTGGAAAACAAATCAGATATTTTTGTCCTAAAGTGCCTGAGGGCACAACATGCCTGAAGCAAAAGCTAATACAGACAAGGATGACAACAAATGAGCTAATTAGTAAATTAGAAAAGAATGTGTTATTAAGCCATGTCTGTAGAAATGTAGACACCAGTCTCAAAAAGTGTGCAACTTCTTTTCCAGAGTATTTGCAGAGATGCATCAGCTGCCAAAGCAGGAAGTAAATACAACACATATTCCCTAAAAACATTCTTGCAATTTTCTTTTTCAGAAGTGACAAGATTAGTGGCCAGGTAAGCCTGAAAAATGGCAAAAACGTTGTAATATATGATAGATGGGCATTAATTTTCAGAAAATTTGGTGTGTTTTCATAACTTAACACTAGGACTACCAAAGATTCCCAAAATGGGAATCTTCGTCTAGGTACCAGAGAGGGGCCAGTTTGGCCCTCCAAGAGAGGGTGTGAAGAGGCGCCTTTGTTATGTAAATAAGGCCATTACTGACAATGACAAAGGACGATCAGCGTGAAAGTTGATGTAGTGAGTTTGGCTCTCCTCCCCCCTGCTGGTCCCTCAGGCTATGGTCACATCTACAGGGATGCTAATTAGACCATTCAGAGTCGTCAGTTTGGCCACATTTGGATGCTAATAACCCAGTTTGGCCCTCTCTCGGTAGTTCTAGGAAGATACCCAATTTGGCCCCTCTTGGTAGAGATAGGAATTTCTCAAAATCCTGGTAGTCCTAGTGTTAACCATGAATTGTTCCAACTATATCTCCTAAAAAAGAAAATTGTGACAAAAAAAGTAACATTTTTAAAGTCAACTCAAAATATTTTAGATTACAAGGAATATTAACTCAATAGTGCTTGACCCTGATGCTAAACTTCAGTAAGTTTGATAAAAAATACTTGCACATTTTACTTTGACTTGACTGCATATGGGAGTACACAGTCATTTCCTCTTTTGTTGGTAAAGCTAAGGAGAAATTCTCATGCCCTGTGGCACGCTAACCCCTCACACAACCCAGTTAATAACGTCAACAAGCTATTAAGACTAACAAATCTATACATTTGAAAAATTCCCTTGGATGAATATATAATCAATATTTTATTCTGTTTTGTAACTGACTAGGGAAAATAATTTGTTTTCAAGCTTCTCTTGTTATTATTCTGTCAGGAAGTTGACTTTTGTTCTCATTTTTCCCTGTCTGCATTCCTTGTCTGTCTCTTCCTCTCTGTGCTGCTGCAGGTGTGGCCTCTAAACCCCAACAGATCCTCCTGACACGCCTGATCCTTATCAGACTCATTAGCAAGCTGTAAATCTTCTGAGGATTTTTTCTTGACTTTTGCCAAGTTTCTTGCATTCACCAGCTGTGTAAGTCTCAGACCAAAGCCTTGTTTCATACTAGTCCTTGCTAGTTGGGCTTTTAAACCTTATTATTTCAATTTTCTTAGATCAAGCTGTCCTGCTTATCAATTTGCCACCAACTCTATGTTCAGCAATACCCTGACAACCAGTGAATTTATTTCTCAAATAAATCAGCAGCGCCACGAAGCTGAATTATTGAAAAACAAGCAAAACTATGATGCATTAGACACACAACCCACAAACTCGTACCTAAAACAAGACATATATTAATTTTTGCTTCAGAACTTTATTACAGCATGTGGCCAGTGAGCGTTTTAAAGCCCTGAGCTAAAACGAGTCTTACTTGTGCCTCTACCATTACCTTTGGTAAAACGGGACATAACCTCAGCAAGTCCCTTTTTTCCCCACTGGGTGCAGTTCAGACTTGAATCTATATTCATATTGCATCTAATCGTAAAAGTCAGCTGCGACCAATTTTGCACAAACACTACAAATCTAGATCTGCAATTACCAGCTTTAAAACTTGAAAATCTCTTTTACAGGCCAGGGCCACTGGGGCAAAAGTAATTACACAATCTGTGGAGGTGTCATCAGCACATAATTTCTGTGGTCGCTCAGACATGAAGGGGACCTTGAGAGGTGTGTGTGTGTGTGTGTGTGCCTGTCTGTGTGGAAGAGGGTTTGTGTGTCCCTGCACCCCTCATAGGGCTTTGCAAGCGGCTGACTGTCAAAGTGTGGAAATGTGATCGGTAATGAGAGACGCTGTTCTTAACATGATTGATTTCAGATGCCCTTGCAAACAATCACA
Source organism: Xiphophorus couchianus (assembly GCF_001444195.1). Taxonomy (NCBI): domain Eukaryota; kingdom Metazoa; phylum Chordata; class Actinopteri; order Cyprinodontiformes; family Poeciliidae; genus Xiphophorus; species Xiphophorus couchianus. The sequence goes on from NC_040250.1 coordinate 13,944,553, forward strand.
GTAAACAACAAATTGATGTATGACAAAGAATGATGGTGGAGTGGATGAGATCTGACAATTTACTGAAGCCACGCTTATTGACTAAGAAAACACTGTGTAGAAAAAAATGGAAACGGGAAGCATGCTGAGGGACTGATGGATAGGAATGAACAAACCTCACAATATGGCAAATGCTTGTAAGAATAATGGCAACTAAGGCTTGTAGTAGCAAAACTAAAAAGAGATGTTTGTCGTTTACTTTTATAGTGAGTGCATTTTATCATTGGTATGTTTGAAACACATAGCAAAAGACAGGCTTAAATTAAAATATATTGCAAAAGAATGGCTCAGTCAAAGTACAAAAATACAGTTGAAAATGTATAGTCATGCTGATTTTTATCTAGATTTAATTTACCTGCCAGAGCTCAGAAATTAATTCAGGAGAATAAAGTTCCTTGTGATACCAAGAGTTTCAATTTTCCAAAATTTTAAATTTAATTATAATGAGATTCATGTTTCAATAAAACCAAAATATGTCCTTGTTCAAACGAGAAAGGTTGTAACGGTAAAATGGCAACTCAACACGGGATATTTGAGTGTCAACAAGACGGGGGATCAGAGAGAGACCCTTTATGCCTCTTAATGAAGTCATAATGTGTCAGAGGAATGTATTTTAATATCTTGCTAAAGAGAGAAAAATTCTCATTATGAAGAGATACTGCTTCTACATTTATTTCTCAACTCTGGCAGTTAAATGTGTAACATTGCTAGGAAAATGTATAATTATTTTTTTTAGATCTTCAGATGTGCAAAGCTGGGAGAAACATACCCCCAAAGACTTACAGCTGTACCCTCAGAGAAAGGTCATTTTACAAAGTTCACTCGGGGGCTGAATACAAATGCATGTCAGTCACACGTTCCAATTTTTTATTTGTAGAAATACACTGTTTTCCATTTTATTCATAGCTTTGCACTACCTCGTGTTGGTCTATCACATAAAATCCCTAACTAATATGCTGATGTTGGCATGAACAGCAACCAAGATGTTTGACTGGTTATTAAATTACATTGATGCTCAGAATAGTCTCATCATTATCAGAAAAAAGAAATAATGTTGGGTGCAACACACATTTGATGTAACAATTGTGTCACATAATCAAAGTTACACAATTATTTTTAGACTTTTGACAATCTAGTTTGCTGCAGCCGACCAAATACTTTTTATTATTGTCTTACTTTCAATATACTGTAAAAGTTTTTCTGTACCATCGGCTCTCTGTGGGTCAGTGTTTATATTCCCAGCCTTGTCTCATACATCTCTGTATACTTAACTCAATAACATTGGGAGAAGAAAAAAAAATTTTCCCAAGGAGAATAAAAACTTTCTGCTGATGTTTCTTAAATATTATTTAGTCTTTTTTATCCACAGTTTCAAAAGGCTTGTTACTCAGACAAATGTAAAACCATGTTTGATTGATTTCTCATTTTTGAAACGGTAGACCACACTCAATCTCTTGTTTTATGTGAAAGATCAATCTTTGGAGTGTATGAAAGCTTTCAGGATTTATTAGACTGCATTGTAATCACTTCTTCTCCCAAAAGGCTACTGAATTACAAGGCTTTATAATAATTTATGGGCCTAGCTCTTAAGAAACCTTTATTCATTCCAAGAGTTGGAAGCGTAGAGTAAGGCAGAGGTTTTAGCCGCAGTGGTCAAACTGAGCAAGAACAATCTTTTAAAAACTGTTTCTGCCTCTGTAGTCACACAGCTTAAGATAAACTGAGGCCAGTGTTGCTAAAATTCATTACTGAATGAAAGAATCAAATATCCACTCAAAATAAATTGCAAATAGTTAGAGGAGACATAGTAACCAGTCTGTTGCATCATACTTCCATGTTGTTTTTGGTCCAGATGAACATATGGGATGTGTTGTTTTTTCTTTTTTAGTCTTTAGCTGATGTTTTTATTTTTATTTTTTTTAGTTTTCTGGTATATCAGAACCGAGGGTCTATTGCAATGGAAACCTTTACACAAACATAGGAATCGTTCACAAAAAGATCCACTTTATGATAGCAAAAGAAATGCGAGCTGTGAAAAAGTATTTCAAATTATGTTTATTATTATTCTTACAAACTTTACAATTCACTTGTGCTTGGTCATGTAGCACACAGTACTATTTATTTCATGTATTCAGTTAAAATAAACATAGAACTGAATTACATTTTTCAAAAGTAAACAGAAAACAGCTGAGAATTTGGCCGGAAGCAACCAAGGAATAATGATGTGACATTTGAAATCCAAAAGTTGGGCACTGATAAATTCAAATAAGGCCACTTAGGATAAAATTAGAGATAGCAAATTCTCCAGCTAAATATCTCACTATCTGGTGAATTATTTAGTGAGGGGGAGAAAGAAACGCTGCCTAAGAACAGAAAGTTTGACGGCTAACAAACCTGAAACCTATCCAGAAAGTTAAAAGCACAATGGGAATCCAAGCTTCTCCGTAATTCATGACGGTGGCTAATAATCCCTTTTGAAAAATTGCTAAATAAATAAATCAATAAACAAAATCTGTGCTCCAGTTCTGACCAGTCCTCTTACCAATGAGCATGAGCTAATTTCTTCCATAAGTTTCATATTAGTGATTGGATAGGTTTTACTTTGTGCCACACAATCTGTCCATGTTGTTTTTTGCTTCCTTTGATTGTAAGTTCTTATTGTTACACAATTTTGAGACAAAAAACTTTTCTAAAGGAGAGAGCTTTGATAGGTAAGCATAAATCTGTCTTCCTCACCTGTTTACATTGATAAAACTCATCCTCACTTTCTGAATATAGGATCCGTGGGTATGAGAATGCTCTCTCCATCCTTTCCTTTGTTGCAAACAAGTGGCCACACATCCATTCAATACTTCCTGGTAAAAAATCATTTTGTTGTCAATAAAACATTTTTCTCTTCACTGCCAGGAACAGTAGTAGGGTTCCAGATGGCATAGCTATATACATCAGCATCTAACATATCTGGTGCTACCTATGCATTTGAGAGGTCAGGGCTCCAAGTCAAGTTTTTAGTTCATTCAAAACAGGATAATGTTCTGACTTTAATATGAATCAAATTAGATATTTATTTGTTTTGGATGTCAGACTTACCATGTGTCGTCTGAGATTATGTACAGGCCAATGAAGAACTGACTATCAAACAACAGACAATGAACACAAAATATTTAAATCGATGTCTATCTCTTCCACATTCAGATTGTTTTCCTAAGAATTAAGGAGAAAAGATTGAAACTGGCTAAAAACCTCTAACTGATTATCCATTTTAAACCTAATTTAGCTTGATACTAATTTTCTTCTATTAACATTACATTTACTGCAACTACAGCTCAATGGTTTAAAAAGAGGTGGTGGTGAAAATGTAAGTGCTCAACAAGTTCGTGTGGAGCTCAATGATATTTTTTAAGCACTGAAAGCTGAAGCTTGGAAGACAGATGGAGTTGTGCTTCTCCTCCCTGACACGATGCACCGGAGCTTTTCTTCACGCCTAAGCTGGCACCTGCAGACTTAGGCTAGGGGATAATGGCACACTGAATCAGACACTGAAGCACCGTAAAGGCATGCCCTCAAGCCTGCCTGTCAGTGTAAATCAAAAACTCCTAAGTAATTATTTTTATTCTTCCATCAGCTCAGGTATGAGCACCCTTGAGGGGGCTTCCTGTCTGCCTCCACTGCTCAACCAACAACAGTCCTACAATCTGGCCTGTTTTCACTCTGACATTTCAAACAACAAATCCTGGTCAGGGCCTCCCATGGCTGATGGAAATGACAGTTTAGTATAAATCAGAGGGGCTCATCTGAGAGTTATATAAACATCAAAACAGGCTGAAGCATTTAAGAAACATGTCAAAACATACCAGGATTAACTTCTTGTCATGTGGGCAGCGAGTACTTTAAACAGGATTTTAACTGGAACGCAGAGCTATCTTAGCGAATCTATTAAGTTGGGAGGACAGCTGTGTCTGGACAGAATAATGGGTGTAAGGACTTGCAGTGCCTTTTTACTGCAAGACAGTGTGTTCACTCTGTCTGGTGTTCAGGTCATTTTAAAATGCTCAGAGAAATGACTCAAAGCAAACTCTGGTCATAAACTCACGTCAGCTCTGCTTCTGTCCATTTTGTTGCCAAACCGGAGCTGCTTTCAGGTCTCTGTACACAGCAACAGCTTTGCAGCAAGGCCTGTAAATCACTTAGAGCTTCTTAAAAAAATCATAATTGGACAGCACCATAAAAACCTTCATCACTTTGCCTCAAACGTAACATTTCATCTGAAGCTTTTTTATGGTGAGACCATTTTCCTCCCAGCAGCCAGAGTGTTTTAGAAAGCTGCATCGATACCTCTGCAACCTTTTTATACACTGTTGTATATCAGCAAAACAGAAACACACATATTGGTGTCAAGCAATATGTGTGTTTCAGCTGAAGATTGCAGTTCAAACATAAGAACCCTCAGCAACTATTGCCACCACTGGTAAATGTGGATAAAAAGTGTTAGAATATTTAATACATTTAAGTTTTCTTAAAACTTAAATGTTTTACACCATGTGTCTTGGAGCCCAGCTCAAAAACATCATTCATTTTTGTAAGGTTTTTGTAAAACCTTACAAAAATATCCAACCTTTAATTTGAAAACGTGCATTCTGGGGAGAATCCCATGTGAATAGACAATTTTTTTCTTTTGCAAAATCATCAATACTACCAATATTTGTTTCCCCAACAATCTTAGCTGAAGTAAATTCAACTTAAGTCTTTTTTCAATTTTAAAAAAGGGAAAGACAAGAGAACATGGTATTTGGAACCCAGGACTAGTGTTTTGGTGGTTCAGAATCACTCCTTTAGATCTGATTTGAAAGCCAAGAAACCATATATTTTGAAAACATTCCTTTTCCTAAAAACTGATCATTTGCAGAACATATTTTCCACAGCTGAAATCCAAAATTAGTTCCTGTTTTCTTTAAGTTCAAAGCAAGGTTGTTGTCTTGCCTCAAGTGTTACAAGTTCTTAGCATCCTTTTGATTGTTTTATTAGAAATCCAAACTATCTCAATGGTATCCGCTGCAAGATTTGCTATGATTTCGGGAATTAGCAGGCATGTTTAAAAAGGGACAATAGCAGAGTAACAAACACGCAGCCCTGTGGTGCTCCAGTAATATTTCTAGAGGAATGCTAGCTCATTTTTCACCATGTGCCTTGGAGCCCAGCTCAAAAACATCATTCATTGAGCATTGTGGGACCTCAGTGCTCATAAAATTGTTAATTAGCTTAGCAACATTTCCAAGTCCTTACTCCTAATTCATTCATCAATCGACTGGCATCACATCATTCATTCTCAGCTAAGAGCCCAATCTCTCTATGAGCTTGTTTAAGAGAATATTGTCTAAAAAAGATTGGTTGTCTTTGTGGAAAATCTGCGCAAACAAACAGTGTACATGAATATTCAGACTCATTCCTCTGACATCCCTTTATCACCCAACTGTTGCCTTATTTGCTGGTTGACGAGGTGCTTGTTCATGTGTCGTTGCTGTGATATGATCATCTGCTTGTTATAGTTTGATGAACCGCAAAATGGTGACATGCTGCAGTTCAGAACCACTGCATTAGAGTTGCCCGAGAACTAAACCATGAGAGATAATTGAAGCATACAACGTGACCTTTACCACAGTCATCTGAGCTCATTCAATGTTCACGCCACAGAGTAAACAAAATTCAATTAGCCAGTGTGGCAGTGTGTAATTTAAGATAAAAATATGATGAAAAATTAAAGCATGTAGTTAGATAATAAATAAATTGCTATGGGACAAGCTGTAATAGGACTTTGTGTTTTCAAAGAGTTTTGTGTGATTTGTTTTTAAGCATTTGTTTTTATTTCATTTAAAGCTTTAAGCAGGATTTCTTATGCAGAAGTCAGTCAACCCTCGCTGAGATGATGGAAGGAAACAAAAATATTTTGAAATCTCACGTTCCCAACAACTCTTACCACTTCCCCTCTATCTTCTGAATAAAAGCGTCTACTCAAAACGCAACTACCAAATGTCTCTGTGGCTGAGGTGAAGTAGTTATTTTCTATCCCACACGTTGTTAAAAAGTCCAGGTACCTCCTTCTGTGTTTGCTGCATCTTCATATGACCTTTAACAAGCTTTAAACAAGGTTTCTATCAGTTTTCTTTTAACAGTTACTTTTTTTCTTGCCACTTTTCCAGATTTGTGTAGACCAAAACAAATAGCTGTCCTGTCAGCTGACTCTCTCCCACTGTGATTCTCAGCAGCTTCTCTGGATTTTCTCTGGAGTGGGCTGTTTCTCAGAATAAAGCTGCTCTTGCCTGGTCTGTAAGTTTCAGTACACAGGAGTATTCACAGACTTCAGCTATTCGCTGGCAGTTGTGATTCCTAGCCTCCATGAATACTGGGATCCTCTGAATAATGCATTGTTTGTGGATGTAATGCGACAAAATGCACATATTTTAAGAATATGTTTGCAAAGGACTTTAGAGAAGATGACAAAGAGATAAGTCTTTGTCCTACATGTTTTGGATTATTTTGGTTAGCATTTTGTTGCTCCTTTTTTCATAATTTTTTTCTACCACTCATTTCTATCTCCCATTTGCTCTGTGTGCATTTTCCCTTTTCCATATCATACATGATAGATTGCAATAATCATCTGCTTAAGGTAGATGGTGATACTGTACACCCCTTCTGGCAAACGCCACGCTTGGACAACTATGGTTAAAAATGCACTTTTTCTATCTGACATGTGCTGCTCACAAGCGAGACAGAACATCGATAAGCCCAAGGCATGGATACACAACACACACACACACAAACACGCTGGGGCCATGCAATGGTTCAAAAAGCTTTCATAAATGTCTCATAAATTAAACAATAATTGCTCAGTGATGCATTAATTGTTTGTAGCTTGTGACAAGCCGCGATAATTTTATAACTGATGGAAAAAAAAAGAAAAAAGCAGTCGATTTCATCTAGATCAAACAAACAAATCACTAAAGCCCCCAGTTTTTCAGCCATGCTTGCAGACGTTTGCAGAGTGTTTCAATAAATCATTATTTGAGGCTTCTGGAGCAAAAATAAACTGTTATTCTCCAAACTAATGTTGCGTGCTGTCTGTGTTTTCCAGACTCATTTATCAGTTTCTCCTTTATTTTGTGTGTTAGGGAGGAAGTGGGATATATTGCTGAAATTACACAACAGACACATGCCTTCACATAAAAATAGTCTTGTATACATAGATGTTTTCCATATACCTCTGACTTTGTTCTTGAAATGTGATCAGTATTAACAACATTTTGAATCACTGTGACATATGTAGAATAAAAAAATTAAACTATCCTGATTTAATTCAGGGAGATGAACTCAGGTAAGGCTGATGAGACACAATATGTCAACTTAATTATAGCCTAAAAAACAAAACATCTATTTTAAGCTGTATAATATACTCACAGAGGGACCTTCCTTGGATGTAATCCTCCATACAGCCATATGAAAAGATTATAAATTCCTGCAATAATATGTATAATATCAATTCATCCAATCCAACATATTTGGACATATTAACATTAATTTTCACAGGTTTTTCTTAGAAAAAAAACTAATGTAAACAATATAAACATCAGAAAATACAGTTTTAATGTTTTTGGTAAAGTTCAATTGCTGGAGAACAATAAATTGGGACATCCCACCACTTACAATTGCTAACATACATACCTGTATAACATCAGGGAGGCATGATAGGAAGAAAACGACCCAGCATTTTGAAAGAGATTGGACCATAACCTTGTTAGTGTATTTTATAAACAAGTTCCCAACCTGTTAAGATCAATGTTAGGATGACAACATGCATATTGATATTTTTAAATGCAATTAAAAAAAAAAAAAAAGCTCTGGGAGATATAGCAGAACTAAGTCCCACTCATATTCTTTTCAAATATGATTTTTTTGTTTAGAAAATCTGATACTTTATACAAACATTTGTTTACAAAATCCTCAATGATTTTGCTGCTCTGGCTCTTAGCATTAGCAGAGTGTCACATTGAGCACATAAAACTTGTCGCTACAACGACTAGTCACTAGAGCGACCTCTAGAGGTGGCTGTAAGTACTCGCTGATGGTAAAAGTATGTGAGTAAAGCAATAATTTTGTGTGAGTAGGATTGTACTCACACAAAATTATTGTAAATGGTTCGATTGGTTGTAGTGAGATAGGAGTCATGTTTTTTTGGACATGTATGGAATGCAAAGATACTTAATTACATTTCATACTGGTTTTTCATCAACACCGGTGAACAGCCGGTGAAAATTAGCAAGTTTTTGCTACAACCTGGTACCATTCACCTTTCTTTAAAAGAGGTCACTCAAATGTTATGCATTGTCTCTGTATAAAAAACTAAAAATTCTCCAAAGGTCAGATATACTTTTCCTTAAGACTATTTGTTGCATTGAGTTTTATCATATATAAGCATGCAAGTGTTTCTTTGAAATGGCATAGTTTCATTTTATGCAGATGCTGTCAGTTTACTTGTTGACACAGAGTCAGTAATTTATCAAAGTAAGTGCATCTGAATCTGCAATGTTTTAAAATATCCCAGCTCAAAAGCACTGACTGATATCTTGTTACGTTAGATTACTGGATCATTATATAAACAGCAGATGCACATGAATGCACACAAGGATGAATCTGAAGGATATCAGACTAGTCAACAGAGATAAGTCTATTGACAGAAATGGATATTAAATAGAAATTAATTTTAGTACAAACTATTCATGAATGCATTTCCTGGTAAGGTGTGATGTAAAATTACATAAACACAGATTATTGTTATTTAAAAAATTAAATACAACAATCATAAAATTTTGTTTGACGACGCAGAAACCTAGGTTTGAAACCTACATTTTTGTATCACTTTAAACTTTCCTTCTCAAAAAAATGTATATATGCTTTAAGTTTCTGCCCACATCTAAACTTAAAAGGATGACGGAAAATTAAAGAATAACAGTTCATCTGTGTACATTTTGTCAGAGGGGATGTCAGTTTCACATCATATTAACATCAATCATAAAGAACTTATGAAATCAAATTAAGAGACTAACATGAAGTTCTCCATCCTCAGGCTTTGCTGCTCTGAGATAATTAGTTCCAATGTTTTGGAGTATAGAACTAAAATGTTTCCAATTTTCCAAACTGATTAAATGTTTAAAGATGTTTCTTTATCTTAATGTTTGTTCTCAAAGAGCATTTAAAAAGTATTCAAACCTCTTTTCACACTTTTCATAATTTGTCAATTTGTGACTACAAACCTTAACGCATTTCATTAGAATTTAAGTTGATAGACCAACACAAAGTCTTGAATAAGTTTGAAGTACAAGGAGAATATTGTATATTTTTTCTCTACTTTTAGAACTCATAATCTGGAAAGTGTTTTTTGGTACTTAGCCTGCCTGAGTTAGTACTTTGTAGAGCCATATTTCACAGTCATTGGTGAATATGTTTTACTCCATTTCATTGCAAGTCACTGTATGTTTATAGTCATTGACATAGAATGTGAACAACTATCCCAATTCTTTTGCAGCCTCTAGTAGCTACTTTACCCCACAGAGCATTGTATTTAGCTTCATAATTCAGACCATCTTCCTACTTCCTGCTCAAGAAGTGCTTCCTTGCAGCAGAATACTGTAGAATCCTGCAGTCAGATGAAGAAACCATGTAGCTTAAATAATGTGATGTGATGAGTAATATGGAAACCAGGTGAGCATAATCAACAGATTGCAGAGCAGATGGGATGGGAGTCTGAGTATGAAACCAAGTGAAAGATTGATAATGGGTGCAGGAGAAAATGAATGGAAACGGAGGATCTGACTAACCAAAAGCTAATGCTAACATATGGAATCAAAATGCACAGAGCAGGACACAAGAAAGTACTAAAGGACTCGTCTCAACTAATGATTTAATATGGAGAAACGCCACTGAAAAGATCAAAATACAAACACAGGTGAAAACCAAACCACAAACAGATATGAATTGTGACGATTCCTTCATAAAAATTAAATGCTTCATGTGGCTGAAAAATGTAAGAAACACTGAATCCCCAATTTGTTGTTGAAATCAGTGACCCAGTAAATATTTGTGCACATCTGACTTATTGTCGTCTTGTAAGTCTTGTCCATCAAAGAAATGAATGAAAACTAAAATACCACATTTAAATATTCTGGTTGACTGTATCGGTACTTAAAGGGAGGATTTTCTCTGGCAATGTCAACACTGTAGTTTATTTCCATGACTGAAAAAGATGTTTCCTTTTTCCCCAGCTTACATGTATTCATAATTATCACAAACCCCTTAAGGAATTTTGTCTCCTTGTGGACTTGCCTTACCTCTGATCTATTTTGAAATGGCTTTTAAATCTGGTTGATGTGTGTGCAGAGAGCTGCATAGAGCCAGAGCCTTACAGAGCTAGTCTGCATAATGCATCATAATGTACAGTGGGATTTGAATGCCCCTGTCCTTTTAAAAGGACTCATCTGTTACTTTGCTTTTTAAAGAAGGCATGCATGATACAAAATAATACACTTATACACACATCAATGCAGACAATCACATTAACATGAGCATGCATATATCTAAACTATATAAACACAGTAGCTTAACGTCAGGAACAAGCAGCACATGATCTCTGGTAGTGGTTGGTGCTTGTAGTTAGAAACTCTGCAACACTTGATCAGCCAGCTGCAATGCATAAAATAAAGTTGAATTTTCAATTAGACATATGCAGCATAATGTAGGTGTGCCAATATGAGCCAGTATTGTTGTTGTCTGCTGGGATGAAAGGTATCTTAATTAGCCAGAGTTGGCAGAGGTAAACCAAATGCTCCAGAAAGCCTTGGTGAGTGAGAGTTGTTGTGTGCCCCTTGTTAAATTGGAAAGAACTGGTGCATAATTTGAGTTTCTTGAAAGTATGTGTACGTATTATGAAGTAATTATATATTAATTGTTTATTGAAATGTAATCCTTTTGAGAAGATCAACTTTTGTTAAGAACAAAGGTCTAAATCATGTTTTCTGATTAGCAAAGGGATTATCTCAGGCTATTGTTCCTTAGAAAATGAAACTTTTTGGTCTTGTGTCTATTTCCTTCTTGTCTGATTATAATCTAGTTAATTTAATAATAGTGTGACACAGGAGCCATCAAGAGCTGGGATTAGTTCTACAGTAAAATCCGTGTCGACATGCAAGCACACAGCAGACAAACATGCACATCCGACATGACTTACCTTTTGCTTTTAGCTCAAGCTGGCGCGGCTCGTCGTGGATCCACGCTCACTTGTAATTTTCAGTGTCAAACATTTTTCCGGTTCAGATATTCAAAAAAAAGCTACTTGCCGGGAGGGAGTCACGTGATGATGCAATGACGTCATCAGGACATATTAATTAAATGATTTTTGTTAAATTGAGTATTGCATTTTTGGTCACAGGTTTATTTTTATAGTTATGATTATTTTATTTATGTTGTATACTTTGATAAGAATTTACTTGAGTTAGAAGTAATTGTTTATTTTTTTCTACTTGTGGGCGGAGCCTGTGATCACGCAAGAGGGCAGGGAGGTTTCTGACAGGGAGTCAGTTTAGACTCTGAACAGGTCATATCGAAGAAGATGGACTTTTGAGATGCAATGAAGGTACTGCTGTTTTTTAACCTGCCTGGATGTCCATTGTAAATATGCTGCACAGCTTCTTCAACATTTTTCACAATAAAACCATCTGAAATGAACTATTGGCCTATTATGTTTTTGTCCAAGTCATGATAGAGCGCTGCCACAAATAAAAATATCAGTCTTCAAAAATTATTCTCTAAATGCTGATGGATCCAGATAATTAAGAATGCAATTAAAAACTCTTATGGTTATTGTTATGATTCTATTTATAAAGTCAAACTCAGATGTATAGATTTATCTCACACAGTGATGTAGTTCAAGTTTCCGTTCCTTTTGTTTTTGATGCTTGTGACTAATAATTATGATTATAGCAACCCAAATTGATTTAGTCACTGTTTATCCATTTTCCCTTCTATCTTTAGTTTGATGAACTTCACTGTAGAGAATGGATGGACCAGTTGCAGTTATGCCAGACTATGAGATATAACTAAAACATGAATTGCAAACCCTCACATGGTGACATTTCAATTTTGGCAGCTGTGAAATGTCAGTTAACTGAGTAAAGCGACGAGTGTTCAGGCCTGCGACTCCAAATCCAACAGCAGGAGATGATATATTCATTGTAACTACAACTATAAGAAATACTACCTGTTAATCCTACTCTGATAAGGTATTATCCCACTGAGGCAGTGTTCTGAAAGAAGCTGCCCACCATTTTTCTGCCCTGTCCAAGTCAGCCTACAGACAAAGATGCAGCAGGCAGGAAACATCTTCAATCTCAGGTTCATTATCACAGAGAAAGGTTTATCTATTTATAGAACATCAAAGGCAGATGGGAGATATTGATGCATAGCTCCGTGGAGCGTTGCAGCCTCCAGGATAACAATATCATCCCCTCTCCCAGGGATCCTGCTGTTCACGCCTTGGAAGAGATGGAGAGGATAAAAACAGGGCGAGGGCATCATAGAGCAACACTACCAGCAAGGATAAGGATTTTTATAAAGGTTTTGGACCATCCATGAGATCTGTGATTCACTTGCCAATGTAACATGACCAGGGATGAATCACCATGCTGTTTGAAAAGAGGCAGCCGGCCAAAAGATCTTGGATGCCTGTAGAAATAAACTGGCAAATGCTGAATTTTGTTAGCAACAGCCTGTGGAAACATCAACAGAAACACAAACAGTATCAATATCATGTATCAACATCTACTTTGTGACATGTTTGTGGGGTTTTAAGCAACCAGAAAGGCTGAGTTGTTCTCTAGCAAAGCTTGTTTCATCTCATAACAAGGTAAGTTTTGCAGAAAACTCATTTTTGATCCTAGATCAAAAATAAAGGGAAAACAAAAAGGACATATTTATTGAACCACTTCATGATAGTGGGATTTTTGTCAAGTGAATTGCAACGGACCTTCAGGCAAAAGACTGTTAAAGTCAGTTTGCAATCTTCTCAGGAATCAAATGAGAATGGACAGGAATTGATGTGAAATGTTTCAAACTGCTGAAAACTCAGAGACAAGGACATGCATTTCCCTCAAGCCCCCAGTCTCCAGTCATTGATATGTAATTAGTTTTGTTGTGTAAGCAGAACTGCTGGAAGCCACAGACATGCAAAAGTGGGATTTTTGTCATGTGAATTGCCATGGAAGTTCAAGCAAATAGCTGTTCATAGTTTTTACAAAGTTCTCAGGAATTTGATGGAAATGGCCAGGCATTAACATTTAATTTGGGTTTCAATAGTTTGAAAACTTACACACAATGGTAAGTATTCCCCTCACCTTTCCTTCCCCAATCTGTTGTGTAATTGGCGAAGTGCAATAGTTGCAATCCTTAGACTTGAAAATCAGAATCTTATGGACTTTCACTCAACGCTGCTGCTTCAGTGTTCGATCTCACCCTGCCCCTTTCTAAGTCCCTACTATTGATGTGACTACTGTCACCTTTTCTGCTGTGCTGCTTAGTTGACCAGTGGATGTTAACCACACATCATTCACCAGTGTGTGTATGGGTTGAGACTGAGCAAGAAGTGGCAATTCCATGCAAACCTATACTGGCTTTAAAAAACTTCTTTCTGGGTGGAAAGGAAGCCTTCAAAACCCTTGGAACTACATGCTTGGATGCAGTGACTTTTGAAATAACATTAATCACCACCTTACATAGACGTGAAGCTCTTGATTCATGTGGAGGAAGTTACGGTATTATATGAAGAGTTTGGATGCAATGGCAAAACCTTGACACTGTTATCAGGTTACATTCAAGTATATTGTTATGTATATATGATGCTATGTCTTTCTTCTATCTCTTTTATCTCAATCTTTCCTCTATCTTTTATGTGCTCACATGCACCCTTAAGGTATGCTCACTGGAGTCCAGCACTGGACGGTGAATGTCACTCTGTATATGTTCGTTTTGTATGACTTGTAACATTTGATCATTTTTGGCAATAAAGCTTGTTTTATACTTAACCAAATCCTATTATATTTCAAGGTAATGACCCTGAGGGGTTTTGGTCGGGTCCCGGAACTGTTAAACAGACTTGGGTGGTCCACACAGGGGAAAATAGGTGCAGCACGACAATACATTGTCAGCATTGCACTACTATCAAATGCATTTGCAATTATCGGCTTAAATGGGGGGCAGTGGCACCACTAAAGCGACAAGTCTTTCTGCTGACATCAAAATGCTTTACATCACACATACCAGTTGAATGATTATGTGTCAAAGTGCCAACCATGTGTGGACTTAAAATGCTTTCAAATTCTGCTCCAAATCCAGATGCTCATGCAGACAAAATGAAACTAAATCTTCTAGTTTTCAGCTGCCTGGGCTTAGTCACCCTAGTACAGTTATGTAATTTATTACTGTGGTTTGTGGTTGTTCCTTGATGATATTATATACCCATAGGACTTTATATATTACTTTTTGTTTGATGTCAGATGTTGAAATCAAAAAGGGCTCAACCCAATGGACCCACCAATTGTTACCCAATGAGAGCCTAATGAAAATGTATTGTGGTTAAAGATAGATAGATAGCATTTATTGTCATTGAACAGAATTCAACGAAATTTCCATTGCAGCTCCCGTGCAAAAGGTCAAATATATACAGTATAAATAAGCAAACACACAATAATAATAATAACAATATATACAACTAAATTAACTAAAGGCACTCAACCACACCAAAGAAGTAGCAGCAGGTCCAATTATGGCAAAGTACAGATAATGTGACAGTGCAAAGTGCAGAACAATATGGCTGTGTGGGGGTGGGGGATATGTATGTGTGACTGCGAGGTTATGATATGTGTGGGAGGGGGGGGCGGCAGGGAGTAATGGCTCTGACGGCTGTGGGGAAGAAACTGTTTCTCAGTCTATTTGTTGTAGTCCGTATATTCCTGTACCGCTTGCCTGATGGCAGCGGCACAAACAGTCTGTGGCTCGGGTGGCTGGAATCCATCGCTATGGATCCAGCTCTCTTCTTGACCCGGTCTGTGTAAATGGAGTCCAGGTCTGGGAGGGGGCATCCCACAATGCCTTGTGCTGTTCTCACCACCCGTGTCAGTTGTTTCCTCTCCAGTGCTGTGCAGCTACCATACCACACAGTCATGTTGAGGCAGAGGATGCTCTCGATCATCGCCCTGTAAATGTTCACGAGCAGCCGTGAGGAAAGTCCAGCCCGTCTCAGTTTCCTGAGGAAGAAGAGCCTTTGTTGTGCTTTCTTCACCAGGTGGGAGGTGTTTGTGTTCCAGGAGAAGTCAGACGTGATGTGGAGGCCCAGGAACTTGATGTTGTCCACACGTTCCACCACTTCTCCATCTATGAGAAGGGGAGTGTGAGCCGACCTCCTGGACCTTCTGTAATCCACAATGACCTCCTTGGTCTTCCCTGTGTTCAGCACCAAGTTGTTGGCTGAACACCACTGAGTGAGCTGCAGAATCTCCTCTCTGTAGTGGGTCTCGTTGTTGTCTGAAATGAGACCCACTACTGTTGTGTCGTCCGCGTACTTCACGACTGTGTTGGTGGGGTGGATGGCCACGCAGTCGTGTGTAAACAGGGTGAAGAGAGCTGGGCTGAGCACACAGCCCTGCGGCGTGCCTGTGTTGAGGACCAGTGGGGACGATGTTGAGCCACTTATTCTCACCACCTGAGGCCTGTTGGTGAGGAAGTCTCTGATCCAGTGGCACAGTGAAGCGGGCAGCCCCACCTCGAGTAGCTTCAGCACCAGCTTGTCTGGGATGACGGTATTAAATGCTGAGCTGAAGTCTACAAATAGCATCCTGACGTAGGTGTTGGGATGCTGCAGATGGGTCAGGGCTGTGTGCAGAGTGATGGAGACAGTATCCTCTGTTGACCGGTTCGCTCTGTAGGCGAACTGAAGGCTGCCCAGGTTTGTGGGGATGAAGTCTCTGATGTACCTCAGAAGAATCCTCTCAAAGCACTTCATGATCACCGGGGTCAGAGCGACGGGCCGGTAATCGTTCAGGCTGGTGATGGACCTCTTCTTCGGTACAGGGATGATGGTGGAAGACTTGAGGCACTCAGGAACCATGGCGAGCTGCAGGGACAGATTGAAAATGTCCAGAAACACTCCTGCCAGCTGGTCGGCGCAGGTTTTCAGCGTCTGGCCTGACACCTTGTCCGGTCCTGGAGCTTTGTGGGTGTTGATCCTCCTCAGGGTGGACGTCACCTGATGCTTCTGTAAGACGAGGGGCTGGTGCTGCTCTTCCAGTTGGGGTAGATGTACGGCTTCTCTGCTGCCCGCCGTGTCAAAGCGGGCAAAGAAACTGTTTAAGGTGTCAGGCAGGGTGGGGTCGCGGCTGGTCAGCTGAGTGCTGTGTTTGTAGTCCGTCATGGTTCTAATGCCTCTCCACATGCTTCGGGGGTTGTTGTTGATGAAATGTTCCTCAATCTGCTGTTTGTACTGGAGCTTGGCCTGCTTGATACCTTTTTTCAGTTCCGACCGGGCCCTGCTATAAGCCAACCTGTCTCCAGACCTGTAGGCAGCATCCCGGGCTTTCAGCAGGGCCCGTACTGTGCTGTCCAGCCATGGTTTCTGGTTTGGAAACACTTTTATGGTCTTAACAGGGAGGACAGCGTCGGTGCAGAACTGAACATAGGACAGAACGGACGATGAGTATTCCTCCAAGTCTGCGCCGTCCCTGAACACACTCCAGTCTGTATGCTCAAAGCAGTCCTGAAGTGCAGAGGAGGCCTCCTCAGTCCAGACCTGAACTATTCTGGTGGTCGGCTTAGTTCTGCAGGCCAGAGGCTTGTAGACAGGAATCAGCTCCACTGAGATGTGGTCAGACATGCCCAGATGTGGAGCTGCTACAGCCTTGTAGGCTCCGGGGATATTGCAGTAGACCTGGTCCAAAATGTTATTGTCTCTGGTGGGAAAGTTTATGGATTTGTGGAATTTGGGAAACACAGCCTTCAGTTCCACGTGATTGAAGTCCCCCGCCACAATCACGGCCGCCTCCGGGTTGGAGTTCATCTGCACGCTGATCAGGCAGTACAGCTCCTCTAATGCTAGCTTAGCATTAGCCCTCGGTGGTATGTAGACGGCCACGATCACAATGGACGAGAGTTCTCTCACCAACTTGAAGGGTCTGCATTTCACCGCCAGATATTCCAAGTCAGGAGAGCAGAATGTTCCGACAGAGTGTGTGGCTGTACACCAGGCATTGTGTACATACAATGCCAAACCTCCGCCTCTGCCCTTACCCGAAGCTGCAGTCCGATCCGCCCGGAACAGAGCGCGCCCCGTTATCTCCACCGCTGCGTCCGGGATGTTATCCTCCAGCCAGGTCTCTGTGACAATAGTCACACAGCTGTCCATCCGGCGAGAAGTAATCCGGAGTCGCATCTGGTCGATTTTGTTGACGAGGGACCTGGCATTGGCGAGGAAGAGGCTGGGGAGGGCCGGTTTATGAGGGCTAGCTTGTAGCCTAGCCCGCACGCCGGCTCTCTTACCCCTCTTTTGTTTGCGCTGCCTCCTCCGTCGCCTTGGCAGCAGGGGGGGAATGATCATAGTCCCAGGTGTTCGTAGCAGCTCTGGAGGAATAAAGTCCAGCTTGGTGGGTGTGTGAAGTCCAAACTGTGTTCCTATGTCCCACAGTTCTAATCTGCTGTAAGTTGTAACGGCTTCCAGTAGTGTGTTGAGCGAAGACATCAATAAAAACAAGCTAAAAAAAACGAAAACACGGGAGCTCCGAGCCGCAGCGTCTACACGCGCCGCCATCTTGTGACTTGTGTCGCAATCTATCAAAATCTGTAATATGCTAGTGTACTGGCTTATTTGGAATGATTTAATTAACTAATTTATTTCCTCAGTACTGCATTTTTTTTTCTTTTTACAATTTTTTTTATTTGTTATGCATTTATTTTGAAATAGATATTTAAAATTTTGATCGACACTCCTTGCCATTTGGTGGCGGTAGTGCGCTATTAAGTTGTTTACCCGCCACAAATAACTACCACGAGAAGAAGAAGAAAAGCCACGCCAAAGAAGAGCTACACCAGAAGATGGAACCACCAAAACCCACAAAGAAAAAACCACGTCGCTTTTGTGGACACTGCGACAAAGAACTGTCTTGGTGGAAAAATGGGAAAGCAGTTCTAGTATAGTAGAAACCCACCAAAGAAAACGAATCTGCAAAAATCCCAAACTTGCGGTAAAAAACCAGAAATAATAGCACATGTATTATATAGAAAATCATTGTGTTTGCATACTAAACATGTCTTTGTTTTTACAGGAAGCAGTTCGACGTTTTCACAATTCTGAAACAAACACCAGTCGTTACCAGCCAGATTAAAGGTAGGATTGTTTTTGTTCATCTTGACTGTTGTGAATTCTTAAAGTACTCACATCTTTTTTTTATTACACACTTAATTCTTCTCACAATCTAGCAGTTACATCAGTCCTACTCCAAACTTTGAAGGCAAATCCGGATTTCCAGTGTGTGGAAAGTTGTGACATCATTTGTAAGTGTCTTGAGTCACATTTTGGGTTTATTTAATATGTATGCATCTTTGTTGTAATACAATTTTAACACACACTTTTTTTTTATTTTGTTCCAGCTGCTTATAAGACATATTTGGAGACTGTAAGAAGAAACTATAGGTATCGGCAACCGGATCTTGAAGCTAAGGCCGCCTCGATGAAGAACTTGGCCAGAAGCCGACAAAGAAGAAGGAGAGTAAGTTCAACAACTTGTGACTTTACTTTAGCAAATTGTAAAAAAAAAAAAAAATATATATATATATGTATATATATATATTTGTGTCCAAGACTGATTTTTTTTTTCTAAACTTTTTTGCAGCTTCTGACAGCGAGGCAGAGTGTGATAAAAGACGAAGAGCGTGAGCTCTGGCGTGGCGTCGCCGTGGACCTGATGTCTGATGAGGAGGATGGCGTGTCGGAGGGCATATTTGGGTGGATCGCGCGTCGTCCCTCATTTCGCAGCCGGGAACTCAGTGACCTGTGCAGAGTGCTACAAAGCAGACTGGGTGTCTGTCCGAAGTATGCTGCAAGACATCTGCGTTATGGAGCCGAGTCTGACAGACTGCCGCCTACCAGCTACAGCTCCGAGGCAGCAAGAAGACATTTTATTCCAGAGTTTATGCCACGAATTCTGTTATAACCTGTGCAACCTGTGCATACAATAAAGCTAATTACAGATTCAGTTTCTTTTCCATTCTCTTATTTGGGGTGGATATTACATGGGAACTGCCTTATAAATAGTTTAAGGTGTGACTCTTTACACAAACCTGCAAAATAATGAGCCAGAATGATCAAAGGTGGCAAATTTACCACCTTTATATATGATTTAATTCATACAAATACAGATGGAAAGGTGTGTTGTGTTGTTTCAAATGCTATGTAGAACCTGTGGCATGTGAAATCTGCCACCATTTTCATTCTGTGAACATTTTCACCACAACTACATACTTTAGTGAGTTTTATTTTGACTTTATGAAAAACCAGTGCCAAGTAGCACCAAGTAGGTGAAAGGAAAATGAAATATGTTTTTTTTAAGTACAACTTTGAAAAGCGTGGTATCTATTGGAATGCACAATCAAATAGATACCACTGGTTCTACCAAACTTGCAGAACCAGTTTTGCTGCACATATAGCTGTATGGATATTTCTCTACCAGCTTCCTGAACACATGGAGACCCATCTTCTTTGGCGCATTCCCAGTCAGATGTAAATAAATGTCCCGCTCATTCTTTCCTTGGCTTGGTTGAGTCTTTTGAGTTGCTTACATATAATTTCTTTGGAATGAGTTTCAAAACAGGGTTGTAGAAAATCTTGAAATGCTTAGACCACAACGCTCCCTTGAGGTCATCATTGTTTTTCTCTTTCCCCGTAGAAAGCTTCGTTCACCTCTTTCAAACCATCTCTTCTCTCTGTCCAGACTCTGGGCATCATTCTCCTCCTTTGTTCTCTATGTGCAGATGTACAACTAAATCTTGCCTGTGGAATTGACAAAGCCTATTGGATACGTGTCTCCTGGAAAATGGAAAAAGTTATGTTGCCTTTGATTGTTGCCTATTTTTCTATATAGGACTTTGATGACACAGAATACACAGTCATGCATAATTTTACCCATTGTTCTTTGAAAGCCAATAACAGTCAAAGTGGATGAACATAGTCAAATGCAATTTTAACTTTTGAGGTATATTTTAAATTGGATATAGATCTGTACTTTGAGTAGGCCATTTTAATAAATGAATATGCCTTCATCAAAACTATTCCAATGAAGCTCTAAGTGTATGTTTAGAATAACTCATGTTTTGTCAGGTAAACCTCCACCCCAATCTTATGTCCTTTTATTTAGTCCCATCCATTTTCTCATCATCTCTGATTGCTTTCCTGTTCCTGCTGAAGAAAAACATGGTGCTGCCACCACCTTTCACTGTAAGGACACTCTATTTGGGATGGTATACTAGCTTTTTCCATCATGTGTTTTTCTTCTGCCACATTTTCATGAAGCTCTGATCTCTGTAGGAAACAACTCACAACTCTGTCTCAGCCACAAAAAAGGACAGGAACAGTTTGCAATGAGCAACCAGGTCTGCAGAGCGGATCTTCAACTCTACTCTTCCCACCATTCAAGAGTCCAAAGGGCTAGGGTCAGGAAATGGGCCATAAATATGTCATCTGATCCCACACATCCTGTAAACAAACTGTTCAGACTTCTGCCGTCAGAAGGAGCTGCAGAGCCATTTGCAGAAACCAGAGACAGACAGCTTATTTCACAATGCTGTTTCTCAGATCTCAACCAGGTTAAGTCATGCAGATTACTGCCTTAAAAACAGGTGAACTGTTGTCATGTTGACAAATTCTCTCACCTGAACTGCAAACCCTTCTGACTCCTCCAGAGTTACCTTGGACCTCTTGGCTGCTTCAGTAATTCCTTCTGATGCTGCTAAGCCATTTGTTTATTTAGGCCTTTGTTTAGGCCTCTGTTTATTTCTTCATGAAACTACATCTTGATCTTCCAGCTGTAGGTTTAATATAGTTGCTTTATTTTGTCAATGACCTTCAGAAAAGTTTCAAGCCAGTTTTTAGAAGTGGGAGTAAATAAAACAGAATACATTTTTTGTGTGTTCCCTGGCATTTTTATGCACAGCAAAACCCTGAAAGAAAGGTGTTATTTTTTGGCCCTATAATTAAAAAGTATTTTTTCAGGTCACAACAACCACAGGCATACTGTAATTATACAAAATAATTGTTATGCAAATGCAATCAGAGAGCTATTGCAAGAAGATAAAAGAAGAGTTTGTCAGTAATGACCTTTTGGATCTCAGTATCATTGTTTACCAAGGAACTTTCCTCCTTATTGTCAGGCAAATCCAGAGTTTGCTTTACACATGAATCACTGCCAGAAGACCGTTAGTTTTTTCTCTGAAAGGAGCCCTCTTTTAGTAGATGATCTTTGGTTTCAACAAATATGCCTGCAGTGAAAAAGCAGGCATATTTTTATGATGGTTGGGTCCAAGTCAGTTTATTCTCAAACTTTATGTAAAGGAGTTTATCTAAAAAAAATCATTGAAATCTTAGATACTGTATTCTCTATAATGCGTTTCCCTTCATTTAAGGGCATTTACATGCAAATCTTTTTGACCTTCAGACATTCAGTGCTAACTATTTAGTTTCCTTAAGCATGAATGCTTTGTTTCCCCTCCCAGGAAATTTACAAAAATTCATAATTTGTGCATTTCCCTTTATTTGCTGGTAGAAAATTAAGGTTTGCAAAAAATCAGGCAGGATCAAAATGAGGAAATTAAGTTCAATGAATGAAATATATGTGACACAGAAGTAGGACTAGTCCGATAATATAGGACTATTAGAAAAACAGCTATTTTGTAATACTTTCACGTTTTATTGGTTTGATGCCATATTAAACAAAAAGTACTAAAAGGAATTTCAAGAAGGGAAAAAAAAAACATACTTCACGCCAAAGTAACTTTTTTATGTTTTCAAAAATTGACATTAAAATTTGCGTCAATACCAAGAATTAAGTATTAATAAAATGCTATGAATCCATTTAAGACGATGCATGAGAGAAGTTTTCCAAAGACAAACATCATATAGTGACATCAATGCTCCTAGTTTAGAGCAAAACTCATTTAAGAGAGCAGAATTTTTCTGTAATATAAATTAAAAATCATTTATATTTGTAAACATCTAACTGGACCAAGGTTTGCGCATGAAGTGTGCTTCAATTCAATTGTTCTCCCGTGCTGCTGCACTGCTGTTTATCACTTTGTTCACATAAAGATTAGCAACTGTTCCCCAACAGCAGGATTAAAATTACATACCATCAGATGAATACAGTAGCAGTTGGTGGATCCATTTATAGCCTCACAGTAAGAAATTTTGGGAAAATGTTACCTGTCAGAGCTGAAACATGTTAAAACTGGTGAGTCTGGGGATAAAACCTTAAAGCCAGACATTTTTTTCATTCATTTGAAATAAGTGTTTTTGAGATTTGATTTTTATTCAACAAAATCAATGTTTTATTGAGAAAGCCACAACATTTATAGAAGGTAACTGATTTATTGTAAGATGACGTTCTTTCCATTTGCAGATCGTTCAGACATTTAAAAGTATAATCATAGCTGGTGGCATGATATGTTTTCTGACAGCAAGAAAGAAAATATTTAGTCATTTTTTATCAGAAAGCCAACTAATATTAATTGATATTTATAGGAAGGAAATTTCCTGCTGACAGATTTCAGCTGCCTTCATTGCTTTTTATGGCTTCTTGAAGATTCTTTTCTTTGTGCTTTCAAAACATATTCTCTTTATAGTGTCACTTTATTATTATTTTTTTTTACATACAATCTAATTTATTATAGAAAAATGCAGGTTTTTATAAAGTTTTTGATTGTTTTTACATAAAAAAATCAAAAACTTTTGCAAGGTTATAAAATCTGAAAGAAAAGCAGATCATGCTGGAAAAATAGCAAAAGTATGAAATGAAATTTTGTTTTATCTCACAACGGTGTAATTGTTGAGTGTTTTATTCCTCGTCTCACTGCACTTCCTTGTCAGTGATCATCTCTCACACACATAAGTGAATCATGAGCACAAAGAACAGCTGTCATGTCCTCTATCTAATGAAGTCAACATGTCAAGCTGTGAACCTCTACATGTAATGAGTTTCCATCGGTATGAAGGATACCTTAATAAATAAGATACAGACGGCTGGATATTAATGAAAACAGAATGCATCATTTAAATGGTGAATGTTCTTTGCCTCCTCCATCAACCATGTGTGCCTCAAAGTGTTATCATGGTTCACTAAACAAAATTATTAAGGTGCTTTTAGCATCTCTCCCAGGGAAAGAGTCATGTTGATGGCTTGGATAATAAATAAGCAGCCACTTATGCTCTGTTGCCTGTTTATAGCACTCACATGTCTACAGGGGGGTTCTCCACATTACCTTCACCCTGCAATGCCTGTTTCTGCACCAGACTTTTTGATGTCAGTTCACATTTTCTGCTCGTACCACAATGGTTGCGGATATTATAGTTAAAAAGATTGTTTGCAACTGCCTCCGAGTTTCTGTCACTTTCAGTTGGATTGTTGCATAAACTACTTGAACACGAATAGCTTTATTACACTTCTGCTAGTATGCATTTGTGTTAATATTCTGGAATAAGTGCAGAATTACTGATTCTCTTTTTCTCCCACCATTGGTTTTAAAGCGCTGTGTAAAAAGCAACTTTGGACTAATCTGTTAGAAAGTCCTGAGGGTATTTATAAAAGTGAGTGTACGACTGATGGGGGGGACAAACGCTCTCCGGAAACAGTGTGATTAAAACTTTCAGACTCCCACATTCTCACTTCAATCTCTGAACACCAGCAGGTGTTTTAGACAAATATTCATGGAATAAACATTAAAAAGTTGGGTAAGTGAAAGCTTCTATCTGATTCATTCGCTGAGCCCTGTAAATACTGTGGCATGCAGAAGTATGGATTCTGCAATAGTTAAAGTAAAGCACCTGTAAACATCAAAGCTCAAGTCTAGCTGCAGATTTTCAGTTGGATTTAGTTCTGCACATTTTAATGCAAGAATATACTTTGATTTTAATTGGGCCTTTTTGTTTTGCATGTATTTTTAGAATGAACATCTTCCTTGGAGTCAGGTTTTCTTGGGCTGTAACAAGTTTTCTCCCAAGGCTGACCTCCATCCATCTTCAGTTCAGATGTGATTAGCTTCTCTGCTGAAGAAAAGCATTCCCATGGGATGAGGCTGCCACCACCATGTTTCTTGCTGGGGATGGTCTGACCTGATGTAAAGTGTTTGTTTCTAGCACACATCGTGTTTGCATACAGACCAAAATGCTTAGCTTTGGTTTCATCAGGCCAACGCGTCGTCTTCTACATGTTTGATATGTCTGTAATGTGAATTGTTACAAACTGCAGCAAAGTTTTGATGGTTTCATCATCAATGTTTTTGTTCTTTAACTGTCATAACAGTCAGATTTGTGGAGTGCATGACTCACTATACTCCCATAAACATCTGTGCTGCTGATCCGTGCAGCTTCTCAGGATTATGGCACTTTTTTTTTCATCTATTTTGTAAATTAAGGTCATCAGTATAAACACTAAACATGCTGTCTCGTACTGACTTTCAATTTTAATCATGTAAACAGTCATCAAAAGTCTGAATCAGCAGCTGTTAAACTCACAACTGGATTTTATTTTGCTAAGTTTGCATTTTCTGAAGTTGTTTCTTGATTCCTCTCTTTCATACTCTAACAATATAAGCTTGCAATATAAACTCGTCATCAGTTGGCTCCACAAATATGCTTATCTGCTGCCAACCTTCTGCATGTAAACTTGCTTAATTAATTTTTCTTCAGTAAAAAGAGAAATTAAACCAAAATTGAGCACATAAGAAAATGCGAAAGAGGTAAGGCTGCAGCCAAAAAGCCCATCAGAACTGAAATAAAAGATAAAACATACATCGCAGGGAGGCTTTAAATGCTTTTTACAAGCAATTATGAACTATTACTAACACTTTTATGTGATATAAGTGGGTACAAGTATATGAAACATCCAAGTTGTGTACAAAGAAAAACAAGAGATTCAGACAACAAAACTACAATAGTCTCTTATAGAAAGGTCGATATTTTCACTGAGTACTTATATTGTCTTCAACTTCTGTAGACGATAACATTTCCATTTGAATCTGGGTAATCACACCAACGAAGGCTCAGGAGTAGATTTGCAGAAAAGTTTAATGCTGTGCTAAACATACAATAACATCTTAAGCGTCAGACATTTAATGGAGCACTGTTCTGTTCATTATTCCAAAATGACAGCAGCATAACATTGTTTTAGAAGAGAGGCAATAAGAACATCTTCGCTGAACGACAGCTATAAAATAATCACTATTCCACAGGACACTTGTAAGCAAGTGTACAGGTCAAAAATGTGCATCTGTATTGAAATAACCCAGCAACAGAATTTGTAAAAACAACAGGGTCAAAAACAAATTTACAATGCACTATAGATATATACTGTTATATTGTGGTCTTTATTGTGGTTTTATTTATAGATAATACACACTGGCAGAAGTCATTTTTAATGACTATGTGAACTTAAAGTCATTTGATTGCATGACTTAAATAATAGGAAACAGAATTGAAACAAGACAAATCATAGCAAAGCCTTGAGTTAATTAAGTTGGTTTATGAATTATTTAATAGGATTTTAAACCAGACACCTATAAATATCTGCTGCATTTGGGAATACGTCAGTAGGAACCTGTTCCTTTAATGTTTCAGATGGATCTGATCTATACATTTTTGGAAATGTCTGTTTTAAATTGTTCTTTCTTAAAATCAACGTCTCAGTTGTCATTTAGCCAATTAGGGTCAAGATTTATGATTCAAAATCGTGTTAAGATTCCTGGACAGAGTTTGTGACAGAAGACTATCAGTGTTAGATAACTCAAAGAAAGGCGAAACTCTAATCCAGTTCAGGTTTTCTTTAGATTTACAGCCAACACTGTTGAGAAGCACCTGTAACGATATCTCTACAAAACTAACAGCCTGTCTCCTTCAGAAGTTCAGATAGAAAGATTTAGATTTCAGCAGAGATTCCTCTGAAGCACCAGGACATATCGCTTTCGTTCAGGAGGACGGCCAAACCACCAGGGTTCCTTGAAATGACAGCGGGGAGCGGTGATTGATTCCACCTTTAGAGGTTCATCTAGATAGTGATGGAGTGGAGTGTGAGAGCTGAGAGTCGGAGAGACAGCTCTGATAGAAACAGAGGCAGTGGGGTTGGGTGGTCCACAACCTGCATGGATCCTCATATCCTGAGGATCATCACTCCTCTATCAAGCTGCCAAGATACTGCGCACATTTCTCTGTGACGAGCTATGCATCTTCATTACGGAGATTAAAATAGCCACTGTCTGTCTCAGCAGGTCGTAAAGCAACGAGTATATATTATATCAGTTTTAACTACTACTTATACCGTTCACATGGTTTATTTGTTCAGTAAAAAGGAACAAGAGTTTCTGAGCAAAGGTGAAGCAGCTGAAAATGAAGTAGGGAAAATAAAAACAACCTTATTATCAAACACAAGCAGCCACCCACAGACAAGCAGGCGCCACAGAATTAGACTAAGGAGTTGGCACACTTCAACTCCCACTCTCTCTGTCAAACTCTCCCATGTGAGAACAGATCAGTCTCTAAATCAGCCAGATTTAAATAGAGTAGCTGCCTCTCTGCTAAGCAGATCGTAATGAAATTACCACCTTTTGCGTGGATATCAGTAAACCCTGAAAGGTGCTGTGGGAGCAACAAGACCAGGTGTGTGTGTGTGTGACGGTGAATCTGTGCTCAGGGCTTCATGCAGATTTTTGCTTCATTACGTCCAGCTGCACATTTTTAGCAGTGACAAACCTGCACCCAACGACACAAATTTGAAACACAGATGGCCACTCAAAGAGGCTGACATATCTCCCTGCATTTTGTCAAGGGTTTGGGATCAACTGAATGCATATATCACATTTCAACACTGAAAGTAAAGAGCTGATTTCCTGAAAATGCTGCAGTACTTGGGGCGATTTGCATTAAGATCAGCCAAGGGAGTTGTGCATCAAAAAAATTAGGAAAGTAATTAAAAATGCTAATGGAGACTTCTTGACTGTGGGTGTGCATTAGCTCTGCTAATTATTGTTTGCACAACTTATTGGGTTATTAGTGGAAATGCTGGTAGGATTAATGCTGCAGAAATGGTGTGTGATCAATATTTGTGGTATTTACAGAGCTGCTAGACGAAAAGCTTCCATGAAAATTTAGACATTGATAGCAGGAGTGAAACAAAAAAAGGTGGAACGTTAGAAATTATATTATTTTCATGCAATTTTATGAGGTTAAGAGTAAAATGTGAAAAAGCAGCAGGGTTTTCTCACAAGCCCTTTTTATTGGTGTGGTAACTGGAGCTTACTGCTTTAACTACATTCTGATGAATTCACAGAATCCTGATCACAATAATAAAAGTTTTTTTATTATTATTATTTGTTTACACCACAATAGTTTGACACAATTACTGTCTTACTGTAAATCTCTGGAAAGGTTTTAGGTGCCCATAAGTGAAAAGCATCCTTCACACTATTTTATTTATGACTTGCTTTTGAATACTGTGTGAAGATACGTGGTTTTATGTATAAAATGCCCCAGCATCACCCTATTCTACACATTTGACACTGCAGGATACACAATCTGACCTCCAGATGAATCACGGTGCCCTAATATCAATGATGCAGATGTTATGTAAATGCTATGGAAATGGACAAAGAAGTAACCCTTAAGCTTGTGCTGCTCTATGCACATGCTCTGTCTACACATAGGAAGATTAATTTACCTTGTTATGTTGAATTCTTAAAGTGGCTCCAACTGAGAGCAGCTCAACCTATTTTATGATTAATTCGGAAGGTAATTGCTTGGTCTAATAGCCTTAGTATGGACCATTTAATGTTCATCCCCAGATGGTCAAAGGATCATTAGGCATGGAAGAAGAATAAATAAAAGTCATTAATCTCACAACAAAACTAACCCAGTCTTTCCTGATGCGGGAGCAGACCGTATTTTAAATGTTTTAAAACGAGTACACAAGCAACATGCAAAACATGAGCAACACACATACATCATTGTGACAAGATTTCATTAAAAAGTGTTTGTCTTTATTTTTCCACTTATGTAAATGTACTTTTACATTCACCAAGATAAGAAAGAGTGCAGCATTAACAATCATAACTGCTAGTTGTATTCAAATATCCAGTCATTTCTTTTACACTATTTTGACATAGACAGTTTGAAGTAGTTTTTATAACTTCGAGTAAACTGTACTTTTCAAAAAAGTTTATCACTCTAAATATCAATATAATTTATGATCTTTAGTCACAGATGTTCAAGGCCATATATTTAAAAACAAAGCTTATGGCCCTGCAGTTTGAGGTAGTCTGTAAATCTCAACATAAAAAGAGAGAATGCCTTTTTACTTCTTGATTATTTTTATGTTCTTGTATTGAACACATTACAGTACAAATACGTAATTCAGGCACTTGCAATTATCTTTTGTTTTGACACTGAATGTTCTTTTATCCGCGACGGTTTTAACCAAGCACTTTATGGTGTTTCTTTGAATTAAGCTTTCAGGAGTAGGAGGCTGGATTGATCCGTCCATTAGAGAAAACGACTCAGTGTCACCGCCACAGATTTGTTTTGTACTTTGTTTTTTTCTGTGATTTGAAAATCACATTTTGTCTCAACTCCTACCTTCTTCGTCCCATTCATAAAAACCCCGGAGACTTCAAACTGGCGAGTTACATGGACATGATTGTCTATTTTTTCACAAAATCACAAAAGGCCTTTGGATTCAGAGTTGCATGTAAACTACAATAACTGCACACATTAGAGTTTGTGTGTTTTAACTGTAAATAAGACGCCATAAATCCAATCAACAAACATTTTTTAAATACTAGAAAACTGTAACCAGATGCTCAGTCATTAACTCTTGTGATGTGGCACATCTACATAATATATATCCAAACCATGGATGTAAAGAAATAAATAATTGAATAAAAATAAGATGTCAAGGATTATCCACCTATAGCTGCATTTCTAATTAAGGTCTTGATGTGAACCAGGTTGACAGCTTTGGTGACAAATGACTTAATGAGCTACACAGGGAGTCCTAATTATTCTGCAATTAGAAATGTAATTACGAGTTACTTCAACAGCCTGCTTGCTAGCTGGCTAGCTATGTGAGGAAGCAGATGTAGCGTGAGTATCACACTTCACTGCCAGCTAATCTGCTACACATGGAAAGGTAGACAAGGCTCCAATCACAGGCCGCCACTAAAAATAAGTCTAATGAACTGGATGGAGGAGACCTGCTCAGGCTCGTCTTCCCTCAAGAAAAATCAAAGCTGTCTGTAAGATGGTATGGAGCCAGTATATTCTGTATGTTATCTAATATTTGTGGATGGATTTACCAGGCTGTGAAGAAGAAAGTTATGGCTATAAAAATGCATAGCTCATTTCTAAGCAAATACTATTACAGTCTGTTGAACTTTATGTCTAGTTTTATTATTTTTACTCCATTGTAGTATATTATTTTTGTTTTTTTCCTCTATGTTGTAGGTTACTACTGTTACTTTTACCTCAGCGTCTCAGTTTCTCATGTTCAGCTGTTTTCAACCTGCTGATTTACTTCTTTGTGTGACATTCAGTAATAAAAGTCTGTAGTATAAATAGTCCTTGGTTCATTTACTCTATGTTAGATCTTCTGTTGTCCTTGTGCTCTTTCTTTTGTTTGCTCTGTTTATTAAATTATCCTTTTCAACGTGCTACTACTTTCCTTGTCTCTGAATTTGTATCCCCAACAACATCAAAACATAATAAATGCACCCACCCACACACACCCACACACACACAAAAGAGACATTTAAATGCTTAATGCTGATCTAACATTGGTGTCAAAGAGTTCACATTGAGTGAACTAAATGAGGAAAACAAGGGCTCCCCCCTGATACCCGCAGACTTTGTCCTTTATTGAAAGAAGGGTGTAAAATCTTTATAATTTTAAAGTTTAAAACTCCAGAGCCCGATAATGTATGGTAAGGTGCTAAAAATGTGTGCGGAGCAATTATGCTCAGCACAACAACAGAGGGTTTCTGAGGTATGAAAAAAGTCAATTATTGCTCTAATTTCAAATACTATAAGCCCTGCATCACTAAATGAGCATAAGCCCTCTCCTTTAACATCTCTAGAGATGAAGTCATTTGAAAAGCCCATTAGGAAAGATATTCTGCTGCAAGTCGAAACGCTTATTGATCTGCTGCAATTTGCATACCGGCCTTGTATTACCGTTGTAGATGCTATGGTCACTTTATTAATTTTCCTCCTATTTATTGACTTTTCTTCAGCTTTTAATACTACACAGTCACATCTTTTATCTGGTAAGCTTCTTAACCAATTTAAACTTGTTTTAATTTTGTCGGTAGGCTTTCAACTGATAGATCTCAGTGTGTGAGAGTCAATGGCTGTTTATCCAGTCAGCTAATTTCTTTTGCTGCTTCACCACAGGGATGTTGTCTCTCTCGCCTATTCCTATTCAATATTTTGCATACTAATGACTATCATTGTTCACAGTACAACATTAAATATGATCCAGTTGTTGGAAGTCTTCTTCATGGTGAATCGCCTGTTCTGGATGAGTTTGTTTCATGGAGTCATAAGTCATTTGTAAAGACCAACACACTGAAAACTAAGGACATGGTAAATGACTTTATGAAGTCAGTGCCCCATGATGCAATGACAGTAGTAAATGGTGCTGTCGTTGAACAGGTGGATAATCATTAGTAGGATCTTAGAAATGAGTGAATACAACACAAACAATAGAGAAAAACTAGGGAATACCTTCAGGAATTCCATGAAATATTTCTTTTTCAAAAGAAAACCAAGCTCTTTCAGCAAAAGCAGAACCAGATAATTGAATTCTGTAGCACAGGATCACAAAGGTCACATACCTCTTAAATATTTAACCCCTATATAAACCAAATGGGACTTCCGTCTGTCTGCAGACTGAGTTTATGTTTCAGCAGCAGCGCAGTCCGTTGCACAACAGTTTCCTTGTAGCTGCATTAGGATTGTTGTAGGGGGCATAAATAAAGGGCATCATTGCTGCAGGGTTGGACTCGTCCTCACAGCCCCATCATTTTGGTAATAACCAGTCATCAAATATCTACAAAAGCTAAAATCATCCTTCTGGTCCACTCTGGCGTTTGCCAGCCAGCAGCAGTTATAGCTGCAGCTGTGTCACAAGATGCCAAACTAATTCACTTTTTTTTTATTCTCTGTGCAAAATCATTCTACTGTCTGCTACACATGTAATAGAGTTAATCTAAATTCCAGCGTCTGCAAGTAAAATATATTTTTAAGCGCAGATCTTATGAGGCTTTTATCAGGCATTTACCTTTTGTAGATACTGTAGCTCCTAATTCATGGTTGAAATGTGTTAATACATTATTTTGCCTGTGTTGTTGAAAACAATCTGTGGTTGAATTTTGCTGCTGCTAGCTGTATAAAAATTCTGTATTCTTGAAAGCATTACCTGCCAGGATACAGGATACTGTTAGACTCTTCAGAAAACAAACTACACACTTCGATCTTTGCTAAGGCCTTGTTTAGAGGATCAAATCAAAAACATCACGTTTCTGAAAATCGTGATACAGCTAGAATATATTTGATTCCTCTGAATAAATTTAATGCATATCAACTGCAAAAAAAGTGAGCATATTGCTTATCAGCTTTGGGTCAATGTCACAGTGTTCCACGCCTGCAGGCACTGTTGGGAATCAGGCCGTATTCGGTGATGGCAGATGACGAACTAAGCGGGTATATTCCCTCTAACTCAACCTCGAGCTTTAGATGACCTGCCAGAGGCCGGCAACCTTGTGGCCTTCAAACGCTGTGCTTTGAACCATTTAAACTCATCAATGGCATCACAGGAGTTATAAGAAATTTGTTTGAGTGAAACGCAGCTTAAACCTCATAAACAGTTTCACATTTAGTCATATTACAGCTCAAATCCTTGCCTTTGTGTGGCAAGGATTTGTAATCAGCCCCTTTTCTCTGATGCCTCTAAAAATGATAGTCACATAATAAGAGGTGGATAGTAACTATTTACATTTACTCAGTTATAATTTTGGTTTTGCTATACTGTACTTTTTAATTTTATTTGAGCAATATTTCTAGAAAGTATCACTACTCACACATAATAAAGGAAAAATACACACACCTATAGTTTAGGTTACAGTGAGATCTCTTGTTTGTTCACAAGCTTTGTTGTTCTAATGCCATTTTCTACCACCAGACTCTTTAAAATTATTTTAAATCACTTTAAAAATATTAAATCAGATGATCTGATCAGTTACTCAGTACTTGAGTAACCTTTTTATGAAATACTTTTTTACTTGTGAATAATTTCTTGAACGATTAGTTTTTACTCTTACTTGAGTAAAAAAATATGTTGAAGTTGTGCAACTCTAGTTGAGTACAGTGTTTGGGTTTTCTACCCATCTCTGCACATAAGTAGTAAATCCAGTCCGTCTGTGTGTAATTAATCTATGTATAACAGATATTCTGTAAATTCCCCAGAGGCTTGTTTGTAGAACAAAAGTGAAAACCGGGATTTAAATGCAAAACACTACGTGAAAAGGAGCACAAGCATAAATACGTCAGCATAAATACATCTACATGGCTAAGCATGGCAGGATCTTGATGGACTTTTCTTTACCAGGAAGGGGAAAAAAATTAATAACTTAAAAATTAGATGCTACTTTGTGTTACTCTATAACACAAAATCACAACAAACTCAGAAACACAGCAAAAGTAGTGATAGTAATGTGACAGGGAAAAAAAGTTGATGCATTGTAGATTTTTAGTCCCAGTGATTAGTATTCTACAGAAATACTTTATAATTTGTCTTGCTTATGATTAAATAAGAAAATAATGCGCTTAGGGAACACTGTTTTTGTTCATAACACTCAACATAAAGGACAAAAGACAAGAAGATTTTTGGGATCAGACTTTTTATTGGACTCAAATTCACATAAATAACATTGGTTCATATATATTTTGTACATTATACAACTTTATATAATATATATTTCCCCCTCTGATTTACATTCCTCTCTGGCTAAAAGTATTTCAGTTATATCTATGGAAACAGAAAGCATTGCATGAAGGCAAAGCCACTCTGTTTGTGCTGCTTTTTAAGGTCCCAGTGCCATGAAGGAGAGGAGCACTTTTCTTTTCCGTTGTATAAAAGAAAAAACAAAAAAAGTCCCAAAGCTACTGAAAAGGAAAGCAAAAAGAAGAATCTATTGCATTGTCTCTAGGGTATAAACACGGCACTACGAGGAGTGGGAAGCTATTGAAAGTCATTCACCGAAAATATATTTTACTGTACTGACTTGTGACACAAAAAAGAAGCACTGCAAACAATCTGATATGCACGGCGATGGCAACTTTGTGTAGTTGTCTCGTTTCTTTTTTCCTTAAAAACAAAAAAGCAATAAACAAAGATTGAATGTTTGTTTTGACAGGAAAAGTTTTCTGAACCTTCAACAAGGTCACATATTCATGCAGTAACCTGGCCAAGTACACACACTGAGCTCGTCCTCCCAAATCAATGCGCGGTCAAGTCTGTGACGGACATTATTCCACAAGACTGATGGATATTTGAAAATCAAAAGAAACTTAGCAGAAGCCTGACAGATTTCCCACTCTGCTGCATCTTAAGTGGGTCATCTCTAACCATCAAGGCCTTCTTTAAATGATCGCTGATCCGGTGCAATTCTGACAACTCTTGCACAGCTGATAGGTAAACTGCTGGATGTTTGTGGTTCCATAAAATCAACAAAAAACCTTTTTAATACATGAGATGGGAAAACATTTAAACCAATGTTTTCTTGCCTCACAGACGTTCGGACACAATGACATCAAAAGTTGTCAGAATAGAAAATGGCAAATGAGAGTCAATGCAAAATTCTCAGATGGTGTGATCAGTTTTAAAAGACTACTTACATATAGATATTTTTTCATTTACCCAACATCCAGTGTCAGTTTTTTGTCAGCTTTTTTCTCTGTGCAACCTCTTTAATCTGCCTAAACTACAGTATAATACACATTGATTGTCTGGGTCAGCACTGCTACCTGAATGTCAAACCAGAAAAAACACACACTAAGCCTTGAAACCTAACAAAAAACCCCCAACAACTTATGAACACCTCGAGCTATAACTAAATGTGAATAGCGAAGAATAACTGGAGTTAATCTGCTGTATGATGAACAATGAAACTATATGTAGTGAACTTCCCAGTGAGCTCCTGTGATCTGATAATGCTGCATGCACTGTTTGTGACATGGAGCATTATGTGGTGTTAAAATGTGCACATATGTGGAGGAAAACACAGTCATGCCGTGACACTGCAACAAATAGCAAGTGTTAACCCTCTTCAGCCCTGAAAATTTAATATCAGAGTAAAAAAAAAGTTGTTAATTTATCACCATTTAGATAAAAATCACATCCCTTTTCCAAAGAAAGCTAACTTTACTGTATGCTGTTTCAAAGTGCAATGAGGAATTAAAGATCTTTTCATTGTTATATTTTGCTCTGGGCAACAATAAGAGTTGCCTGAAAAGTTGTCAGCATTTTGCTGCACCACACTCATTTTAATGGTAAACATAATTTAACACAGTGTTTTCTTTCACTTATCCTCCCCACTGTAACCTGCCACTCACTTCTAGCTCTACTTTACAACACAGAGGGCAAATGATGTCAAGTTCAAAAAGTGCATAATGAATATTTTGTAACGTTAAAATAAAGTTAAACCATCTTCCTTTCTATAAATACTACTTTTGCTTTCTTGTGTCCAATAAGTCTCTTATCTTACAAACAGAGTAGTCACATGATGCAAATCTGCTCCCTGTGATGTTGTAGAAACAAAATCTGGGAGCAACGTTAAAGCTTCCTGGAACCTGGAAGTTTGGACCCACTCACACAAACAGGGCTGATGGGATAAATCTAGGAGGAAGAACGAGGAGAAGGCTTTAGGAAAGCTAAGTTACAGCTACCAAGGACACAGAAAACAAGTATTTACAAGTAAATTGCAATCACTTATTCAAATCAGTGTTATAAATTGGCATCCAAATTTAAAACAAACAAAATATTTAATCTTTTTGCAGTTTTGGACTAAGGTGTGGAAGAATATGCTTATTTTCTGGAAGCTGTACTATACAGGTGTGTCTCAGTGAATTATAACATCAGTGTAGTAATTGATGTTGGGAAATTTATTCCAGTAATTTAAATAAAAAAAAAAAAAAAGAAATTTCAAAGTGACATTTTTTAAAAGAAAATCTGAAATCATAAGTTAAGTTTTACTGAGGTCATCTCTAAAGCTCCACAGTGATGATTTGGTGGCTTTGAAATCCATACGACTTTCTTTCTGTTGGCTTTAGGTTTAGAGGAAGATGATAAATATCAGGCCCAACAACACAGATGAGCTGAGTTCAAATATGTATTATTATACATTTCTCCTCAGGAGGCCAAAAATCTATATTTATAAAAGATATTAAAGATTATGCTCCCATTATCCATAGTCATGAGAGAAAATGGGCAGAATGAGAATGGGGAAGAAATCTGCAGCCTTCATGTGTACAGCATCAATTTCATGCCACTCATTGCTCCAGGAGGAGGAGGCAGACATTTATGTTTCTAGAATCATTTTAAGTTTTTAAAGAGTGGTGTTATAATTTACTAAGATGCACCTGTTGGTGGTATGCCGATGTATTTGCTCCTGTTGCACGAAAAATTTCACAATTTAAAAATAAGACTTTTCATGATTAAGTTAATGAGACTTAATCCCGCTAGTTCTATCTTGAAACTTTAAACTTGAACGATTTTCACCTTGATCTCCTGCCTAGGGGGTCAAAGGAAGAAAAAGAAATAAAAACAAAAGGGCCTAAAATGGTTCTGAAAACCAGGAATCCCGTCCTGCTCAAGCTGCCTTTGACAGTGACTGCAGGGCATTTGATGAACTTAACACACATTGATCTTTTCAGTCAAACAGACCTTTCCTGTAAGCTAGATGAATATGCAAAACACAGAGTGGCTACAAACTAACAGGAGTAACATTTTTCCAATGCTTTCAGACAGTCACCCATTCCTTCTTGAGGATCAGAGCAAAGCTCAGTCAAGCCGTCAGTGTCTGTCAGGTCCTAATCCACTCTTCTGTCGCAAGCTTAGTCAGTGGCAGGTTTTCATCCCCGTCAAGTACGGCGATTCCTGTCGACACAGACCCATTTGCTGCTGCTGCTGCTCTTGGAGATCTGTAGCCACCCCATCGACAAAATCTGGGACAGGTAGTCCTGAGAGAATCATGACTGACTTGTTCCAGATCATAAAAGTGGGTACAACAGGCAGGAGGAAGGAGATTTCGAAAGTATGAATGTGCTGGGAATTCATGGCGTCGTAGAAGGACAGCGAATTGTTGTCGTAGTCCAGGAGGACACCGAGCCGCCGCAGCTGCAGGCTCGCCTCCACCAGCATCTCCTTACCGTCGTGCCGCACCATGAAGTTGTTGTTGCAGCGCGAGAACACCCACGAGGACGAGTTCTTGCCGCTCCACTCATTTTTCGGAGCTGATTTGTAAGCAACGCCGATGGCATACCTGGAAGAAAGAAAGTTTTTTTATTTTTTATTTTAAAACAGATTAGAATTAAGTGGTTTCCCTTTACTGACTTAACTTGCACTTAATCTCAGGAAATAGAACACAGGGAAGACTCTTCATTGAGACCTTTCCTTCACAGCCAATTAGTGAGAGATGCATATAGTTACAAGAGCATGCACTCTCTCTGTAAGGCTCTGCTTGTGAGTGAGGAGTTTGCATAACAGACTAGATTTAAACTCCCCAAAGATGCCTGAGTTTACTGAGCCTACTTGCAGGCTTATATAACGCTCTCGTGCCAGAGCGTGTCTCTCACCATGTGGATGCTCCCAGCAGCACCTCCCAGTAGTGGCAACCGCTGTCAATGAAGACGTTCCCGGCAGCTCCATACGAGCCGGTGCCGCTGAACCGTTCTGGCGTGTGGCTCTTCTTCAGCGAGCTCTCGTCCTTCTCCATGGTCAGGCAGTCATTGGACAGGCGAAGCTTCTTGTGGGCGGTCTTCGGGTCTAACTTGAATGGCTGACCTGGAGAGACAGAGACGCTGCTCACTGAAAGGGTTGTTACAGAACAAGAACAAGACGACGCAGACTATTTCAGCAAAAATAAGTAAAAATTGTTTATTAAATTGTCAGGATTGTGACAATATGTGGCAAAAGATGTGAATAAATTTTTTTTGCCACATCTTTTTAGATTAGCTTTTGTATTTTTATGTTTATTTATTCCTTCTATTTTCACTGTATTTGCAAATGTATATTGACTTCAACTTATATTTTTTAATCTGGTTTACAGATTTTACAAACCAATGAAGACAAGTTGCTTAAGGTTTGCAAGAAAAAACAAAACAAACAAAAAAAACCAATTTGGATTTTAATAAATAAGAAAATCCATACCTAAGGTGGGACAATAAATGCATGCAATTTCCATTAAAGTTCTAATACATATTTTGAAATTATAAATAATATTCATAATGTTTCAGTGCAAATTTATTTGAACATTAATTGCCCTTTGATTTTAATTTGGTTTTCGAAATTTTATTTGATGTCTCCAATAAACTTAATCCAAAATATTACTATATAGTGCCTTCTTTGCAAAAGCATCAACATAACTGGAAGCAACAACACATTTTATTTGGGACTATCAGAGTTAGTACAATGTTCAGACTTTTTTAAAAGAAATATTAGAAAGTCGTGAATCATTGCCCTTCCACTTTATAAATATGCATTACTTTGCTCTGGACAATCACATAAAATCCCAATAAAATACACTGACATTTTGTCATTGTAAATAAAAATAA
Source organism: Xiphophorus couchianus (assembly GCF_001444195.1). Classification (NCBI taxonomy): domain Eukaryota; kingdom Metazoa; phylum Chordata; class Actinopteri; order Cyprinodontiformes; family Poeciliidae; genus Xiphophorus; species Xiphophorus couchianus. The sequence continues at coordinate 13,982,816 of NC_040250.1, forward strand.
AATATGTTGACTGTTAATGGTACAAAAAAGCACCGTCAGCTATTGAAATTATTTGATGCCATTGCACTATTGAAAAAGCAACTTTAATGACTGACAGAAGCACAATGTCATCAGATATATCCAGTGCCTCGTCCCAGAGGAGGACATTTCTCGTTTTCTTGACCATTTCCGTCAGCTGCACTGTATCAGTGGCACTTGGGATAGGTGGAAACAACCAGACATCCTTCCTGTCCATTTTCTTTGTTACAAGGGAGATTTCCAAATGCTTTAAAAGGAGCAAGAGAGGAGTCGACAGAGCTTCTCTGAGGAATCCAGAGGTCTTCAAACAGAACCAGAACAGGAAGCTTAGAAAAAGCTTTGAAGGATCTTAAATACAACATGAACTGTGCACCTAGACACAGGCTTTTAGTTATGAAGGAACTCAAAGGAAATGCAATATTTAGCCATATAGGAAAACAGACAAGAAAAAAAGTAATGTTGGGCCACTGGGTTAAATATTAGTCTACAGATTAGTACAGCATGATCAAAATTTCCTGAGAAAGCATGTATGAGAGAATTTTAAGCAAATAATACATCTACAAAATGTATTTATGCTGTACAACTCCATCTGTTTATACACTGACAATGCTAAAATTGTGTACATTTCTCAGATGTTGATAATAGACGTTTTTAGGCACTTATGAATTGTTTGTGCTCTTTATATTTTAGCTAGTTTTGGTCATTCTGTCCCTTCGGCATTTCACAACTGCATAATTTTGTACTTTTTTGGATTCATAATAGTGAATCCAAAATGCTGGATGCTTCATATGAAACATGCATTAGTTGCTATCTCTTTTGACAATCAATAATTCAAAGTAATATACTGTTATCTATTGGAGATTTGGCTCCACTAAATAATAATAGACAGAATCCTGTAAATTTGTGAACTGGCAAAAAGAGAGTTTAACCTACACTTGACTGAGACCAAAGCGAAATTGTTTTGAAGCCCATGTGTTTCAAAGTAGTAGTAGTTACTAGTTAACAGTAGTAATAGCAGTGGTTAACTATTCAGAAATTACTTTTCTGATCCCTTTAACACAATAATGCATCAAACTCCTTCAGCTCTTATACTTTAATTATTTTGTGTCTGCTCTTTTAAGTACCAGGTCGCCCAAGATTGTAGAGTTCAAAAGGACCAGAAAGAGAAAGAGCCATGAACCAAAATAGAAACAAGAAGAGGAATTTAAGTTCGAGCAGCAGCGCCAGCAGCAGAAGTGAATAAACAAAAAGTAGGGTGAGAAGTGCTTGCAGAGAACTCACAGGGAGAAACAGAAGGGGAGACTGTTTGAATTACAAGGGCGAGAGAGTCGAAACTTCAAAGGCCCGCGCTGCCTTTGGTGAAAACATTTCATAACAGTGAAGGAAGTCACCCGGCATCTCCCTCTGTTCCTCCAATCACACAGACTTGGAAATTAGCTGAAGGAAATGGCCTTTACTTCCACCGCAGTTGGTAGGAACTGCTGCAATTCAGTGGAAACGCTTCTATCCGCCTGTAAGTATTCAGTTTGCAATGACACCAGTAATTTGGGTGTAATGGGTGGAAAAATTGAGGGGGGCAAACTAGGTGAGTGGCAGAGAAAAGGAGACTAAAGAGTGAGGGAGAGAGAGGAAGCTGAGGGGATAATAGGAGTCTGTAGAAACGATAGAGGAGCCCCACTGAGCTACCACTCGGTGTCCATGTCAGTGTGTGTATGTGGCTTCATCTCAGTCAGTCACATCCCTACCAGACCTGACATTTAACTCTGACACCTCTCGTCTCATCTCTCAGAGTCTCCCATGGCTTAATGAGCAACACAATGAGGACCCCGACTCCTCCTCTCCTCTCACTATCTGCCCTTCCTTCCTTCTCTCTCTCGCTCTCTCTCCAATTCTTTCCTTCTCATCCTTTCTATCCTCTCACCACTCTCAGACACTCTTCTCCAATAATCTGCGTGGTGAGTGTGTGTCACCGAGTGTGCATATGAGACGATGAGGCCAATGTGCTGCTGGCACCCAATTACATTAATGCGCTCTCTTCTTTGAACTGCTTATCGCTGCCAGCGCAGCCATTTCCAAACACTGGGGCTCTGTCATGCCTTTCCAGGGTATGACTCCTGAGAGCTCAGGCTGGCCCTGAGGTTGGGTAAGGGGAGACGCACATGACATTAGAGGACAAGCAGACAGACGCATGCACACAACATCAACTATGTGCAAAAGCATGTATACAGTATAGCAAATTCCCAAGAGGAAATGTTAGGAACCAGCCTGATTCTTGAAATACAACTCCAGTAAAAAACTGTGAAGGTTTTTTTTTTATCTATGTCTCAAACTGGATAACGCCACATTTCCACTTGGTAAACTAATTTCAGATTTAGATTATATTTCACCATAATCTAATTTTAAAACATGGAGCCTTGGCGAAAATTCAAACTGGGAGACTCGACCAGCTTCACCACATCATCTAATCACTACGCCCGACCGCAGCCAATCCGGACCGGAGCTTCACGCCGCTCCAGCCAATCGTCGTCCAAAGACACCTTCAAAAGTCCAAGCTACCCTGGGGTCTTCCTGGGCTCGTCAGCCGTGCTTCGACCCACCTCCTCCCCTTCTCCACCTTCACCATGAGGGTCGTCCTCCAGGATCCCTTGTGCTCTTCCTCTCCAAGCTCCGCTCCACCACCAGTTTCGGTCCCGGGGGGGAAGACTATCCCGAGCTCGCCGAGCAGACCGCCTGCTCACGGCGATCCTCGGCTCACGGTCTTCTGCCGGGTCCGAGCGCCAAAGAAATTGTACCATTAAATCTTTTTAACTGCTATTTTCTTCTCTGAGTGAGTCTCTCCAGATTGAAATGTAGAATTGAACGTGGACACTTGCATCCAGCAGTGAACAGAACAAAAACATGGATATTTAGTTAATTAAATGTCCTCCTGTATTTTCACATTGTAAGAGCATTAAAAATTTTAATAAAAGCTTTGGCTTTTGTGTTACTTGGTATTGACAAGAAACTATGATTAAAAAAACCAAAAACCAAAAAAGATTTCACTTTGTAATTTTTGCATGCCCACAAATTCTCTTCTCATTGGTGCTGAAAAAGAAAGCAGTCAAGTGTGGAAACATTTTTCCTCCCTAAACTCAATTCCTCTGTCCCATCCCTGGCAGCAATAGGCTTCTTTCACATACAAATGATAATAAGTTGCACTTTGGGTTTGAACAAGGAAGTGGAGAAAAAAACGCAGAAGCAAAATGCACAAAGAGTGCAAAGATGTTGATGTTAAAAACGTCTTGTGGTACTAACTGATGTCATCGCAAACTGACTGGTCGCAATCTGTCTTTAATCTTGCGTCAAAAGCTCCCAATGCTGAGACACGGCCAGATTCTCCTCTGTGGCGGCCTTTGTTGACATGTAACATATTGTCTCTGATTTGAAGCACCCAGATGGTATCAGAGTGTTGTGACAAATATAAAGTTATCTTAAGCCCTGAGAAGGCTCAGGGCTGCATGTTCAACAATCTGAGTCTCTCAGCTCCGCTAACAAGCACCACTGAAGTTCCCACTGCTTCTTATGAGAAAACAGACTGAAACTTCACTTATTATCTCAAAAGGTTAATTAGATTATTTGCCATTCATTCCCTTCCTACTTACATTTCATACCTGTAATCATACCAAATAAAACAGAATCTGGTTTTTATTTTTGTCTGTGTCTGTTTTATTGTATGTGTTTCTGTTTTAAAGGTCTTGTTTTTCTTTACATTATTTTGGGTGCATAACGTGCTAATTATGCTCCTATATAATTATAAAAAGGCTAAAATCTTATATGATTTAATTATGTTCAATTAAAAAAAACAACTTTATTTCATATCCCATTTCCAATCATTTTTGATTCACATATCTGTACGCAGCTTGTTGTTTGCAAGTTTATGTAATGAACTTGCAAATTGCAAGGATAGGAAATTACTTGAACTCCAACTTGTTCCATCGTCATCCAGTCTTGAAAAATGATCATATTAAGTGCTAGACTTTTCCAGACTGTATAGGAACCTTGTTTCTTTTGCTTTGAGCTGAGTGTTTGACTTGTTGCAATAAATGTGTATTTCTATGATTCTGACTGCTTCTTATGTCACTGGGGCGCCTCATATTTGAAGAGCTGCCATGAAATGAACAGATCCAAACTCACAGGGAGGATGCTAGTGTTTGCAAGCAGCACCCGGAGAACATGCCGAATGTGATTTCCTCTGGTGTGCTACACGGCTGGAGGCACAAAGAAGGCATGTGAGGATGATATACAGCATATTAGAGAGAAGACTAGTACAAACTCAGTGGATGTTCAAAAAAAATGTGATTCCAAACCCCTTTCAAATACTCTTTTTACTGTAAACAACACACACATATTTCCTCCGTAGAAAGCGAATTAGTGCTGATAGCAACACAAGCAAATCAATCATCCTGCTGCACAGCTTTTGCTCAGAGTTTGGAACAAAAACAATAAAGATTAGATGGGAATTTGGAACAGCATATTCTACAATCTGGACATTTGTTCATGCACTATCATTAGTCTGTTTCCACTTTTCAGTAATACAGCAGTAATTAGAAGTATATCTGGCTGTCTGCAGAGGTGATAACAACTCTGTTATACTGTCTTGGAGCCCTGCATTGTTGAAGACTCAGAAATCCTAAATGGAAACTTGTCAAACTCACAAAAAAAAGAAGCCACATCGACGGCAAGGAAGAGATATGAGCTGAAAGGGGCCACAGCTGAAGAAACGCGTTTGGGCTGTAATTCCATTCCAGGCTCATTCTGCTGGGAACATGCTGGAAATCTTGCAGTGGGACATCCTGTTAGTAACTGACTATTTCATTTCCTTGCATTTTTGCTAAGGGTTAGGTTAAGCTGCAACTAACAAGGCCGAGATTGAAAAAACGATCAATTTTACTGCATAACTAAACAATCGCTGCAGTAGAAACAGCCGCAGGAGGAATTCGGAACGTTCTCTTGACACGTGCAAACTCACACCGGTTCCTGAATCCCTGTTGAACTCACAAATCCATTCATGTAATTAAAATGCATGGCTGCCTGCCAGTTGTCTTCTGACTACCTAATTCATATGTAACGTGGTATGTAATCCAGAGGTGCTCCAGATGAAACACAGCTGCACTCTAGTGAGATTGTAAATTAATCAGCTATAGAACAAGGTACAGGATGGGTGTGATTAGAAAACTTCCAGGGGATCTGAGTTTATCTATCACATTTTCTCACCTTTCACTGCTAAATCATGTATTTCTCTGTCTGATAGAAAAGAAAACCCACTGAGAAGCGTCAAGCGAAGACAGCTGTCCATCGTTATTATGTTCTTCTTCAGCTGCACCCTGTAACGGTCTCGGAAGGTGTTGTTAGGGAGGACTGCTAGAAAAAAAATTAGAAAGACTTTTGATAAAGCCTGATAGAAAAACGTAAAAAAACTGAGGTGACTGTTACGTTTCTCGGTGGTTTAAGGACTTGAAAAGCATTCCTAATTAACATCCAGCTTCTCTTTATAAGATGACTGGCCTTTTCTGAAGTGTACATTGTCAGCCTTCACACCTAAAGGAAATGTCACCTGACAAGTGAATGAAAGTTACAGCTTTAAGTTAGGAAATGTGAAAAGCTTATCAAGGTTCATTCAGTATAAAAAAATACCGCTAATGTCCTGACCAATCAGCGTTGTACTGAACAGGAAATGGAAATGTGTCTCGGTTCCTAGACTTTTCCATTTTTATTATTATTATTATGGCTGCCTCTATATGTGAAGGGCACAGTATATATCCAGCTAATAAGGGAAAGGATTTTCAGCGAAAGCTGTGTATATATACTAGCTCTTGATATAATTAATTACTGAGACAGATAGTGAAGTAAAAAGCACAGGCAAACCGCAAATTAATAAAAGCCATTTTGAATAATGTGGGTTGTTTTCTCAGCCGCTGCCTTAATATGCTCTGACCGAATTCATTTACAAGTTTAATTCAATTTCATGCTTATGAGCGCAAAAAATATGGTGCTTTAATACCAAACTTATGATTGTTATCATATTGGCTTTTGCTATTTTTTTTTAAAAGAAAGAGCGGTGGCACATGTTCCTTCTCTAATCTTACATACATTGAATGGATTTTTCTACATTTATTCGAACAAATTGAAATCAAAGCTGATGGAGTGAAACATGTAAAACATGGCATAAACAGTAAACAAATTATTTTAATCGTTATTTTGATAACATTACTATTTGCTTAAGTACACCCTTTTACTTTTTTGTAAATTCCTGGATTTTGTAAATGGCTAAAAAGCAGCGCAATGATGGTCCTGAACTCTCCAAACCCACATCTGTGTAAAAAGCTATTTGCTGTCTTTTATTCACTCAACGCTCTCTTTTTCTCACTTTTTTATCCACTTTCATACTCCCTCTTTCAGTCTCTTTATAGCTCTCTCAGCTCATTTCTAAAGACAGTGATGTAGAAAACTGGTCACGGTTCACTCTGAGGTAAATGCAGGAGTGCAGGCGCGCTGATAAAAGGTCACACGCTACCACACATGCATGTGTGGACCCTCGTCTCTACCACATTCTTATTCATCATGCGTTATTCATGTGTTTTTCAGGAAAACTGAGAGTTACTTTACATGTTGACCGTGAGCACCTAGCAGCTCACTGATACTTCCTCTAAAGGACGGCATTAGAGCCATTGCTCACTTTCAGCCTCTCAGAGTCCAACGAGTGGCTGCTGTGACTGACCCAAAAAGCTGCAGAGCACACCCAGACATGATTGTAAATGTTTCAATCAGTCACTGAATCCCACGTGATGGGATGTAAAGCCCCCAGAGGATTTTCAAAACAAAAAAACAACAGAACCTCTCAGTTGGAACCAGTCCCGTCCTTTTCCTTTTTATAAAATGCAGCACATAAAGCGCTGAAACCTAATTCCAATGTTTGATTTTTCTACAGTACATTCCTTGTTCTTGATTTAAATGCTAAGCTGCACATTCTGCTGTTTTCAGACATCACTAGATGTAATTTGTCAGTTTTTATACAGAAGCACCTGCCTTTGTACTCATTCAAAAGACCAGTAAATAAACTCAGGTGTGCAGAATTTTACCGGGTCTCACTTAATGCTCTTGGATTTCATGCGCTTGTCAGGAAGTCTTAAGTTTTGTTGGCTAGTGTTGTGTGCTAATGTAATATTCAGGTAAGAAATGGGATTCAATGACATCAACAGTACTGATTTGAATGCCACCATCTAAAAAATGACTTCAAAAGTGTGAATTGGATAAGTATGCCTTTGTGAATGAGAAGTAAATTTCACGTTAAATCTTCTGCTTCAATTTCCATCATTTCTTTTAACCATAATACATTTTGTTTGACTGTAATTCAAAGGTATAAACCGTTATGTTGATACGATGACCAAAACCTGTTTGGTCCAATGTGCAACTCAAATCTGTATTGTCTGGCAACTTGTCAGTTGAACTGAAAACACTTTAGTAAAATATTTGAGACAAGATGATCAAACTAACCATTTAATTGGTTCTGTGTTTTGAAAAAGAATAGGCTTTTTCTCATCAGTAATTCTGAATTACTGGTGCAAAATTGACAGAAGACAAAAATTAAGATTTGAAAGCGTTGCATACCAAAATACATACTGGTGTCTAACTGGTCAGCCCCCATAATATTTGTCCAGTATATAGTATTTTTTCTTAGACTGAAACAGATCATTCCTGTGCTGTCCTTAATACATGCATACATTTATGAGAAAAATACAGACATAGTTATTATCAAATGTTAAATGTTCAGAACTTGTACTCAACATGCCTTTGTGACCCATTTTAATCGGACAAAAAGCCTCGTCCATTTAAATAGAAATACTCTCTAAAAAAGCATATTTGACACTAAATAAGTACTATTCCTGTTTTTTGGACCATTGCATAGTGTGTTGGAAAAGACACAATGGTGCTAACTTTATGGTAGCGTGATACTTCAGTATGCTGTGTTGATACTTTTACCACATCATTTTAATACACTCTGAGTTGCTGCTCTGAAGAGACAAGACTGGGATGATGCGTGGCTGTTCAGGGTGTAGCAGTGCGTCATGTCACAATATTGTTTGCTTTGCATCTTTTAGCCAAATAATGAAGAGCTTAGGCTGAAGGCTTCCTGAGGCAGCTAATCCTCCCAATCAGGCTATAGGCAAGATGAGAGGAAAGGAACCTGCTATTACAGCAGAGCCTGTGAAGCAGCAAGGTGCGCAAGTGAGATGTTGATGACCTTTGTGACCCGTTTTAATCCAAGCTCAGCTTGGATATGAACAGATGGCTAAAGTTGCTTAATCTGAATACTGTGATAAAATAGGAGAGAGTTGGAAAGAAAACAGAAAAAACATGAGGAGATGGAAACAAACTGTGAAATCTTGAGGATAAAAATATGCATGTTTTTTTTTATTGTTATGTTATTTTGATGGCTTGTCTAAATCATCACAGCTTTGGGAAAAAGCTGCTTGACAATCACAGGCTCATAATCTCGACTCATGTTGGCTGTGGGTGGACAAGCTTTCCCTTCACATCACTGAGTACAAGAAGAAGTATGGAGTGGGAATTATCCATCAGCACTGTGCCATATTAGTACTGGATATTATATAACCATATGTTAAATATTTTCAGTAACTTTGGTGTACTATTGATATATGTTTTGACTATTTTTTTTATCCATTTTTTTGTCACTTGTGTCATTTATTTTCCTTCACTATTAGACTCCTACCAAAAGAATGATTTTTTTTCAACAATTGAGCAAATCTTGCGTTTCTTAAGCAGAACAGAATTTACATTAAATAAAGCATTTATAGAACAAGCACATTTCTCTTGAAAGATATAAAATAAAATAAAAAATTTCTGTTGCAAATATATTTTCTTTTTTATTTTAGGGAGATAAATCCAATCATCAAAAAATGGCTAAAAACCCAAAAGCTACAGTTCTAATTTAGAGAACTTCATGACAGGAAGAACGGTTCCTTACATGTGTTACAAAGGACAAAGACTATTGATTCTAAGAGAATAATATAAAGACCCGAATTAAACTAAAGATTTCACCTGAACACTTCAATATCCTTTGTTTGGATTGATCAAACAGAAATATAAATCTTTGGCCCTTATGAACATGACATGTTTGGAGAAAACCAAACACAAAATGTGTGCACAAACAACTAACACACTGTCAAGCATGGTGTTGGAGGAATGCTAATTTAATCTGGTTTTACAATGATGGCAGCTGCCACCTTGGAATCATTGAGCCGACTAGGTAAACATAGAGCAAACTCAAAGGGTCTAGACGCATTGAGAAAAAAAAACAGATGGTAGAAAGAAATAATATTTTCCACTGCCACAAAAGACCTTGACATTCCCTTTGAGAAACTGAGTTTTCGCTCTGAAACAGGCTTAACTTTCTGCAACTATTACCTTGATAAACACCCTTTCTTTTCTACTTTGTAGAGCTGATGTACAAGTAAACCAAATAAGCTAAATTTTTGGTCTTGCAATATAGTCGGGCCTAACAGAGACAAGATGTTAACATTACAAACTTCATTATTATGTGTCTGATCCCATCAAACTGGACACGTCACTCCTTCTGGTCTTTTTAAATTCATGCTACAGACATATATATAATTATTTGATTATGTTTTTTTCTTGTAGCAAATAAACTTCTGAGAATTACATCAGAAAATGACCTCAATTACAAAGTCAGCTACTTAATTAGTGCCGTTAGTAAATTTTTCATAAATTACTTCTTCAGGGACTTAATCCTCTTGAGTGATATAATGACTTTGCATGATGTCATCATGTTATCTAAACAAAAAACACATTTTACTCCCTGTTTTATGTGGTGTCATTAAATGTTGCACAAGTTAGTATGTTTTTCTGTTGCTTGCTCTCAGTCGATAACAACTGGAGTCATTAACATGAATCCCTTAAATGAATGAGATGAAATGAATGATGACAAACAAAAAGGTCTTTAAGAAGTTTTTTGCTGAATTGACAATACAGAGTTGGTTAGGAAAGAAAGATTATTTGTCAGAGGAGGAGGGAGAAAACCTGCCTTCACTTTGACAGTTTCCAACACACCCCTTTCACAAAGCTGAACATTTTCCCACTGCAGTTAATCCTAAATGCCACAGACTCCTGACAGAAGCAAGTTTGGCTTTTACCTCTCTAACATATATATTCAACATTAGGTTGCATAGGCAGAGTGTATTAACTATAATATTAACTCATATTGTGTCATGAGCAACTATTTCACTGTAATTAAAAATAAGTGATGAGGGGTTTTTCTTGCACATTAGAAATATTTTTTTCTTCTTATACTTTGTTCAGGTTCTCATATTGTAATTTTCAATGATTTCTTGTCATTATGCAGAAGACAAGATTTCCATCTGTACTATACCCAGAAGGCTGTTAGTATTTCTGAATTTATGCACATTATTGACCTACAGTTTGTGAGATTTTACTTCCTTTGCTTCCTCGGTCTTTCATCCTGCAAACTGATAACAAGCGGTGGGCACAGAACAAAGTATAAAGAAAAAGTTCAATGCAAAGGCATCATAATTCTGCAGGAAGCAAAACAGCTTTTGGGAGAAAAAGATAAAAGAAAAACCAAAAACACATCCGCAATTTACAGGGGAGCAGCTGTTACATCAATAAAAACATTTATGTTAGAAAGAAAATATCTATCCCATATTATGTGCCGGTACAAAAAGAAATAGATAATGCTGCAAAGACAACTTTGTCTGATTCAGTGTTAAAATGCAGCAGCCTTTTTGCAGAAAGAGTCAATTCTGAGGTGCTGTTTGTGTAATACAGCACCACTGTGGATCCTGCCACATCCACAGCGGTGTGACAGAAAAAAACTGAATCTGGTACTAACTCACTAAAAGTATCTTTGAGTAACAGGAAAAAATAAGCAATTCTGTACGTACTCTTTTCTTGGTCCTTCTGCTTAGCATGTTTTGCATTGCCACTAGTTCCAATTAACACCCAAACACAAAACATAAAAATCAAAAAAGTGCTCAAGTGGAGGTAACACAAGATTACTACATGCCAATTTTAAAAATATTGGTTTATATAAAATCACAAAACATTACAAACTTCACTATTATGTGTCTGATCCCATCAAACTGGACACGTCACTCCTTCATAGCAGCTACCACGTATCTCAGCAAAAGATTAAAGAATGATCTGTTGAGGATCGACCTGATCCAAAACTTCTCCAAACTCATTATTAATCAAACATGAATCTCTGATAAACGCATGTGAGCATCTGCAGGTTATTAAACACAAATGACACAGACAGAAGAAATCTTGCAGCGGGAGTAGTAATCCAAAACCAAATTAACAAGGCTTGTAAATATTCATAGGAAACCCAAAGAAGTGTCACATGGTCTCCGACTTACTGTTGGTTTTGAGGCGGGCTGGCTCACTGTTGCGGCTTCCCGCCTGGTTGATAGCCTTGACGAAGAAGATATAACGGGTGCCACTCTGCAGGCCATGCACCGTGTAGTGGTTCTGCTTGATGTTCGGTACAATCATCCAGCTGTCTGCTGAGTTGTACAGACCTGGTGGAGGTCACACACACACACACACACACGCACACACACACACACACACACACACACACACACACACACACACACACACACACACACACACACACACACACGCCGAGTGGATAAGTATCAAAGTTTTCTTGATGTCTGAAAGTTGCACAAAGTCTTGCTGAAAATAATTTTCTACTGATGGTTACAGCAACAGAAACATTCTCCCACATATCCAACTGGAACAGAGCAATATTTTATTTCTGAAAACCTCGAGTTAGCCATTGCACAGTAAGAGGTGATTTCTAAAAGTTATGCAACATTTATGTGCACCTACAGATATATTCCATTACAATTCTAACAGAGTTATTACGACAAGTACCCAGGAGGCAATCCAGTGTGTTCACTAAGCTGAAACCATACGGCAAAATGAACAATCTGTTCAAAGTATCAAAGGTACTATAAGTAATCGCCTCCAGGCAACAGCGTGTGATACCCTTTAATGCTTAAATGTTCGAGAGCAGGGGTAATACCAACATGACCACAGCTGGTGGACACTTTCATTCAAAGTGAAGGGTTAGTAATCATGGGTTAGCTCCACATCCACCTGTTACAAACAGTCCTTTTGGTGTCTGAGATATGAAGCTTTTTAAGTAGAAAAAGAAATCTGAGCTCAGAGCTAAGAAGAAATGTAACTTTTAAAGGGTTGTTCCTGTTCCATGTCTTTTGATGAACTGTTAGGGAAAATATTTCACATCTTACTGATGGATTGTTATGCGACAGACTACTCTTTATCATAAAAGATAATTTTCTGCCATAATGCCAATTTGTTCTGGAGCATTTTTAATTAAAAATAGTGTTTTATGCAGCTTCATGCGTCTTCCAATCAACTCGACAGCTTTGTGTGTCTGCTGACATAAAGCATCCTCCCAGCATGCTGCTGCCACTACCATGTTTCATGCTGAGTATTGTGTGTTAAGAGTGTTGTGCATCGTTATTTCACCCCACATAGCAAAGTGGATTGTAGTTTCTCACATAAAGTACCAATAAAATAAAAAATACCTTTGCAAAGCACTTTCTATGTATTGAGATAAATATTGAGATGTTAAATACAATTTAAAAATACAAAAAATATATTTTACACTGAAAATTACATGTTGTGCCCAAAGATGTAACTATAATTACACCAACGTACTCCCAATTCAACATTTTTAAAAACATTTTGACTGCAGCATCAGTTATAAAAGGTCTGGACGAACCATAAAAGAATAACTCCTATAATGGTCAAGTTTGTGCTTGATTGCATTTGAATATAGAAAACTGCATTGTAGCATTAAGTTGTGGCACATCACCATTCATGAAAATAGGTTAGATTGCTTAGAAATACTGACAAACATTTACTTTTTAATAAATCTCACACATGAACCTAAATGTGGTCATTAAATGCAACAATAAATTAGGATTAAAAAGCACATTTCCTGGAGGGAGCTCTCACACAAAGAGCCAGAGACCTGGCAGCTCATTTAAACTTTAGCAATCAAAAAGTGAAATAACTTCCAGAGGAACAGTCTCCTCTTTCTTTCCTCCTGCACAATTACAGAGAAATATAAACTCTGAGAGGGGTACAGCTCTCAGGACCATACTTACTTTGTCCCCTCTGGTTAGGATGCGTTGTAAATTATTGAGCCAGATGGAAACAGCATGCATAAGTAATGGCAAAGAGTCTGCTTGTAAATATACATACTTCATGGGACGCAAATAAGGCCTTTAAAAGTTAGCCGGCTTTAAGAATGAATGAGAGGCGGGGAGGGGAAGGGGCTCTTAAAACTACATTTTTATCTGGGCAAAGAAGGATGCAGGGGTTTTCATCTTCCTTAGAGATTATAGAGGAAGAAAATAAAGATGCAATGTCAAACTTGAACGATGCACGGATGTTTTACAGTTTGCTCCTTCCCACAGAGAAAGGGATCCTGTGCACAATTTATCATTTGTCAGCATCTCCTACAGGTAGTGTTATGTAGACCTTCAAAAGATAAAAGAAGAACGGAGTAGAGAGACATGATTAAACGTTTAAACTCTTTGTTAACACTTCTGATTTCAAAAGTTTCTATTTTTGCTAAATTAGGTCAGAAGACACCAAGGAGGTTTCCTGACTGAAGTGCTCCTCCTTTAAAGAAAGCTGTACTTGAAAGCAATGTGCAGAAATAAAGAAGAAAAGAGAAAATAGAGAAAAAAAAGAGCAATGTGCATCCAAACACCAAGCACGTGTATTTCTCCAGTACTGTATATGTGTGTGTGGCTGTGAGGAGGGAACTGCAGCACAAAGTATCCTGGGAAAAGAAGTGGGTTTTTCTTTGATGATGCAACACAGAGTTAATAGTGGCAGAGTGTGCCTGCATGTGAGCGTGGACGTGTCACACTTTCCACTTCCTTTTGGAGGAAAACACTGCGCTTGTTTGGCCACAGTGATTCAGATTTTCTCCACTGGTAATTGTGTTAATAATTCAACAAATCCATGGACTCTGACAACACATGAAACATGGAGAACATACGTCTAACTCACTAGGCCATTAACACCGCCTTGTTATAGGCCCCTAGGTTACTGAGAAATATTTCATAAAGTAAGATTTTAATTGATGATAATAACCAAAATATCTGCTGGCAAAAAAAAAAGAACGACTCAGCAAGACATGAGCCTGTTTTCCCGAAGCTTTTGCACTGTGTGCCACCTTTGTCTTGCTTGTCATGCCTTAAAGATACGTACTGGTTTTTATTAACTAAGTGACAACAGCATTATCATTTTGAGCTACGAAAACCTCGCTTCGCATCAACTTCAACTCCCTTTCTACCTCTGCTTCTTCCTGAGAGCCCACACAATGCTCCACGTTTCACAGACCACAGTTAGAAGCAACACAGCATAACTTAGTTATTCTTCTTTTTATGCTACAGCGGCTTGCAGAAATAGAAAGACCGCTTGACGTTTTACAAATTTTCCCCTTGGGTAAAGAAGGCCCCAGGTTTGAATACAAGCTTGGGGGGCTTCTGCATGGAATTTACATGTTCTCTCCTCACATGTGTACGTTCTCCCCAGGTACTCTGGCTTCCTCCTGAAGATCAAAAATATCACTGTAGGGTTGAATGGTTTCTCTAAACTGTTCTTAGGCATGAGCGTGTGTGTTTGCTCAAGATTACAGATATCACATTTTCTTTTTCTTTGACCTTATTTTCTGCTGATCCTGTAAAACGATGTTTTGACACATTGACCCAACTCCTACCTCCCTTGAGGAGCTGAAGCCTGGGGCGAGGGGATTGTGGATGGACATCAGCTGGGAGCATTTAGCCACTTGGAAAGTTTAAGAGAAAAGCTATATTGGAGAACTCAAGTGGCATGGCAGACTTAATGGGTTTCTCTCTTTCTCAGTTTCCACTATGAATCTCAGAGGACACTGTGGCAGCAAAGCGCTGAATTTCTGAGTCACTCGGAGTATCATGGCTGAAATGTATCCTGATGTTTCAAATGGCGAAGGCACTTGAGTTGCATGGTTAGATGGAGAAATGTCAGGTTACAGAGCAGAAGAGTGGAAGAGATGATGAAAGGATCAAAGAGTAAAGAGGCACAGGGGTGTGTGTGTGTGGGGGGGAACATGCATGAATGTGCATATTTATGTACATTAATGACAGCCTCCTCATATTGGTAAGTGGTAATTTTCTCCAGCCCTATACATCCATTATTTTCCCCTGGTCTCGTATTTGTTTCCTCCCCCACAGCAGATTCTTTTCTTTCTGTTCATAGAAGTTCTGAAAGCAAATCAACTTTGGTGTTGATTATCTAATGAAGGCCCAGCGTGTTGCTTCATGCCGGCAGCTCTACTGATTAAGATTTGGTTTATAATCTGCACTTTAGAAATGCACTGAAAGGCATTGTAAACATGCTTATTTGGGAGAGCAGTACATGGACTGGATTTATTTCAGAAGAATTTTAGAACATAGTTTCTGTTCCAAATGCAGTTTTTTGATTTGGCCAATATGGCTCACCACCACGGGCGGCATTGGATGGAGGGAGGGCACAAGCACTCCAGGGGGACAAATAAGTAACGTCGTTTTTGCACAGAATACGTTTCTATTTACATGCCCGTTCCACAGGACACCCATTTTGTTGTGTGGTGTAAGCACTGTAAGGAAATATGGCTAAACAACCTGATTGGCTGATGACTCTGAAACTCACACCTCTTTCAGGGTTCTTGATATGGGGCTAAATTAAAGTCATATTTCACAGTTTTTAATGGAATCTGGACTGCATTTGTTAAAAATCTAAAAACAGACTGAATACGAGTTGGATGATCCATCCATCCATCCATTTTCTGTGTACCCTTGTCCCTGGTGCGGTCAGCAGGGGTGTTGGTGCCAATCTCCAACTAACGTTCCGAGCGAAAGGTGAGGTACATCCTGGACAAACAACCATAAACACACACACACTCACACCTAGGGAGAATTTAGAAAGACCAATTAACCTGACAGTCATGTTTCTGGACTGTGGGAGGAAGCCGGAGTACCCGGAGAGAACCCACCATGCACAGGGAGAACATGCAAACTCCATGCAGAAAGATCCCTGGCCGGGGAGTTGGATGATTTTACACAGATTTTACACACTGTGTTGTAAATTAATTATAACACAGATTTCCGAAATCTAGAATTAAAATGTAAGCAAAAAGGAGAATTTAATTCCTTTATTTGGGATTAAGAGTATCTTAGAGTAAATATTTTAAAGATTTTGTCAGACTCTTTAAAATGAAACTTTATCCATTATGCTGCATTCAGTTTCAATGTAACTTTTAGCAGCTACTATAAATCAAGAATCACAATCCCTGTTTACATTTATTGAGAACGGCTGTCACTTTTAAAACAAAAACGGTTATAGTTGGACAGAAATGTTTCATTTCTATTAAATATTTAACATGTAAACAAAATGGCTGAGCAATAATGGGGTTCTGTTGCTTTATTCATCTTTGTTCAAACAGGTCAGTAACTGTGCCATTAATATTTAATACAAGTAATACCTATGTGGAGTCCTTGTGTGAAAAACATCAGAATCAGGATCCTAGGACGCCTGAAAATACACTTCGCATTAACAGGTTGTAATTACTTCTCTTTTATTAGAAATTATATGATTTTACAATCCCATTAACAGCTTTCAGCAGATGGCCTCACATTTAAACTTACAGTTCTCTGGTGTAAGGAGGAGCTCATGATCAACATAATTACTGGAAGGTGTCCAGCTCTTGTGGCTGTAAAATTAATCCTAATTACTGGTGCTCCACATAAAACTGAAACTTTTGAAAATGCTCGTGTGTGTTTAATGATCCCAGATGACAGCTGGCCAAAATTTGAATGAGTCAGCAAGACATAAGTCTATTTTCACACAGCTGTTGTGCAGTATTTCACCTTTGTTTTGCTTGTCATCCCTGTAAATACCATCCCGGTGTTGTGTTATCAGTTGAGTGACAACAGCATCAGTATTTGGATCGGGTTTGTTTTCACTGTGCTGTCTGGCTTCATACACACCCGTCTGTTAGGATGTCAGTGGTAGATCAACTTTGACCCGCATCCCCGCCTCCATTCCTCACAAAGAGGCAAACGGTTGTTGAACTGTGGCATACCACATGTAGAGGCCAAAGTTTGCAGAGAAAAAAATCTTGGGTTTGTTTGGGGGGGGGGGGGGGTTTGACACTGCCTACAGCTTTCCTTGAAATCTGACCTTAATTGCCAGCTCTATTTTCTACTGCTATGCCTGGATGATCCTGCAAAAGGCACAGTTCATAAGACACCATGACCCAACTTCTACATCCCATGAGGCATGAAAACCTTCAGGGAAAGAAAAAAAGCAGGATGGCTCTTAACTGCAAGACTACTTGGAAAGATTGAGACATTGGAAACTGTGTTGTAAATCACGATTAAGTAGCTTTCTAAAGCAACCAGTAAAGGATTTTTGTGCAGATATATTTGGTTTTCACTGTGTAAGACAACCATATGGCTCCATATTGAAAAAAAATCTTCCTAAAGGAGATTATTTTAGCCTTTATCAGTCTTTTATTCTGGGATTTTTATTATTTTTTAAAAAACTAGTATATGCTAACATTTTCTCTTCAACAACCCTTCTGAATAAAATAACACTTAAAATGAGACATGTATACTGTGAGATTTCACTCAGGTTTATTGGACTATCTCTAAGCGTCGCTCAGGATTACTTTGGAGTGAACTTGCAGGCGGACCATCTCCTAACACATGGTCAGCTGTATTAGATCTAAACCACTGAATCTTATCAACCAATCAGAAACAACAGCTGAAGCACTGCTGGCATTCTTCCATAGCACTATATTAACATACCCAGATACTTCAGAACGGCAAAATCCGTCTCCTGCTTTTGTAAATGAACTCACACCTGCTGATGATTAGTTAATTAGGAGCTTCTGATTAGCAGCACCTGGCGGTTTCCCACATATTTACTCCTCTACAGTAAGCTTTTCTGCTTTTGCAGTTTAGCTCAGTCATAGAAAATCAGAAATTACATATTGTTGTTTGTCTGGGGTTTTTAGGGATTAACTTCAGAAGAATCTACTTTATCTTCTAACAGAACCCCTTGGAAATAAAACATGCACAGTGTTCAGCATATATACTGAATTACACATGAACCTGCATGTTTCCCTGTCTGCATCTGTGTGATTGTTTTCTTCTCAAATCATCAAGGCTGAATAAGATATCTATTTGGGAGGACTGCAAAACTGTCATTTAGACATTGAAAAAACTGTCTCTATAATATGGAGGACCTTTAATTTACCATTCAGCAATGTTTCTTGGAAAATACAAAAAAACTCCTGAGAAATAAGTTTATGTATTTGATAAAGAAATTAACTTTGAATTTTGTATGCTATCTAAACAGTTACTTGCATAATAAAACTTCCCTTGGTTTTTAACACTGTTGAGGGAAACCTGGTGCCTAACAGTGTGCTTGACTTGCCTGGAAAGTCGAAACTACAATCTGGGAATGACGCCTCTCCCATGATGAATGGGTTCCAGTTACAAGTTAGAACACCAGTGGAATCTGCTAATTGCTCTGGCCAGAGACCAAGCTCTCTTCTATTAGCAATGCATATTGATAAAAAAAAACCTCACTTCTATTGATTTTAGGCATTCAAATACTGAAGCAGCATTTTCACATCTAGGGGTTGTGAACAATAATGTGTGAGCCACTGGACTGATGTCTTATAAACTGAGAAGTGCAAATAAAAAAGACTCAGATTTACAGTCTATTTTGTATTTGTGGCAGTGGAATGAAACACTGATCTTGGAGGAGCTCAGGTACCAGGTGAGTAGGGTTTTGAATTGTTTTTTGCAACATCGGTTTGTGATAACTGAGCTTTTGTCGTTTCAAAACACTCTACATTTTTTTAATTGCAGGTTCCCTGGAATTTGTAAGCTATACAAAAAGTGTTACTATTATGAAATATAAACTCTTCCTGTCAATTGAGAACATCTCCTCAGCCATAACATTATCCGACTGTGAAACATTTTCTGGTTTGCGGCATAGTCGTTTATAGGCCCTACAGTCTAAACATGTTCTCTTCAACAAAACCGTTTGTCTGAATGTGTGTGTGTTTGAGCGTGTGCTTTCGACTCACTGATGAAATTTGTCTGGCCAGTGTAGATGGTGTACTGCAGCTCATAGGAGGTGACGCTGAACTCGTCTTCTGACGTCCAGTGAACGGTGATGGTGTCATGGGAGGCGGTGCACAGCTCATCCCTGATGGATGGCGGGTTGGGCGCTACATGTGGAGAGAAAAAAAAAATCAGGATTTACTTCTAAGTGATGCTTCTTTTGTAAAGATCAAAAAGACAAAGGAATAGGTTGAAGATATTTACTGATACTTAGAAAGTATCAGTAAATACTGATACTCTGATAATCAAGAGTTGCTCTAAAATTGAACAATCCCATAAAAATTTATTCTTACCCATTGAGCTATCACAATTACAAATGTATATCTATTTTACAGGGAATTTACATTATAGACCAACAAGTAGCACTGTTGTAATGTGAAAGGACACATTGCTCAAAATGTTGCATAAACTTATATTTAGTGCAACCTGTTCAGTGCAAAGTTCAGAAGGAGAACATTTATCAGAGAAGCTCCCGAAAGGCCAATGATTACTTTGGATGGGCTTGCAGAGATCGAGTGGGAGAACATGTTGACAGGACAACTAATAGCTTTGAACTTAACTGTGCCCCCAGGTCAGATTAGAAACAAGAAAGCTATAAGAAGACAACTAATCAGCTCTATTTGTGGTTTTGCCACAAGCAAACACGTATAAGAACATTTTCTGTTCAGTTTTTGGCCCAGTTAATGCGGTTAACAAACATTGCATCTCACGGAGATTCACCCTGCATTTTACAGCCTCATTGTAAATTTTTTTTATATTAAATATAACATTACTGCAATGAAACTTGTACTAATGATCAAAAATAATAATGTTTTTAAATTAAATCAGTAAGTCTTACCTGTTAGGTAATCTAGACCCTCTAATATCTTCTTCTCTCGGGAAAAGTCAAGGGCAAAGTTATCAAATGCTTCATTCAAGTTCACATCAGGGATGAGTACCTGGGAGGAGGCCGTCGCCATCGCTACCCTGTAAAATGATCGGGGCAGAAGAAAGGGGACAAATCAGCAAAAGGGGCAAAAATACAAAAGTTCAGGAGGTCACATGGGTGTATGAATGAAGGAGAGAGGAGGAGTGTGAAAAGATAAAAGGTGGTGGAGGTGGCAGTGAAGCAGTGGAGTGAAAGAAGTGAGGTGACGGGAGGTGAGAGATGGTAGACACAAGAACAGGTGTGGAAAAAGCCACAAAGAAGACCTCTGCAATACGTTCTGTATGCCTCTGTCGCTGTGTTTCGAAAGAGACGTGAGGCTCAGCACAAACTGAAACCTCTCACAACTCTGCAACTCGACAGAAAGGTACGATTGCTTTGAGGATGAGTGAGCAGCTCGTGGCAGGAACCAGGGTTGCAGCAGAGTTACGCAGCAGACTATAGAGTAAAGCACGAAGCAGTTCTAGGCCTTCAAATTCCCGGGTTTCAGTGAAGTCGGTGAGGGTTCAACAAAACTGAGCAACATAAAACATTCAACTCTGGGTGAAGACTTCTTGACAAGATCTTTGTCTGTGAGACAGAGTAAAAAGCGCCTCAGCTCAAGGTGGGAGGAAAGGATGTGGGTAATGAAGACAGAGCTGGCTCTTAAAAGATGGATGATTCTCAGCAGAGGCTTGACATTGATTGCAGGAACCAGGCATGTTCGATACAATGGTGAGTTTACCAGCAGCCCTTCAGCTGGATTTCAGAAGTAAAAACTGAATAAAGGAGAAGCTAGTCTGGAGTGAAAGATTTGATTTAAAAAGTAAAAAACTTCTATTTTCAGATAAATTATAAATGAGTCTTTTGGGAAAATTCCAAACAAAATCCGATCTAGAGGAACGAGTGTAAGTAAAAAAACCCCGGATGACTTGAATAAAGTTCCTTCTCAACTCTTATCTTTAATTTACAACCACTTTCCTGTAACTAGGTGTCCAGACTAACTTTTAGTTTGGTGCACTGGTTACACTGGTGCACCAAGCAGCAGCACAAAAAGTTTTTACTACCAAAGGATTTAACATAGCATTTTTACAGACTTAGTTCTTTTTCTCATCACTTTCCATAAAGGCAATATTGACTGGTAAATGATTAATTAGTCCAGTAAACATTAACTGTTTTCTGATTGGTTTAGACCACAACATGGCCTAATGGGAGTCTGTTGAACCACAGGGAGATGCCCAGTGTCAAGAGGAGGCTTCTTTATTTCCTTGAATGACTGGTTGCAATGGTATGACGATGGACATGGCTTTACATGCACTAATGAAAACTCAAGTTGCATTAATAAGTTGGTTGATTTAAATAATAAACTGTGCAACTGTTATTCACATAAGCACTAGCTTATGTGCTCAGTAGTGTTATTAATATATTCATGATCATTTAAAAAAATAAAATAAAATCTCAGCAAGGTCTGAGCTGCTTTCAAGCTGGCCACATATTGAATCTTCTCTATCTGCCAATTGTCTTTGGCAGATAGAGATAAATATTTATTACTTTTTCCACCTTCCTGTGTGTGCAGAGTTTCTGTGTCATGACCCACCTCTCTGCCACGTTCCTGGCAGACTGAAGGAAGCGTGCATGGTCGTTCTCCTTTAGGCTCTGCTCAGCCTGGGTGATGAGGGCACTGGAGCGCTCCAAGCATTGGCGACAGTTTGCAATCTGCTGAGCCAACTTGCGCAGTTTCATCACCTGAGACAAGCACGAGCACAGCTAAGGTTGCTACGTTCTGACACAGTCACTGATTTATGTTCATTTGCACAAACTGAATCTTGTCAAGATTAATTTCTGTTATGATCACTGTTACAATAACAAGACTGTTTGTGGTTTTTTCTTCCATGCTGAAAACGCAGACAACAATGGCAACTTTATAGTGTGTTGCCTGGGAAATGTTTGACTACCAAAACCTCTGCAAGAAGCTTCAGCTGTACACAATCTGTCTTTCAAGCTGATTTTAGTGTTGTCATTGTGGAGGTGTCGAATCTAAAAGCCATTCATGCTTGCAGAAGCATTTCAAAGGACCATGCGAGGTACATCATAGCAGCGTAAAGCATAAAACATAAGTTTCAAGTACTTGTCTTATAATTCTAGTAATAATAGTAAGTAATATAAATTCCTTAAACAGTCATTTGCATATGTTGCACTTTATAAGTCCATTAAAGAACATGAGGAACATCTTTTCTTTGTTTACAGATAATTGGAACCAGTTGCCAATGAATCTTCTGTATCCAAATGTAAAATCACAAACATGAAAAATACTTTTATTCTACAATTCAATTATGTTTTCTCAACACAGGGGTGTAAAGACAAATCAAAAGGTTATTCATTTTTTAACAAATTGGTCAGTAATGTGATATATTCATATTCATAAAATGGCACAAACATGTCTTTTATTTTTTTTATATGTATATATATATATACATATATATATATATATTTTTTAAATATAACAACTAAAAAAAATTAGAGGGTTAGGGTTCGAACGGTTTCGCAACCCTTGTCCTCAAAGCCCCACGTCGTGCATATTTTAGAAGCTTTGAATACTGTTTCATTACCTTCCTCTAGTTTACATTCTCTAAAGCTTCATCTCTGACCTATGTGATGAGTTCCTTAGTCTTCGTAAGGATCATCACCTTCACAGAACAGATGTATCTATATTGACATTAAAATTCACATTGGTGGCTTCTGAAAGAAACTGGTTGCACTAATAGAGAAAAGTTTTTATTGGTCAAATAGCCTGAAACTTATACACCATGTTTATTCCACTTCACAATTTTATGCTAGTTTGTGTCAAATTAAATCTCACATGAAATAATTTTTTTGTGCTTGTAACCTAGTAATGTTAAGAAACAATCACTTCCTTATCTTTGACCAGTGTCCACAGCAATGGTCTGCAGGTTTCAAATGTCCATGAAAATATCAAAGGTAGGAAACATGTGATTATGGGCAATCACTATTTACATCCAGAAAAACTGAACTTTCTGTCCACCAAGAGACATACCAGGGTTCAAGTAAGGCTACTGCATTTTGTAAGGCCATTTCATTCAACAGCTGTAATGTGATTTCCCATTGAGAATAAGGAAACCATTCAAGCTTTATTTGAAATTAAAGTAATCTGTTTATCTTCATTCAGGCTTATATCCTGACTCTGGATGTGAACTTAGTTTGGTGAAACTCCCTTAATAAATAACCAAAGGCTGTTCAACAGTTAGAGTAAACAACATGAGAGATACACAAATACAGTGCTTCCTTTATGGGACTTTCCCACTGTAACCATGATTAGTTAGGAGAAGATTAAAAACTCATGCGAGACCAAGTCTGTTCCCATTACCATGGAAAATGTCCTGATTACAATGAAAAGCTAAAAAATAATCCACTCTGGCATTTTGGATCATACATGGTATGACTATAGTATATAAGGCAACATCTCTATGTTTGCATAAATGCTTTCACTGTGAAATGTTTCTCTTCGACTTTGGTGTCAGAAACATAAATCTGAAATGAAGTGAATCATTATCCACCTTTATTCAGCAGGTGATAAAAGGTGCTGAGTGTCGAGTTATAAAGCTTAAGACTTAATGGGGTGTTTTACTGACGTCTCAGATAGTCTTTCTCTTTGGCCCTCAGGAACAATATTTGAGCTGGTTGGTGACTGGAAACAAGCAAGATGGCCTTATTGATGGGATACTATCTGGCGACATCTGCTGCGAACAACAATTTTAGAGACGATTACTCCTCTCGCTAAGAATAATAGACAATATGGTCCAGGCTGAGAGTGTTTCTGTACGAGCATCTGTTTTATTTAAACAGATGAGTCTTTTGTTGCTGAACTAATGCTAAGGTTTGTCTTTCCACTTCTGGACTGATGGGTGAATAAGCAACCAAACATGGAAAATAGAAATTTATATCAAAGTTTAAAAGGAAATCCTCCAGTCTTGGTTCAATAGTTCATTAAACTGTAATATATTTCTACAGTACAAGTTCAGTATGCCCACCTCCACATGCCTTCCTTTAAATGTTACTTAATTTTACAAAAAAAAAAAAAAACAATCATAAGCCCACATTTTATATTTAGATTGAAATCTCAAGTTCTTTACCAGATTTTAGTTGTCCAAATAAGGAGGAACAAACAGTAGTGGTCCCAATGTACATGGGACAGGTGTTTCACTCCTCAGTTGATTTTATAAATGGATGTAGATGATTCATCAGCTGCTGTATATTTGCAGAGGCATTGCTTCATTGTTCTGAATCAATGAATTATGTGCTTCTGTAAGAGCTGCATATTTTTGTTCTATCTTTTTCATGAAATTTAATAGTGTTTATTGATTCAAGGCAGCTAAGTAGGATGTCATAATCTCATATCAGGGATGGAGTCAGGGCTCAGACCAGGACCTTATTAAATGATTGATATCAGAAGACTGTGAGTTGCTGGTCTACAACATATATCCTATAAATTATTTGAAAGGCTCACATAAACCTGATTGTTGTTCATTTCCAGGAGATTGGCAAAACCCATTAAAAACATGTGAGAATAAACTTTAAAAATGATTCTTGGAGGGTGGCAGCTTCTAACAGTAGTTCTGGCAGGCAAATAACAACATCTAACCAGCCATTTTAAGAATTGAAACTTTTTATTATCTTGCGATAATTAAGTATTGGCCTTTTTACTTCAGTAAATAAATACTTAGGACTGTGGCTGCACAATATTAGAAAACTTAATTGGCATTTTACTTCTTCCAACTCTCTCTGTGACCTGTATTACTTACTTGAAGGTGCATTCTATTAAAACTCTAAATTACTTGTATGTATCATTTCAGCATGAGCAAACATTCATGCACAAATGAAAATACTAATTTAACTACCCAGCCAGAGAAATCAGAGAATCTGCAGTGACCTTCAAAATAAAATCCTGGACCTGGCTCACATATCCCCCGCTGTCCTAGAGATGCACAGAGCACACTTTTTCACACTTCTATAATGTTTAATTTAAGGAGCTAACTTTATAAAGAATGTTTCCTGCAAGTTTTATCAACAGATGACAAAGGAGATTGAAATCATTATGATCAATAACTGATATTACAACAAAACAGTAAACATGGAGGCACTACCTTTGCACTACTGGAAAAAAGCTTGAAAAACCTCTTGCTTTTCTAGAGCTGGAAGTGAGTTTACTGAAGACTAAAGGTGGATGAATCAGATTTGTAATCAAGTGAACAGCTATACAAGACATTTTTAACATTATAGCAGTTTTCTTAACCACATAGCCTAAATAGCATTGATTTTAATGATGTCTTGGACCAGGTCTCAATATTATTCGAGTTTTAAGTGACTTGGGTCAGTATTAGCTACAAAATCTCAACATTGGGACTAATGTTCTAGGAATCATTAAAAACAGGAAGAGAGGATGCCTGGCAGACAGCCAGTCATACCATTCAGGCACACACATTAGACTAGGCGTGTACATATGTGTGTTTTATTTTGACAAGTTGTGACTATGACAGTTTAGTAACCCTCAAGAGATCCAGAGCCCATTAGAAGGACTCAAGTACCCGACATTACTGCCTACAACAGTAACCTGGATCAGTGGTTTGTTCAAATATGTAAGACTAACTGTGTTTCCCTGATAATGCGTGGTCATGTGGCATATTCACTTTGCGCATTTCATTCCTTTTTGTGACCCTTTCAGGTATTTTCTGATGTTTTACATTTTCTTTGTTTTTGACCTATATCTTATCATCCTCCCTTTCCTGTCCTCTGCCAGACTGACTGAGACTCTTGGGAGAAGAAGTTCTGCCTTTTGTCTGCAATCTCCAGGAATAAACTGACACGCTTCTTTATTCTTCGAACCATACACACCAAAAAGCCATATCTCTCCTTATATTCACTGCCCAGGAATATGATAACTTTTCTGCCATCTTAAAAATACTCCAACCATCAGCGTGCATATATCCTCTGGGAGAGTCTCTGTCATGAATCCCTAAACACTCAGGTAGAAAAAGCAGCCGCGTTATACACGGTTTAGGGTTAGACCACAGACATTTCTTTTTAAATCCTAGACTTCTCTTTGAAACCCAAGAGTGAAGTTCAGAGGTTTTCTACATTTAGGTCAGCTGCCTGAATCTCAGCGGTAGAATACTAAAGAAGAGGCCTGACAAATATATTCAGTCCACAGCAGTTCTGGTTTATTATGCACTCTCTTGTATAAAACCAAAATGTGCTTGCAGACTAGGACTGCTAGTGGCCTAGTCTGCAAGCACAACTTTTTAAATGGTGTGAAACTCTCAATTTCTAGTCTATTCATACTGACATGTAAACATAAAACATGATTAAAGATGCATTTTCCTAAGCCCCTATCGCACAATGTTCCAAAATACATGCAACTTTAATTTCCTGACTTATATCCCAATATTCTAATAAAATGTACCTTGGACTCTTTGATCTTGACAGCGATGACCTGTTTTCTCTGGCGGATGATTTCCACTAGCTCATCACACTCCTCCACCAGCTTAGCTTCATGCATGGCTGTATTTACCTGAACAAAAAAAGGTAATGAACTTGATAATAAAATATGACATCTTTCACACATCTTGAATTTCTTTACACTGTAGGAAATAATTTTTAAAAAGCAGTTTTTCTTAGTAAATTATCATTTTAAATCTTCAAAGGTTTCATTCATTTATCTTTTGCCTTATGCAACCCGTACACCTGGAACGGAGGCCTCCAGCAACATAATGCACCTGGTATGGAAATACTTCTGACAAACGCAGCAACAATAGGTGATTTAACTCACTAATTGTTTTCACAGGAACAATCATAAATCCTTATATTGCTAAACTGATGTTAGTCCAGAGGGAAAAAAGAGCGTTGGAACATTAAGTTTATAACTTGGAGTACATCGGATGTGATGGGGAGGGAAAAAGGACAGGTCAGTGTAGACAAACTTGTTCTATTCAGCTCGTAAAATGTACGAGCTGAACAGCTGTGGAGAAAAATGCTTACACAGTTTTGCCAAATTGTTACAATGATGCTACAATGAAACTACAACGTGTTCTTTTATGGAGCCTGAAAAAGTATTCCAAAACACCAGTTTGTAGAAATCTACATTTAGGAAAAAAAGAGACTGATTATTTGGAATCTTACAATCTTCACTGGAAGAAAAATCCCACAGATAGCCGTCTGGGATTTACTGGCAAAATATGCTTACATGGTGCCAATTTAATATATTCTGTGATTATATTTGGGCCAAAGCTGCCGAGGCAACTCAGCATCACTTCCCTGTATGAGTCCAACACAGTTTAAACAGCCAACTCTAAAAGTGTTTTTGCTGAGTTGCAACAATGAGCCCCCAGCAAAAGGTCTGCCAACTACATAATATAATTACACTGAAAGCTTCAGAAACACTTACGGCAGGAGTTTAAATGAAAAAAAAAAAAAAAAGGACAGATCTAACTGTACTGCTGAGGAATGGAGATGAGAAACTGAGCTGCAAGCGTCCAACTGTTACACCTGTCTTTTTTTTAATGTGAGGAATAGTGGTAAGGATTCTGTCAAAGGTACCAGGTTCTTAAAATGTACTTAAAATGTGTACAAATATATGAGTTAGTGTCCGCATCTATCATCTATCATCTCTGAGAAGCAGAACATGACTGGATGTGATTGTATCTGATTTCTGCTCTGTCTCCTGCATGAATTTAATTTTGTATTACATTAAACAATTCGAACTATACACTGTACAACACAGCATAGGTGTACAAATGTGGAAACTGTATTTGCAATAAAGCAAAAATAAAAAGCTGCACTCATCTTCTCTTGCACTGAGCCCTGCTGAGATGTTCACTATGTGCAACTCAAGGGCTTTACCTCATGATGACGGGAGACCCACATTCTGTTAGTAGGACTGTGTGCATCAGAGAAATTACAAAGTTTTCTCAAGAACACTTGGGAAACAAAACAACCCGGTGCAGTGAGAGATAGAGGCTTTAATCGTTTAAACAGCCACATTCAGAGCTGTCCAAAAAATGCAGACAAGCAGCAAGAAACTTTTCCTCTCAAAGATGTTCTCCAATGCCACAACATCCACAAAGCACATTGTTGCTTTAACTGCTTGACTGAGTCCTAGAGTATTTGTTGTCAAAACAAGCCATGCGTGAGGCTACTCTGCTGTGTACCAATTCATAATAACTTATACAACATTGGAGAACAGTCTGGAAGGCAAAAACCTTCAATTTTTAACCAATATGGAATAAAAAACATAAAATGTGAAAATGAAATAAAAAGGACCAGAGGTACACTGTTAAAATGCAAAGACTTATCCTGTCAGGTTAATTTTAAATATTTACAGATGTGATAAAAGTATTTGTAATTTATTTATTTTTTTTGCATTTGTTTATAGATCTTTTAGTGGATGTTAGAAAAATGGAAAATAACTGAAGTGATTTAGTAATTCATTTCAAAATGGTAAGCTTACTTTCATTCATTACAATGTTGAATTAATCAATCGCATATTTCTGAAGATTATCCCTTACAGATAACAGAAACATGAAATTGTGTTTCTCAGACAACTAAAATAGCAACTAAGACCAATGAAAAGTATTTTAATAGAGAAATTCCTTGTTATGCTCCACACATTGATAGAGAAGCTGGCTGTTCAGAAAGTAATGTAACCAAAAGCATGTAAGGTTTAGTGGAAGGAAAAAGTGTGGTAGAAAATGTTTGCACAAACAACTGACAAGTGCAGAGTGTGGGAAAGTTAGAAACAAAGTTAATTCAAATATTTGGGGCAGATTTCCCAGAGACAGACTGCAACTAGAATATGTTCTTCATAGACAGACAGACAGACAGATTCAGGACATTGGCTACAACGGTAATACTCATTGTTTTGAGTCACTCCAGAACAAGAGACATCAGAAACATCTTACACAGAAACACAGGAAAAAGAACTGACCTGACGCTGCTTATTATGAAAGTAAATTTTGCTTTTCTTCAGGAAAACAAAGTCTCAGAGTATAGAGGAATAGTGCAGGGCTGCACTTCGCTGACTGAAGATTCTACAGTCAGGGAAGATTTCATGTGTTGGTGTTGGTCCACTGTGTTTTGTCAATTTAAAACATGCAGTGCATGTCTCACTCTGCTGACAAGCTTTATGAAGATCCTGTTTTGTTTTTCCAGCAGCACTTTGTACCTGACCTCGCTGCCAAAACTAACAGTTCTTGGTTTTAATTAGAATGGATTTACTAGGCTGATTGACCATCTGACCCAAACCTCCGAGGTCATGGGCTATTGTCAGGAGGAAGACGAGAAACACCAGAACAATGCAAATGAGCAGAAGGCCAATAAAGCAGCAAGGAAAAAAGCTCAACAGAGCCATGAACTGAATCTTCTCTATCACATGCCTCATTGATGCAGTAATTCATGCAAAAAAAGCCCAGGCCAAGTATTGAGTGCAAACACTGAACCGTTTAAGGCTAGCATTTTTATGTCAAACATTCCTTTCTCATTGGTCTTCATAATCTTTAAATTTTCAGAAAAACTGAATTCCGATATTTCAAAAGTCATTAAGCATTACTGTTAAAACAAACAAATAAATTCCTGAAACATTTAAATCTGTCTGGAATTACATAGTTATGTACATTTAAAATGTTTCTAAGTGTAGGAGGTGTGTATGGTCGAAGGTTCAAATAGGCTCCAGTTTAGAGAGCAGATTGAAAAAGCAAAAGAAAAGTAAAGAATTGTCTAAACTAATATAAATGTCCAACACTTCTTTTACTTTTCTGTGTGTAATTATTTGCTGGAATAATGGGTGCTGAGTGTTTTAAAGGTGGCCCATAAGGCTTTTTCCTTTAGTGAGTTGTAAACCTCTGTACAGCCAACATAAAAGCTCTGCAACGGTTTCAAAGCCAAAACAAAATGCCGGTTCTCCCTACAGCTGCTTGTAAGGCCTCATTTACACAACAGGATTTTCTTTCCTGAAAAGGTATTAACAAAACAATAAACAATAAGAAAAAACACTCTACCATAGCTGGAATTTTCTAACATTTTTCTCTTCCTGCTTTGTCAGAAAGTTGCAGTAAGACTCTAAACGCTGTATTTGCATTTTAGGAAAATGCCATTTTAATTGCTCCTTTCACTCTTCTCATATATTATTTTGAGCACTTTCTGTGTGATTGACTGTTTTGGCTATTATCATCTAAACCATAATGTGGGCATCCATTACAGAAAGAGGCCAGCCAAATGGACACATATATTACAGCCATGAATAGCATGGATGCATTTTGAAATATAACAGACTATCTTGTTCTGCCTATTGATATAATGATGATAACACATTTTTAACACACTTTTCTGCAGAATTGAATCACCTGTAGATGGTTTCCATCAGAATGGCTTTGAGAACTTTTTAAACCGTGTACCATGAAATGTTGGATTCATTTCTGACAAATATATATATATAAAAATGCCCAATTTAGCCAACGAGAAAAAAACTTTGTCTGCCTTTATTAATATGTCTGTCTGCAGTTCAGCCAGTTCACTGAAAGTGATATGTAATTATCACATAGTCTGACCACATAAGATTGCCGTCAGGGGACGTTGCTGACTGGGTGCTTATGGAGACCTGACACTGACACCCTCAGTTGAAGTCTGAAAGGGGCTTATGAAACTACTTACTGTAACAACCAAGTTCCACTCATCGCTCCACAAAGCTCATTATTACCCAGCAATCCACTTAAGCCTCTTTATTCACAGCTATTCACATAAACACACACACACTTATTATTACTATCTTTGTAAGGACACTCACTGAAACAAACAGAGCCCTTCAACCTTCCCTAAATGTTTGACCCCAGCTAAAACCTAATCCCAAACTTCACTCTAAAACTGAGTCACAAGCTACTAGCATCTTTTTGGGGATTTTTAACAAATGCATTAATTCGTAGATCTAAAATTAAAAAAACACTTTCTTCAAAAATGCCCACAGAAATACGATTATTATGACAAACAGAGATCTGATAGGTAAAAGGTTGGTAATTAAAGCTGAACAAATAAACTGGCGAGGATCACTGTGAATTGAAACAGGGATTGTTACATAAACAATCTTCTCTGTGGTCGTTCTGCTTATTCAAAGGACTAACATCTTTTTATGGTCCTGACACTAATATCTATCTTGTGGGAAATTTCTATCATTGATTTCCCTCTTTGAAAACTGTAAGACTTCCAGGAGTAATAGAGTTTCTTTTACAGTACACTACAGGACTAAGATAACCTGTGCATGCCTGGTTCAAGCTAATAAATATATATTTGTTCTGATTCAGGAACGTAGAGCAAGATGCACAGTGTAGTTCACCATCCACATGTAGTTATGTCCAACTGTTTTTAAAGCTAGTCTTCTTTTACATCTGTCTTAGCGCATTATTAATATATTTTAAAATTAATCATTTTTTTATCTCTTTATCACCATAAACATATCACAGATTATATGCCACATCTTACATCTACAATACAGTAAGTCCTTGCAGATATTAAGCTGCCACAAGTTTGTTGATCCAGTTTCTTTTTATTGCCATAAGCAAGTTGGCATTTTTAAATTCAAGGACAGTATCGTTCTCATGACATTCAGTTCAGCTGCAATTATACTCTCTTAAGTTCAACTATTGCACATAGAGTGTCTTGCAAAAGCACTCAAACCCCTTAAGCCTTTTTGACATTTGTGACCTTACAACCAACATCTTGAATGTACATTTATAGGATTTCTCTGTGACAAACTAACACAAAGTAGTGCAAAATTATGAGGTGTGAGGACGATGACTCATTATTTTCAATTTAATTTTAGAAATTTAATTTTGACAAGTTGACAATTGGATACAGCCCCACAAAAACCTAACTTTGAAGAACTACCTCCCACTGTAATTTCAGCTGGAAGTCTTTTTCTTCCAGGTTGATTGCACACTTAGAATAAATATGCAATATACTTCTTGTAATTTACTCAGATTAATGCTCTTCTTTCACGAACTATCGATTTAGATGGGTAGCCATGTCTTGTTAAATCTCTAGTTATTGCCTACTCTCAGATGATAGATACCACTGAACTGTTCAAAGGTTCAGATCATATTTTATGTCCATCACTTCTTTAGATACCCGACTACCTTATCTCTCACATGTTTCCTGTGTTCCTTGGTTTTCACAATGCAGGTTGTTGACTAATATTCTAACAAATCTAGAAGTGACATCTGAAGAACGTTGGTAACAAAGTGATTTACTTGGCTGCTGGTTTATTCCAACAAAATCCCAGTAAAATTTGAAGTGTAAAAATGTCAAAAAGGAGAAATGTTCAAGCTGCATGAATACTTTTGTAAGGTGCTGTATTACAAAACTCAGATATTGTGATACAGAAATGTGTAAATTGATAATACTTTAAAATAACACCTAATTATTATAATCACACTTATGTTTAAATGGAAAATTAAGGAATTGGCTTAACTGATAAAACTATGGACAAACACAAAAGTACAATTTGACTATCTACTGAAACCAAAGCAACTTTTAAAAACTGGAATGTTTTATTATGTGACATTTTCCTATTGCAATTGTATTGTTACACTCTGCTAAAAGTGGAGCTGCTAATGACACATATTGCTGGCAGGCAGATCTCCCCAATGCTCCCGTGGAAAGGTTACAGACGGTATCTGAGACCTGAAACAAAATATCAGGCAGCACTGCAGCCATCTTCCACTGCTGATTCATATTCTGCACACAGTGGGATCACTTTCAGTGTACACACACCCAGACAGGCCTCGACTAATGACTTGCAGCTCGCTGCTTAATCGGTCGACATACACGTCTGAGCGTTTAAACCCAGTAAGCTTCTGCCTGATGTGTTTCTTTCGCTTTTTTCCCTCCATCAGCTCTGAAGGCTCACATGAAACTTTAACTGGAAAACTTAGGGTTGGATACACTGGCCGCTCCCTTTTCTGCATTCTAGATAAAAAGCTTACTCCACAATAGCTGTGTCTGAGTGAAGCTTCCAAGTAATTAACACATTATTAAAAAGTTTCCACTTCTCAAAGCTTTGGCCCCTAGTAAGAGCATAAACTGTGGTCTTTGAAGACAAACTGTATGTGAAGGATGCTAAAATGTAAATCACCAGGTTTTAAAATCTTGGAGGAATAGCCATTGCATATTCAACAACAATATCATAAAAACTGAGCTCATTTTTGATTAGGAAAAGTAATAGATTTTATATAGTTATTCAATATCAAAACCAGTTAACCATGGTTGTTATATTTAAAAATCAAGAAATCAACTTCAAAAATTTACAAGTCCTATAATATAAATTATGAGGGTTTTTCTAGTTTTTAGCCTGAGCATCTTGTTTTTGACCAATACAGAGCTTAGCCAAACAGTCATATTAGGAGTTTATATAAAACACCAACACCAAGTAGTGCATAATTATAAAGTGGAAAGAAAATGTTTTAAGATTTTTTCTATTTTTTATCAATAAATACATGAAAATTGTGGCGTACAATTGCATATTAAGACTTTGGATGTCATTAGCCTGCAGATCACCTGTATTAATGTTAGTACAAATATCTTAATTCTGTAGGCCTCAAAGTTTTATTTGCCTCATGAAGTGCAAATATCACAACATCAGGGATAATGATTTGAAGAAGCTTAAAGCAGGTACTTTGGACAGATGTGGCTCAACTTTTTGGCCTACATGGAAAACGCTATGCATGGCAGGAAACTAATAAAGCACATCCCTCTGTTTTAATCAATCCCCCATTAAACACAGGGGTGGCAGCATCAGGCTGCGGGAAAGCTTTTCTGTGGTAAACACCAAGAAAGTGCTAAGAAGGTTTGGAAGATAAAGACAGGCTACAAGAATACCAGTTAATTTGAGACTAAAAACAAATACATACAACAGTTGTTAGGTTTTTCATTTTAAATATTATTTTAAAACACATAACATCATAAATACACTCCCCCAATAAAAGGCATAAACTAAATCTGAAAAGGGTCAAGTGCTATGAAAAAATAATTCAAACACTGAATAAATCCTGTTTTATTATTTTAAACAAAATCACCATCCATTTGAAAGAAAACCTGAACTCAACTCAGAATGCCATTAAGCCGGAAGAAAAACAACAAATATTGTGTTAAAGCTAGACGTCCCTGAGGACACAGGCAGCCTACTCACAGTCAAGTCAGCACATCCTTTCTACAACTTAAGAAAAGCTAATTCCCCAATGAGAAGGCCTCGGTGCTGTGTGTGCTGACACACTAGAAGAGAATTCGCACTATGTTTGATCATGTCTTTGGTGCCAATACAGTACGCCTGCAAACAGAGAGCAGAGAAATCCAGGTCACGCTCAAAGCCCTTCAAAGATTTCTTATTTTGCACACAATTGTCTCACTCTGCTAAAACTCCCATTTCCTTATTCCCTTTTTGTGTTGCACTGCATTATTACTGAGCATTTTCCTCTGCATAGTGCCTCTGTCTGTTCTGGTAATCATTGGTAGTCACGCTAACATTCAGAGTATGCCCTTTTTACCCTTTTCTCTGTTTGCCATGCTGACCCTTGTTTTTTGTTTTTCTTTTACCGTCCTGTTTTTCCTCGCAGCTTTTCTCCTATATTTGGATTCCCCATTTTCTCCTCATTAGTCCTCACTTCCCCTTTCTCTTGCCTTCCCATTACACTTTAACAACCTCTGTGCTTCAATGCGCTTTCACCTAGTAAATATCTTGACCTCTTGCCTCTAAGATCACATCAAAAAGCAGCTTTAGGGGGGTTTCTTTAATGTTCTCCTTAAATTTATCTTTTTCAACCATCATATGGTTTTGAGTAGTTAGTATAAATTTTTTAGCAGGATCCTTGAATGCAAACCCGAGCGAGAAGGCGCTCGTTTTCTCACTGTTGATGAACATTTTGTCTGTACTCAATAAATCACACAGCGATCATTTAATTTTTGATTGGGTTGCATGAGTTTGTGCTTAGAGACCTCAGAGTGACTCAGAGAAAATGGAGTCATGCCCCACTAATAAGAAACATACTATGTGGAGAAAGATGGCACCACTGAAATGCATTTGTCCTCATCAGCCATTAATGTCAAATCTCCCAGAGAAATGACGACATTTATTAAACGTGAGTGTGCAGACGGAAAATATGTGCTCATATGTGTGTGACTCTTAACTACTGCACAGAGAAGAGTGAACAAGCGGCAGGTGATTATTAGCATTCTCTAAATGTAGCTGTTAAATCACAGCTTGAGCTTAAATGACAAAAACCGGCAGACAGCTCCGAGTATAGATGAGGACAACCGGCTGTGAAATAGTCCTGTGAGGTTGTCACAAACCTGCATCAGAGTAAGATGTGACACATTACTGAATAAGTTTGTGACAAGTTGCAGAGATATATGTCATTTGACATGTAATCTTATTTAACTTCACAGGGACCATCATTTGCTTGTGTCGGTGGTTCCAGAGCAAATTAAACTCCTGAGTGTTAAAACACCGCTTCATCTTAAAAATGAGCTCTTCCATGGTGAGATTTACTGAAAACTGGAGTTAGAGTGGGGCTTCATGGGTTTCTGGAGACAATAATCTTTACCAGTAAAACTTTACACGCAACTGCCTTGTCTTTCCCATTCATTGTTGCCAGCTTGGTGTCTTCCAGACCCATTTAGTCTTATGATGGAGCTCATAAATAAGAATCAAGCAACATCTGAGACAACATCAGCTAGTTCCCATGAATAATTAGTCACAGTAAACTGCAATGCACAATTGTTGAAAGCTAAAGGTCATCATTTGGAACCAGTTGAAATTATTCATTTAAGTAGAAGAGATGAATTTTACTGCTTCCCTTTACAATAAATAATGATATTTTCCTGTCAATAGCTTTAGTGTTTTGAAGGACTTTATAATAAAAATACTTTTTTAAAATAAAAAGCCCCCCAAAACCACTGAATTTCAGAATAGATACTAAAAAGAATCAAAGCAGCTAAAAAACGAGTTCTTACTTTAATATGATCACAGTGGGGGTCATAACACAGGAGGAGGAGGGGGGGGTGATATTAAGAGGAGCTTTAACTAAAATCTAGGGTAAGCCTCAGTAATATGGTAAGATAGACAGATTTGGTCGGCCAGCTGATTGGGGTTTTACGTTTGCTGGCAAAAAAAGAAAAAAAAAATACAATTAAGATTACATGAGTGCTTAAAGGCTGCGATCTTGGAACCGAGGTTTTCTATTAGAGCACGAGGAAGGATGAGAAAGTCTAATCTTACTGAAGTTAACAACATGAATACATATGGCATACCTCAACCTGCTGGCAGATCTGAATGAGCTTGGCCATTTGATTCTCCAGTTCACTGTTCCTCTTCACCAGGTTGGTCAGGTTGTTCTCCAGAGTTTGCTGTTTGAAGGGACAAGGAGGGGAACAAAAGGAAGAAAAGAGGAATGAGAGAGAGGAAGAGATCACTAATGATGTGTGTTTGAGTGCCAGATTTTCTGGCAATTCTTAGTGATAAAATTTTAAAATTTGTGTGTAATGTGAAGATAAATAATGTGTCTTTTCATTACTAGGTAATAAGATGGTAATATATCTGAGTTGCTGAGTTTTCTAAGACATAAATCGGCCAAACCGGCGTAACATTTTGACTTAATGCTGCCAATTAGTGTGTTGGTCACACTTTTCGCTGCCAACGCAGCCCTGACCCATGAGGTACAGACATTACTAGACCCAGAAGGCTTGCTGTAGTATCTGGCACTAAGTTGTTAGCAACAGATCGTTGAAGTACAGCAAGTTGTGAGGTGGGCCTCTATAGATTGGACTTCTTAAGCCAGTACAGATGCTCAATTTAATTAGGATCTGATCATTTGGAGGCCAAGTCAACACAACAAATCACTGTTGAACCAATTGCTGTTTGTGGCACGGTGCATTATACTGCTGAAAGAGATTACAGCCATCAGCAAATACAGTTCACCCAGGGTTTCTCAGCAGAATATTGTTCAAAGCAGAACACTGGCT
Source organism: Xiphophorus couchianus (assembly GCF_001444195.1). Lineage (NCBI taxonomy): Eukaryota > Metazoa > Chordata > Actinopteri > Cyprinodontiformes > Poeciliidae > Xiphophorus > Xiphophorus couchianus. Next base: position 14,020,118 of record NC_040250.1, read on the forward strand.
TGGCCAGCTCACCGGCTTCCAAAAAGAGTCCCTTCTCTTATACTGCAGTTATAATGCCAACTGTGTTTGCTTTTGGCTGTGGCCAGAGGTCGGCATGGGGAATCTGACTGATCTGCTGCTTTGCAGCCCTATAAGCAGCTGTTTACAGTGTATTCTGCCACCTTCCTATTTGAGGTACAGTAGTTCGCCTGTAGGACGAGGATCTGACACTATACTGCAAAAACACAAAATCTTACCGAGTATTTTTGGTCTGGTTTCTAATGTAAATATCTTAATATACTTGAAATATGTCAAAACTAGCTTAAAAGTAACTTTTAGCAAGATAAAGAAGCTTGTTTCAAGTCTATAATTCCGTACTGATAAAAAAGTACTAGTTCCACTGACAGATTATTTTACTTACAATATGTGAAACACCTTCAACGTTGGGAGACAATCTTACCTACCAGTATAACCTTCTCAAAGTTGCCCTTATTGAACTCTGTGTTGCCATTTATTCCTGCTTTCAACAAGTCATCTTTGAGATCAGTGTCACTTATTTTCTAATACAGCCCACCCACTATCAGGTTCAATGATGAAGAGATAATTAGTATGAATCATCTGTCAGTGATCAAACGCTGTGCCTGATTGGTGAATGGTATATAATATCTACATTACAGCATTTGAATATTTATACATGTTGAACAAAGACCGTTTTTTGGACGTGCAATGATTATCTTTAGTGCAGCTCAAACATAGAGAGCTTAGGGCAATAACAGTAAAAGCTCTATTAATACTTCCAGGTATCTTTTGGGTGGGATGTTATAATAAAGCACAGCACAAATCCTTTGTTCTTAGGTAAGTAGATGTAGAAAATGGAAGAGATTACTTTAAACCTGTTTATTCATTAATTCAATAATAATCCTAAAATAAAAGTCTCTGAATGTTTACTTAAATGGAAACAAATGTTTTTCTTCTGGTTATTTTATCTTGTCAGGTTCATTCTACATAGTCCCACAATAAATTTCTATCAGTGCAAATAAATGCAGCAACCAAAACAGGAGATGATGCAAGAGCCAAAAAACGTCCATTTGTGATTTAAGTGTCTAACCTTATTTCATGTTACATCAAAGCCACGGAAAGAACACTGTGATCTCTGAAAATAATCAGCCTTCACTAATAGTTTTAATGATCAAACACTCAATTACAGCCCATTGACCGTGGCTGTTTAACCAATGCAAGACAAAAGACGATCTCACAGAAAAATAAACTCACTCATAACAGTACAAAAGATAAAAAAAATGGAGATAAGCAAATGAGAAGGCACAAAAAGGAGCTGCCATTCCAAAAGAAGCAAATCAATGGTGGTGGCATCAAAAACAACATTTGCAGCTGCAAAGAAAACAGTGGAACAAAGCAGCAGACAAGCGGCGGGCGTTTGAAGTATCTCTACTCATGCAAGTGAAGAGGGGGAGTGGATCTGGACGAACACCTGGTCTGTAGGTTGTTTGCCTGAATGCAGCTCTATCTGTTCCCCCCTCAATCAGGGATCCATAGTGGTTTCCAGTATCTCCTCAACCTGTCAGTCAGCCTGATATACTCTGTCTATCTGTTGTCTGTTTGACTTTGTGGCCACTTAATTACCTATCCGATTCCTTATCTTCCTGTCTGCATCCTTTCCTTATCCGGCCAAGTGTCTACCTGTGTGCCTTATTGTTCCTCTGTGGGAATAGCGAAGGAATGGGGAGGGTATGTGGATGGGCACAGGGGTTTTAGGGTTCTGGTAAAAAGGCAGCCGGGAAACTCACCGCAGCGCTTGTCTTTGAAGCCTCCATTACTGCATCTGACACTCTGCCCGGGCTCACCTGATAAGCCTACAACACACACACACATACACCTACATAAGTGCACACATAAACACACACACAGACAAGCCTGATCGCACAACATCTGCAAGCTTAATGCACAGCAACCGAGGAGAGACGCTCCAGAGAAAGTTGAATGCAGATGAGACAGAGACGTTTAAACTGGCTGTTGACATTTGTTCCTTCAGAACCAGCCCTGAGCTTAGATCATGAGAGAGAGAGAGTGTTGGGCTGTCTCAGGGAGCCTGAAGTGGAGCCACAGTGAGTGGGGACAGATGGGTCATTAATTAGCAAGCTGGGGACCAAGATGATTAATATATCAGAACACAGCTGCCCCACCTGAGACTGCAGGGAAGTAAACTCCTCTGTCCGCAACAGACCTACATACATGTATGTATGCCATGGTTTATGTATGTGACTCACTGGGTGTTTCTTTGCTACAAATATGTGTCTGAATATCACAAGAGATGGACTTCTACACAGGTTTATTCACAAAATGCCAGCACATTAGAAAGTGACCACATTGAAAATCCCAAAGTGCCTTCTAGCCCTGACATAATATCCAACTTGCAGCATTAAATACTTAAGCACCAAGAAGTCGGCTGATGACCAGAACTGGCAGGCCATGATCTTAAGACTCTTTTTCAAAACAATGAAGGCACAATACATAAAGAACAGGGATTTCTTTGTTTCAATTGAAAACTTTTCATCAAAGAGGTCAAAGGTCACATGTGGGGTACCCCAAGGTTCAATCCTATGACCCCTTTTATTCAATATTTATATGCTCCCACTAGCTCAGGTTATAACAGGAAATAATATTAGCTACCATAACTATGCAGATGACACACAGCTCTACATTACAATGTCACCAGGTGACTCAGAGCCCATCCAATCACTGAACAGATGCTTAGAACAGATAAATGTGTGGATGTGCCAAAACTTTCTCCAGTTGAACAGAAACAAAACTGAAGTTATTATTTTTGGACCTAAAGAGGAACGATCTAGAGTCAATGCACAGCTTCAGTTATTACAACTGAAAATCAGCGATTAGGCCCTAAACCTGGTAGTAGTGATGGACTCTGACCTGAACCTCCAGAGCCACATAAAGACAGTTACAAAGTCGGCCTTCTATCACCTGAAGAACATTTCCAGGATTAAAGGACTAATGTCTCAGCCAGATCTAGAGATGCTGCTGCTCGCGTTCTCACTAAAACCAGGAAGATAGAGCACATAACACCAGTTCTAAAGTCCCTCCACTGGCTCCCTGTAGCTCAAAGAATAGACTTTAAAATACTGTTGTTAGTTTATAAATCACTGAACGGCTTAGCACCACAATACATTAAAGATCTGCTGTTATTGTATCAACCTTCCAGACCCCTCAGGTCTTCTGGTTCTGGCCTGCTCTGCATCCCCAGAACCAGAACCAAACGAGGAGAAGCAGCTTTCAGCATCTATGCACCACAAATTTGGAACAAACTTCCAGAAAACTGTAAAACAGCTGAAACACTGACTTCTTTTAAATCTCAACTAAAAACCCACCTGTTTAGAATTGTATTTGAAACATAATCAATTACAAATTTATGGATGGAACTTGACTTAATGATTGATTCTATGTTGCATTGTGATTCTGTGTTTGTAATGATGTAAAGCACTTTGAAATGTCTTGCTGCTGAAATGTGCTATACAAATAAAATTTGATTGATTGATTGATTGATTGATTGAGAGCTACCAGACCATGCTAAGAGCAACACTCTTCAGTCCCGTAAACTCAGTTAACTAGTTTCAGTATAAGTTTAGCTTTCAAGACCAAACGTTATTTAACAGGAATCTGTACGTTTTATGGCAAGACATGTTAAAGATTAATACAGGCTGCAAAAGTGAAAGAGACTCAGACTTTAGTAGATAACTGTCTGGGTGAATGGACTTTAACAAAAATGCCCTGTTTAGTTATGTGAGGCCTTCATCCTCCATATCTCGTGGGACATGTTTGGAAAATGTTGGCATCCTTTCAAATTCTGATCGGTGCATCTATATTGAACATGTGACCATAATTTCAACAGTTTAGTAAAAGAGTAAAAAAAATTTCATCTTCAAACAAAAAACCTTATGTAAGTCATGAACAAATTCAATGACTTAGCCTCCCATACATGTGTGCTTTAGACTTATTTAATTATTATTAATAATAAATAAATACATTTATTAATATCAATACATTTCTGAAATAAAATGAGGTCAGTAGTAAAGCAACAAAACACTCAACTTCTAAAAAGAAATAATCAAAAGTTTGGTCTTGAACCTCTCTCATCTCGAAAGTAAACACAACTCTGTAGACCGAGTTGTGTTTATATCTCAGAGAGCTACAAAAATAGAAAAAAATCTCCCCAATAATCTGAATAACATTGTTTCAAGAACAACAGTGGTTAAGCTGCAGTAGAACGCTGTATGAGTCAGATGGAAATGACTAGGCGTAGTCTCAAAAATGACTTAGAAGAGGCAAGACTTGCTGACTTGAATAGCGTCTGGGCTGCCAGCCATAGCCAGTGCTGGTCAGTGAGTAATACAGTAATTTATGCATGTCTTGATGATCAAAGTTGCAGAAATAAACCCCAAAGACGAATACTACAGCAGTTAGAAGAAATCACAGGAGTTGGAAGGGATGCTGATTTATATACAATCTGACTTTTCAAGTCAGTGAAAAAAAGACAAGAATGAGAGAGAAGGTAATATGTAGTGCCTTGCAAAACTATTATTATCCCTTCAACATTTTCACATTTAAAAAAATTACAACCAACAGTTTTTATTTATTTCAATGGGATTTTATAAGACAGACCAATAGAGTAGCACATAGTAATATTGATAAACTGCAAACATCCCTAGCCATTGCAATCCACCTAAATCCATCCATCCATTTTCCGTGCACCCTTGTCCCTAATGGGGTCGGGAGGGTTGCTGGTGCCTATCTCCAGCTACGTTCCAGGCGGGAGGCGGGGTACACCCTGGACAGGTCGCCAGTCTGTCGCAGGGCAACACAAAGACATACAGGACAAACAACCATTCACACACAAACACACACCTAGGGAGAATTTAGATAGACCAATTAACCTAACAGTCATGTTTTTGGACTGTGGGAGGAAGCCGGAGTACCCGGAGAGAACCCACGCATGCACAGGGAGAACATGCAAATTCCATGCAGAAAGACCCCGGCCCGGAATCGAACCCAGGACCTTCTTGCTGCAAGGCAACAGTGCTACCAACTGCGCCACTGTGCAGCCCGCAATCCACCTAAATATAGTAAGTAATTCTGAAGGAACTGTTTCGATATACAACTTGGGTGAAAGAATCTGTCAATGAGTTTAAAATCTGGGTTATGGTAGATGCTGTTATAAGAGGAGACAACAGTTAAACATTTATCGCCTATGGGTTCAAAACAGTGTGGCAGAAAACACTGTGCATCGTCAAGAAAACATCATGCTCCTGTAAAACATGGTGGTGGGAGTGCCTTATATTGCCTTATATTAAGTAGCCAGGTTCCCCTTCCAATATGGAACGAGAGGTGAAACGAAACACAGTTTCATCACAGAAGGAAAAATCTGTTAGAAGCTGCAAAAGACTTGAGACTGTAATGAGGTCCATCTTCTCAAACCATTGAGCCAGAGGAAGTGTTTAGATCAAATCTCATCCATATTCTCTATCAAATCTAACTGGTCTTGAACTATTTTGTGCTTTATTTAGCGTCTGAATGATCAAAGTTAGTCAAAAAGAACTAACTTTTCAACTAACTTTGCCCTGTAATTGGGAGTTCATGATGTGAGAATTTGCGAGAAGCTTCGAGTGATATTAAGTTTTGCAAGGTGATTTAGTTTTTAAAAAATTACACATAGATTTGTCTTATCTTGTTATCCAGGATATTTTTAATTTCTTTACGTAGATACAGGAACATAAATTGTGATTTTTGTTCACAAAGGTTTGGTCTGACTTTTACTGTCAGGATCTTATAGGATCTTAAAGGATCTGCCTTTCATGGGAAGATAGGTGACAGAAGGAGTGAAGCAGGAGCAAACCTCAACAAGAAAAATCATTACAGCACCCAACAGGCATCGGAGATAGCTAACACCACCCAGAGACAGTGAGCTGAAGCAGAAAAAAGAACATAAATAGAAAAAGGAAATATCGACAGAACAAAGACAAGAGGAGGTTGCAACCAACCAAGTGTTGAATGGATGGTTTCAGGCATGGGGTAATATCAGTCATCCTCTGATTCAGCTCTGGACATGGCATCTTATGACAGCGAATACAGAGAAGGCCACTGAGATGGAGGGGGTTGATGAGATGGAAATAGGTCTGAGCCCCATGCTGTGAGGGGCAGCTCGGCTGAGTAGTTCCCGTCTGGCTCGCCCTCCGACCCAGTCGTCTTTCCGTCTCTTCTCTTCTCCTCTCTTCTTTTCTATTATTATTCATCTTCCTGCCATTCACTGGGTTACACTTTTCCTTATACAGTATGCTTTTTCGAGCTCTTCAACCTGTGTCTGGCTGCTTCAGCCCTTATTCTGTCTGCCCACAGCACAAGCACATCCGCAACTGCTGACAGCCTCTCAACTTGGGTTACATCAGCCGCCTGCACATGACATCATTGTGTTCAGGGGCTTCTGGGTTTCATTTCCTTAGAGATGATCCATGTCTACTAAGAAAAAAATCCCTATTTATGTTACAATATCCAATGAGAGAGAAGAGAGGGATAATAGCTGTAAAAATGGACAGCATTTTTACAACTGTCACAATTCACTGCGTTATTCAGTCTAAAGTGTCTCTTGGGGTTTGTTTATTTCAAAGTGCTGCTTAATAACAAAATCACACAGAACTACATCATCTGGGCTGTGCATCAGGGCAACTTTGACAGTAATTATGAATTATTATTTAGATTTTGGTGAAATATTATTATGCTAATCCTAATACAATGGCCACTGAACTTATTTTAGATGAGGTTTGAATTAAACCTCATCCAAAGCAATTAAATTAAACAATTAGTCTAGAAGAATTTGTATCCATTGATTGCAGTACTGTTGTTTGTTGAACAAATACAGGACAAACATATCAAATAAAAAATGGTATCATGAGGATGGAAAAGTGAAAAACATCCGAATGTAATGTAAAGTAAAATTGACTTTAAATAGGTGAAATTAAACTCAATTAAACCCCCTGAAAAAAATCACTGAATTTATTAGGTGGAAGTAAAGATCAGCATCTTTATCAGTGTTTGATGTAAAAATAGCACAGACAGTCAAAAGTGTAAAAGACCAAGAGTCTTAGAATGAGTGCTTTTGCAGCATTCACACACTTAGAAACAGCAAAAGATAACATCTTACAAATTTTCACTTTTTGTCCCAGAGGATGCAATTTTATGCTGAACTCTGCCCCTGTTTTATTAGACGACACTCGTCAGCCATTACAAGAATAGTAACAACAAAAGTACAAGACAAACCACAACACAGATGGAACATAACTCCCTAAGGTCAAGAGTCTATGTTCAAAGTCTTTTCTTATAATTTAATCAATACTTTTCCCTATCCACAAGAGAAACAAGACACTAAGAGATCCAGAAACGAAAGCAAGAGTTTTAGCTCACACAAGAGCTGAACAAGTTCACTTTACAAAAGTTGTTAAGAAGGCTTGTCAGAATCTGGACGTGTCGTAACTCAAGCCTCCTGGGAAACACTGTTTTTTGTCTAAGGATGATATTTCACAGAATAAAATCCTTGAGAACAACAAATTGTAGCAGCTTATTTTAAACAGAGTCATGCTTGTCACACAACCTTCAAGCATGGAGCTCAATTAATGAGGCCAATAGGGATGCAAAAACCAAGTGAAATATAAACACATTTTTCTTGTGTCTTACTTAAAAAAAGGCAGAATATTAGACTATGGTGGCCCCTGTACCAACTCCATCAAGACAAGAGTTTTCTGCTAAGAAATGCACTGCAGAAAAAGAAATACTAAAATGACTACATTAAAGTTAAAAGCATACTTGTTCACTTATTTCCTCAGACTTGTTGGAAAAAGCTAAAAAAGAGAAAGAATGAAAAAAACTTTAAAAAGCTTTTACCACGGTTCCCAGCAGCCTTCATCCCAAAACACTTATTATTGGAGGATGGTACCTTAAATGGACACAAATCCAATATAAATTGTAAGTTTTTAGCCACATGAGGGGATTAAGGTCAAGCCATTTCTCACTGGATTTGAAAGGGAATAATGACTGTGTAGTTAATGTCATAACCACCGAGCACCAGTGAGGAGGTCTGGCATTTAAATTTGTTTATAAGACTATTTGATATTCATGGGGTGTCTGTGCTTTTAGCCTCCCAATTATTTGTTAAGGTCTGCAACAGTAGAACCTGGGACTCCTGAGGACCAGTCGAATGCACGGAGAGAATAAAAATGAAATGGAAAAAAATAAAAAAACTGACTTTGTACGAAGCACAGGCATTACCTTGGTCACTTTCAGATCCTCTGTCCTTTATGAGCTGTTTACCATGAGATTACAGACAAATGATACCAAGACATTTGAAGTATAAGAAGATGGGAAATGTGGGGATTGTGAGAGGTGCTTGGGCTGAGATAAAATAGGCTAGAGGAAAACAGTTATATAGTTGAATGGGCTTAAAGAGATCCCTGTTTTATTTCAATCAGCCTGCAATGAATTCTTGGAGGAGAAATGCAATTCCGTATTAACAGATTAAAAATGGAGGAATGCAAAAACCACTCAAGTGGCTTGATTGGTGTTCCAAATAATCAATATTTTCTTTGAAAGAAAAAAAGGTGTCTCCTGCTCCCTTTGTTGAATGCTCTTTCTTATCCTGCCATATGTGTTTGTGTGTCTAAAAATGGGTTCACATGTAAATAACTGTGCTCCTGCAGAAGTATGCATTTTATTGCAATGGCAAATATGTGCAAAATATATGTTGTGTCTGAATTGCAAACCTTTTTTTTAACTTCTATAGTAGCTTGGCTTGTTCAGATATTAAATATGCAATAGTATCTGATGTGTAGAAAGGTTATGATGATTTATTTACTTAAAGCCATGAGCACAAGGCGCATATGCAAGGGTATTACAAAAAAAAAAAAAAAAACAGTGCTAGAAAATTTTGCTAATTTTTTTGTTCCTGCTTAAATCAAAAATGGTTATTAATATGAGCACTTTTTGTTGCATCAATATTTCTGTAGTATCTGAATAATACACTTAACGGAAAAAGTTCAAAGACCAGAGTGAATAAGTGGCTCACAAAAGGTTTAAGCCCAATGGAATCTATTAGGAAAAAGATTGCTTTTTGCTAGAAATGCATGAAAGTGAGTGGCTTTGTGCAGAGGGTAAAATGCTTTCAGGAATGGGCTGCAAGAGGTTTAGATTTTGCTAGTCAAAAGAGGGGCATTAGTGATAAAATTCTGAAGTTTCACATTTTAGCAAATAATGAGAGTGCCGACTGTGTTTTCTTTTTTAAACCTGAGGTACCAGAATATGCTGTCATTGTTAATTAGTTGAAGAAAGGAGATTGGTTAAAGATTCTGTGTTGCTGAGTCCTTTCTGGATTCTTGTTCCTCTCTATTTTTTGGTTTTCGCCAGTACACTTGCTTTTCACTCACAGTGGAAACACATTTTTTGTGTTTGGTTAATTGGGGAATCCAAATTTGCCTGTAGGTGTGACAGTGAGCATGCAGAGCTGTCTGTCACTCTGGGTTAGTTATGTGATGACAAATTCAGTGAGTACACCCACTGGGATCACTTCCAACCGCCTGTCTCCCACAAAGGACGCAGATGGATGGTTTCCCAGATAGAACAAATGACAGAACAAAGAAGAAAAATTAACATTAAATCAATCTAATGGCTACGAAAACCAAAACATGCAATTAATAAAAAAATGGACAGAAATCGAAGAGGGCTGTCTAGACTGAAGTACGACTGAAGTTCTTTCAGTTTTTATTTGATCTCTGTGTGTCTCTTCCAGTTTCCAGTAGCCACAAGTTGTCCATTGCACTAACATCAGAAATTGCAGCATCTTAACAACTGGCAGGATTGACAGGATTGGTGAGTATGACCAGCTGAGCTGGATGTTGTGCCCCACACTGCAGGTCTTTGTTGTCTACATCCACCGTGTCCTCACTGGATGATACCATTAGATTAGAGTGACCAGCTGAGGGACACGCAAGGAATGCTGATGTTTTAAAGATTTCAGTGGTGCGTAACCAGTGTGACTCCTATCAAAATCTCATATTCTCCAAAACCTGTGATGTTTATAGAGATAAGAGTCTGTAGCAGAGTTCGGATAAATTGGCAGCAGGATTTTAATTAACTAACAAAATATCAGACAGTTTTAGAAATGAATTTCAGGTCTGAAGGAAATAATCAGGAAATTATCTGCAAAATATTTTTTTCCACTTCAGTTCACTCCTTCATTCATTCATTCTTTTTCCTGTTGATAACAAAAGTAAGTACTAGGGTAGAGTTTGCTCCCAGATTCTCAATAATCACAGCTTTCTAAGCATTTGGTTTTTTACTATATTCTGGTGGGTCTTCTTGTTTTGACTGTTTTTTTTTTTTTGGTTTGTTTCTTTGATTAAACATAAGCAGCTTATTCAAAGAACTTTGCACATGTTGAAAAATCACCTGAATGAGAGCAAAATACACATTAGTGAGGCTCTTTAGAGCAAAGCAACAACTAAAACAGACAGAAACAGCTGGCTGCTACAAAATAAGATGCCTTGCATGGCTATTAGGGTGGGACATGAATGTTATTTCTGATTTCATAAGAAATTTAGCCCAAAAAAATCAGCTCTGCAACCGAATATCTCTCACTAACTTATTTTCACTTGAATAAACACAGTCAGGTTGTGCTTCTGATTAGGTGGCCTGTTATAATCCCTTTTGAGCTTGAGGACCGAATAAAAATTGTCACAGAAGCGAGATAACCACAGCCTTCAGCAGCGGCTGGTTAGCTAATCCAGAAGAATGCTGAGCTGAAACCCAGGTGTTGTTCTCACTAAATCTCCTGTAAGCCTCTAAGCAGAAAAACATCCAACCATATGAAGAAGTAGAAGGGCGTGGACAAGTCAATGGCGTTGCATTTAAGTGGAGAAGATAGTTGACTAAGTACATGACAAGTCATGAAGCTATTCTTGCCTGATAACAGAAATGCCACCTTGTCACCATTTAGTTCCAGATTCAGCCTGACAGTAGTTAGAACTGTGATCCTTAGGCTGAGTGCCCCTGACTCAAAGGTCAATGTCCACTTAAAAGATGGAGAAGATGATAAAAAGAGAAAGATGAATACAGGAGCTCTTTGAAAATATGCTATGTATCAGTAAAATCTCAAAGCTACTTTCAGTGGAAAAAGGCAGTCAAACTTTCATTTAAATTGATAATAAAATAAGAGATTTGTTTTGAATTTAGTACATCTTTACAGTCGTCCTTAATTCTGTCTTAAGTATGTTGAAATTCCAAGTTCTCGGTTGCAACTGAATGCACCATTATAGTCGCATTAGTTGAATGTTGTGTTCTGCTCTACAGTGATCCCACCTCCTGAATGGGTTTAATGTCATACAACCTTCATATTTCTATCATTTCTGGAGACACTGAGCTAAACTTTCCTACCAATAAAGTATGGCTTCTTTTAAACTTGATACAGCAGCCGGAAAAGTCAATGATTCCATTATAATAATTGACCAACTCATACAGTCATGAAAATACACTGCCCTTTTGAAAAATAGATATTGCAGAAGACAAATTGGTAATGTTGTGTGTCTTGCTGACTCCAGTCCTTCATTGTAATATTTTCTTCAATTGTGTCCTAAAATATTCTATGTTCTCTAAAGTATTCTGTACTGCTTATCTAAAAAGACACAATTTTTCTTGATTTTGTCAATAATAAATATGTAAATAATATCATGTAATGTATGAAGGAGACAGAGATGATTTGTGAGTTGAAAGCCTAAATATGGGGAGACTGTGGCTCAGCAGTTCTCTTGCAATTGAAGTTGCAGGTTTGAGTCCATCTTCCACCTGCCAAACAACGCTGCTCCGTCAGTTCAAGGTGCTTCAGTTCAAGCTGCCTACCGAACTCCATATCAGTGTGTGGATGTGTGCAATTGTGAATGCAACTGGGTCAATTTTTATGTGTTTTGAGTGGTAGATATGATTATAAAACGCTAATATATTCAGTCCTTTTATTTAAAAAAGCTGTAAACTTTCAAGCCCAAATATTTCCCACTTTATGTCTCCTTTGGTTAACATCCGACTTGGTCTTCTCTTGTTTGTCACTTACATGTTATGCTTGCTAATACTTGTTAGATTTGATCTCTGAGGGACACACAGTTACCAAAAGCTGCTGGGAAATACTGAGATGGAACAGCTGTATTTTTACTACCCTGAGAAATCGAGATTGAAAGCTTAGCACCCTTTGGCTGTGAAAACAGTGAGTAAGTGACATGGCAGCTGAGAGGTTCCTCTCAGCGGCTCCGCGGCTTTTGAGAGTCCTCTGCGGTGTTTTACCATATCGCTCTGGGCAAAGTGACGTATCAGATAGTTTCACTTACGACGCACGGACCAGAGTACATTTACGCTCCTAGAAAATTCATGTGCATTTCACAAATTTTGCATGTGCAAGGCTTTCTGGTTGAGCTGGTGCGCAACTCCAATCCATTTCCCCCATCTGAAGGGAAGCTAAATGGAAGCAGCAAGGGATTCAGGCTGGAGGCAAAAGTGAAGTAAAATTTTTCCAACATGGTTCTCCCTCCCATTATCATCATTTTTGCCATTTGTCCTTTGGTGCAAAAAATGAACAGTGCCACTGCCAGCTGATTTAGATTTTCTTCAGTGCCCTCTTCCAATAAACAAACAAAACAGCATTTAAGAAGGATTTCAGTGTATCCATATTTTCCTTTTAGGGGTTTGCAAGAGGATTCATGCTTTCTATTTTTTCTATATAAATAAAACAAACGTACAAACTGATTAACAGCAGCTTTTGTTGTTGATGTTTAGTTAATATATGACATGTGAGAAAAGTTTAATGAGTAAAAATACTTTTACATGACACGGCATACTAAATTTTTAAGAATACTTTGACATGTCAAAAATCATTTTGTTATCCGTGTGCTAACTCATTATCACAAGTCCTGACCTGACACAGGATCACGTAAGGATGTTTACACAAAAGGAAAAAAAAAAAGTAATTGAAATTGCTACAGGCAACCTCTTATTAAATGCAAAAGCAATTTTCATAGCTACTGTGATGCATAATTTAGTGACTGAAATGTGTCACCTTTTCTTTATTGGCTGAAGGATCATTTTAATCCTCGCATTGAATGTCTGATTGTTTATCCCAGATAACAAGCTTGTCAAGTGAATACTTTAAATCTAGGATGTAAACAATTACTCCCTGAAAGTGGGATGGATCTTCTGAGATTAAAACAAAAAAGCTGCGATAAAATGGGCTGCACTGACAGCTGAAGCCTAAGTTGTGGGTTTGTTGAAGCCCTGAAGAGTGCAAACGAGGACTTGCCTATCAAACCTTGAACAATGATGAATGAAGACCCATCAATGCTGCCACTGCTGAGTCCCATCATCGTTTCATTTCCTTTCTTCTCCTTCTGCTTTTTTCCTTCTATGACACCTCTGATTTCTAGAGTACCATTTCCACTGCTTCTGTTCAGATGCTTTTGTCATGTTCTCATGTCATCCCGAATCTTGATAGTTATTTTTCTGACCTCTTTTTTGGTCTGTAAGAATGCAACAACAGTGACAACAAAACCCACGTTCTGATTGCTCAATGCTGACCGTGCCTTTTGTTTAAGTTTAACAGGCTTGATTATGACAGTTGCCTTAAGAGAGATAACAGACATGACAGAGGAAATTTCAGCAACCACAGAGAAAACTGCAGCAGGCTGAATTTGAAGTGACATTTTTCATCTGACCTTTAATTATTTAAGGCCTCCATATTAATCTATTCTCTCTGTAGAGTCTTTCATCTGTAATCCTAAAGGTGCTGTACATGTCATGTTTTTAAACCTTTAGTTACTCAGCAGAAACAATGATCTCTTGTGATTATTGAAACTTATGATACAGTTTTTTACCTCTAGAAAGTCAGACTGTTTTCTATGAAAGGGATCATGGGTTTTGTAACAGAGGGATTTGCAAATGAAAAACTCTGGGAACTGATTATTATTGTTTTATTTACCTGAGGGTTTAAATGCCATAAGCAACTTAGTTGCCATCAATAAGAAGTTAAAAGAAGTAGAAAGATAAAAAAAACCCAGATAAAATTATGGAGTGTCCTGGTATTAGCCTTGGTGAAGGCCATGTCAATGCAAAAAAAGAGAAAAGCTAAGGAATTATGTACCTGACATTTATAGCAACATTTCACAAGCCTAAAATGTACTTTTCCAGAAACTGTCCACTTTAAATACTTTTATAAACTCTAAAGTTCATAAAAGTTTTATAAACCTTTATAAACTTTCAAACTGTTGCCATGTTTGCAATGCCTGGCTATTACACTGAAGCTCAGGATTATTTCCGGATATTGAAAGGACACAGTCTGAGAAAATAAAATGTTCCCCTCTAGTTTGTCACTAAATGAAAAGGAGTTGTAAAAAAGGTTATAACCAGTTAATTTTACCCTGCAGTAGATAACATTTGGGCACACTCATTTATTAAGAATGGAGATTAGTTAGATCTGGAGGCTGAAGGTGATGGCTGGTCTGAAAGGGGCACAACTAAAGCAGAAATTAATTCAGGTGAACACTATTTTAGAAAACCTTACGTCATTGTTACCTTGTATTGGGTGTTTATTTGCACAGATAATGGTGGATATTTACATAGGAAATGCTGATAGGAGACAGTTCTACACTGTCTTCCTGTATGAAACATACACAATGAATGGGTAACCTCATGCTCTTCAGGTCAGAATAATTGTCTAATATCAATGTGAAACAAAAATATAGCAATTTAGGAAAACACTAATATAGTGATTTTCATGCTGACATAATTTGAGGCAGTTACATCTAACTGTGAACCCCTAATGAACAGGAGGATAATTTTTCTAACACCCCTAACATGTTTGGTTCTTTGAGCCTTTTTTAGATTATTGCACCAACCTTCTTTTTCCATATCATTGACATTTCTTCCCCTTCCTTAAAAAAAACAATGTTGTTTACTGTTTACTTCAGGCCCAGGTTTTCAGGGAAAAAAATAAAAAAGGACAAATAGGTTTAATTAAAGACACTGTAGGTGGATATTTGCTGCTGTCCTGAATATGAAAGTAGACAATACCGTCATTACACTAGTCTGAGACATGGACAAGATGACTGTCTCAAGAATTTTATCTTGGCCAACAGCATGTCTAAGAGCCCAGCAGGAATTCAAATGTAAAACTGGTGAAGATCCTGATTCTGATAAAGACCCAAATTTCAACAATGTTGCACTTGGTGATGCACAAAGATAACTAAACCCAATCCCAAGCTTTTCCCCTTCATGCATGGTCTCGAGCAACAATGCAGCTTGATGACACTGTATAAGTTCAAATAGCTTCTTTTAAAATCCTTTGAAGTGATTTACTCCATCTCAGCTGAACTGTTACCTTGTAAGGGATTTGGTTTTGGAAGCAGATTATTACATATTTATAAAGAAAGTCATTTGAGTCTAGTGCTGATAGCAACACCTACATATACTTGTTTCCCTGAGTTACCTGCAATACTTTTCTTTTTTGTAAAGTGCTTTCAGATTATATTTTTTTGGAAATTGTACATTTATTTATAGTTGTTTTATTTCCCCTGCCTTTGCATGTCCATCCATCCATCCATCCATCCATCCATCCATCCATCCACCCACCCATCTATATGTAGATGGGAAAGCCTTTACCCCCCATGGAGGAAGCTCATTGCAGCTGCTTGTATCTGCAATCTCATTCTTTCAGTCACTGCCCAGAGGATGTGACTATCGATAAGTGTAGGAATGTAGAGCGGCCGGAAAATTGTTAAACAAGTCATCGCGTGTTTTTTAATCAAATTTCTCCTTTAAAGATGTTATCATGTATTTTTTGAGCAAAAAGCTTGAGGCGTATTTGAGAACACAAACAGAAAAATCTTGCAACAATAGAGGTTGACGAAGGTGGAAATGAATAGCTAGACTTCTCTCTTGCAGATCTTCAGTGATCATTTTACAGCAAAGACGCTGCAAAAAACTACTTGACCCTATAAGTATCTTTCATTGAGATGATCTTTTGAGACTCAATGATGGTTCCAGTTAGAATTGTTGCCTCACTCACTTATACAGGCTAACAGGCTTAATGAGCCCTGTACTACCAGTGAACAGCACTGTACTACCAACTTCATTACAGCTTGCAGCCTCACCATCACAATCAGCACCAGAAGCAAGAAAAAAACTCAAATGACTTGGTAGATACAAAGTGAGAAGGTTTGGATAAGCTAAAGTAGCATAAGTTCAGACTATCTGCAGTACCACTGTAGTGGCAAAATCTGTTACTATTTCAGGGGATACAAGCAGAATACAAAAAATCTGTTCAAAGTTGTTTAGTAGGATGACACACTCACAATCTTTAAATGTCTGAATTTTTTTCTGGAGAAATATTTGATGAAAAAGGCAATCACATATTTATTTAAAAATACCAAGTGTAGAATAGTGTTGGTGTTAACGTCAACTCTAGTTATCATGAATTGCTAATTGTTGCTGAAAGATTAAAGAAGTAATTGTTCTTTTACATCAATCTGGGGAGGATTATCAAGATGTTTTAAAATATCAGTAGTTCTTGCTTTGAGACAGCAGCCAGAAATGACTGTTCCAGCAAGTTCATAATGAGGTCATATAGTGGATTCTTCAGATAAAATGCTGAGAAAAAAGGAATCAAGAATAGAATAATGCTGTTGTACTGGTTCAGTCAATTCCAGACCTCAAGCCAATTAAAATGGTGTGGTGAGACCTTAAAGAGATGTGCAAAATGGATGGCCACAAACCTCAATGTACTATGGCAACACTATAGAAAGAGTTCCTTCCTAACAATGTGAGAAGCAGACATGGCCAATTTGAGTGTCATTACTCCCAGTTATTGCTGCTAAATGTGGTTTTACATGATCTTAAATGAAAGGGGGTACACAGCTTTTCACACACTAGCCCCGGATTCTGGGTCGCACACTTCAATAAGCGATAGGCTGTTGTTCATGTGAACTTGTATTTAACTTTTTACAGCCTGGGTAAGAGTTTTTTTTTCTTTTTAAGCACTTAACTAAAGGGAAAACATTCTGGAAGGGCAATAAACTCATAACTCTTGCTGTGGTTCCTCTTTAGTCCCATCTACAGTATGCGTGTGATGTGCACTGTGAGAAATCACGGCTCAGTGTCTCCAGGGAGACAGCAGCTGATATGAGAGAGACAGCCCCTTGGTTTCTGCATTTCTGTGTGGGTTTTCTTTCCACTGCTTGCATCTGCAGGACATTCCTCTTCATGTGACTCCTCAGGGGAACTAAACTTCCTCTGTCTGACTCCAAACAAATAAGCTTAGAGTGATGGTGTTGATGACAGATTAATAAATTTAGCTGTCAATGTTCCTAACATGTGGAAAAAAATAAGTTCTGATCCATGTTGACAGCTGAGATCCAGGCGACGTGGAACTGATGGGATCTCTTTGAACCCAACATAAACTAATATCTGCGGACTGAGGGCTTAGCTTTATAAGCAACACTTATAAAGCTAAGTGTTGCTGTCACATCTCTCAATCAAGAGATGTGACAAACAACTCTTGATTTGTACGTACAAAGTTCAGTTCCTGTTCAGTAGATTTTATGAGTTAGCCAAAACAAATCCTAAACGTAGTTGTTAGAGAGGCTCACTCAAAATAATCAGCTGTTTCGGTAATGAAGTTTTATACTTAGTAATAACGTTTTGTTGCAAAGGGTGCACAGTGGACAATTGATAGAACTGTTGCCTTGCTGCAATGAAGATATTTGTACAAATCCGTGTCGGGGACATTTCTGCCTTCTCATTGCTCATACACGGCTTCTCTCCTAGTACTGACTACCCTAACTGACTGTTAGATTTATTAGTCTCTCTAAACTGTTCTTAGGTGTGTGTGCGCGTGTGCATGGTCATTTTACCTGTGACTTTCTAATAATGGGTAGATCAAACCTTTTTTACTTTTTCCTCTTAGATTAAAGTGATATTGAAAAACTGAAATGTGTTTTGATAGCTCTTAGTTTCTTAATCACCTGTATTTCTGTAGCATGAGTGCTAGTTTTATTACTTATGGTCTGCAATTGTAACAAGATGATAGGTTCTTTTTATTTAATTACTATTAAGTATGAGTTTTTTGTTTGCTGTTGTACTTGTTTTGTTACATGTCTAATAAAATAGTTCAGTGTGACTTAATATTGTCAGCTGGAGAATGGGAGATAAAAAGCCACAGAGCCCATGTACGATTATTAAAAGCCGAACTAAAGGAATGTGGATTTAAGTAGATTTTACAGTGCTAATACCTCAACATCCTAAAGAAAAATCTCAAAATAAAACAGAGAAAATAACATGCATAATCCAAAATAGACTCTTTTGCAATCAGCTTTTGAAGGTGTGTGGACAGTTAATTAATAGATGTTATATCTGCTTCTACACCTACATACAAATGATATATTTAGGGACCCTGCTGCCAATAAACACAAGAACATATTTTAAGCATTGTTCAGTGCATTTATTCACTGCATCTGAATAAATGGAGTATATATTCATGTTGGATGACTGCCTCAAGGAACAGGGTGCTATCTGCTGCTGTCACCACCATTGCCTCAGAAAGGAAAGGTGATGTGTCCCTTTTTAGAAGCCATAAAAGGGTCCCTGCATGCTATTAAGCATGCATCAGTGCCCTCCTTTTTTATCGGCTTAAGAAGCAGGACATTGGGGGCACAGTGCCGTTAACTTGTGTTCCCAATCTCTCTGGTCAAGTGAAATCAACAACCTCAGTGGGGACATAAGTTTTCCCAGTCGATTCATGGTCTTATTGTTCAAAGTGTAGCCCTTCTTTCACTGTGGTGAACAGCTACTGAGGGTGGATTTAAAAAGAAATTTCATCCTTAGTGATATTAAACTACTTCCTAAACTCTTGATGCCAAGTAGTATGTCCATGCACAAAAAAAGCATATTTTTTGAAAATAGTCAAATATAACCTAAAGTAAAATAAATACGACAAACTTCACTGAACAACACTTCCATTTATGATGGACAGACATGAAAATGGAGAACTTATGTCAGAAAAATTAAATGTCATCACATCTTTTTAGCTAAAATGGGTCTAGCAAAGCTTAACCAGTATCAAAGAATGTATGGAGGCATTAAAACAAAACTGGTGGGCGCTGCGGTTGGGCGACCCGTGTATAGAGGCCTCAGTCCTCAAAGCGGAGAGTTCAAGTCCTGGGTTCGAGTCCTGGTCAAACCACATGTCTTCACCCTCTCTCACAAACCACAAATCTGTGTAACCATTCTCAGTTTTATTACCACTGGAGTCAATAGAACCTTTTAAAATGTGGTAACATACAAATCTATTGTAGATATTTTACTACACTGTGCAAACTGTCTGTCTGAATGACAGATGTTTCAATTTGCTCCAACTGCCAGCTGTCTGATGTATTTTTTGGTTTTTACTTTGCCTTGTGAAATACTTAACAAAATAATGTTTTGCCCTCTTTTGCAAATTTGTGACTGTGGATAAATGTTGAGAGAATATTATGTAACCTTATGTTTAGCAAATAACAAGAACACATGCAACCTTTTCAGAAAAAACCAAACTTGCTGAAAAGAAGTACAAGTCATTCAACATCGCTTTGGTGATTGTTTTATGGACATCTAACTTGTATTATGAAATTTGAAACAAAAGAGCACTCTAAAAATATGTTTTAAGCAATGCACACTACATTGCAAAATCAACAGGTAGTCTATAACTTTTGAGAGAAAATCTAGAAGTGAATCTAAAGGGAAGTTAAAAGACTTGGGGCTTTTACAAAGAACTCATCAGAAAACATGTCAGTTTCACCTTTTTGTACGGTTTTACCTCCTTGGTTTTATAAATCTCTAAAATGACTAATTTCTGAAGGCCTAGCCTCTACAGTGAACTCATTTTTCTCTGTCACTTCCATCAGACTTTTTTTTCAGTCTACAGCAGTACATGGCCTTGAGGTAAAAGCAAAGAAAAGTTCCCTTCAGGGAGGTAGGAGCAAGGAAAGAAAACTACACGTGGAAAACTTAGTGTGTTTGTAAAGTGGACAAGCAAGGTTGCTAACCTCTTACTAACTTGAGCAGCCATGTGTAACATGGCTTACAGCCAATCAAAAGCAGGAGCCATTGGACTGTTCAGCTCCCTGATCAAAGAGAGATTATGTGTTTTACTGTGCAAGCAGATGTAGCAATGAAGCAGCAAAAAAGGAAACCCCGCAGCCAAATTCTAACGAAATGAAGAAACTTCTATCCCAAGCTGAAAACTACTCACTTTGTGACTGGAATCAATTTTTATTGACATTGTGAGTAGGAAGAAGAGCCTGAGAAACAACAGCTTTTAGATGCGCAGAATTTTGTTAGTATTCCTGCTAAATATGTGAAAGAAGGATTTAAATCAAATCGCTTTTGATTACAGTTCCATAATGTAACACTTTGTAATTTTGGTATATTTCTTCAGTGGGTAAAAATTCCAAGACTATGAAAAATTAGTTTGTTTTGATAAAAATAAACTATTATGGAAGTATTTTTGAGATTTATTCTTCAGCTTTTTAAGTCGAACAGAATTTCTAGAAACTTCGAATTAGTAGTCCACTGGCTTTTGTTTCCCTGGTGGGAATATGACTTTACACAGAAGCTCATTTCTTTTAACCACTGGCCACCAGTAAAGGAGGGTAAAGGAAATCAGAAAGTATTAAAAGTTTACAGCAGCAAAAAAGTTGCATCTTGGCGTTAGCAAATGCCTCTTTTCCGCTTTGCAGAAAGGCATGGGTTAGTGCGGTTTGTTATGTTATTTTATGGTCTGGTGAATTAAGGGTAGTGTTTCCATGGACAGTTTGTCTCTCACTGGGCGGGCGAGGTTAACCCCAAACGGCTAATATTACGTCATACCAGTACAACAACAAGAAAGCAAAGTTATTGCCACAAGCAGTGATGTTTTCTCCACCCTAACTGTACTAGAGATACAACTGAAGGGGGATAGAAATGATGTAGTACGAGTCAGTTGCATGGGACGCTTCTACACTGGAGACAGACAGAATAATCCACTGAATCACACCGACCCCTGACGTACCGCCCAGTAGAAACGAAGCACAGATGAGAATAACTTTATGCATTTAAAAAAAAAAAGTTCCAGGTGCTTCTGAAATGAAGGATGACTATATGGAAAATTCCCTGTGATGCTGTGGGTCTGCTTTGCTTTCAAAGAGCTTAGGAATCTTGTTGGATTGGATGTACAGCACTCAGCGAGGATCTGACAGAAAACTGAAAATGGGTCATCAATGAGCGTTTAACCAGAATAACGAGACAAAAATTATTAGGATGATATAGAATCTACGTAGAAAATAGAAAGGATAACTCTCTGTAAACATTTATTTCTTAACATGGCATTTTCCCCCCACACTGAATAAATTCACACATCAAAGACTGGAAGTGTGATTATTCTACTGCAGTGGAAGTTGAATTTATTTTAATGCCTTTTACACATTTTTGCTAAAAGCGCCAACAGTTTGTTTAGCATCTGTGAAAGAGATCCTGTTGTTATCCTTTTTATTTTAGTACCTTCTTTAAAGGGAAAACTCGTGTAAGGAAGTCTCCATATAAATGTGACTAAATCAAGAGATCTAAATGAAGACTTTCAACCTCTTGTCATGAAGACTTGTTCTTGCTTTGATTAAACAGGCATATACAACATTTTCCACTATGTATGCCACATAGGTAATATTTATAGATTTTATTGGCGTCATATGTGGGTTTAAAAATTAGCCATTTGTCATTAGGAGTTATAACTATATTGATTTGAGCTGCCATAACAATTGATAAAATAATATTTATCATAAAAAAATAGAATTTAAAGGTAAGAAAAACATGGAACAAAACTACCATACAGAGAAAACAGCCAGTCCAGTTCACCAGATAATAGAACCGGTTCAGATTAATTCTGTTATTAAAACTATGATCATTATTCACAATGTGAAGCTACTAATCAAGACCGCTATTTACAGTTTAAATTAGAGGTCTCCACTCCCGTGCGGGTGAAGTCGTGCTGTTCCTCACACACTGGAGTCATTCATTTAAACTAAGCATCTTCCCACGGTGACACGCTGTTCCTGCCTGGCGGCCTCAGAGCGGCACGCTGTTTTCCTCACGCAGACAGAGCACAGGAGAAGGAAGTGTGCAGGCAGTCACCAAAACTTTGCACAAACAGACCACAACAGGCACTGACTCAAGGTTCCTTTATGTGTATACATGAGTTGACCAAAATATGTCAATGTGAGGAGAGAAGAATTTCCAGATGTAGGACAAATATTCCTGTTATGCTATTTTGTCCTGTCCATTGTCTGTGAAGCACAAACGAAACACAATCTAGGAGATCCAGTAACCTATTGCTTAAAGGATAGACTTAGAAAGATGTGTTGGAATAAAACTTGTCAGTATGAATACATTTAGCTTCTAAATCAAGCTTCATGATAATGTTCATACATAGGTTATATCATCATTTAACAACCTGATTTTCTACTAACTAATGAGACATTGATTTATCTAAAGATTTCAGCTTTTGTAGTAAATTTGCATAAACAAATTTTGGAATTACCCAAAATGACAATCTTCAGCTGTACAACACAAAATCCTCCATAGAATACTCTAATAGTATTCTATGGAGAAAGATTCAAATAGGTTTCTCACAAGCAACTATCCAGACTGTATATGACATTTACCTTACAACTATTGACATGTTCTCTGTACTGTCTGGCTTTTGGCTAAAAGAATGTGAAGACCTATTAACATGCTTAAAGTACACCGTCCCAGTCTGCCCCTCACACATCCTGCTCAGTGACATCACAAAGGCGGATTTGGAAATGAACAGATGCTACGGCTTTCTTCAAGCTCTAAGCACAAGTCATATATATACAGGACACTGTAAATATGTAAACGTTTTCTTATAAGCACAAGCTATAAAGTAAGGTCACTTTGCAAATTGTTGTCTTAGTGAGGCTGAATACAAATGCATACTACACATTTCTGATGTTTATTGGAAAAATATTTTGAAAAACATGGATCATTTTTCATCATCTTAACAAATATGTGTGATTTACTGTAGGTCTTTTACATAAAATCATCCAAAATATGTTGAACTGTTTTGGTTATGTGACTAAACGTAAAGACGTTAAAGCAGTATTAACACTTTAGCTAAGCCTAATGAAACAAAATAAGGTTATTATTATTATAGCAGAGAGCGCGTGCTAAAAAAACCAACTTATGCATTCTAAGTTTCTTTTCTTGTGAGCATAACTCATATAAATCCAAAAGTTGTATTTAGAACATCCACAGTTAAAATGATTTTCTTTAAGTGTCAAAAGTGTCAGAAGCTCAGCTAAGCTCTGCAATGTTGTCAGCGTCTTACAGCTTTACCCTAAAATACAGTCAAGCCTTCATGTGCCTGACTACCAAGATTAAGTCTTGTAGCTTTAAAATAGGAAGGCAGCAAAACAGAAGACAAGAAAGCAGTAATGTAGGGCCCCAAATAGCTAGTTTAAAAATGTACAGAATTAGAAATAAAACAATGGTCAAGTCCTGTTTAATACACTTTCATAACCAATTTATCAGCTAATACTAGATGATCAATAGGTTTTGACTGTAGTGTATAATAAATACAATTGAATTAGAGTGTCTGTAACTGCATCTACAATTAGTTTTTATTGTATTTGTCTTGTCAAGTGCCTTGATATGACATCTGTTGAAAAAGTACAATTCATTTGATACTTATTTGAAAGTTCACAGTAATTAAAGGAAAAAAAATTAAATATTATTTTGTGTGCTAGCTATTTGCATAGAGTAATTCGCTTTTAGTAGTCAGGAGTCAGAACAATGTAGGTGTAGAAAACTGGATTCCAATAGGCTTACTTAATGAGCCAGTAAGTCTGGGGCCTTGGTTCCAGTGGATATCAGCAATCTAAAAGAAATTAAACTTCAACAAAAAAGAACCATCTGTGTTGTTTTATCAGGTATAAGCATCGAACTGTCAGCAACATGCTGAATGTGCACAGTTAAACAATAAGCTACTCTGTAGAAGATATATTATATTTTAGTATTACATCAGTAGAAAAGTCAATGAACCAAGGAAATATGAAAAAAAGATTATTTAGGCTGTTATGTTACAGAGTGCACTTTGATACAATCATATAGATTGCTCATCCGTGGGTGGGAGAAGTGTGTGTTGACGTCTCAGGTGACTGGTTTACCAAAATGTTTTGATAGGTGTCAAAAAGAACATCCATTTTATGATGTTTGTGTTCCTAGCAGATCATTGCACTGGATCAAGCTGAGCAGTGTTACTCACTTTTACCTGTCAACTGTTGTAATCATTGCAAGTATGAGGATAGCAGCCTGCAGGGAGATTAATGATCCAGCAACACAAGCTGAAGGCTGCTCTCACAAAATGGATATAATGGAAACACTGAATTGATGCATTTTTACAGTGCTTTCAATCCTAAATATAAATGCAACTAAGATTTCCTTTGCTTAGTTTTAAGGCTTTTAAAGCGTTTCACTTACTTTCTTCATAAGCACTACATTACATTGACTGAGTGGCATCCAGTGATTTGACAGATCTTTTTTATTAGTCCATGACTACGCGTAATGCACCAAGCAGCGAGGCTCATTCACATCCTTTATCAGAAATTGCACCAAACTCAAATGTAATCTTTTTTCAGTACATGTTATAAAATTTGGACATTTGTGTATAAATAATCTCAGAACTTGCTTGAATAGTGCTCCAAAATCTATCTGTAGTGAATTGAATTTAGTGAATTTAGGCTTTGAACCACCACTTTATGTGCAATCTCAGCCATCTTAGATCAGCTTTATTCCAGATTATATAATTCTAAAGGACAGTCTGTAAGATTAGGAACAACAGCAACCCCATATATCAAAATGCATGTGAAGAACGTTTGAGTTCTCTGGACTTGATAAACTACTATACAAGTACAGGCCATTGAGAGAGTGAAAGTAAAAACACTAATGGGTAAAATCAACTGGTGATGTGCAAAACCAATCAATCAATTTTAAACTGATAATTAGGTCACTAAAGAATTAACAGACTAAAATTGTACAAGAATAACCTTTTTAGATACTCGGTTTACTTTTTTTGTTACTTCAAAATTCATAAAGTCTTTTCTATACTTTATCAACCTTTTAAAGGCTGCGTAGGAACCCTGAACCCATCTTGTGTGTGTGGAAAAGTAAAGACTCTAAACATATAGCGGCGCTAACGTGTGTAGGCAGAGAAATGATGCACGGAGCCACTAAAAGCTCTGTGCTCCATCTTTGGTTTCTCCGTCAGCGTGAGCGAGAATGCGCCTTCTCACTCTGTTCTCCAGATAGAGCTTTGATTTCTGAAGGCAACATACCACTAAGCCCGCAGTCATTCCTCACATGTTCAAAATTATATCAACAGCTCTGAGACACATGCACACCTACATCTGTTCGTAGGCACTCACGCAAACCTGTAACTGCTCTGAGGTGCACATATTTGAATGCAATCACATAAAGCTCATGCACACAACCACAAAGGAGGGCTGCAGCTCTGCCTTCACCAGCTACATGCTGCAGCAGCGTGAGTGGGTTTGTGGGTGACTGAGAGCAGAAGAGAGGGGAGGCAAAGCAAGACAGACTGACCGGGGGCCAAATGAGGCAAAGGGAGGTGTGACAAACACACGGTGGCAGAAAGCATGTGGGATGGAAGATGTTTGTCTGCCTCTATGCAAGAACAGAGGAGTGGGAGTAATATAGTGACAGTGATGAATATAGTGGAAATGCGTTAATGACGGAAATGTAATAAAGAATATACGGGTTTATTAGAAATAAAGAGAAAAGAGCGAATGCATTCACTCAGTGTTTGGTGTACAATCAGATCAGGTTTGCTCAGCCTTAAGCGCCAGTAAACCGGTGGTCCGCTTGCAGGTCTTAAAGTAATAAAGGTTCATATGGCTCTGCAAGCGTGCCTCTCCCCGTGTAGATCTGCATAAGCTCGCCTCAGGATTTAGCAAAGCAGAACGAGTGTAAATACAGCAGCAGCGGAGTCAGCATCAGGAGCAGACATGAAGCAGCCACCACACTAAAAAAGTTAGACAGAGCCTCAAGGAGCTTAGGAGGGAGGGAGGAGAGGGTAAAATATGAGTAGTGAGGGGAAGGAGTGAATGAAGAAAACAACAGAAAAAAAGGAGAAGAAGCAAGACTGGAGGCAATGAAGGAAATGAAGCGATGGAGGACAGGAGAGGATGGGGAAGGGTGGGGTTGCTGATGATATGCAGGGACTTGTTTCTGTCTTAACAAAAATTAATCCCAGGATCACTGGAAAGAGCCTTGAATTTTCTTTTGAACTTATTATTTGCATAACATGGCTGGTTCAAGCAGGAAGACTTAGAGACCTGTCAACAAATTACGGACACACACACACAGACCTACTACTGTACAATGGGACAGCTGAGAATCCTAAACCATAAGCTTCATCTGTCACACTGATTGACAGCTCTGAAATAAGCTCTTCCACCACGTCAGCTCATTAGCACTTGATGCTGTGACACATACTCACTTTAGAGCCCTGCGGAGTTTGTGAGTCAGAGCAAAATGAACCAGCAAGCAGCACAAAAAAACACCAAGAACTTCAGATTTATTTATCATTACTTCTCACATTTGCCACTTTCTCTTAGCTCTTACCGTCTCATTTCTTTTCAGATTGACAACCAATCACTTGAACACATCTGGCTGCCTATGAGAGATTGGACCACAAAAGTAATTTAAGTTATCAGTCACAAATCTACTACAGACTAGATTTTTTCATCTCTTAGCACACAGAACAGTAGCGAAGCAACCAGGTTATGTCTGTGTTGAATTTGTTGTAATGTCATTTCTGGATCATTACTTCAGATGTGTTGTGGGATTTTCCATCAGGAAAATGTTTCAGTATTATTACTCCTCAAACTTTTGCCAAATTTCTTACATTAATATTATAACTTTAATGTTTTTCTTTGATGTTTTACAGTGTCTCAGCAACATAAGTAAACCTCCTATTACACAAATATGAAGTAGAAGGAAGACAGGTACAGGGTTCTTACAAATAAAAAACTGAAACATTTGATGTGCATCTTTTTTCTGATACTAATAAATAAAGCCTTTATTTGAAGTTGTCAAATGTTTGGTAGGAAGCATTTGTGAATAATCAGCATTATGAAGACCAATAGACAGATAAGACAGGTCAGGCATAAAAAGGTGAAGAAGTTTAAAGCAGGTTTAGGTTATAAAATAAAATCACAATCAATAAACACCTCATGGAAATCTGTTTATATCATCATTAAAAAAAATTGGAAGAATACTGCAGGACCTATAGAAACCTGCCAGTAAATGGCTATCCACCTAAACTGACAGATCAGCCAACTCTAATCTGAGAAGACGCACAGAAGCTCAAGTTTACTCTGGAACAGCTCAGGTGGGACAATTTATTGACATGACAGCTATTAGTTAACTCCACAACGTAGAAATCAGACTCAATAATTTAAAAAAGTAAAGAGGAGCCTTGTATGCAACTTGCCATGAGTCGTGTAGAGGACACAACAAATATAGAAGACAATACGCCAGCTGGATGTAACATTCAAATTTTTGTTGATTGTAATGCAAAATGTGATTCTACTCAGGGAGCAGAGTAAAAATGTATGTCAGATTTAATGGTTTTAGTTTGTAAAATGTTTTGAAGAGTCTGTATATCTCCACTCATACTTGCACAACTTTTTATTGAGCTGTCACATGAAATCCCCCCAAATTACCCTGAGGTTTGTGGAAAAATATGAAAAAATACAAGTGTTTATGTACTTTTTAAAAGAAATAAACAAATAAATTCAAAAATAGGGAGACGGTAAAATGAAAATCAGACCCAACCATGAAAACTCCAGTTCGTTCATACTTAATACTGATATGCTGTGTTCAGTTATTTAATTATGAATATTTATATTGATAGACAGAATTTTAAACTTACTCTCACACACAATCAGCTTCTTGATTTTGTATAACCAACCTCCAAAAGGGGTAGTTAAGCTGCCCCCAAATTGATGCAAATGACATTTTAATGATGCATCAGGCACTTTCAAAGAAGCAGTGATGAGATATTCTCTTCTTCTCCAAATCTTGACTGGGAGTGACTTTAATGCACCTGATTTTCTAAAAACAACCAAACAATCTTGGCAGCAGCTCCTTAAAGCTACATTAATTTACTACATCAAAGTGAAATACTAAGGTAGAAGTCTCCAAAATACATGAGACTAATTCATCTGCATGTGTAGAGAGGGAATCTGCTCATCAGCTGAGTATGGAAATAACTCACCTTCCTACAGTATGTACTGCTGTTTAGCACTTGTTGACATTTTTGCTCCTGAAACATCCCTTTCTGCCTAAGGGAAGCTTTCCTTTTCCTTTAATGTGAGTAAAATCATAGTGACAGTGTGGCTGAAAGGAAACTCCAAAAACAGGATGGTTGAAGGGTGACCAAGAAGTCAAAGATTAATCAGGGTGAGTCAGGAGTCACATAGGCAGATGAGCTAATCTATTTTCCTAATCAGTAATACAATAAGAAGTCAGCAAAGGACAGAAATTGTACAATTTGCAGCTTGACCAATCCTGAGTTATCACCAGATTCACAGTTGGCTAATATCAGTATCACTGGTGTTTAAAATAAACAAGATAAGTAATAAGGTATTCATGAGGAAATAGTACTTTCTACCAAGACATGTCTGCCCTTTAGGTTGCAAGAGAGCAAGATTTTAAGCAGATAACAGGAAGGCAGGACGGAGCAGCAAAAGTGCTCTGTTTAATCCTTTGGAGCTTTGAACCTCTGTCAGTCATAAAAGTAGAGAAAGAAGAAACACTTGCACTGGTATGAGTCAGAAAGTTAAAAAATAGCCCCAAATGCCACTGGTGAGTTGACTGAAGCGTTGGCTTGGAAAGCTCTCCTCCTAGATTTGGGGCAGATTCAAAGTCTGGGAAGTTCAAAGCCCGAGGCTGGGCAATGTTCAAAAGAACCACAGCCAGCCAAGGAAGTTGAGGGAAAATGAGGGGAACCACAAACAACTTACAGCAACTCGTCCCTCAGCCTGCAGAGAATGAGGTGGCAAACAGCAGGGAAAATAAACCTTGTGCTCAGTGAGAGGTGCTGAGCAAGAGTTTTGCTGACAAAACTGAAGGTGACATCCGCAGTACTAGTTGCATCAATAATACAAAATGTGGGAGCGCATTTTCACCAAAATGAAAAGGATGCTCTGAGACGTTGGCAAGATTACAGCTGCTGTGTTCACCCCTGAAGCCCAATGGATTGGAGTTTTGTTCCACGCTGAGCATTAACAATGTAAAAATGATACACTGTCATCATGATTTTATACATACACTTTCATGCTGAAGAATGGCAAAACGTTCTGACAATTAAACAACAGATGTGATTTTCTTAGTGAAACAAGCCACATCTCTGCCCTTGAAAGGTGTCCATTTGTTTTTTTTTCACAACACAATCCCTTTCAGTGGAAATAATTGAACCACAACTTCACTTTGACAAAATAAAACCATGCAAGCACTTTGTTTAGATGTAGGGACAAAGAGAGACAGAAAGAGATAGAAAGAGATGCTACAAAATTAATATGTTGTAAAAAAAAATAACACTTTCTCAAAAACATATGTCTGAGTGTGGTGAAGGACTGACTCCAGCTGCAGAAACTATTCTACAGATTCTTGAATGGATGTTACTTCAAAATTTTTCTTAAGATTGCAATTATCCATGCTGCTTGTGCACCATTTTTAATAATTTTTTTCTTCCACTCGCCTTTCCATCAATATTAGACATAGCACTTTGTAAACATGTAGATGATGTTCAACGTGATGATATTTTAATGTACTAAAATCCCGATTTCATTATCCGTCCATGAACACAATTTTTAAAGCCATTGTGAGAACACAGATCCACTCCTTGTTCCTCTACATCTGATAAAACCACTCATGTACTGCGGTTAACAATTGTTATTCTGCCTTAATCCACATATTTGTTCTGGATAATATTAATAACACAATTTTAATGTCTTATTTTTGGTTGCTGTTTCAAAATCTTAAAGATGCATAAAGTAGTTCCTAAAAAAGATATTCAAAGTCTAAACACAAACAAAGCCAGTCACCCATATAGAGCGTTCATGCGCTCTGCAAACACTAAAGATAAAAGTTGGTCGGTGCCAGCTCACTGCTTTAGGCCTTCAGTGGTGGAATTAGCTCATGCTGTTGCCTTCCTCTGTTGTTTTTCAGCCTGATTCAGCAGTCCCGGTTTTTACACGTGAAAGCTCAGCGGCCACAGGGAATGCCAGCTCAACGACTATCATTATGAGGGCCCTCCCTGTTGGACTCCATCTCTCTTTCCTCTCCCAGCAAGTAAACCATCCAAATAATCTCTTCTGATTCTCTGTTTGTGATCCGTCTGTCTTGCTTACAGAAACATTGTTATGAAAGCAAAACAGTCGGTTAACGTTGTGGCTTACTGTACCATCCTAACACAAAGATAAAGGGTACATAATGGGGGAGGCGGTTCTGTACACTAAAGGGTATACTGAAGGACTAACCTTGAGCTTGTCAAAGCGATCTGTGAGCGAAGACACCTGGTGGTCTCTATGACGACCCACCAACTTGCAGAGGGCACAGATAAGCTGGTCATCCACCAAGCAGTACATGTTGACCTTCTCGTTCTCGTGTTCCAGGCAGGTCAGGCCCCGGAGGTGAGTGTCTGGTACTGGCTCCACCAGGCGGTGGCTGGTGAAGGGCTTTTTGTTCGGGTGTGTTGCACGCAGGCATCGGTCGCAGTACGACACCTCACACGTAACACACGTCTTAACAGCCTCGCGAGGCGGATCCTGTTCACAGAACTGGCAGCTGATCCTTGGATCCATCTTCGCCACAACAGCTGGGCTGTGGTTTGCGTTTGTGTGGTTGGCGTGATTGGTGTGGTTGGGGTGCGGGTGGGAGTGGCTTGAAGTGGCTGGGCTGCCACGGGCACTTCCTCCACCTGTTCCACCGCCGCCGCCACCGATCGTTCCAGCTATCGTGCCACTAATGGTGGCGGTGTAGGGCCGCTGCGTCTGCAGCCGCCGGCTCTCAGTGGGGGAGTTGGGGCCGCTGAGGGAGGCCTTTTGAAAGCGGTCAATGATGTTTTGCAACGTCACATTGCGCTTAAGGCCCTCCAGGCCGCGGTGATTCAGCGTGATGACGTAACGACACGTGGGGCACTGAAAGGCGGAGATGGACTCGAGGGGTTTGCTGGTGGAGCAATGAGACACCAGGATGCGGTGGGCACAGTTAAAGCAAAGGCTGTGGGCACAGGGCAAGAGCAGAGGATCTTCAAACAACTCCAGGCAGATCGGGCACGTCAGCTCAGACTCCAGTGTTTCCATCTTCAGTTAAACCAATCTAAAGGTGACATCAAATCCCACGGAAGCTGGCCAGTTACCTACAAGAAAAGAGAGGAGAAATTTACTGCTAGTGTTGTTATAAAGATTAATTTCCTTTTTGTTAATAGTGTCTTTATTAACTAATCTGTAGGTTTGAATATGTTGTTTGGAATTTGTTTATAAGTTGTTTATGCATTACATTGTATTTTTAGTTCTTTGTTACTAGCAGGCCTGATATTAATTTTCAAAACTTTGTCTTTCCTACAACATGTTTGAAGTTTCAAATTTCATGTCAATTTTAGATGAATTCCAAAGGAGTATGCAGAAATTTTGTTGTACTTTTTTTAGTGTAATGTAGTTGACTGATAAATTTATGGACATTAGTCTAAGTTGATGTTCTTTTAACAACAACTAAATTTGTTAATCCTTTAAGTCTTGGGCTATACTTTAAGAATCTGTTTACAGCACATCTGCTGTGAGATACTGGGTGCAGGTAACTGGAACCCAGTGAGGATTTAGCACAGCTAACATTTGCACTTTCTTGTATAGGTGAGCTATAAGTCCTTCTGTGGGCCCAGCTTATTTGTTCAAACCTTTTCCATGTGATTCTTCTTTTAGAGTTGTATAAAAAGCAATGACTGAACCAACTGGGAGAAAAAGGATAGAGGCTAGCTCATGTTAGAAGAGAAATAAAAATCAATACAGAGGAAAACGAAAGAGAAAAGGAGAGATACATTGTCAACAGTCAAAGGAACAGAGACATGCATGTATAGAGAACATTCGCCTTTTTTAACACACTCACTCTACAGATTACATATCTTCAAGTGAAATCAGCTTGACTTATTGAGCAATAAACATTTAGCTACATGGAAAATCAAACTATCAAACGCAAGATTACAACAACAAATTCAAACAGAGCAGCTGAACAAACACAAGGTCTAAACTCAGTAGGAAAATTGATTTCACATCTTTTCCCTAAATCTCCAAGATTTCTCAGCACTTTCTAGCCTGCATATCAAGCTGCCTTACCCTCAAGGTGGCCTTAAAAATCACTGATATGTGAAATCAGTAATAACTCCTTTCCACAACACTGCCACCTTGCTGATTTAAGGCCATAGGTGAGCAGTTTGTAGACCTGCTCTATCTTTTAAAAGAAACCAAGCAGGCACTGTGAAACAGCAGTAATAAACCAGATGAAAGACAGTGACAATTTCATTACGTTTCTAAATTAATGATAGCATCTGTCTCTCTCGTGCAGAATTCACCCTTGAGTTGCTTTTCAGTTGCATAACTGAAAAACCAAAACATGTTTTAAGGTCATGATAGAGAAGAAAAACAGATGATTTGAATCTAAGACTTTCTTAGATGCACAAAATGTTGACAGGTTAAAACAAATGTTTAATTTATGCAGTGGCAGAGTCGGCAAGACATCATTTAAGATGCTTAAAAACAGTCAATCGATTTTAAGACACTTTAAACAGCCAAGGGGACTAAAAAAGATATTTTTCATATTTTACATGTTAAAGCATTTCATTTGAATGTCTTATTAAATATGCCTATTCACACACATTTTTTGACATTCATTTATTGTTTTACTGAGTTAAATGTGCTGGTTTATTGCACATATTGTTTATTGTGCAGTTAAAATGACT
This sequence comes from Xiphophorus couchianus, assembly GCF_001444195.1. Classification (NCBI taxonomy): domain Eukaryota; kingdom Metazoa; phylum Chordata; class Actinopteri; order Cyprinodontiformes; family Poeciliidae; genus Xiphophorus; species Xiphophorus couchianus. The sequence continues at coordinate 14,053,323 of NC_040250.1, forward strand.
TCATGTGCTGACAGGAACAGATAATCAAATTCGCAGCTTGTTTTCCACACATCTGCATTGTCCTTGTCTTCTATTTTGTTTCCATACTGAGAAGTGATGAATTTCCTGAGGTGGCCCATTTGCAGCCCAGCGATTTCACTGAATATCTAAACACAAATAAACTCAGGAACCGGAGAAAGGAACTGCTGAAGACCGGTTTGCATAAAGAGACAAACAGAGCTAAAGAAGCCAAGACTCATTTGTGCTAACTGAAGTTTCCTTTTGCTGTAAAAGAAAGAGACTCTAAACTCTGAGCTGTAAGAGTGAACATGATTTGTTTATGCTTGTAATGTTTTGAAGAGAACGGTTACCGCAAGCAATTGCACTGCTACAATTTTACAGTCTTTAAAACAGTATAAATCCCTACCTTTTGAAAATCATGCAGATATCATGGTAATAAAAAGGAAAGAGCACCGTCCTTGTGCAAATACGACTACTTGTTTTTGAAGTTGCATGGAGGCTAAAGGTCGCTGTATATTTTTTTATTTTGCTGTCTTTGCAGACACACAATATCCTCCTCCAGTATTCACCTTGGCTGAATTTTATCAGATGCTTTATATGATTGTTATCAAGAGGCTGCCTCTGTTTGGCACAATGAAAGTGAAGGTTCAGAAGCCGACCTCCACTAACAGAGCCAGCATAAGGTTCGGCTCATCCCAACAAAAGGTCTAATTTGTCTGCAGTTTATCAGACAGCTGATAACCAGAGGCAGACAAAATGAAATAATCAGAGGAGTTAGATGTGAAGGCAGAGGCAATGTCATGTCAGCACAACCTCTTAAAGCAAGTAACTTGTGCATCACTATATGTCCACTGCAAATGAGATGTTATTGTCCACATGAGTATTAACACCTTCAACTTGTGAAATTAATTTGAACTGTACAATTTTTCTTTTTTTTATTAATAAAAAATAATTTTGCAAAGCATATTTTGTGAAGACTAGTGAGAGTTTTTGATAAAGGCAATATGGCTTGCCACCAAGGACATCATAATGTGTTAGGCTTCAAGAGCAAGCACTTGTAAAATTTGTTAGTTCTGTCAGTAATGTGTCAGCAACTTTCCTATGGCTTTTCTGCACTACAGATAGTGCAGCATTTTGGGTACTGAATAGATAAACACAAATGGTGAGAGAGTGACAGGAAGGATACTAAAGACAACTCACATAAACACTGTAGGCATATTGCCATTGGCTGTTGTTTATTTTGTAATAGATCAGCAAGTTACATGTCGAAAGTCATTGTTTGTTGCACAACAGGCTTTATGGTTGGCAGGTGTGGGTTGTACGGGATTTAAGAGAAATAGCCCAGGGTGCTAGTAATCCAGGAACACCCACTGGTTAATAGAAACTTTTGCTACACAACCTAAAATAAGGATATCTAACTGATTTCAAGTATTGCAACTTTCTCTTATGCAAATTCCATAACAAATGCTAAAAAATACATTGAGGTCACTATTTTTATGAGACTGACAGCAACAACTCATCTGCATATGACTCCCACCTGAGTGACCTGTCTGCAATAACAAGACACAAAAGTGACATTCATTAAGTGCCGCTAAACACCAGCTCATGCAGAACGTTATTAAATCAAGTGAAGTTTACTATGAGGAAAAGATGTTTTCAGCAAACAGTATATCATCAATGAAATGTATAAAGTGGGCCTATTTAATTTTTTTGCTAACTAGAATTTGATGAATCTGAAAACTGCTTTCCAAAATTACACACTTTGCAGTAAATCTGTGCCAAGAAGCTAAAGATAAATTATAACGGCCATCAGATCAACAGAGAGCAAACGACCACTTTACAGTTCCAAGGTTAACTCAATCAAGTTTGCTGGGCCTTCCGATGTTAATGTGCCTGTGTTTAACGGAGCATGGTGTTATAATTAACACCAAGCTTTAACACACCATCACAGAGCCCATTAGGCTTCAGCTATGTCACCCTGGGGAAACGGTATAGGCTATGATGGGAGCCACTTCGGGGCTGAATCACTGGCCTCATGCCAGACAGAAAGGCTGCTCTGGGGTCTAAGTGGCATGGACAACACTTTATAAAACTATAATATTTACAAAGAAAAACGGTTTTGTTCATTCATATGTTGTTATAATGAAGTGCTGCCACTATGAGAAAATGCTACAGATACCAGAGAGAGAGACAGAGAGAGAAATCTAAATAGATCAATGTTTTCTTTGATATAAGGCCAACTTTTAAAGCCAAACATTTATCTTAAAAATGACTTTTTTTGATGGTTGATTACTTAGATCTTTAAAAACCAAACTAAGAGTCTCTGACACTTTTACAGTTCCTCTCTGCATAGGCTTTCGTATCCACTCCTGGTTTGCAAGACACAACCCTAGGGAATGCTCCAGAAGAGAAGATATTCATGTTGTTCTTTCTGCTGCTTAGTAATCTTGCAAATAATAAAAGCATAAAAGAAGCTGTTTATCTACAAGCTCACATTCACAGTCCCTTGGCTGTGTGTATGTATGAGTCTGAATTCAATGCTGCAAAAAATGCATCCGTCACAAGCAGTGAGACTCATGAAACAAAAATGATTATCCCTGAGTAAACAATCCGCTGGCGAAAACCAAATTGCTCCCCAATGAACTTTAATCATACAGCTGCAGGGCCATGAGGGGGTGGCTGATGGACACTTGATGAAGCAGGAACATTGAAACAAAGCACCACACTTTGACCTTTGGGGGAAGACTCAGCAGCTGTGACATTTTTATTTTAAATTGTGACTTTCAAATCACAAATGTCATATTCCTGCAAACAACTAAGTATAGTGTTTTAAGGCAACATGTAGGCATGTTTATCTCAGGAAACATGTTAAAAATGGTGCTTAGAGGTCTATTTCTCCCCTGTGACGGTCTATTTCCAATCTAATCTAATCTAATCTAATCTAATCTAATTTAATCTAATCTAGTCTAATCTAATGTAATCTAATCTTTTAAATGATCCTGCTCAATTGCAAAGTCTTAGAAGTTGTATAAGCTATCTTAACAAATAAGTAACACAGAGGTGACAGTTTGTATATGTTAGTCATTATTCTGAAATGGAGAGGAAATCTACAGATTTTACCTTTAAAGCTGTAATATGTAAATTTTATGAACAATATATATATATTTAACATATTTGTTAAAACTGTCACTATGTTGCGATAGTATACCATGAGACAAAAGAGCAGGGAGGAGGCAACAGTGTGTGATGTTTTTCCAAGGACCAGCTGTCTCATGTAATGACATAGTGACAATTTTCACAAATATATAAAACCTGTTGTTTATAAAACTTACATACTGCAACTTTTAATACCCCACCACACTGTTTTATATCAGGCTTTTGTCTCAGTGTCAACATCTCAAATGACATTCCCACATTGCAGTCATATGCATTTATTAGTGTAGCATGTAAAGTTTGATCAGTAGATCAGTTAGCCTGCCACATAACCATCACAACTCCTAAAAAAGAGTGGTGATGGTTTTGCACTTTTCTCCAGTGCAATGGATTTAACAAAGCAGTACCTCATATGCCACAACAATTTGAACATCACTTAATCTCACATAACAGAATGCTGATACTTTACTCCCCTGAAGCATGTTGGAAGCTTGAAACTGAAACCGCTAACTCTGATTTATTTAGCCTGTAAATTGTCCATCTAATTGGGGACCACTCAAGGGATGTAACAGCAAAAACAAGGCAGTGGCATACCAGGTAGGGGACAAAGGGACACTGTGAATTCAAACCTACTGACCAGGTTAAATAAACTTTTTTCACACTGTTAGCAAACGTAACAGATGTTTTTCAAAATGGCAGCATACATGGCAAGATAAAAAACAGTGTGACATCAGCTGAAGTTAATCCAAAATCAGCATTAGGTTGATTGACGTGCATTGAAACCCACCCACATAATGAATGAAAGCAAAAACTGAAGTACAACAAATAATATCACAAAGTGTTACTGCCTTAATCAGCATTTAAGACCATTTGACATTATTATATCCTACCTCTGATAATGCAGATGCTTTTGATTTTTCAAACTATTTCAACACAAATATGAAATTTATCTGGGTCACTTGGCTAAGCTACTAACCTGAACTACTGCACTAGCACATAACCACAAGTATTTTACAGCATTACATAACAAGGATGGAAATGGATTTTGTAGTTGGCAAGGCTACTGTGAACCCAACAGTTGAAATATACTATAGCTCGACCCACACATTCAAGCCTACAACTGGGGATTTACTTTGAGCTCTTTGCCATAAATCAAGCATCAGCTGATTGCACCAGTTACAACTGACTAGGACACGCCATGGTTGTAATAAACAGTCGCCACATTTTACTGTCAGATTCTGTGTGTGTATAGAATATCAGTCCTCCGGCACAACAGCCCACCATGCAATCCCTCCATCTGTATTCACACTGCTCTTTACAAGTGCAAGGAGTAGTGTTAATCTATCTGTGGTAGTTGAGTCTATCCATCACACTGGAAGCTGCAAATGACAGCCTTATTTTAGTAAAGGAGCAGAAGCAGAAAATCACATGACTGAGCTTTTTAACCCGTTGCTCTATCTCTCTATTTATCTATAATGTGGTTCTGTATGTTAGTTGCTGTCGGTCCTCGAGGGCCGGCATCTTGCATGTTTTAGTTCTCTCCCTGGTGGTAGTAACAACCTTCTCGGCATGTCAGTGTTCTCCTAAGGCCTCTAATGAGCCATCATTTGATCCAGGTGCGTTAAACCAGGGAGAGAACTAACACATGCAGGATGCTGGCCCTCGAGGGCCGACTTTGGACACCCCTGCTGTAGTCAAACCTAAAGAGTATTGTGTCTGAATTAAGACATCTCAGAAAAGGCATTTTCCATAAAATAGAGCAGAAGAATGGAGTTCTCTTTTGTCTCCACAAATCAGCTGCAAACAAAAGTGATCAACAGACAGACAATCTAAAAGCTCTCAGATAATAAAATTTAACTGTATTTTTACTAGACCCTCATTAGATTAGGAGCACAGAAAATTGTATTGTATCCACTTGTGAAAACATTGTACAGTAGCTCACCTTTGAAACGAAAGACAGAGTAAAGATAAAGTGATCAGGAGACTTTTAACACTGTTTAACCAAGCTTTAAAATGAGGCAGCACACAAAGTACACAGGAAGACAAATGAGCAGCCTACACAGCAGAGACCAAGCTAAAAGCGATTTCTCTGCTACCAGCCTGTGTTTCTTTTACGATTTTCCCCCCAGTATAGTCCAGTTAAACATGACTTTGTGGCACAGCTCCTCTCCTGGACTATTTCTTATTTATTTATTTATTGACAAATTGATTAACTGTCACTGGAGTGCACCTTAAACCAGAGTGACAGAAACCTACAACTTATGTGTGTAAACTAAACTGAGTGTGTTTTACTCCAACTTATATACTTGAGAAGAAGACAGGAGCATAAAAGCTTGCAGCATCTAATGTCTTTGTAACAACAGAAGTATGTTAATGAAATAAAAGAAGGGTGTTCCTGAAATTATAATCAGAGATCATGACAGAGTTCTACTCAGCTGGGTAGGACACAAAATGTCATTACCAAATCAAAGATTAAGCTTAAAAAAGAAGTTCTTGTTAAAAAGGCGTACCCCACTGGGCCATTTTGGTATCTTTCTGTCATCATAGCAGATCTCTGGATCACTTAAACAGATTTAATGGTGGAGAAGGTCGAGGAGTAAAGAAGCTTCTGAAGGAGCTTAATATGAGAAACATGTGTCCCACTCAGAAGTCCTTTGAAAGTGGCAAGGCATTAAAACGTTCTCCTCACACACTCTGAATTTATTTAGTAACAATGAAATCCCAGACATGTCATTCAGCAGTTTAGCTAATATAACTCATGTTTATTTCTGTCAAATGATGGAAGAGCAGACAGAGTGACATAAAATAGTGTTGACAAAACTGCCATGTGCAATCTCAGAAACCAAAGTATCAGTTACAAAAACAAATGTTTTTAACATATACCTTCAAAATATCCACTCCCTCCCCCCCTCCAAGTAAGCTATCTTATTATGGAATACTATACATTTTTGTTTTTAATAGATTAAAAAGTTTAGCAAACATGTACAAAACATTTCTAAACTGTAGACATTGTATTTTTTGTGAGGAAAAATAGTAAGCACATTCTTTCTGCCAGACTTTTAGTAGATCTTTTCAGCACTTTCTCTGATATCTCAATGACTTGATAAAACCCTAAAAATGTTACCATTTTGAAGTTTATTGATTAAAAAAAAGAACTTACAAATGTTAACTTAAACAATGTTAAGTGTCCAACATTGCAGACATGTTTTTAGGCTGTAACACACAAAGGAGATGGTGCATGAGAAAGAACAAGAATATCTACACCAATATTATCATACATAACATAAACATATCACCAATTCCAAGGTTCCTATTCTTAAAAAAGTTAGCCTAGAAATATGATTCAGAAAGTTTTTGACATAACCACGGTACACTTGAAATCTTTGGAAGGAATATAAAAACATCTGAACCTACTATTATGCTACTCTGCCCCCACTCAACTTAGTCTCCAATCCTCACAATGTTTCAATCAGTACATGAACATTTTGTTCTTACTTTCTTGACAGTGTAGGCTTTGCAGATTTCCCCAACAATAGTGTTGGGTAATTTTGCTTCAAAGGAGCAGTAAATACTCAAAGAAATTTGCAACAAATTGTTGTTTTTTTTCCAGAAATAACTGAGCCTTGTAACAACCTAGGGATGTTTCACTCAGTGTGGATAAAAATGCCGCCTTTCTAACTTAACCCCATTCTGGAATAGCACAATGGTTGTTAGCTGTCAGCTGATTCTGCAGGTTAAACAAAGACACATGCTGTTCAGCTGTCAAGCCTGCAGTCTCTGACCTCAATCTGCTGTGGACTCATTGTTATTCAGATTTCCCCAGCATCTTTTCACCAGGTAAAAGGTTAAATATGCTGAAAACAAATTAAAAAGATTTCTTGCCTTGCTTATTCAGCAGAAACGTCATTAATTATTCACTTGGTAGGAAAAAAAAGAGGGTGTTGGAAGTGGCACAAGATGGTGCTTTCTTATCTGTATTTGTATCTTAAAGTGGATTTCTCACTGAAACAAGGAGCTTCCATTCATACATTAATGGCTTCACCAAATATCGCAGCTGTAACCAACACGTCTCCACAGAAAGAGGCTCACTTGTTTCTACAATGTTTAACCACCTAGACACATCCCGATTAAATAGGTACAAGTATAACTCAAAAGGGTTCATTTAAGCAGACTTATGTATAACTGCTATAGGAATGTTTTCAGAATCAACAACATTTCCAAGCACTCTTGCTATGGTTTTAATACCCCAGCTGAGGGTTTAAACCAAATAGAAACAACATTGTTTGAATGGAATCACTGGAATCCAGTGCCATTAGTGAACTGAATGGCTGACATTTCTCTCTGCTGACATTTGGATAGCAATTCATTTAAACCAGTGGGGTTGAAAATACCAAAAAGATTTTTGCAGCAGAGTTGTGCCACACACAGCCTATAGTCATTTAAAGCTCAACAAGATGGAAGTTGAGAAAACCATTAGCATGTGAAACTTTAATATAAAATGCAACAAAAATGTGGGCATAATTACACACCCTGATGTAGATTGTGTTTTCTCTTTAACATTTATTTATTTGATAAGGTAACTGTTTAGTCCATGAGAAATGAGTTGGGCTTCCTTTGGTCACCACCTCTATTCCTGACATTTTCCTCCATATTTTTCTTTCCTCTTCCTCTGTTCTCAATCTTCTTCCCTCCACTGGATCAGTCTTTCCTATCTGCCACAGATTTCCGAGCCGGCTGGTTTCAGAAATTCCTATTCATAGAATGTAAACGCTTCTGCAGACAAGCTGGTGTTTCCATTTCACTTTTAGCACAGATGAGAGTATGGGCTCAATGCTTAACCCTCTCGTCGCTGTTTCAGGGGAAACTCTGGGATTCCAAATAAGATTTTAAAAGAATACAGAGAACAATGCCACAGAATTCACACCCGTCTTGAACTTTTTCAAATTTTTCCAAGTTATAGAAGCATCTGCTGTATGTTTTACAAGGATTTTAGCGGTGAAGTGGAAGGAAACGAGTACAGGGTTCTTACAAATAAACAAATTCAAGCTTTTACTTTTTAATAAAATGACAAACATGTGCTTTTGTAGCTAGAAGTTCTTTGAGGTATGTGTCTTCTAACCTTGTATATCTGGAGATTGATATATTTGCACCTTCTTCATCCAAAAATCACTGAAACTCAGGCAAATTGGATGGACAGCATCTCTGAACAGCAATATTCAAATTCTGTTGGATTTCAGTCTAGAGTGGACAGCACCAATCTAACTCATGAACAGCCCTTGATATTATAACTCATAGCTGGTTGGATGTTTTGGTTTGCAATGTTGCTGGAAAGTGAACCCCCATCCCATCAACAGGTCTTTTGCAGTTTTTAACAAAGTTTCTTCCAAGATTACGCAATATTTAGCTCCATTCAATTTCCCATCCATGCTAACCATGTTGCCCACAGCATGATGCTGCTGCCACCACATTTCACAATGGGGATAGTTGTGAAATGTTCAGGCTGATATATGGTGTTAGCTTTCGGTCGCACGTAGCATGTAAGCCAGAAATTTCAGTCTTAAACCCTGACGATGAACTTCTTTGACATTCTCCTTACATTGCTTAAGGCAAAAGCTAAAAGGAATCTTATTTGGCTGTTTTTTCTTCTTACCAACATATAAAGGGATGCTTTCCTATACTTTTAATACACCCCTAAAGTGAAGTGCATGACAAACAGTTGTCCTATCAGTGGCTGATTCTCTGATGCCTTTTGCACCAAATTTTCTTAACACATATTTAGAGTAAATGAAGCTTCTGAATTTTATTTGTAAGAGTGTTTGAAACACAATCAGTGTCCTTCCTCTTTAAAAGTATTTGCTACACACAAAATCTTAATTCTGTGTATGTGTACTGAATTTGTGGTTGTGACATGAAAAAAGATTTGAAAGTTTAGATGGCATGAAAACTTTTCAAGCCAATGTATCTGAGAATCTTGTGTTAACTAAAGACAGTTTAAGATTAACATCCTAGATCCTTTAAATCATTAGATGTTGGCCTAAAACGCCTCAACCTTTAGGATACGCAGGTTCATTGTTTTTCACACTACATTTATCTTTAGTGTTCGCATAGCTGTGTTTAAGACAATTAATTAAAGATCTGTCCAATTAATTTAATTTCATGGGTGCAAATACACATTGCTTCAAAATAAAATCAAACAATTTTGACAAGACTGAGAACTTGTACACAGTACAGAAAACAGTATTGTTTTTCTGCTCATCTGTAGGCTGATGAAGGCTCCGCCATGTGTGAAGGACATTTGCTGATGCAAGACAATGAAAAATAAAATAAACAATCAATTCTTGTCAAGCTTATGGCCAAATCAGACTTGCTAATTAGCTTAATGCATTTATACATGAAAGCAGACCGAAATTAAATTTTAACAGAGTTGTGACAGTGAATACAGCGCACCTCCTCTCAGTTAACATCGACTTAATACTTCTGTCTGTTAGCAGCTTGACAGCCTGTGGGTAATAAAGTTAATACTGTCACTGGGTGTCTCGTCAGCTCTGTGCGGTTCTTTTCCTGCGGTGGATTGCCTTATCAGGCCTCAACAGAGCACTGTGGCAACTATGCCCCGGCCTCACTTCATGCAGCTTCCATTATTCATGTGCTTTTGCCCAGGTGAGAACAAACCCGGGATCAGAAGTTGGCAGAACGGCTTATGAGACATTTAGACGCAGCTGTGCATGCTGGGGTGAACAAGGGATGAACAGAGAGGGGAATAAAGTAGAGCTAACAATATACCAGAGCAAATGATCTGTAAAGAGGCTTCAAATATGTTTATACTTTCAACCATGTTAATGTCTGTCAGCCTCATTACAGTCTGTGGTCAAGTGGATATAAACAAGTGATTACAGACTTTCTTTACAAATTAAACAAAAAAAGAGCAAAAATATATGTGGTTAATTATCTACTGTAGCTAAATATCCTTAAGGAAATTAGAAAAATGGATGCACATGTCGTAAACCAGTTGTACCCTTATTTACTATCCTATTTCTATAAAATGCAGTTTAAAGCTATGAAAAATCTTGATGTGTTACATAAAATACATTCTCTCCATATAAATCTATAAACAGTTTGTTTATTGTCAGTTCTGTCAAGGTGCAGAGAGACTAAAAAATTGTTTCTCTTTTATATTGGACAATTAACTGAACTCTAATTGCCACCGTAAAAGATATAGTTCGTTAAATACTCCCTGAGTGATGGCCGCTATGGACATTGTGATGTTCTACAAACAAACACTGCAATTAGTCCAGTTTTTGTCATTTGTTAATATTAAGAGCACATATTATGTTCAAGTATATGAGGCCAACACAACACCAAAAAACACACAATCATTTTCCACACAAAGAACTAAACATAAAGGTCCTGCAGTGAAAGTGTTACTGTGTAAAGAGGATGTAAAATGTGTTTTTTTCTCAGAATGAGTTACAGAATTACTTAGAAGTGAAAGATCAAGGTTTTCAGTAGATAACAGGAGGGTTAAACAGAATACAGTGAATTTATCCTGTTTTGTCCTTTTGAGTTTTCAATCTCTCATTGAACACAATGGATTTGGATATATTGGTGACTACTGTTATGGTACTATCTGTGCTAATCTTAAAAAGCTTATCAGTTTTAAAAAAAAAAATCTAATCCTTACTCTTGTCTTGCAAAAGGCTTTACAATTTTCTCTCACATAGAAGGCACAACATCATCTCTTCTCCAAATATAAATAGTTCAGGATCGCTGATTAGAGCAAAGCTATAAAAACATTGTTCTTACACCTTGAATATGACTTTCTAAAGAGAAATCAGCGATAATCTTATAAATACATTGTATGAACTGGTCAATATTTTGGCAGGAGATTATTAACCACTAATTCCTGTTCTGCATCTCTAATAGAGTTGAACCAGTTTTATTCATCCATGCAGGCATACAGTATTTGTGGTAGATATTTACTCAAATATATTTGCAGTTCTGTCTGATGAATCCTCAAGAAAAGACAATATGGACAAAAAGGATTAATTTTTTTACCCAAGGGCAGTTCTAAACTGGAATATGACAACACAACCACTAAGCAACAGGCATCTTGTACTTCTTTTCTCATGTTGCTTCACTTTTTATTCTGAAAACAACATATTTTCTAAGCAAGCGTTCTTTGACTTGACTAATTTTTTCTCAGAGTCCCAAGTACTGTGAACCAAAAGCTAAAATGAGTTAAAAAAGCTAAACCAATGAGTTAAAAAAGTTCATCCAGCAAAACTTAGGTGATGTATTTCCTCCCAGAAAATCAAACTTCTTTACTGATACTTGACACCAGACTAGCCTCATTTTTCCATCCTTTTAATACATTTCACATAAGTGCACTAGAGCATGGTGCCAAGTTGATGGCATACCTGTAACTGGAATTTTCTATAAATATGCAAATGTGCTCCAAGTTATGTGAGAAAGCAATTTACACAATGCATAAGCAGTATACTCTGCTTACTAACAAAGCGCCTCTCAGAGAGAAATTGTATTTTCAGCTCTTGTAGATGTACAGTATGAGGTGTTTACCAGTCATAAGACAAATGCTTGATGTTGGAAGACTGACAAGAAATTCCTGAAAAATGTTTGAATCCTGATAAAAAAAAAAAAGAAAAGATAATTGTTAACCACTATTGAATATGCAGGCTTTAGCCGTTGCTGTTGATTTGCAACAAAAATGTTCCAGGTTCAAACTCTGGACTGTGGATCTGTTAGCTTGGAGTTGCTTTACTTGTTTCATGTAAAGATTCTCTTCACGTCCTTCAAAAATACAAACTGCTATTTTCCTGTTTGTTTGTAACTCTGTGATTTACTGGTGACCTATCCAGGGGCGTACCCTTCAGCACAATGAGACAGGCGCCAGTCCCCGGTGACCCCCGAAGGATAAGGAGGTATAGACAAAGGATAGGTGGATGCTAAAACTGAATTAGTGAATAACAGGATGGTGGACATGATTAGGGTCTCACAGGTATTAATGTTTTGTATAAGAAATACCTCAATTTTCTATCTCTGCCCTAACCAAACATCACAGGGTTGGTTTTTTGGGGAATTTTACCTCATCCACATAGTTTCCTAAATCTCTTTACACCAGCCACTGGGGTTCAGTCTGACAAACAGTCCAGTCTTCCAGGTTAGGGAAGCAAATGTTGCACAACAGATAGAAATGATAACACAAATTAAAGACTTGTCAGAGTCATCTCGACTGAATCATCCACAATCTCAAAGCATACAGAAAGAGACACTAAGCTCGTTTTGTGGATGACTGTCTTAATCTTACCTTCCCTTTTCACAGGAGACAGAGTGTGAACTGAGAAAAGAAATACATTATTTATCAAGTTAAATCCTGGATGAATGTTCCTATTCTGCTGGATGCTTTTGGTGTAAAACGCCTCAAGCTGCATGTTGTGTGGGACGTTCATGACCATAAGTAAAGGGACATATCTAGAAACCTACTCTGTTTCACGTTGGGTCAATATCTGCACCATCTCTATCCAAAAAATCCATTTACCAGTTCAGCTTCAGTAGATGGTACCATTAATAAAGCATGAGGTGTTCATAAGGAGTTACTAGGCCATTCAGTTATTCACTGTGGCCGGCTGTCCAGTAGGAAAAAAAAAGATATTAAAAATACAGAGGTAAAGCAGACAAACAGCAAAAAGAGGTCAAGAGAAATCGGCTACGAAATATAGATTACGCTCTGGGAAAGTGGAGTGGGAAGAAAAGGTGGGAGACTTCGCCATCAGTGTGTCCCCAGGGAGGGGGTTCCTGTCCTCTATCTCACTCTGCAAAGTCAGAGCCTTTCTATTTATACAACGCTGTAATGTTTGGCATTTCCTTCAACGGGGGAGGTTATGGCCATTGTTTTCTTTGGCTGCTGTTCGATTGGCTCCATGTGCTGAAATGTCAGCAGCTTGTGGCTCTATTTGCTCCATTAGCTTTATTTATCTGTGAGAAAATATTGTTTGTTCTTTCTTATGATGGGAAATCTTGTCTGTGGTGAAGCAAAGAGTGGATTCAGGGATTTGGGCAAGAACCAATGAGCTCAAATAGGAATTTGATGAACTGAGCTACCCCCTCCATCTTTTGTAGGATGCTAATATACAACATGCTACAGGTTACAACACAACTATTACAATATGTGACAGATCTGAGTTTGCTTATGGCATCTGCAGCAAACATAAAGCTGTAATGATGTGCAACATATAATAGTAAGCTAATCTGTAGTGCCAAGCAGTACCTCTTCATTTAAGCAGGAAAAAACATTACTGTAGTAATGAGCCAATTCTTTATAAACCCAGAAAAAAAAGGAAAACAAAAAGGTAATAAGGCAATTATGCTCTTTGCCAGGCAAAGTTTATGTATTTTTTGTTAGCACTGAAACCCATTAGCATATAATAATTCTTACAAAGTAGTTCTAAAGGCTCTTAAAGGGCAACAAGGAGAGGAGACTTAGTTGTAGGAGAACATAAATGTGTAACATTGATAAACATTGATATAGAAGTCGAACAAGTGGAGGGATAAATTTAAGGATCATAGACCAATTAAACGGAAGAACAAACTGCCTCCTGGCTTCATTTGAGATCAATTCCTCTGATTTTGAAATAGTATTAGAGACCATCATTATGTTGTTTAAAGGGACAATTCCAACTAGACTTATGGGGTCTGGATCTGTACTTCTTTCTGTCCAGACAATGCACAGATGTGTCACACATGGTTCTACTCAAGCTGAGAAAGCTTCAAAGCTATAAAGGTCACCATATGTGCCTTTTGCATGAACTATAGTCAGCTGAGCTTCAGCATTATGACACAAAACAGACAGGAAAAATATTTCCAAAAGTCTGTTTTAGTTCAGAAACACTCTGAAAAGTGCTATGCAGTCCAAAAAGACTGAGATGATTAATTTATAAGAAGGCAACTAGGGAGGTTTCTATGCCTCTTTCACATTTTTGAGCTATTTCAACCACAAACTTGAATGTATTTTGTGTGATAGGGTTGTCCAAAGTAGAGAATATTTGTAAAGTAGAAAAAAAAGTAGACATGATTTCCAAATGCTTAAAATAAAGTCTAAAACTTTGCTTTGTGTTTGTGTTCAGTCTCCTAACAGTTTTACATATTTGGTGACTGAATTTTTCCTCAATCTTCTTTATGAAAAAAATAACTCAAGCTCAGTCAAATTAGATCAAAAGCAACAATGAACACCAATTTTAGATTTTGCACCTGATTCTAAATCGGATTTAGTTCTGGACATTGACTGGTCCATTTTAACATAGGAATAAGTGCTGATTAGCCACTCCTCTACTCCACTTTCAAGAGTTTGCAGCACCTAACAGTTTCTCACTATGTGAATGATGAGGTTTGATTCTCACAACTTAGTTGTGGATCACTGCAGCTCCTCCAGAGTTTAGGTGAATGTAAGGATTGGACTATGCTCCATGAGATTTTCAGATCATGGGATATTGTTTAATGCTCTTCTAGAACTTTTCCCGTTTTTTGAAAACTTTGCTTCTCGTTGTTGAATGAGTTTTAACTTTTTCCTTTATTTGTTGGATAATATTACTCACACTAAAAAATAATCTCAGACTAAGCAGCATTTTAAAAATGATAGGGATCAGATAGCTCTCCCGCAAGTGACAATGTAGGCCAAAGCTGTTCTCGCCGACCCACAACAACTTATTAATGATAATCACACGTTCCTGGCATCTGCTCAGAAATGCATGAGGAAAACATGCAATACAAAAAGGCAAATTTGTTAATTTGTCCCTTCAAGTGCCAGTCTTATTAGTAATTGAGAGCCCAATAGAAACTGTAGCATGGTATGCTGGTAAATCTTCTTAGAACAGCTGTATTTGTACTGAGATTAACTTATAAGGTGTTGCATTTAAGTATTTTTCACACCACAAAACAGTATTCATTCAAAAGGAATGAATACTGTAGTTGGTAAAGTAAATATGCTGTACATATTGTGTAAACAGTAAATGAAAGTCAATATAAAGAACAAATTTTGGTGGGCATAAAATCTCCAAAATATTCTGGGATACGTGGGAAAACAAACAAACAAACAAGCACACACATATTTAGTATTGTCAGTCTGGCCCTGCAACTGAGGTCAACACAAATCAATAGCTAGTTAGTTTAACAATAGCTGCCCAGCCTTGCCTGCATTTAAAAATAGCTGTTCCCCGGGGCCGTGCAAAACCAAAGAGTATAATGGTGAAGGTCAACAATGCCTACTGCCTCATCAGTACTGACCTGGGGTGATCTAAAGAATGGCTGGGTTTTCGATTTCTCCCTAGAATGGCTGAACAGGGCCAAAAGGCCCTGAGTCCACCCTGACGACTCTGATGGCTCAAATTAGCATTCTTCTTCAATTGTAAATGTGGCCGTTGACCGTCAGGCCAGAATGTAGGAATGTGAATAGTCCATGTTGGGGGTGGGTATCTATGATACCTGCAGGAGATCAGATCTCCTGTAGGTAGTGCTCTTCAGTTTAGTTTTGAAGCATACATGAAGTGTTTTTGGAGAGATGTGACCTTTTGCAGCTGATCCATGATGTTGTGCTGCATTATCCAGGTCATTTTGCCAAATGTACATAGAGTTTGCAAAACATACAATCTGTTTCAAAAAATATGCAAAGGTTTTTCTAAAAGAAATTAGTAATGTTTCTCTTTGAAATAAAGCTAAGAGGGTATTAATTGTGTTGATCCACCTCAAAAAAATCATGCAAAAAGTGTAAGCAAAAGAAATCTGGGAGACTTAGCACATGCAAATTTGCATGCAGCCTTTTGTGCTGTGGAGGATAAATAGGTGACTGCTTCACCTATTTAGTTCACAAGAACTAATGGCATTTATTTCAGTCATAATCTTGCGGGGGGTGACCAAGGTTCCATCACTATGTGACAGCTGGTCAGCAAACCTGGCAAACATGATTGACATGGCAGCACTGAATGCACATGTGCTTTATCAGGCATGCATTGGGGTGCAGGAGAGACGGGTGGACTTCCTGGTTGAGCTTGCAAAAGAGTTCGGTAACTCTCATGTGAGTGAGAAGAAGGCACACAAGGAGAAACTGCTTCGGCAACAACCTTCCACACCCAGCTCAGGCAAAAGGGCGAAGTGTCAGGTCAACCATCGATGCAGGATGCATGTCCCGAGGCCGAAACATCATCAGTGACCCCTCACATCCCCACCATGGACTGTTCTCCCTGCTGCCCTCTGGAAAGAGGTTCTGCAGCATCCGGTGCAGGTCCACCTGGTTCCGAAACAGCTTTTTCCCACTTGCCATCAGACTGCTGAGCTCTTAACTGGACTGCACTCAAAAACTGGTCTCCACTTTATACCTTGCACATGTACAGAGCTAAATAACTTCTATTTTACTGTCAGTCCTGCACTTTATATTTTATATTTAGATTTATATTCATATTTTATACTGTATTTTATTTTACTCACAACATTGGAACCTCAAACATTATCCTGAGCCGTATGCAACGAAATTTCGTTCTGTATACAACCTGTGCATTGAAAATGACAACAAAGTCAGTCTAAGTCGAAGTCTAAGGAACAATTGTGCAACTGTGAGATGCGTTGAGGCCATTACCAGGGTACTTGGCCTAGGTAATGGCCCTATTTACTGAACAAAAGCACCTGCTAGATAAAATCCTCAGGCCAGTTGGACTATCTCTAGCCTGAATAGGTATATGTCCAAATGGCCTAACTCCAGCCATTCTAGTGTTAAAACCCAAATAGTCCAGCAGTCATAAGATAGATTTATTCTCCAACAGGCAGGTTCAACTGATTAGTTAAATTCACAATCCACCTTCATAGAAAAAGTGAAACATAGTTGAAGAACATCATATTTTAGCTGGTTAAATAAATAAAATATAACCTCCTCCAGGAATTATAAAACAACACAGAAGAGGATCTTATGAGAATATTAGAAATTTCAAACAAGCAAAATTCCTGCTGGTGCAAATGAGTCTATTTCAACTCAACGCTGTTAAATGGATAAAAATCTGGTGCGACAGTGCTACAGGTTTTCTTTGTGCTTGGAAACCTTTATGAACACACTCTGGTAACACAATAATGCATAAAGCAAGGAAGAAATCGCATGCTCATTTAAAGTTATGCAAATTTAATAACCTTTTGGATGCATTATGAATTGAAATCCTCTATGAAACTAAAAACGCTCCAGAACACTGCTCTCTCATAAGACATGATGTCTGACTGCCCTCAGGTCACACAACTCTTCTGACCAGAACGTCATATTTTCACAAGAAGAAGAAGGTGTGGTGTAACCTACAGAAAGGTCTCTGGGTATGGTATGAAAAACTTTATCCCTAACTCCTGGTGGACTGGAGCTGAGAAGTGTTTTTACTTTACTGGCTTCCACTGCCGCAGTCATGGGGAAACTAAAGTGCCCTGTATTGTCTTTATAGTCATGTAAAAAATAGGTGCACCCTAAATTCAGTAACTTCACTAACTACATTCGGCAGCAAAAAACTTGAGGTAGTTGTTTTCTTCATGACTTTATCAGTCTCATGTTTCAGAGCAATCCTGGTCCAACCTTCGTTACGACATTGCTGGGGATAATTAAGTTTTGAAGGTCTTCAATGATCCATTTATCCATAGCTTTCCCGAGTCCCACCCCAGGATTTTAAAAAGGTAATGACAGCTTTTGACAGACTGCCCCAGGACAGCTGTGGCTACAATCCAATAGCTTCCCACCGTCAGTGTGCAAATGTGTGTGTGAAGGAGTGAATGACTATATGCAGTCTTAAACACATGATAAAGTTTTCACCATTTAATGCTCTGGACTTTGACTGAGCCAATGTAGCAGCTTGATTATTTACTTTTTCAGAAGTGCTAAAAAATTAAATAAGCAAGTCATTCTTTAGTAATTGACATTTCTTTGAATATAGTTGGCATCACAGCTGGTGTTTGGTTTTTGCCGAACATGTTTTTGTGCATCATGGCCAATTATCTCCACTTTGGTTTCATTTGCCTGAATTACATTTTTCTGGAGGTTTAGTGGCATAAGCAGATGCCAACTCTTCAAACCTAACTGCCTAACAATATTACCTTTAGAGAAAATATACTTTCTCAGAAAAGCTTCTTCAACCTTTCTCTACTGTACTGTTATGAAGATTTAACATGGTAAACAGAAATGGTAGAGCCTGGGATTGTTTTGCAATTTTCCTGAGCACTGACTTTGTGGTAAACCAGCTGGGATAACCAAACCCGAGAAGACTGCCAGCAGTCTCAAATTATTTCCACCTATGAATAATTTTTAGAACAGATTATTGACTTCAGATAATTTGAATAGAAACTTATTATTCTTAGTAGTTGGACAACAATTACTTCTGTAAGGCTATAATGTCTCTTAAGCCACATCTACATGCTCGAGACCAGCAATCCACCAAGATTGTGTTTAAGGAGGTGATCTTAATTCCACACTTTATTAAAGAGTTTTAATTATCACCATTTACTGCTACATTTCCCATCAAATATTATGGGTGCAAAGTCTGTGATTACTCTCTGCTCTAAATATGAAGCAGATCGGTAAAGTTGAACCCCAGGAAGCAGTGGCTCATATTTGCAAAATCTTTGATTAGGACACTACACTGTGTGTCTAGCAAAACAAAAACAAGGCTATGAAATGATGGTGATGGGTGGTGAACACTGATTGTCTACCGCTGCTGCCTCAGCTTGCCTGAGGTGCTTGAATTTACAATGATTAGACTAAAAATCTCTGCTTGTTTTTTTAAGTTTTTTTTTCTCTGTTGGCAGAACAGACAGAGAGAGATTAATCTAGAAAAACAGAGAGAGAGGAGCTGGATGTAGCCGAGAGAAAACCAGACATAAGGTCAGAAAATGAAGAGAAAGTTTGTCATTATGTCAAGGTCACTTTTGTTACACTTACTTTGAAAACAATAATTTAACATAATGAAGTACATATGAATAAGGTTGATGAACACAGTCAGTGTTTTGGATATTATAAAGAAAAAGAAGCCCAATACAGGATAAAGAGGAGACAAAAAGAGCTGAATGGACTGAAAAGCAAGAAAGAAGTTGAGAAAAATCAACAACATAAAATTGTGGGCGCTACAATAACCTGGAACATGTTACTATTCATTTTTGAACATAAAAAAGACCCCACATCATGTCTACATACGTATTCCTCATCATATTCAATTTGAAAATCTTTTTCACTGTGAAATAAAAATAACATTCATCTCTGCAATATTGATACAAGATGTGATTTGAGTAATGATGAGCCAGTAGCACTTTATTTCCAGGAACACTTTTGGCTTGTATGATACAATCTATTTCTAGGATTGCATGTTCTCTCCTAACAAGGGCCATAAATCAGCTTTGCTTCTGCCGTTTTCCCATTGTTGACAGCGAAGCCAGTTAAAACCTTGGAAGCTAAATTATTCCTCTATTTATCCACAAAAGATCTACTAAGGATCCAGAGAGAGAAACGACTAGAGGTCAGATCAATAAGGAGGGTAAAAGAAGTGAATTAGATGTTGGTGGCCTTGTGCACAATGTTCGAATTGGAGCTTTGACCAGTTAAATACTGCAGAAAATACTATACTGCAACAGTAGTTTAATTCCACATTGTACCCCGCAGTTTGTAAAACAAATAAATAAAATGAGAAAAGGAGAGAAACGTGAGGAAAAATCTGAGTTGATGAAGCAACTGCAGGCCTTTGCACAGCAAATCAGTAAAAACAACTTTTTGTTTTAAATTTATTGCCTCGCTAAAATGATTTCTGCAGTAAAGTTGAACACTTACTTGAGGCTGAGACTGTTGTCCCAAGCCTGCAACATGAAAAGCTAAAAATGAACACCTTTGGACAAAACATAGTTTGATGTAAAAGAATTGCATTAATATTTTATCACAGATCCTCTTTCAACTGGAATTATACAATGTGTCATGTGAATTTTCTTTTTTTGTAATTTATGACTGTAAAATTATGGTAAAATAAAGTGCTATGATTTAATATTGCATGTTCCTGACATAGTAAAGGCTGCTGAAAAGACAAAAAAAAAAACATGCCATATCCTCTCTGTGGTGGGGGAAGATTATAGGAAACAAAGGAAAATTTGAAGATTTGAAAATAGAATATATTTTCTATTTTTAGAAAATATATTTCTTTTTAAAAAACTACTTCAACCATTTAAAACATAACAAACAAATGTTTATTGATAAAAAATAAAGCACGTCTGTATAATAAGGGAAAGCTTTTTGATAAATATACTTGTTGGACAGAGAAACTGGTGCTCCATTGCTCTACTTTACCATCTCAGAAGTAACACTCAATATTCATTAGTCATCAGAGGGATTTTTTTATGCAGAATTGCTTTAAAATTGAGGTTCAAAAGTTTGAAATTGTCAGATGAAAGTAAAAGAAATCTGATCTGAACTGAAGAAAAGTAGAAATCTTTTGAGTGGAAAACTTGTGTAACTTTTGAGACCCAATTTTGATCACAAGTAATCACAAGATTACTTTTTGTCCTTTTAGATGCAACCAGTGGGAAGAAAAACAAGGCCCTCAAAGTTTCACAGCTTAACTATCAAAGATGTCCTCTGTGGGTACATTTAACAGAGCAGTATTTAAAAAACACTAAGAATGTCACAGATTTAGAAAACATTGCTGCTACCATGGATAAAAATCCCTCTGATGAAAAAAAACTTAAAGAATCTGTCTCGCTTTAACAATCATTTACTTCCTTTATACTTTCAACCAAAAAGGGAAAGACTAAACTTCCCATTCACCAAAGAAAGATTTAATTTAAGACAAAAATGCAAATGAGACTGGTTTTAGAGTGCTGGGATGTTTGGTGCAGTGCTTAATAACTTCCTAATGCATGCAATGAGCCCCCTATAACTCTAGTGGTCCAGAAATGCCCCTTGATATGGACGTTCACTGCACTGAGTACAATGAAAGTATCAGAACAGAAATATGTGGCCGTCTACCGCATCGTATATCTCCATGCTGCGTGGGTTTGAACTCTCACAGCTATCCCCTTGATCAGTGCTTCAGATTGAAACCATGTCCTTTATTGAATGAATTTGAAGTTTTCCTTTTTTCTTTTCAGAATTTACTACAGCCAGCTTTCCATCATAGAATGTGCAACTTCTCCTCAATATACAGTTTAGACAATTAATTTTGTTTCTTAAATGAATCTGGTGATCACTTTACACCATCCAAATTGGATGGTGTAAAGTGATCACCTGATGTGTACAACTAGGGTGCAAATGTATTCCTTTACTCATCTTTGAAGTCGAGTTGGACACTTTCCATTTAATGCAAATGGCTGGTGATTGGAGGCAGATGATAACTGGATCAATCATCCAGGTCACTGGCAAGATTGAAACCCACAAATGTGATCTTTTTACAAACCATGCGAAGTGCAATCAGGGTGCCCTGACAAAAGCTTCAGTGTGGATGTGCACTAAGGGTAGTGGACTCATCTTAGTCGGTGCTGGGTAGAATTATAGAATTTTAGCAAGCTATTTTGTTTGACATGTTGAGGCATGTCTGTGGTTTATACTGGCTGTGAGAGAGTGTATTTAACCAGATAACAGGAAGGCATAATCGGAGTACAGCAAAGCTGCTCATCTTCATCCTCTGTCGGTGTTGGAAAAAGATAATTTTGGAAATGTTGGCAGCATTTTGGGAATCTTGGAGATACAGTAGTGATAATTTTTTTCTAGAGCAGGTACATGGAGACATCTGTTTTTGCAGCTCTAGAAACAGCTAAAATAAGATGATAGTTTACCAGTTGAAGGCCTAAACTCAATCACTTTGGGGTTTCATAAAGAACAGTCACACCCTATTTGACAGTCACTGCTTTTCTGCTTTCTCACACAGAAACGTTAAAATGCTTGCACTCTCAATAGGAAGTTTGGCCACCTAGTTTAAAAAAAATACATAAATAAATTAGGGCTTTGTGGCTAATATAAAACAGACAAAAAGATTTTTAATCTTGTTGCAAAGACTGAGTTTTACCTCAACACTTTAAAACCATCAACTTCCCAGGCTGATTTTGTTTTTAAATCCCTATTTTTCTGATTTTATATTCCATATATACTATATATATATATATATATATATATATATATATATATATATATATATATATATATACTGTATATATATATATATACTGTATATATATATACATCCGCACAGAAGGGGTCTCACTCCCAGAAGGAACAATAGCAGACATAGAGGACAGTTACAAGTACGTAGGTATACCACAAGCAAATGGCAACCTCGATGAGGTCACAAGGAAAGGAGCCACAGCTAAATACCTCCAACGAATAAGGCAAGTCCTGAGAAGCCAGCTCAATGGCAAGAACAAAATCCGTGCGATAAACAGCTATGCCCTGCCAGTAATCAGATACCCTGCTGGAATAATTAGCTGGCCAAAGGAGGAGATAAAAGCCATGGATATTAAGACTAGAAAACTACTAACAATGCATGGAGGGTTCCATCCCAAATCCAGCACCCTGAGACTGTACACGAGCCGCAAGGAAGGAGGCAAAGGACTAGTGAGTGTGAGAACCACAGTCCAGAACGAAACAACTAAGATCCATAAATATATCAGGGACAAAGCCTCAACAGACAATGTGCTCAGTGAATGTCTCAGACAACAGGGAACGGAGGTTGAGGTGCCAGAGATACCATCATGGGAGGACAAGCCCCTACATGGGATGTACCACCAGCAAATAACCCAAGTAGCTGATATCAGTAAATCCTACCAATGGCTGGAAAAAGCTGGACTCAAGGACAGCACAGAGGCCCTCATCCTGGCCGCCCAGGAACAGGCTCTAAACACCAGAGCAATAGAGGCCCAGATCTACCACACCAGACAAGACCCAAGGTGTAGGTTGTGCAAGGAGGCCCCTGAGACAGTCCAGCACATAACAGCAGGGTGCAAGATACTGGCAGGGAAAGCGTACATGGAACGACATAACCAAGTTGCAGACATAGTGTACAGAAACATCTGTGCAGAATATGGACTGGAAACCCCGAGATCAAAGTGGGAAACACCCCCAAAGGTGACGGAGAACGCCAGAGCTAAGATCCTGTGGGACTTCCAGATCCAGACAGACAAAATGGTAATGGCGAACCAACCAGACATTGTCGTAGTGGATAAACAACAGAGGAAAGCCGTTGTGGTAGATGTAGCAATACCAAGCGACTGCAACATCAGGAAAAAGGAGCACGAGAAACTAGAGAAATACCAGGGCCTCAGGGAGGAACTGGAGAGGGCCTGGAAGGTGAAGACCACAGTGGTGCCTGTGGTCATCGGGGCCCTCGGGGCAGTCACCCCCAAACTGGACCAATGGCTACAACAGATCCCAGGAACAACATCAGACATCTCAGTCCAAAAATGTGCAGTCCTTGGCACAGCCAAGATACTGCGCAGAACCCTCAAGCTCCCAGGCCTCTGGTAGAGGACCCGAGCTCAGAGGATAAGAACCACCCGCGGTGGGTGAGAAGGGAATATATATGTGTGTGTATAAAGAATAACACAAAGGGGGAAAAAAAAATTTTAAACAGTCAAAAGTCTTTTAACGGACCCGTGCCAGCTGACTGAGATGATTTAGTAGACCTGCTGAGAAGAATTAGTGGAATATCTCCTTTCTAGATTTGTTGCACAAAGCTGGAATAATGTCACTAATGGCAAGGCTTGGAGCAGAGGGCAATGATTTAAAACCACAAGGAGTTTGAATGCATAACTTCTACTGGTATGTGCCTTGACTGCATAAAACTGTCCACCCACACAGATTAACTGTATTTGGGTCCCAGTTGCTCCTGCCGTGACGTTCAAATATTATGTTGTAAAGATATTACTGGAAGCTATCAGAATGGCCACCTGAAAGTTTCCTCCATGTAAAGGGGAAGATTTTTGGGGGAAGGACGTTTTAATGTCAGATGGAATTAGAGATCAGACTCACGTTATATCAAAAATCAAGATGAAAAAGGTCTTGTCAGAGAAAAGGTGGCCTAACTTGAATTAATTAATGTAGATGACAGGATTTTCCTTCAGATTTAGTGTGCAAGGACATTTGAGGACATAATTACGTGTGAAAAAGACAACTTGATTTATGATCTGACAGAAACCTGAAAACAGAATGCCAAACTACGATACATGCCATAAATTATTTAACAGAACAAAGAGGGAAATCAGAGATATTTTTGACAGCAAACATTGTGAAGAGTAAGGACGTACTGCTTTGAAACTGACTTTTCACTACCTCATTATTTTCTGATCCTTTGTTATAGAAATGTACAAAGACGTCAGCTAGGTACAGGGATCGGCCTATCTTTTGTTTGATTGACTATGACCAATAATCAGCTGCCCTCTCTCTTGAAAATCTGATCTTTGTTCAGTGAGCACATAAAATGTAAGAGCTACCAGACTATGATGAACAGAAACACTTTTCACTCAGTTACTGAGAAGAAGAAGAAGAATAAAAAGACTTGTTAAATGGAAATTGTATTTTGTTCCACATGTTGAGACATGTGAGTCAATCAGACCAAGAGAAATCAAGAGGGAAAAAGATGTCCAGCAGATAACAGGAAGGTTGAACGTAAAGTTTAATTGCTTTGTTTTATATTTTTGAGGTTCTAAGTTATGCTTGTCATAGCAGATGTTCAATTTTGAAATGATGGGAGCCTACTGGAAATCTGATCAATAAGTTGCTACTTTCTCTTACACTACACAAAGAGTTTTTTTTAACAATAAACACCATAGATCACTAACATAAGATACAAATATGTCAACACCAAAACAGTCTGTTTTGAGTTTTTCTAAAACACGATTTAGTGACAGATCAGGGCAAGAAGATTAGGCATTGCGAAAGATTTTCTTTTAATTTCATATATTCGAGATCTTAAAGAGAACTATAAACCAATTCAGTAGGTCATGATTCACTTTTTATTCTGAGTGAATATATGAGCATTAATGTCCATCCATCCATCCATCCATCCATCTTCTTCCGCTTATCCGAGGTCGGGTCGCGGGGGTAGCAGCTTCAGAAGGGAGGCCCAGACTTCCCTCTCCCCGGCCACTTCTTCTAGCTCTTCCGGGGGAATCCCGAGGCATTAATGTACAAAAGGAAAAACCAAATAGGTTGTTTTTAAAACTATTACAATTCTATAGAGGAAAGCGTGACTATACCTTGGGGCTCTAACAGGAAACAACACCCACTTTTCCTTAGGGTAAAGACAGAGATGGATAGAATGAGACAGGAGAGAGGAAGGGAGGAGGAGCGGAAAGGGACCACAGGAAACAAGCCTATAGATAGAAAGATGGTCAGTAAAGCGAATGTATGGCATTTGAAGGTTTAAGCAGCAGCCTGGAGCATCGATTCTGCTCTTGTCTCTTTGAGATGGGAGCATCTGTGAGTGTGCTGATGTGTAATCAGTCTGATGAGATGTGTTGTGTAATGGTATGAGACAGTAAGCTTCCAGACCTTCAGAAAAACAGAAGTAGGGAAAGTACTTAAGCTGGTGTAGAAATGCACTGATTGTGGTTTTCCCAGCCGATACCAACACTCAGATTTCACACAGCAATCTGATAAGCCAGTTAAATTTAATCAGATTTTTTATCTTAAGAACTAAATATACATCAGGTTCTTTGACAGAGATAGTGTTAACACCAACCAGAGAGGCTCGAGCCAATCTCTGGTTGACTGATTGTGGTGCATCTTCGTCCCAGTGTACTGACACAGCATACACTAGGATGACTGGGTTTGAATCTTAGTTCATCTTTAGCACATTGTGCTCAAACGGGTGCCACAGACACAATTAGAAAGAGAAATTGGATGAGTTATTGATTCAGAAAAAGGTGACTGCCAACGAAAAACCAGACATTTTACAAGGCCAACATTATCAAATAACATGAGAGGTTAATGCTTCCCGCCGTGCAGCACATACAAAGGGACTCAAAGCAGCATGAATAGCAATAGTGCTCCCTCACACCATCAGCTGAGCTCAGCAGGATTAGCAGAGCTCAGCTGAGTTTTATGTTTGGCATTCAGCACAAGCCACAGATAAATTATAGGTGACACCTCAACACCTCTATGACAACTTTGTGCATTTTATCACAATTTGACACAACCTTAATTTTGGGGAAGCATAGCTCACTTCACTGTTGCAGAGAAGGTATTGCAGAAGTTTTCTTATTTCTATAACAGCAGCATCATGCTGTGGATTTGCTTTTCTACACTAGTTGAAGATAAGCAGAGTTTATGGGAAGGTTGTTGAAATTGAATACATGGTAATTCTGGGAGAAAACATGGTAGAGATGCCAAAAAGATGGGCGGAGGTTCACTTTCCTGCAGGACAATGACTCCAAATGTACAGCCATGGCCCAGTCAAAGTCCAGAACTAAATCTAACCGAGAATCTGTGTTGTTTTCTATGCAGCCTGGCTGAACTTCAGATGGTCTGCAAAGAAGGAGCAAAATATCTGTCTGCAGCATAGTCAAGACATGCAGAGCATGTAGAACAATACTGCAAAAAACGTGTCACTCTGACTGAAGCAAAGGGAAATTCTCACAAAGAACTTCTCAATCATGCAGTACTTTGTGTTGATCTATCCCACCAAATGTAAATAAAATCAACTGAAGTTGTGGATGTAACTTGTAACAAGTTAAGGGAAATGAAAGTTAAGGGAAATTAAAACTTTTGCAAACCACTTTAGATTTGACTTAAAAAAATCAGGATTCTGTGTTAATCATTTTGGTTTAGCAACTCAGAAAAAAAAATTGTTAAATCATATATTAGAACAAGGACGACAGTAACACAGTTGTAGTATGTTGGCATTTAAGAAGCAGACAGATAACGCATTAATTTTCACTGAGATATAAGAACCCGACAAAAAGACCAGCTGTCTACAGTTCAGCCAATCGATCCTCACCGGCTTTTGTGCGTCTTTTTATTTCACTGTCATCACCAAAACGAGTGGGTTCCGACAATTGCGCACTTTGATAAACTATTACATAAACAGCAAACATCTCAATTTAAATGTTATTATTTTCAATTATTTTCTAAATTAAAAGGGGAAACAATCAGTCTTTTAAGTTTCATCAGTAATTACCAGCAGCCTACCTCAGACATGATCGTACGCTTTCGACTAGAGTCCACTCACAAGAAAAGCATAAAGCCAGACGCGTCAAGTTAAAGAAAAATCCCCGCTGACAGTGGGAAAAAATAACCACCGGCTCCCGTTTCTATTCCCGGGCGTCTCTCCGCCTGCGTGTGTGCGAGCGCAGCCACAGAGCTGAGCCTCACTTCACACCAAGACGGAGTCAGACACCTCCAAGGGACGAGGGGAGGGGTTTCAGACACCTACCAGCTTTACGTGCCCGACGCGCTGTTCCTGTGACATCTTGGAAGTATCCCGATATGATTTAAGGAGAAAAAATACAGAACTCGGTTAAAGAGCTAGTCTGGGTACCGCAAATGACTCATTTCCTTCTGCTGGAGACCCCGCGTAAAGAACTCCAAAACGACAGCCCCCGGAGCGCTCAGTCTGTCGGCCAGACTCAGAGCAAGTCAGCTGCGCAGCTCCGCCGGCGAAAGCTCCCAGGCAAAGCGAAATGTTCAACTTTGGAAAAAACGAGAGAGGGAAAGAGAGCAAGAGGAGGAAGGGAGGGAGGCGGACAATCACAGGAAAAGCGGCTCCTCCTACCCTCTCAATACAAAACGCAGAAGCAAGCAGATACAAGGTTTCAGCGCGCCCCGCCTGAACTGCGGAGCACAAAGTGTTAACGCCTAGTTAACTCACTGAATGTGTGCTTTAGCAGCAGACTGCGGGTCACAGTTTGAAGTGGATTTATTTAAAGAATTTCGAGGAGTCAGACAGTGAGGTCACATAGTATGAGGGGCCGTTTAGGACAAAATTTACGTTTTGTCTCTCACACACTACCAAAAAGTCTCGCATACTCCAAAAAAATAGCCACGCACACTCCAAAAAATTACGTTTTGTCTCTCACACACTACCAAAAAGTCTCGCATACTCCAAAAAAATAGCCACGCACACTCCAAAAAATTACGTTTTGTCTCTCACACACTACCAAAAAGTCTCGCATACTCCAAAAACGTAGCCACGCACACTCCAAAAAATTACGTTTTGTCTCTCACACACTACCAAAAAGTCTCGCATACTCCAAAAAAATAGCCACGCACACTCCAAAAAATTACGTTTTGTCTCTCACACACTACCAAAAACTCACGCATACTCAAAACAAATAGCCACGCACACTCAAAAATTACTCACGCACATTCAAAAAATACTCAAATTGCGTATACACACACTACTAAAATGTCACACACACATTCACAAACGTTAACTTTCTCGCACACATACACTACTACCAGCTCGCGCACATACACTACTACCAGCTCGCGCACATACACTACTACCAGCTCGCGCACATACACTACTACCAGCTCGCTCACATACACTACTACCAGCTCGCGCACATACACACAAACGTTAACTTTCTCGCGCACATACACTACTACCAGCTCGCGCACATACACTACTACCAGCTCGCGCACATACACTACTACCAGCTCGCGCACATACACACAAACGTTAACTTTCTCGCTCACATACACTGCTAACAGCTCGCACACACACAGACGTTTATCTCTCACATACACAAGACTAAAGTTGAACACACACACAGTACTAAGACTCGTTTTATGTATGTGTGAGAGCGAGACTTTTTATGAATGTGTGAGAGCGAGACTCTTTTTGAATGTGTGAGAGTTGTCACGGAAGAGGCGGGGCATAATTTTTGGATCAAACTGCGCATGCGTAGATCCTAAACTATAAGTTTCGATTGTTGACTCACTGTATGTTCTATTACTTAGTATATTTGTGCTTTTAAATATATATAGAACGTTTAACTTTCTTGTAGATTAAATGTCTAATTCGAAACGAGAGAGAATTGGTCAGGCAGCTGCCATTTTAAACAATTAGAGTTAGCCATGTTCGGTATAGCAAACTCTTTCTTCTTCGGCACTAGTTGGCGCCGGTTAATAATTCCTGTAATACTGGCACCCAGTGGACAGATTGTACTACAGCAATTTTGCTATTTTTAATCAATCAATCAGATTCATTTATTTCTATAGCACATTTAATCTACAAGAAAGTTAAACGTTCTATATATATTTAAAAGCACAAATATACTAAGTAATAGAACATACAGTGAGTCAACAATCGAAACTTATAGTTTAGGATCTACGCATTAGCAGTTTGATCCAAAAATTATGCCCCGCCTCTTCCGTGACAACTCTCACACATTCAAAAAGAGTCTCGCTCTCACACATTCAAAAAGAGTCTCGCTCTCACACATACATAAAACGAGTCTTAGTACTGTGTGTGTGTTCAACTTTAGTCTTGTGTATGTGAGAGATAAACGTCTGTGTGTGTGCGAGCTGTTAGCAGTGTATGTGAGCGAGAAAGTTAACGTTTGTGTGTATGTGCGCGAGCTGGTAGTAGTGTATGTGCGCGAGCTGGTAGTAGTGTATGTGAGCGAGAAAGTTAACGTTTGTGAATGTGTGTGTGACATTTTAGTAGTGTGTGTATACGCAATTTGAGTATTTTTTGAATGTGCGTGAGTAATTTTTGAGTGTGCGTGGCTATTTGTTTTGAGTATGCGTGAGTTTTTGGTAGTGTGTGAGAGACAAAACGTAATTTTTTTGAGTATGCGAGAGTTTTTGGTAGTGTGTGAGAGACAAAACGTAATTTTTTGGAGTGTGCGTGGCTATTTTTTTGGAGTATGCGAGACTTTTTGGTAGTGTGTGAGAGACAAAACGTAATTTTTTGGAGTGTGCGTGGCTATTTTTTTGGAGTATGCGAGACCTTTTGGTAGTGTGTGAGAGACAAAACGTAAATTTTGTCCTAAACGGCCCCTCATAACATAGGGTTAATTCACCTTCATGGAGCTGTTTTCCACTAAGGATGACAAATGCGGCCACATTTTCGTTTTCCACTTTCTTATTTTGGAAAATGATGTAACCCTGAGCAATAAATGCAGATTTCTAATTAAACATCATAGACTTTTCATTATTATTTAGTAAAGCAGGAAACTAGAGAAATTAGGGCCTTAAATCCTAAATGGCCCAGGGACATCAGTTAAAATATTCATAGATCTAGACGTAAGCAGATATTTCATAATAACAGCAACATAAAGGTTTAATTCTATCACCCATCCTTGTGATGTGGAAGGGACAGGATGCATGACATTTCTACATATAACAATAAAATCTGAGAAATTTGTTGTGCATTTGTACACAGTCCCATTTACTGTGATGCCCCTGAATAAAATCCAGTTGCCACCAGAAGTCACCTAAATAGTACAAAGAATCCAGCTGTGTGAAACAGAGTTTACATCTTTAGTTGTTCTGTGAAACAAAGAACATCATGAAGACCAAGCAACACCGCAGACAGGTCAAGGATGAAGCTCTGGAAATGTTTAAAGCACATTAAACAAAATCCCATCTTACAGAGGATTGTACAGTCCATTTTCTGAAAATGAAAGGAGTATTGAACATCACAAAGGCTAAACTGTTTCCATGAACTGACAGACTGGACAATGGAATTAGTAAAACAACAAAAATGCCTGTGGTTACTCTGGAGAACTGGGTGGTTCAACTGAAATGTTTCAAAAAGAAAGTTTTTGTTGAAGGAAAGCCATGAGATGGCCCATTTAGCAGTGGTGGGTGTTGACAGGATGCTTTACATCAGCAGAGGAAGGGAAGCAGCTCAGAGTGGATAGGAAGATGGAATTTGATATTCACGGATGTTTTCTATTTTATCTGGCTAAGCAAAACAACAGCAACAAAAAAATCTCTTCTCTTTGTAGGACTAAAAAATCTTTAGTCCTACAAAGCTATGGCTCAGTGGGATGAAATACAACTGCAGGTCACACATTTAGGATTTTTAATTGCGCAAAATTTTGAAAACCACGTATATCTTTCCATACTCTTTTTTGCTATGTGCTACTGTGTATTGGTCCATCATCAAACATTCAGTATGTGTTTGACAGAACATGGAGAAAGTTCAGGAGGTATAAGCACTTTTGAAAAAGGACTATATCCCAGGGCTTTCTTTGAACTTTGTTCTTCTGATCAGCTGTTGATGTTTGTTCTGCCACTTGAACATGTGTGTGTTTAATTGGAAACAATGCAGGGGTTAAGAGGCAGACTGGCCCGGAAATTTGCTGCCGTTTGCCTGTCGTGACCTGCACCTGTCTGACCTGTAACAGCTTGGCACGTATTTCTTTTTTGTGTGCGTCGTCTGATGCTTTGTTGCTGCTTTTGCAGTGAGGTCACCCTTTCAAAATAAACACAGGCACAATATAATATACCTTCAATAGTGCAAACATCTATTGTTATTTTACCATGAACATAAAACTATTGTATTGAAAGATGTGTCAGGAAAATAGTCATGTACCAGTGTTTCAACAGCAGCAACGTGAATAGAGCCATTGGTGCAAGGTCTGATTAATTAAGCAGTGTTACTTGCTGACTAGGACAGAGGTTAGACTCAGATTTCTGCTTCTACAACACAACAGGGAGAGCTGACCAGTGCCAGACAAGGTGTGTCCTTACAAGCAGGTGTGTCCTCAGACTATCAACAAAATGTAACCATACAAGGTGTCTGGGGGCCCGCTCACAACCTTTAAGTTCACAACTTGCCATATTTGCCCATCTGTCTAACTTCAAAGTCTCTGGAAACACTTTTTTAAGACAATAAAACCTGCTTTTTGTCCTCCATATGCAAAACATCGCGTGTGAACAATTAGCTGAACAGCTGTGCGATGAGTTGACCGTATCAGGTTATTTCTGTTTGCTTGGCTCTTTTGTTACAGATATTAAAGAGCTGTAGTCGTGTTACCAGACAAACAGGTTGACAAAAACTTCAGTCCGATCAGATGATAAGAAAAGTTACGCACAGCTTTGTGAATCCAAGAGACTGACTAAAATTTTCACTTAAGCAGAAGATCAGCAACTTTAAGACTTTTGTTGTGATAAAACACAGAGCTGAGACTGTGCCTTATCTTGTTCTTCACCTTCCTATTTAAGCTGTCTTTGTAAGTGAAGTTATAAAAACAACATGCTGCACTGAGTACACAGCAAGACCAAGTTGTGAGTGAATATTGTGTCTATTCCTGGCAGGAGGTATTTTGAGTTTTAATAGGTCTTTTACCCTTTTAGTCTGAAAGAACGCCTGGCTGATTGACTGTGCAAACTAAGCCTGAATTCAGCCTGAGGCACCCACCAGTGCTGTCTTCACTTGCTGACCACATGGACCTCTGAGTTTTCTGAGCCAGGCAGTGAACAGCACTGAGCAGAAGCTTTTATCATCCGGCACTCTAAATGAACTTGGTGTTTTGTGGGTTGGCGAGCACTAATGTATGTTTACGCACCGTGTTTTCAAAGCACCTCCTTTCTTTACCGCAGCGATAGGTCACAGGATTGCTATTGACATTTTGTTTGAAGCCAGTTTCTTTTTTAATCTCTCTCTTTTTCATTCTGAGCCACTGAGACTCACTTCCAATTATGCTGTAACACCCGTGTGATTACAGCAACCATATTAGCAAATATACGACTGATAGCAATGGATTACAGTCTTAAGATTCTCACTAACAAAGAAACCTTTTGGCTTGGGCAGACTAGAAATGTATGCAGAGAAAGTTGGCAGATATTGTACTACTTCACTTGACTCATGCTGAGCTTACTCATGGCAATGATAAAGCAGATTCGTTTGTCACCTTTAGGGATATAGCAATACAGCCAGTTTATGAGACAAAACAAGACATGATATTGGGCTTAAAAGGGCAATAAAACTACGACTACCAATGGTTTGCCTTAACAAATGAAAAGTGTTTTAAAGAATCTATAATCAGTGCAGAATAATTTATTCTATATTTGACCAGACTATATGGATTCTGTGCTTGTCTATGTTGGTCCTGAAGGTTAATCGTAGTTAATATGAACTTTTTGTGCTATCACAATCTTAAAGTGGGTTTTAACCCTTCTCTGTTCAGTCAAGAAAATCAAGTTCAGGTTTGACCAAAGTATTTTAGATTTTGAATCGAAGATGATCAAATCCTGGCTAGACTCCTTGAAAACTTGTGCTGTAGGTTTTTACTTTTAGCAGTGATACAAAGATAGAATGTAGATGCTAATCTCAGTTTTGGTAGCACTGGTTACCTTCCTGCTGTGGCACATTATCTTTGTAATGAAAAGTCAGCTTGTCCACATTTCTAGTTTGAGTTGAGAGTTGTTTGGCAGAGCTTTGCATCAAATATTGCTGCCACACATTAAAATCAAAAGTTGCAAGTCTAAACTTGGATCTCACGTAACTACTATCAAACGTAGCATGTTACAACCTTTATTAATGAGTTCGTTCTTTTACTGGGTGAATGCCTAAAACAAAGAGACGTACATTAGCCTTTTTAGTTCATACTTACATGATCTACATGCATTTAATATGCTTCACAATCAACTGAAAAGCATGAATGAAGGATTGAAGGCAATCCACATTATGCTCCTGATCCACCTCTGGAGGTAGTCATAAATTCATAATCACTATAAACTGTGACGCGATAACATGATATCACGGAACGAGTGTCATATAATCCAGTAGCTGCAGCACCAGGAGTTTGCTGATCCACAGTGACATCATCATCCAGCGTAAGAAACATGTCGATTAGCAGAATTTGAAGCAGATAAGACACGCTGAGGTTGATACACAACAACTTGCCTAGTACTTAAAGAACTTCATGCAGGCCCACTTTGAAAGTAGGTCTGCATGAAGATTGAGACACCGAGTTCAACGCTCGAGAAAATCCTGCACATTAGATGAATGCTGCATGTGTTAGGTCACGCCCCACAAAAATCCACAAAAATGCCTGGATGATAAGAAAGCTTTTTTGTAGAACTATAATCCAAAAGGGTCCATTGTCATAACTCTGTTTTGCTATTAGTGATTAACAGCACAACAATTAGGAAATCTCAATGGTTGGTCAACTTGCTACTAAAATGAGGTTAAGTCAGACAACAATGAATACCCAAAACGCTGCCTCAAAAATATTAGTTTTTACTGTTTTGCTTCTAATACAGAATAACCAAGTGTTGTCAGTCAGCACAACAATCAGGCTTTACTAGGCAACAACAGGCTTTATTAGAGAAAATAAAGAATTGTTCCCTTTCTTATATCAGAATAGAGTCTCAAACATAAATATAGTTGTCAAGATTAATGTACATACCTTCCTCCCAGAGGTTTTAATACAAGTTTCCACTGATACTGCGGTTACATAGTGCAAATCATGACAGACTTCAATTAGAAAAGCAATTTTGTGATGTCTTATTAATAAGATGTATATCGATGATCACCAGACCTGGAATGATATTTAAGTTGTGCAGTACTGTTTGAGCTTTGATGCACCATTTTCCAAGTTTTATTGCAATATTTACATTTACTGACAAATCCATGAAGCTTATAACTTATACATGAGGCACATACATCATGCACAAGTGACAGCAAGGAGGGTGTGTGTGTGTGGAGGGTGGGGGGAATGTTCAGTCTCTTGTCCATCAACAATAATAATTGTGTGCAGGGGAAAAGAAGAAACTCCATCTGACTAACGAAACATTTTTAATCAACAACAGAAGCGAATGTATGCCTGTGATATCTGCACAAGTTCACAGAAGCAGCTCATGTTTGATGGTATTTATATAAGAGGCTCTTTTAGCTAACATTGGCATTAGGAAAAGAGTGATGAATTCATATGAAGGACGAAGGGTAAGTGACAGAATGAGGACAAGCTGAAGGAGTGAGGCTGCTGTTGACAGTAAACCCGTTGGACGACGGAGACTTGGCCTCGCCATTGTGGTGCTGTGGCCCAGGCATTGGGGCAAAGCACATATCAAATTACCATCAGCTTACCAACACTTCTCTGAGTGTGTGTGTATGTGAGGGGGTGTTCAAGCTCACCACATACACAAACACACACAGAAAAAAAAATGTTCATGGACGTCAACATGCATGCTGCCATGAAAAATGACCAGTACCATCAAACAGCATGAGTCCAGAGGATATGCATCAGCTCCTCTCTTTCCTTTTTCCTCTCCCAAAGCCCACTGCTCATCAGAGACTCATTGTACTCGTCTGTCTGTGTGCTGCAAAATGAGGTGATCAAGAAAAACACTCAGAAAAAAAACTCCTTAGTTTGCTTTTGAGCACTGGAATCTTTAGGAGCCGAAACCTTAAAGCAGGTGTGTATTGTGGTGGTTTACAAATGCTTTGGAGGCATTTGATCATTAAAGGTTTTGCATTACACTTGGTGTTATAAGCTTCAGATTCACCTGCTGGGCCACAGACACACTTCTGTGAATGTCTTGCATGGCCTTCCACTCTGTGGGAGGCCATTGCTTCTACTTCATTACAGTATCACTAATGTTTAACTGTGAAATATTTAGAGGTGAGTAAATTTCATCACTGCACTTATTGCACAGGTGGAATCCTGTCATTATACCATGTTGGAGTTTAATTTTTTACTCATGTGGCTATTGAAGTGTCTAAAACATCTGAATGCAGTGGTTTGGAAGCATGCCATATTTTGGTAGTATAGTGGAAATTTAACACATCATATTTGTTTACGTTGATGTGAAACACTACAGTGAACATTTTTATCAATTTCTGTGGTTAACAGAGGCATCAGCATTCTAACAACAACAGATTTGTTATCCCATATTAAATTAAAAGAGGTATCTTTGCACCTTCTTATTTGCTATTTAAAATTGTGAAAGTATAAACAGATCAATAAAAACTGAGAAAGCGTAAAAAACGAGTAGCTAAAAACAGATTTCCATTAGTCTCGCTAAGTCTCACCAACAAAGGCTGCAAATACTTTGTTTGCAACGCAATCAAAGCAGAAAATACACATGTAGAAATCTTTTCAAGTGAAAATGAGGAGTTTTTGAATGATGGCATTCTGACATTAATGGTACAGAGAGAGGAGGATTTACCCATAGAAAACAATAATTAACTGCACAGATTGCAGTTTGTGGTTTTGTGTGCTGTACTGTTGTTAGAAAGTGGGAAAGGTTGCAGTTAATGAACACAGACATGCAGCCTCAAGTAGAAAAAGCTGAATCCATTAATTTTTGCATATCTCGCACTTACTCTAGCATGCACATCAAATAGATTTAGACAGATTTAGATTAGAGCCGCAGTGGGGACGGGGTCAGATCTGATTGATACAGAAAGATTAGATGTGATATGTCAGAGAATTAAGACCAAGAGACTGGAGTCTGATCAGAAAAATCCATGTTCAATGAATGGCAACAGCTGCATGAACACGTGTTGTCAACAGAGACAGTGACTCGACTTTCTTATCACAGTTGCATTGCCTTCTTCACCCTTTGGCTCAACACCAAGACAGCTTGGAGCCGAAAAAGACAGACTACTTGTGGAGATATACGGCAAACTCTGAGGACTGATGGCTGCTGCTGCCAATGGAGAGAGAAGCACATTCTTTATGGGGTCATTTGGATGGATATCCCACTGACCCATGCTCTGCGCTGTCATTTGTCATTCAGCACAATAAAAATAACAGACGAATCTGTACAGAAACATGCACAAAGGAAAAAG
Organism: Xiphophorus couchianus; assembly: GCF_001444195.1. Lineage (NCBI taxonomy): Eukaryota > Metazoa > Chordata > Actinopteri > Cyprinodontiformes > Poeciliidae > Xiphophorus > Xiphophorus couchianus. Next base: position 14,090,225 of record NC_040250.1, read on the forward strand.
GAGAATAATTAGAAGCAAACTATGTTCTGATAAAAAGATCACATTTAGTGAATCAAAGGCTTGGTATCAATTTAAGAGAAACATTTTTGCTACCTCATGGAAAGTTCATAGAGAGATTTAATAACATTGCATTTCTTTAAAAGTCAAGATGTCAACAAGTTGCCTTGGTGTCCCATTTCTAACAGTAGTAACATGCTTTGGTCACAATATCACTATGCAAAATATTACATACTTCTGCAGACCAAATCGCATATCAATTCATAGAAAATCTGCACAACTTTCTCCATTTAATTAATGTAATTCAAATATTGTGGTCATGTTAACTGTGTAGCATCTGTTCAATGATGGAGAATGCCAAAAGCAGAACATTACATCTGAGGGGACATCGCTACAATAGGGCTACAAGACCATAGCTACAGAATTTAATGTTTTACAAACAATTTTTAAAATGAAGTCGCTTTTGTCTTATTTCAGGCTGGGTGTTGAAGTTAGCAGCACAACACTTTCAATATGAAGCTTGCTTTATCACTACATTGACAAAAAATGAAATAAAATAATCAGGATGGATATTAAAGGGTGGAAAGGTCAAACAAATTGTGGAGATTAAAACTGGGAGGTTGAACAGCTCATTTTTGACTTTGGAAAGAGAAATGTTTCACTGCTGCAAATCTGTATTAGTCACTGAATTACTTTCTTTCAAACATAATTAGATCTAAGGTTATATTGGTAGTTATTAAAAAAAACAGATTTTAAACACTGCAAAAAAAAAAGAGTCTAAAGCCAGAAAAGTATTATATTATAAATTATTGACAATTTGCTACAACATTTTTAGTGAACTGATACCACAAGAATAGTTGCTGGATTAATAATCTAAAATATATTAAAATATACTAGAATATCTTAGATGTCTCTAAGAGTTAATTGTTTTTTCTCAAAAAAGGAAAATATAAGAAATAATACAAAGTTCTTTGTCTAGTATCACAGAGGATGACATTTGCACATTTTCAGTATCAGACAGAATTTATTACTGAAAATATTTCATGAACACAGACAGTTAGGAAATTATACCAGAAATGAGAAAGTAAGACAATTACTTTCTAATTGGAAATAAAACAACATAATCTATGTGTAATAATTCCTGGACCCAAAAAGCTACTATTAGTTGTTTCAGTTTTTCCAGAACAGTTCAAATACGTTCAAATTGTATTAGTCAGGCATTTTGGCACATTTGAGCTCCTAACAGGTTTCTGTGTCCCGATTTGTGCTGTTGTTAAACTTTCTCCAGCAAGTCTTTGAAAGACATGATGTTAAGTTCCACTAGGACGGCTGCTTTTTGGTCATTTACAGATATGGTATATTATGCAGACTGTGTTGCTCACATTTCCCAGACATGGCGCATGTTGTTTATGATTACAGACATTTGAAATCATCCCTTATCTCAGACACAGTGGATCAATACAGCCCCCGCTGCTGGGCGCATTTCATTTCTCCCACGGTATAAACCTTATGCATCCTCTGAAAGATTGCCTGCTCAAACCGATAAGTCAGTACATTGGACTGGCTGTAGTCTCAATGACATTTTCTTTCTATTTGGATAGCTCCACTGGGCAAAATCTAAGCGGCCTGCCGGTTCTCAGACTGGTAAATCACAAGAAGGGCAGGAATCACTGAGGGTACTTTTGATCACAGATCACTGACATGATACTCAGTTTCTGCATATAGATCAGAGGCAATGGAGAGGAAATTAAAGTCTCGCTGGTTTTACAGCATATGCTATTACTGATTACTGTTTAACAAAGCTTGCACATCCTGTTGCAGAAGGCAGGTCACTGAGGTAGGAGAGAGGGAGAAAGCGAGGGGAAGAATGAAGACAGGAAAAGCAAAAAGGAAGAGGAGGGATATAGAGAAATATGGGTCAGACAGAGAAAGACAGTGAGAGCTCAATGTAAATGAGAACCTGTAAACATGTACAGACTAATCTCATTATCCCTCCTCCATCCTCCTGGGCCTGTGATCAGATGCCCGATTAAAGCAGGAGATGAAAGAAGAGAGGTAGAGATGGAGATGGAGGTAAGAGTGAGGGAAAGGAAATATAGGACGCCAGAGGTAGATGATAGTCAAACTGAGAGGAAATAAGTAGCAAGTGAGAAACAATGTGCAAGAAAATTCAGTGTATAATACATGTTATCTGAGCAGTTCATTTATGTGAGCAAAGGCACTGCAGTGCACAGAAGGAGCAATAAGTTAAAATAAGCAGAAGCTTAAGCTTGCTGTAGAGATGGCATTATATAAAAAAGGCAATGCCAACTCTAGATTACAACTTAATATTTATAATCATAAACAGAAGGTATTGAAATTTATGCATGCAAATTATATCATTCTTTAGATTGGAAGTTCAATAGGCTGCAAAATTTATAAGAAAAGTGATGCCAATAAAAGGATATGAAAAATAAAATAAGGCTCATTAATCTCTATTGGCTGAATGAATCTCTCATTTTTTCAGTCTCATATTTCCTGGTTTAGAAGTAAAAGGTTTATATATTTCCCTTTTTTCTTAACCCTTCAGTGGTGTTCTGCTTACGTGAACCAGGTTCCATGTTTACTGGCTGAAAAACATGACAAGAACTTGAGTTTTTAGTTTGAGATTGGCTTGGCTTCGTTTTATGATACTTCTGCAAGAGCATGTCAAGCAACATATTGCTGAAAGCGCTCAATAGATCCATGTGTGCAGATATTAATAAAATTATGTTCAGGTCAGCTGGACTCCAGGGCAATAAAAGTGTGGGAGTTGTAAGTGAGACCATGGTTTGGCAAAAGCAAAGCTAAATGGCTTGCTGTTGTGAGCTATAACTGTTTATTAGGATTCATACTACACAGATTGATGATACCTACAGTAAAGATACATTTTAATGTATTTATTTGAATTACATGTGGTAGAAGCATAATTGTAAAGTGGAATCAATATGAGTCATGCTTTTCTTTTTGTCCGAATGAAAATGTGAAGAGTCCGACATGTCAATGCTCTATACGTGCACTTTATAATGCACATATAGTGAATCATCATTTGACCTTTATACATCTTGAAACAAGGCTTCTTTTTTTTCCAAGTTCCCCTGTGCAAAGTGGCTTAGGCTCTGCATTGAGAGCTCCTGAGAACCTTACCACAAAATTTTCACACTGGGTAAAGGATGAGTTTTGACTGCTGGAAGGAGAACCCGCTTCTGACAAGTTTTCTTCCAGGTCTCCCTGTTATTTAGCTCTATCCATGTTCCCATCCACTTACTCTAGATTTCCTAATCCTGCTGAGGAAAACACCCCCACAGCATGATGCTGCCATCACCATGTTTCACAGCGGAAATGGTGTGTGCGGTGGAAATTCCATATTGGCCTCATTTGACCGTAGCACTTTGCTACAAATGTTTACCATGCATTCTTGTGTTGACTAGATACTCATGAGTATGTGACTTCCTGATCATTTACACCAAATTATTTGGGAGTTTCAAAGTCAAGAGAACTGAGTACAAATGTTGGCTAAAAGAAATTAAACCATGTATGCTCCCCATTAAATGCTGAAAAACACAAGAAAAATACATCTCAGATATATGGGATCTCCCTCAGGCACCAGTCTGTTTATACCTATGGTACACATACTTTGCACACTGCAAAAGAGAGGGAAAGAGCGAACTGATTGCTGGCATGAACGGATAGCTCTGCTTCTCTTTCTTTTCTCTCTCTAGAAGACAGAGACAGAGTTGGAGAAGATGCAGGTTGTTTTCTGTTAACGCAGCAGCTGGTACACAGATATATTTTAGTTCTAACAGAAAGATATTTCTTTTTAATAAGCAAGAAGCTGACAGCCAAATTAAACCAGGTTTTACAGGTAGTGCAGTGCCATTTCACACTTGACATATTTCCCGCTGCTGTTAGACCAGACAGCATGAAATAGGTACTAAAGGTGTAGTCATAACACTGCCTGTGGCTGCCTCTAATAGAGGACTGTTAACATGCTGTTACAATAACAGTAGCCACAGGAAATAAAAGCCACAATCCAGGTAATGGAAAAAAATATATCTTAAATATTTTTCCTGTGGACTGTTCAACTTTTTTTCATTACACTTTGAATTTTTGACGTCACTGACTTTTATTCCAAAAAAAAAAAAACATTCATTGCTCAATCCATCTTATCCTTTTCTGTTTTTTTATGATGATTCTGGTTTCTTGTCTTCACAGTTTATCGTCACCTCATCTCAAGTCCCCTTCTCTACTTCCACATCGCGTGTCCCATCCCCCCTCTGCTCCGTCAGAGCAACAGCAGAGCTCTTCATCAGGCAGATGTCAGGCATCTGTCACAGTCCAGGCCAGTCTTGGCATGATTGATTTTTGGCCCACCTGCGTCTCTCGTAATGACCAACTGTCAGTTGTTTTACTGCCTGCCCTCTCTATATTCTGCGGCTGCAGCATCTAGGAGTTAAATCTCTTAGCTCAGACCTACAGTGCATTATTCCGCTTGTCTTCCAATAAAATTTATGTGGGTATAATGCAGAACCTTCCCGTCTCCCCTGTAATCTCTGCTGAGATTACCTTTGTGTATGGATGTTTCAGGCCAGCAAATAATTTTAAACAAGTGCAAATTTTGTGCAACTTTTGTAATAAAGTTGTTCAAGGATTTGAGTCTACTTGGAAAAAGAAGCTGATATCTCAGTTTTTGAGAAGATTTTAAACCAACTGAGAATCTGCACCCTCAAAATGAAAAAATATGAAAGACCTGACATGATATGTTTCTTGAGTGGTAAGATTATTTCATCTTCAGCTGAAAGATTTGTGCTTTCTATTGATTATGAAAAGGCAAAGTCAGAGCTTATCCCAAAACAACTAATAAACAAATGGAGATAGAATGCTTCATAACAAAAATATAAAGGATATTAACTGCAGCCACAGAGATGTTATGATCAGATTTCCATAGACGTCAAGATGTCGAAAGCAATAATTACAGCAGATAGTGAGGAGAATCACAAAGTTGCTCTGTCTGTTTCAAATTCAGGTTTTAAACCAAACTTTGCTGGATATCAATGGAACATGTTTAAATCTAAAATGCTGGAAAACATTTGGAAATCTCAGACTTGAATTTGGGATTTACATTCTCTAGGGAATATACACACTTCCATGCCAAACGTATTACTTTATTTGTTTTAAAATATAAGCATCTTGTCAATCAGGCACTGCTGTGTCACAAACAAGGTGCACCTCTGATCCTTCTATAAATAACTATTGACAGCTCCTGGCCAGATACTGTATATGTATATATATTATTCTCCATTTATAATAGTTCTTAAAGGGAAATCAGAATCACCTAAGATTGTTACATCATATGAACATCTTACAAAAACCAGAAAAGAGACATCGTCACACATCTCTGGCTTATATTTTTCTTATTCCTTGAAATAGCATCCTTTGCATTTGGAAGTTTTTCGTTCTAATTTGCTGCGTCTGGAGCCTAAAGGGACATGTTTATTCTCTCAGTGAAAACATAAAAATAGATTTTTTAAAAATAACATTAAATATTAATGTTTTCTGTCTCCCATCATATTGTTGTTGAACTATTGTGGCATCCAAGCTGTTCTCTTCTTGCTACCCCCCGAAGACAGCAGTAATGCTTCTGGGCTGTCTATGTGGGTAAAGATACGACGATTATGGAATGAAACATAACTGGGTTAAGACTTTTCTATGGTGCATGTAAGTTCTTGTCATCATATAAGTACTTCACAATTGCACAATTAGCTGTGATTCGTTTTGCTTCTTTCAGTCTTAATTATGTTCAGTTATCCTATAAAAAAAACTAAAGCCTCAAAAGCAAGGATAATGTAAATGCACAAATAAAAGCAATAAGAAAACTTCACTTGTTTCTGTGTATGATCCTCAAAATGTACAAGGATGTACAGGTTTACAAATGTTAGTATCAGAGTACGTTAAAGTTATAAGAAATCATAGAAAGAGCAATGACATTAATTTAGGGCTAACATGAGCTGTAACAGGGTGATCATGTTAATGCCTGTTTTGCGATGAATTGTGGCCTTTGTTCTACTTGCATTTCTAGTAACTTGAGAATCAGTCCATGTCAACTTGATACGGGGTTATGTTCCAGGTGAAAGAAGGAATTTTTAAAAGAAAGCGTACCTACAAACAATTTAAAGCTTGAAACCACATGAGCACATTCATCCTGACATGACTGGACACTAAAAGTGGAGCCTTAAGGGAGAACGTTTGATGGATTTTTTTTCAGGGCATACAATGTTCTTTACCTGAACTCAATCCTTTGCCTGAGTCCAAGACATCTGATGATTTTACCCATGCCAAGAACATGTCCAAAACCTCCTTCATGTCCCTCAGCAGCCATCACACTGAGTAAGAGGAGCATCAAACTGGAGGCAGAGTGAATGAAGAGGCACAGCGTCTCCCTCAGCTGCGCTCACCTGGATGTCAAGCCTCTTTGATGAGATGCTGTTCTAGGGCAAGATACAACTTTACATTTGAAGAAGGGGCAAGACTCTATTGTCTATTGCTGTTTGTGTCTTGCAGCCTTTACTCCAATCTTTGTCTTTCCCCATTCCTTATCCTTCTCCTGCCCTGTTTTCATTCTATCTGCCTGATGTGGGCTACAGGCTGTCCAAGGAGAGCTGAGATGCAGCAGAAGGCATCTTTGAAACAGAGATCTGGCAGCAAACCTTTCATTTATAGTGTTGCACCTGGCCAACGAAGGCTTCAGGGTAGCTCTGCTGTCAGGAGGTATTTCACCAGAGATTGGACAAAAAAGTAGAGAAAGGAAATAAAAATGCAAAAAGCAAGAAAGCGAAAGGAGGAAAAAAAGTTTCTTCAGTATTAATAACCTATTTCACTATAACTATTTCACCTATACTTTCACTGAGCCCTGAAAGGGAGACATAAACAACGATAAATAGAGACATCAGAGGAAAAACAGGCAGAAACGAGCAGAGGAAAGCAAAAGGTGGAGCAGAGTGATAAAAGGACACAAGTCTCAAAGTAGAATGAAGCCTCTTGGAAAGTCATCTCCAAGGCAAAAACACAGAAATGTGTTGAGAAATTGGCTGATTAATTATCAGATAAATAAAAGTACAATCCATACAGCATCAGTGAGCCACCAGGTAGCATAAGCAACACCACTCATCAGTGTGAAAGTTGTAACTGAGGAAACATGTATAAAAACAAGGTATATGTACGTATATATAGCTATGCATGTCTATAAAGGCAAGGTTCTACTAAAATATAGTGACAGTATCAAGATTAACAAACGTGAGTTAGAGTGCTGCATCCCTTTTCAAATGCTGTGTGACTTTTGGTGGGTAGAATATGACACATTTTTGCCAGTATGACACAAGGAAACAGGTTTTTCTACCACTTAACCAACGAGGTTTGTGCGTTCTTCATGGCATCACGACAGAGGATAAACGTTTAAATACAAAGTACACAGAAGAGGGCATGACAAAAGCAAAGGAAGAGAAAAGCCCAGACTATAATCCACCTTTTGGTGAGAGACTTAGAGAGTAAAAGGTTGCAGTAAAAACAATGCGCTGGCCCTCAGCATCTGTATGGAAACTAATTGCCTTATTTAATGAAGTGTCTTGTTATGTTAAGTGTTGCTGCTGATTGACAAAGTTTTCAACATTCCAAACTCGCTTACGCTTTTCTGAGACATTTAGTCACACATTGTGGGCAGTACAACCCATAATCAACAGTATTCATCTCTGCACTATGACGAAGTATAGGACCTCATTATAGCAATTTCTGTTCATTCAGAATCCTGATTTTGATTTTATACCCCAATATTGCAATTGTTATCTCAGCATGGCAGCGGTTGACCTCTTACATCTCCTGCGGATTAAAGCTTTTGTGACGGGTAAAATATTAAAGGTGAACGAGTCAATTAAAGTGACTCGAGTCGTGCGTGACAATAAGATAGACATTTTGTGTATGCATTTGAGAATTAATGGCTTTTAAAATCTCCCCACCCCTTTTTAAAATAATTGACACGTTTTCTCTCGTAAAGAACATAATAACTCAAAAGTGCCCCATTGACAGTTGCTGTCTATAGCCGTGAAGGACTGTTAGCTTGATAAATGGATAGTCCCTGAGCTGTCTACCTGGTCCTGCACGGGGCATTCAGGCAGCAACACTACCAGGCAGGTCTGTCCTTAGTCCTAAATGCCATGTCTGGGAACTCAGACAAGGATTATTACCGAGTCAGACCGTTTAAGGCTGACAAAATGCTGTTTACTTTAGGCACAGCTCGCATTTTCCACTGTCTACATCAAATGGGAGAAAATGGGAACTTGTCTGTGCAGTGAGCAGGTATTTGAACTAAAACGTTTTCTACAGAAGCCATCTGTGGAAAAAGAGTGCTCAGACATGAGCACTGATTACTAATTGCCAAGTCTGGAATCAGGTGATTCCAACTAGAGCTGTTTTATGAAGAAAATAACAATAATCATGATAATTAGGTTAATATTAAAACACAATTACACATTGAACTTGGAAACAGGCAGTTAAATAACCGATTTTTACATTTCAGTTTATTCCATTTACGTTTTGCATTTTTAGAAATGATTTCCACTTAAAGGATCATATGTATGTCAAAATATGTGTCTTTGATATCATGATGTATATATGATATAGAATTTTTTACCACTCAAATCTACATAATATACATTTTACTAATTTTAAAAACGTTATTTGAAAACACATCAGCAGACTTCTGTATTTCTAAAACCTTTCAATTTTTTTCTAAAATTTTTGATTAAAGGTTTTCTAAAATCTACCATTTAGTCATTTAAAGATGATTAAATGAGATTTAATCTAATTTGTTTAACTGCTACAGTAATTATCTTGCAATACATCTAAAAAAATAAGAATACTGTACTTTTTTTTGTTGCTTATTCACAGAGAATATTTATCATAATTTAGATGATCATGGCGTCATGTCCTAATCACCTAATTAACTCAAAATATCTGCAAAAGTTTCCTGAGCAAAATGTCCTTTCAGGTTGGGTCAGTAAACTATTGTGTAGTTTACTGCTCAGTTGACAGATGCCCATAAAATGGTGACAAGGAGGGTAAACCACAAAAGGACACGGCTATGGAAACTCAAAGCACATTCAGAAATAAGACAGCACAACTCTTGTTGGAAAGTCTTGCTATCTAGGCTGACAATTTAGTGCTTTTTCCAACAATTTCATTGGAAAACCTGCTCTGTGATGTCAACATGCTTTCCTCCCACAAACAATACAAATCAGAGATTATAGCAAATATCCAGCTGTGAAGGTTATGTGCCACTACGTTTTCCCATGAGATTATGCACTGAGATGGCAAATGATCGCAAGGCTGAGGAAGGAAGCTGACAAAGACCTGGAATTCAGCCGCACAGACCAACAAGTGCATTATGTTTCAACTCTGCGGGGGGCTTCACATGGCTGCCAGGCTGCAAGACACGATGGCAGTCTTACAAGGCAAACCATTTAAGACCTGAATGAACAAATCCCCTGAAGACACATTGTCAGATGTAATCAGGGGTTTAAGTCGAAATGGCTTTAAGCAGGTTTTTGTGGTGTTTGTCCAGATACTGTCAAGGGTTTGATTCCTGATTGCAGCACTGATATATTCTTCTCGTTCACTGTCACACTCTTTTACCTCGACTCAACACAATACAGGGGAAGCACCAAGCGATTGACTGTGGACTGGAATCAAATGATTTTTTTTTTTTAAGTTCTGGCTTGGTCAGCTGACAGAAACTCAAAAATGTGATTGTTTTTCAATCAGTAAACACACCATGTTTAAACATTACCAGGTCTCTTTAACAGCAACAACCTTTGGTGAGGAAGGTGTTACAATAGGGAGAAGACTAACATTTAGACTAACAGAGGAAGGACAAAAATTGTGAGATGCTATTGAAAAGGAAACTATCTTTACAGAAGCACTGACTGTCTGTTGCTGGTCATTTTGATACTTTGCATCTCACACATTTGTAGTTGTGATCACTTCACACCTGACATTTTCATGTATCGTCATAAAATATCTGCCACAGGACATCAGTTCATATCTGCCTTTGGAACATTTCCTTAAACCAGCGAAAAGCAAATTGACTCGGATCAGGTCAGAGATTTCCCAGGAATAGGTAATTCTCAAACGTATTTCAAACATTTTATTAATAATAAGGAAAAAGAGAAAGCTGTCATACACTGAAGATAGTACTGATATTTTTATGAAGAAATATAAGCTTCAAATCCTTGTTTCCAGTAGATCAAACTGAAATTCAGGCATCAGTTTTCTGATAACAAAGGAATAAAAAAATGAATGGGTATAAATTACTGAACAGGTGTTGGCCTACTCTCTTCAGATAGTTGGCTGGAGAGATACTAAGGCTGGCGACAGATGAGGGTTTGGATTGGAGATTGAAAATCAAGGGGAAAGATCTTTGAGAGTGGAGTTAAAAATAGAGCAAGACATGGAGGATGGGTTGAGGAGGAAAGGGAAGAGGAGGAAGAGAAGTACAGAGGAGGAGGAGGAGGAAGTGTACCTGAGGTCTTGGATGCAGACTAGTTAGCACTGAGCAGGATCACCGTGGGCACTGATGGCCTGCAAAGAGAGACAGAGTGAGAAAATGCAAAAGACCAAGATAAGTCAACAGAGATGAGGGAGGAATGGTGACAAATGAGAAAAAAAAAAAGAAATAAAGCATCAAGCGAGGCAAATATCAGATGAAAGACTGAATGAGCAGGAAGAGGAGGAGCTGGGGGAGGTAGTGAAAAAAAGAAACAAGTCAGATTAGCATGAAAGCCCATGTTTGAGTCCAAAACAAATGGTAATTTCACAGTAGGCTGTGGATGGGAGCAGTAACTACCAACAGAGTGTGACAGATACACATGCCGAATGGGCACGCACACTCTCTCTCAAACACCCCTACACACATTCACACTGAGACGCATATGGTTGCTCGGTATGACAAGTTTGTAGAGGTTGGGTCAATAAATATTATTTGTAACAGCTATGTTTATATAGAAAATGCCGCTCAGTGCAATACATTAGAGTACTGCATGTTGCAATCTTTACAGCCTCTATAGTTTTGACAGATATTTCAGTTTGGTTCAATTTAAGTCACAGATTAACATAATTATTGTAAAATATGCTTTTTCCATTTAGCAGTTATTTACAACTGAACTTGCCTACAAAATCATGCTTAACTTATTGGAAGAAATATAGAATAAATGCTAAATGAATATAGTATTAAGCAAATTTGGGTAAGAAGACAGGTCATGGTATGAGATCTTGTTCTGTTCAAACAGCAATATTTTCCATTCAAGTCAAGTCTGTACCTTGAAGGACTTTTTAGTTTAACATTTCTCTGTGCAGCATGTGATGACATACAGTGGTCTTGCCTCTGAACCCATGTGGTTGTACAGCTTACTGTAACATGGCAGGTTGAGTACAATTACATATCTCCTAGCTTCTGGACTTTCTTACCAACTCTCTCACTCCACTGGTCACAATATTTTATATTCATTTTGTAGGGAACATTTTCAAATTGATCTGGGTTTCTCTGGTAGAGTTTTGCATATTTGGTGATAGACAATCTATTGTTGCCTATAAAACGGAGAAACGATTCCTCTTCACACCAAATGTTGTTTTCTCACAATTGCAAATTAACTTGATAAAGCAAAAGTACCGCATGTCATTCAACAATTTCCTACCTCTGAGAATTTATGCAGGTTTCCTGAAATATTTCATTATCTCATTGTGGCACTTGCATAAAGAGAATTAGCTAAAGTTATTTGAAGAAAGTGACCACATTTACGTTCACTTATTCTCCATTAGGTTTCTTTTCTGCAGACTGCATAATGAATTATCTGCATTGAACAGTCTGGAAAAAATTCATTAATTTTCAATACAGCTCATTATTTAGCAGAACAATTTAACAAGAGGTGCACTTAATGAAGCCTGGTGATTTACTGACAAAATGGCTGCTTGCTACAAGTCTTTTCTCAGTTTTGTTTTCCATCACTTTCCTCTCAAATGTAATTGTTCTGCAGTTTATCTTGCGTTGCGTTTTTATCTTGTGACGAAATAACAGGCAATGTTACTGGTTATGTTCAAAACAATGAAATGCTTGATTAGTGCATTTTTTCTGGATATTAGAACTAAAATTTAGTTTCAAAGGTTTTTATTGATCAATTTACAATATATTTAGTGAATCATTTTTGTAAATCTCATATAGCTTATGACAGGTTGTCAAAATGAATTAAAACTGTAAGGTATTTGTTTGTGTGTGCTATTCCTGTGATTTCTGATGTTACATTTTCTCCATCCTCTAATATATTCAGCAAAATAAATATGATTAGACCTCTCACCATATCCACCCACCCAACGCTGATGAAGGTGCTCTGTTCTCAGTCTCAGTGTAGAAACAGATTTATAGTGATGTATGAAAAAAAGAAAACAGATGTAATTAGGTTGACAAGGAGTTAGCCATTTAAAAAAATGTACATCCTTTTTCCATTAGGCTCGTCACACAAACCTCAAAACTGCAGTAAATAGGTGTAAAAAGGATTATAAAATGATTTAGGAAAGACTCTCTTGCACAATCATTATGATAATTGTTTTAACTAGAAGCTAGCCCATGGGGTGCATTGCTGATTGATGCCATCCATACATTTCCATTTGCCCAGTTGGCAGCTGGTTAACACAGCTGTTCCTTTTCCCTCAACGTTTCTCATCATATCAAAGCTGAATTTTGAAGCACATTAGTTATTCACTTTTTCAGTGTGCTTGGCTTCTATTCATGACCTACAAGAACCTTCAAGCCTATAAAAACATATCTTCATTGTCAAATAAAAGGTTAGGTGAATCATCATAATGTGTTTTTACTGAAGTATAGTTAAGTGCTTCTCACAAGAGAAACAGGTGCGGTTAGAAAAACAAGACTTTATGAAAGAAGTTCTTCCCTTGTGAAGGGAAAATTTTTACTTGGAAACAGGTCTGTCATCAACATGAGAACAGCATAACAGCATGACTTCCTCTCTTGCCAGCCTCCACATTTTTCCATCACGTTCCTCTTTCGCCTAAATGTTCAAAAGCTGCTGAGAAACGTGGTGGTATTGGCCCGCCAGAGTCTTCCTGTGGGAGTCAGAGAGGAAGCTAATCAAGAGGACACCCATAGAATAAAAAGAAAAAAAATAACTCAGGTATTATGTCCTGTCTCTTAATGGTCATTTACAGGTTCATCTAAAAAAGTAATACATTTTTGTGTAAAAGTGCAATATTTCCTACCAGTCTTCCCTGAAAGTGACGCTATCATTATTAAGAGATTATAAATTATTGCAAATAAAGTAAAACAATTTCAGTTTTATTAACTATGGAGGTCAAGAAAATTTAGTGTACCAGCAAATAAGAATATCACATTATATCAAAAAGAAAAAGAAAGCTTTACGAACTAATCTCCTACTGTTTAAAAGTGTGTACATTAGCACTCAATACTTGGTTGGGTCCCCTCTTGCATGAATTACTGCATCAATGCTCTGTGGCAAAGAGGTGACCAGCCTGTGGCACTGTGTAGGTGTATTAGAAGCACAGTATACATTGATAGCTGCCTTCAGGTCATCTGCCTTGTTGGGTCTTTTGTGTTTCATCTTCCTTTTGTCAGCAGTCTGAAGATTTTGTAAATCTATGGACAGAAAGAAATCTATGTTTCTCAGAGTAGCTCATGGGTAATAACCCATGTAACTTGAACATTTTGCTTGGCTGCATTTTTCGTATGGTTTAACACACACACAAGTTTTGCATAAATGTCAATTATCAGCATTAAACAAATCACTCTTTGGACTTTGATCTGCAAAAAATTCACACATCTTTGCTTCCTGTAATGTTTCCAAGAATGACCTCATTCACAACAGGATGCAGTCTCCACACATCCATCAACCATCAGCACTTTTCCCCAGCATGAGGTCAGTAGTAAGAAGTCTTCCTGTTAAAACACCTCCACAAGCTATGAAGTGTTTTGATTGTAGCATTTAAACCCTTAAGTGTCATGAGGACATTGTTGTCCTCAAAGGCCTACTGGATGACATGTAAGCATTTTCAGGGAGACAGTTCAGGTTAAAGCCTCCAAGTATCTTCTAATAAATAAAATTTTTACCTTTTTAATGTTTTGTTCTTATTCAAAATTTTTACATTAGATATGTATGGGTTTTTTTTGTAAGGAAAGTGATCCTTTATGGTCACAAGAACAGGCAAGCATGCTCTATAGTTTTTCAAATAGCTCTACAATATAGAGGCTGATTAGGATTTATTTTTTTATATATTCTAGATTTTTGGGGTGCTCAAGGGGGTTGGCTATAAAACATTATGATATTTGCCTTTTAAAAGGAGCAAGACATATATTGAGTAAATCCACTTATGTAGGAGTAGGACATTGCAGAGTGACATAAAAACTAAGATAGAGGACACGGACTTTGACGTTTAGACACTGAAATGTGGTTTGAAAAATAACAGCCAGTCATTAACAGCAACTGGGACGTTGTAACAAGTCTAACTAAAAAACACAATGCCGCAGCCTTTCGTTCCAAAAAAAGCAAAAATAAACTCCAATAAAGGCTGTGGGTGGTAACGGGTGGTTTGGGATTTGTACGCACTTTTACTGATTCATTTATTGTTAAAGTTGAAATAAAAGGTCTTGTAACTTAGTTGAAATAAAAAAATACTCTCGATTTAATGTTCAAGTGTTCAAATGTTCAAGTGTTCAAATGTTCAAGTGGTCAAAAAAATCATTCTCCAAAAGCCTCCCGTCCACCCCAGACATTCACCAAACAATCTACCAAACAATCCACACCGCACCCAGCACCCGGTGTGTTCTTAATCGCTCTAATTGGTGGGCGGGTCTAACAATTAACAATGTAATCTAAATAATTCCAAATATGAAAATGAATTACAAATTTTGAATCTAAATTAACTTAAATATATTTCCACTACACAAAGAACAAAACAAAATTGGTAGAAATTATAAACTACAAAACTTTTACATAAATGGCCACGACACACAACTTGTGTTAAAGCAGTAGCAAAATTTTATTTCTAATCTGTCAACTACTTAGCTGGAGGACTTGAACATTAAACAAGGATGAGGGAGAAGAATTCACAAACAACATTTTTGGTTTCCTACTTGTACTGACCTATATTTATAAAGGTCTTCTGGATTTATGACACTTCACTTTGGCTTACAGTACAACCAACTTTTTCTATAATTTAGTCTTTTATGACTGGCCCCTCTGTACAGTACCCTGAGTATCTGTGCCTCTGGTCTTCATGACTGTTTTTCCTCTTGTACTTGCATTTAACACCACCACGTCTCTCTATTATAGCTGCACTCTGAAGATATTTCTTGCCTTTTAACTAAGGAACTCCAAAATTACAAAGTTCGCTAAAAGTCTTAAACTGAGAAAACTTTTTAATTGCTGGATTTATCTACACAGCTGCAGAGACTACAGTAACTTTTCCATAGCAGTCTCCCTTTTGACAAATGGCCAAAACTATTTCAGAGCTGAAAGTCATTGTACGGGCCGAAGAGAGCCCTGAAAGACTTATCGTAACTATTACATATGTTTTATGACATCTACTGACAGCTTTGGCGCATTTGTAAAGAACCATTCCCAGTTTAGCTTTCAGTATCCACACTTTTTATTACTAATGAGAAAATCCTCTACAGTAGTTTGGCCTTGAACAGTCGATTGGGGAAAAAGTGTTAATGTAAACTTGGCTGCGAAAGCCTTGCATCATCTTCATACAGATTGCAAATGTACAGATGGAGAGCCTGCAGGAATTATACAAGTTGCTGCATCGGCACGTGCAGCATCATCTATTTGAAAAGCTCCTTCCTTCAGCAAACAGATAATATATGCAACATATAAGCAGCTGTCTGTTCCTTGGAATAAACAGAAGGATAATCAGGATCCACAAACATAGCCTGGTGTTTACCTCACTGCAGAAGGTGCATATTTTGGCTGGTTTAATGACTCACACAACCTGACAGTAACAATAGCTGCTTCCCAAGCCACTGCTCCATTCTCCATGCTAAAACTCTCAGTGGGACAAAACGACTGTGGAGCATGTTTGTATTCATCACCTCCTGAATAAAGCATTAGTGTATGGAAGTGTTAGGCAGGCACACTTAAATGAAACATATTGGAACAAGAAAAAAATGGAGGCTTAATACTTGATTCTTTTTAAATGATTTTTGTTTTTGCATTTTTGATTAACTGTTCAGTAAAGGATAATCTTTTAAAGTTGAATAACATAAATTAAGATAAACTACTACAAAAATATTAGAACATTATCAAAAAATTATTTTATAATTCAATTCAAAATGAGAAAAATAAAATTTTTGGTTAAGACAATTAGTTGAAAAAAAAATTTTGTTTTTACAACTAAATTGGTTTTATTGATTCATAAAATTGAAGTGTGATTCCCTGTAAGCCACGAATAATTTGAAATGCATCAATATCCTAATAAATCTGTAGATGAGTTTAGCTTTTTGATTACAACTTCTGAAAGAAACATACTTTGTTATAACATTCAAATGTAATATTAAGCCTGGTTCGGTTCTGCTATATTACTGATACAGTTCTAATTTGTCAAGGCCATATAAGCTTAATTTCTTTTAATAAACCAGATGTTTTGCAACAAATAATTAACTAGCTCTTCATCATCTAAAAATGTTCATTATAATGAAAGAGTTTGTTAAAAATAGCCAGGAAGGAGATAAGAATTAAACATTTTGGTCAACATGCCTTTACTGAAGAAGATGCTTGTGTGTCGAATACTAAAGGACAGAAATATGCAAAAATTCAACAGTGGAAATATGGATACTGTTTGAGTGAGCAGCTCATTCACATCACAAAGAGAAGCAGAGGAGTGGGAGTTATGTTTCTTTTCCCTCTATGTTCTTCCTGCAGCTCCAATCTTTTGTTCTGATCTGGGTCTCCCACTGTTTTCCTCCACATTGTCTAAATACTTAATATCTTGCCTGGTGTTGTTTAAGGCTTGTGACCTAGACTTTGATCAAACATATTGTCATTGATTTGCTGCTCCAGCAGAGCGCCCCATTGACTGTTTCATCACAGAGGAAGAAGCAATGAAGATAGGCTTATTGAAAGAAGACAAACTCTTAAATAATGCACCATCAGCTCTTGTTCAGCAGTCGTATCATTATTAAAGACCCTACAATGAGAAGTTTCATCATTATGAGCTGGTCCGTGCAGCTATGCATTTATAAATCCATGCCAGAATAAAATCATACGTTGTTTGTTTCTGTGTCTGTACAGCAAACTATTGAATGTGTTGTAAGTTACTCAATAAAAACCAATGACACACCAGCTTTGATGTTGAAGCCATGCTCCCCACAACTAGGACTATAAATTTTCTATAAAGAGGCCTAAAAACAGAGTCAGGGTAAATGCTGCTGCTGCGATAATCCTTTGGGTAATCATTTACATTTGATCACTACACATGAATATGAATGCTGCTTTGCGTCCTTGAAAACACCCCTAACTTACTGCAAGTTTGCAGGGGTAGAGGGACTGCTGTGAATATTGTCTCCACTACCTCTTCAATGTCACTGCTATTCAAACAGCTTATTTAAACCTCCAGAAAAATGACTAAATGTCACATGGAGTCATGTGGGACGTGTTTGTTGTGTATTACTCAGTGTAAAAGTGACACAAGTGAGGCAGAAGAAGGAGAAATGAAGGAGAAAGGGAATCACACCACAACACAATGCAAAGAGGGAGTTTCCAGATGGCTAGTCTTGTGCTGGGGAATGAGCATGTGCACTCGTCCTGTGAAGGGTTAGAGTGAAGCATCGAGCTGCTAGAAGATGGACTTGGCAGAGAAAATGTGCTTCTGCACATGGCTAATCCTAAGAAAGGCTAACAATGTTTAGTGAAGCATACATGCATTCTGTGAACATCAATTTTCAAATCTTACTCCTGATTCTGCACCACATTGAGGTCTGGACACCGACTGAGCCCGTCCAACACATTGATCTGCTTTGATTGAAACCATTTCCTTTCAGCTCTGGGTGTATGTTCTGGTGAGCAAAAGGTGAGCTTTCGTCTAAGTCCAAGGATGTTTTTTTTTTTTTTTCTGGATTGACTTGTTTTAAGCCGTTTCCATCTTTTAATCCGCTATGACCAACTTCCCGATCCCTGTTGAAGAAAGCTTCCCCACAGCATGACTGCATGATTTCATATATTATGTACTGTCTTGTACTCTTTGTCATTTCTAGTATTTTATCTCTACCAAACGTGCTATCTATTTCTATCTGATCAAAGCACTTTCTTCTACTTGTTTACTGTGTCCCAAGGCCATTGTAAATGGCAAATGGGAATTTTTGCTACTTTTCCCCCTCAGCTTCTTCCACCTAACTTGGGGATCTCTGTAATTTCTCCAGAGTTTATCCAGAGGCATCTTGAGTGCTTTTGTGATTAAAGCTTTAAAAATAATATAGAGCTTCAATGTGTCAGCTTGAGCTCGATCTCAAAAAATGTTAAAAGTAAGCCATGTCTAACTGTGCAATGGAAGATGCTTTACTGCATAAATTGTCACAGCAAAATCACCTCAAACAGATCAAGATATCAGTCCAACAATAAATGGATAGAAGGTAATGGGTATTAATGTGATAATTATTGAAGTCAGATTCAATAGCAGATGGGGAAAAAGAGATAGCAGAATTAACACTCACCATTGGGCAAATGAGGACAAAAATCTTTCAGCCACTGGAGTTGCAATAACTGCACACTATTTTCAAGAAAATATCCGATACTGTTTGGTATTTATTACAGGATATCTTTGGTCACACACGGTACCTAAAATTTAAGTTACTCACCAAAGACTTTCTCACAATTCTTTCACAACAAAAGATTTTGGCTTACGGTGCCTTTAATCACACTACGTGAACCCGACCCTTTCCTCTCCTTTTTTGGCCCGTCACTTTATTTGGACGGCCATGGTTTGCATTTCTGTATAAACTACAAGAAAAAAGGATGTCAGAAGCAAATTTAAAATTCTGTTTGTGTTAAGTATAATGACAGAAATTCAGTTAAAACCAACCCATGTGGAATTCAGATCCCAGCAGGATATTGAGGGAAGTTAGAAGAAATTTTGAAGATCAAGTAAAAGTGTGAAATAGAGTTAATCTCTGAAAATCTGAAATGCAAAAACAAGTCTCTTAAGGACCAACATGCAGCATTTTAGCTTTAAAATCACATCTTGCTGTTTCTTGTAACAACATACAAAGATAAACTGAATGTTTAAGATTTACTTGCTAATGTTTGCTTGTAATGCACCAGATTGATACTGCAAAGTCTCCTGAAAATTGCCTGTGCCATTGCCATGTCCTCAACCTCCATCGCCTTGTTGGAGTCGACAAGATGGCAACAACTAAGCACTTCTGTAGTATAAATCTGTGAAATGTCAACAACTGGCATGCAACAGCACAGCCATAAACAACCATCCTCCACTGTGAAGACAGAAGTGCCAAGATGTACAAGGTGGCTGTTAATGTTAATTCAGTATTTTGAAGCGTGGCCAACACGGATGGAATGGCTTTGTTCACTTCCACTGCTACCATTGCTAAAACTACAGACAGACTACAATTCTAAACAGTGCAGAAAATCGATGTCATTGTTCAGATAGAAAATCTACCAGAGACAATACAAGTGAAGAGGAGGAAGTACAGATTGTGCTGTAAGCCAGATTTTATTTGAGCAGAATTGCACAGTTGGGCAATGGCCAGGCTAATGAAAGGGTAGCCTTGAGTAAAACTGAAGAGCTTCTTGAAAAAGATTCACAAGCCATAAGAAAAACTCTTGTCATGTGTTGTCAGTAATGCAGTGTTGCTTTGTCCTCCAACAGATCCAATAAAAAGAAAGTTTGTAATTCCATCAATCTGTGTTTTCTTTTTTTCAAATACAGGACTTTCCACATCTAAGTGGAGTCACTCAGCCCAGAAATATCTCTATTAGAAGCTGCAAAAGGCAGTTCATGTAGAGTGCATACACCAAGCATGAAGTTAAAGGAATTGCCTCTTGACCGCCGAGATAGGATTGTCTTGAGATATGAATCAGGGGAAAGATGCAGAAAACTTTCTGCTGTTTTGAAGATCCCACGGATCTTGCGTCCATCATTCATATATGGAAGAAGTTGGAACCACCAGGGCTCTTCTTAGAGGTGGCGGGCTGACTAAGCTGAGGGACAGGGAGTAGGGGGTGATGGTAGGGGAGTTGGAGGTGGGGATTTAGCCACGGAAGACAGAGAAGACAGGTGAGGCACTAATTAAAATGAAAACGTTGCAAACAATGATAAGAGCATATCAATTTGACTTCTATAAATGTGTCTAAATGTGTCTTTTTTATTGGGTATATTAACATTTTTCAATTTCAAGTCAATATTTGCTAAACTGCATCAAGGTTTCTGTGCAGTGGTGTCAGTACAACCATAGAAGTTATAAACCAAGTATCTACCTACAGGGAAGAAACTGACCACAGTTTCTGGTGAAGCGCCAGGACTTTGCTACAAAGCAAATTTTCCCTTTGGGTCATAACTCAGTTAAAGCTAAAACCAAACATGCAACAACGCCACATTCATGCTGTTTGCTCATAATGTGGGAAATAATACTACGATATGACTGAAACCAGAAACATGAGACTCTTGAGTCACGGCTCTACCTAGTTCCCATGAGTCAAACCAAGGACAGAGAGCCCCCAGCGGACTGATCAC
Source organism: Xiphophorus couchianus (assembly GCF_001444195.1). Taxonomy (NCBI): domain Eukaryota; kingdom Metazoa; phylum Chordata; class Actinopteri; order Cyprinodontiformes; family Poeciliidae; genus Xiphophorus; species Xiphophorus couchianus. The sequence goes on from NC_040250.1 coordinate 14,111,057, forward strand.
AATGCACACCTCTACTCGCTCAGTCACATTTTTGATGTATAAGCTTCTAAAGAGCTGAGCGTGGAATGGGCCCTTTGTGCGGAACAAAGTTTTACAAAGAACACTGTTGAATAATATCTGCTGGGTATTCCCCAGGAGTCGGGGGGTGTCACACACGACAGACATTCACACACACATACCAAAATGGACAAAGACAAGGGCTTTTCAACTAGAATCGTGTGCAAATATTCTCTACACTTGGAATTTAATGTACCCTCAGTCACCCACTTCCTTTCTCCCGTCCACTCTCTTGTGACAGAATATGCCCTTTGTTCCATGTTCTAAGAGAGAGGGTTGAGGCGCTGGGCTGCTGGGGCTCTGGGAACAGACATGAATAAATGGACTGTCCTTCATTGAAGCCCGAGGAGAGCAGCCAAACACCCTAAGCAGGAGATCTTACATCAGTTATCAAAGGACATTTTTGGGGGAAAAAAATGAAATTTCTACCAATGCAGTCTGTTTACAGGAGCTCAAAGCTCCACATGCATTTGCATGAGCTGGCTGTGAACACCGTCTGGTAAACCTGAGAATCCCAATGTCTGGACTCCAACTAACAGCAATTTCGTCTGGATCCCGTCCACACCTTATTTTTAGGACATTATTTTCATGTATTGAAAAACAAGCGCAGGATTTCAAAATTGGCCCAAACAAACAAAAGAACACATGGAATATCAAAGGAGTCGTAATATGTGGAGTTGATCAAAAATAATGTTAGTGATGTTTGCAGTAAAGTTATGATAAAAGATGATTTGTGTCTGTTCTGTGTGATGTGACGTGTTCAGCCAAGGCTAAACCGACAGCCATGACAAAGAGACCAGACCTAAATACAACATGATGCAGGAACACTAGTCAATATAACCACAAAGACATGCAAAAAAGATCAACAAGTCATATAAGAAAATAAAGAAAATGCTTTCTAATGTTGCTTTTATTGTAAGCAACATGCACATTAGTCTCTGAAATAAATGATTGAGCTCTTCCTGTTTTGGTTCCTAAGGAAAGAAATATATCATATGTTCATAGAACATTATGGGTTTAAAAAAAAAAGCAAACCCAATGTTGGAACAAAGACGACTGTCCAGAAAGTTTCTAGGGCAAAGAAATCTGCCACTAAAATTACAAAAAAAATACCAAACATCCCCAAAACGTTTCTCCACCAGCACCATCAAGACCCTTTTTTTTTATCAGTAGAGGTTACTTAATTTTAAGTAAAATCATTACACACTTGTGGTAAAATTGAAACAAAGACTGTATACAAGGACCAGAATTGCACTGAAAGTGTCTCCACATCCATAATACACTTAAAGAAATAGATGATACCATGGACAAAGAGCATGAGCAGTTATTAAAACACAGTCTGTCAGAGCAGAAAGTGAACATTTCATTTAACAAAGCTACTCTAAGGAAGCTGCTCTGTTTTTGCATATAGTACATTATTAGAACAAGCCCCCCTTTGGGTTCAGTACCTAAAATAGAAAACTAAATTGCATATAGGCTTTAAAACATTAAGAAAAAAAGCAACATATTCCCATTTATTCACCCAGAAGGCCTGTATTCAACACTTTGCTTGCACAGTGTGGAGTTAGTCTTACAGTGTTGCACTGCCACAGTATGAAATTTTGAAACATTTATTCCCCAGTAAAACCAATGTGAACTCTGCTTCACGAGCCACTTACATCATACTGAATGAAACAATAAAAAGTTCTTTTGGCTTTCTTACATGTTTTACAATAAAGAAATTAATTCTACGAAATGGTGCTCAATATGTAAATTCATATACAGGTACTCTCCAAAATAGAATGATTTATCTATGGAAGACAACCGTCAGGATCTTGCAACAACAACAAAATAAATAAATAAATAAATACTTGGATTGGTTTGTGTTGTGGAAGAAAAGGTGAAATTACTCAATATTGAGTATGAATACGAGTATGAATATTTATTCATATATTGAATAAACCTTGTAGGACAAGCTCTCTTGTCAAACAAGAGAGCTTGTAGGACAATCAATAATGAAGCAGGTCTGGGTGAAAAGCTCTGCCAGGCAGAGACAACACATCAGTTTTATACCAGGGATAAGGAATTCAAAACAAGGGGCGAGACAGTCTGGTTCTGATGCAGCTGTAGAAAACAACTCCCAACCTTGTACATGTAACCCAAGTAGTTCTTTTGGTGAGAGTTCACAAGCATTTAATATAACATGACCAGCAGATGTTAACTTGTAGTAATCTTCCAACGAGAAAGTGGCTGAGAGGCTGAGAGTTTTTTTTTCTAGTAATGCTGCCATGCTAACATCAGTGAGATCTGTGAAGTCTCACAGTTTGGAGTTTTGTGACTCAAATAACCTAAATAAATGCAACTCAGAATAATCTGAACCGTTTTTTCCTCAAAACAGGAATATCCATGAACATCCTATGTATGCTTATTGAAGGTTGAATAACCTTTGTCTGTATTTAACTCATCAAATTCAACAATAATATAAGATTTGTAACTAATGGTCCCATCCAAATTTAGAGTAAACTAAGTCTTTGAAAATTAGGATAGGTGGTTAGACTGTTTGATTCATTCTGACAACCTTTCAAAACATATTTAGAAATCAGGAGATATCTTAATGTTAATGTATGACAGTAAGAGAGGTTTTTAATGATTTTCAATGCATTTAAGATGAGTTAAAATAGATCTGTTTGCTTCTTTGAAAAGCATGCAGAGATTACCTTTGCAGTAAGTTTGCTGTATTAATAGCATTTAATTAAACCTGCTACAATTTTAATCTGGTTATTTTAATATTTGTATCAGTTAGCAACTAATATTTATTTTTTTAAATCACAAAAGTACACAATGTGCATATAAAAAGGAACAACAATGCAAGATGCATTTTACATACTTCTATCCCTTGTTGAGCTAGCTCATCCAAACAAATAGCTCAATCACAGTAGAGGTCGCTGTGTGCAATACTCTTTAAATCACTTATTGAATGAGCACATCTTTTACTACATGGTTATAATTTACTGAAAAAAAGAGAGCTCTTTACATAGAGCGTGATTAAGGGGCCTTTGTGTTTTTCTTTTTTTTCTATGTCTAGTGGTCTACTGTAGTGGTCGTGCTGTGCGCTCTATCAGTACACTCACATGCAGACACGGATATACACACACTGCCAGGCAACTCTCTTGACAATGAAGTGTTCTAATTAGTGTGAATAAACAGTGGACTTGAACAAAGAGCTTGTTTAAAGCTAATACGGCTTCTGCCGTGATTGATCTGTTAGTTCTGGTTTGAGAAAAGGTCACAAAGAGATAAACATCAACAACTCTAGAGAATACTGCCTAGAAAATAACAGCGGAAAAGCTGCAGATCCACCTGAGTGTTTGAAAAGTGCTCTATCATTAAAATTGAAGGATTGATTTATGGATTGAAATATGCAATACGACAACTTAATATCTGATTGATGCTAAGAACAATTTTATCATTTATTCAGTTCCAATGCTGTAGCAGTACAAGAATGCATTTTACTAATAGTTCGAGATGCAGAGAATGCAAATATAATATATGTTGAGATACAGGTCAGACAGCTTTTGCAAGTTTTCTGGTAAAAAAAATAAAAAAACTTTGATCGTAAATAACTAACTTGGCATTTCTTCCACTTTTCTATTCTTAACAGAACATTTCTCTCACTCTTTCAGTGGTTTCAAGAATTTATGTTGCCTTAATGAAAGAAGCAACATTTTTTTCTTGTATTTGTTTCTCCTAGAGCAGAGCACAATATTACTTCAAGCATCATGTTAAATGTTTTATTTTGGAGTTTATAGGTTTAGAAAAATACCACCCTGCAGCTGATTTAAAGTTGGCAGCCAGTCAACATTTTTCCTTCTTTGGTGCACAAGCATGTGGGATTAGAATATTGCCACACAGCAGTTTATATGTGCTGTTTTAACCTCCTCCATAAAAACAGACACATATTACAACATATTAAAAACTTTACATAAACGGTAATTTTAAAAACCTTGAAACGATTCCTAATATAATATTTTAAGTATGTGTTAGTCTTTTTTTAATTCTTAAGGTTTTATTTTTAGAGCTACAAGAGTTACAACAAACTGTGTAAGTAGGTTAAATTGACAACTTATAATCTTAACATATGTAGCTAATTAACAGCTATATAGAGATGTAACTATCAATGGGCCAGAAATTGGATTCATACTTTTGTACCAATTGACTGCCTCTGATAGGTAAAAATCAGGTCAAATGCAGAAAAAACAGATTTTTCTCCGGATTCAATAATTGCATCAAAATGAATCGCCACTATTTTGGTCAATAAATTCATCATACTTCCAGGCCCTTTTTTGAGTTTAGAAAAAACAATGACTAGATTTACTAGATTGGGTACATATGATGTTATGAATAAATCAGAATAATTTTGATATCTTTTATCTTCTATAAAATTTCAAATACCTAATTCTATAAAGGAACCTGCAGCAAATGTTCAATCTTTTATGTTTTATTGAAAAAACAAAATTGGTATTTTTCAGCATGTGACAGTGATGCAGCAAATGACTTAAGGGAGTTTCATTAAATCAGAATAGTGATGTCATGTGGATAGATCATAGGAACTGTATGACATATGTAATATCAGTAAACGTGTTATCAGCAATAACAGGTATATGAATATCAGATATCAATATCAGCCTAAATCTTCATAATGGTATAGCCCTAAATATAAAATTAATTTAATTGAAGCAAATCTCGTTAAATACACACATTTTTCATGATGATGGAACTAGTAGTGAATTTTATTGGATGATACACTTTGATCTTAAATCCCTGAGCAAAGTACAAAGCCAGTTCCTTCAGCAGAATTATTTCAAACGTTCATAGGTCAGAATGAATGTAGACCTTTCAGTAATAACACTCCCAGTTCCTCAGGCAGAACTACAACAAGCATAACAAATGAATGCCTGTGCTTTTAGTAGTGAACATACAAAATGTAGAACTTTAAGGTGTAAACTCAAAATAGTAGGGAACATCTGAATGAACTGCATGCAAGACTATTGAAAGCTGAAGATTTTTTTATGAATTTTTAAGCAACCTCAGAAGCCTTTTCAAAAATAATGGGTCAATACACAAAACAGAAAAATATTAAAATTAATTACATAAACTCTAATGTTTATGGTCCAGGATTTGTATGCCTGTGCCTTTGGGCAAAAAAACAAAGAAACAAAAAAAACTTTCTCAAGTACTGATGCTGAGGATAGAAAAAGCTGTGAGGCTTGCAAAACTGCATTGATTATAAATGAGGGAAGTGATATAGGGAAGTGGAAACGGAGATGTGGAAGTTATGGAATAGATGAGACAGTGACTGAGAGGAACACCGGAAATAAACATGACATATGAATATTAAGAAGCAGGGAAAAATAGGATGCAAGGAGGGGAAATAGATGGTGAGGGAAGGAGAGATTATCTTCCCTGTGTGGATGGGAAGGCTAATCCTTAACATGGAACAGATTAGGTGCATGACACAAAATGCACATTTATGAGGCAGAGCCGTCAGCTAAGGAACACTGCTTAAAAGGATTGCACACAAAAACACATCCTGCAGAGAGTATGATAGTACTTCATATAAAAAACTCACACAACCTTCTTTTTTTAATACCATGGCAAATGAAAAGAGGATTAAACATGGGTTTTGCAAAATGTAGGCAACTAACATTAGCACCTTTAAAGGAAGTCCTGGCATTCTCTAAACATACAGTTACCTGGTTATATTTACAAAAACCAACAGGCATTAATCTGAAACAATAAAAAATTCAGTGCTTCTGGCATAATTAAAACTCTGGAAGCTTGATGCAGTCAAAAAAAAAGACAACAGACAAAAACATGGTTAAAGAATCCAGCTTCCCTTTATAGCACTGATGAATATGTTCCCTAATTATCTCATGTTCAAAATAACAATATCCCGTTTGTATTTTCTGTTTAGTCCATGAAAATTAGGGCGAGAGAAGCAACAGGATTTCTAGGGAATTATATACACCCATAGTGCCATCTAGTGTCTCTTGAAAACACATGAATACAGACCAGATCCCAGCCAGATTAGGTCAGGTGTAACGAAGTCAACTCAATGTTAGAGCAACCTCTACAAAGCTCAAGTAGGATTAATGCTGACACAAAAATATAAATTAAAAGGACACGGAAAAACAAAAATTCAAAGGAGTTTTACATCGGAGGAAAGTGAGGAAAGAGCTGCCGTTACTAAAAAGGAAAGGCCATCAGCTGTCCTCACAGCAACTGACATATGAGGATAAATAATTAACAACATATAACTAAAATGATTTAATATGTGGTACATTATGAATCAAATCATGAACTCATTAAGTCTGATTATAACTTTTTATTTGATCAGCGAGTCAAAACGATAATCACACAGATAATTTATTCTAATTTAAATATTTTAAAGCTCTCTGCTTGAGATGAAATCCTAGTTGGAGATTAAAAAAGGAGATGGCTCAACAGGAGCGGAAAATGTAAATCATTTAATTTACCTCCTGTGAGTTTCAAGATGTTAATCGAAGTGAAGATACATCGTTTGACAAACCACAACCGTATGACTGACACACAGCCATGAACAAAGTATATTGATAATAATGTGAATGTATTTTCATCAACCAGTGCAAATCAGTTGAAAAATCTAACACAGTAAAGGACTGTCACTGCATCTGCATAATGTAAAAACAAGCAACCATGAAACAAATCTATGCCACAGCAAGATTAAAATCAGAAACTACGCATAGAATCTATGCACTAAGCAAAAGTGTGACATGTATATATAACATGGAGTGAGGAAAAAATACAGTTCTGTCAGAGAAATCAGTAAATTCCACATCTTTCCTCATTTTTACGGCAGTATTGGATAGCAGTGCAATATATCTGCTGTTGCTGATGAAATTCAATATACAACAGATGAAGGGAGCCACGTCCTGTAAAATCTATTACCAAGCACAGCAGAAAGACTGCAGCTTTGCGTGTCGATTTGAGTGAATACTCCATAACAGCGTACACACTGAATAAAACAAACTGTCCCTTTCTCCCCAGATCCTCTAAAGAGTTGCTTCAGGACGTCTGAGCTTGTTTCTCCATCTGCTTCACTTCTCCTCTCTCCTTCAGGCTGCATCCATCTCCAGTGTGTGCTCCCCTCTCCGTCATCAGCTCTAAACAAGATTACAGCTGCCGCTTTTTAGCTAAATAAATTCTTGCTAACAGTAACATCTCATCAGCCAAGACTTAATAAAATAGTTCTTATCACTATTTAGCTATCTGCAGCCAAATAGTTTGTCTCATCACTTAGTTACAAATTGATGTGCTGCTGAGACAGCTGATAATTTTTTTCAGAGCTTTCATAGAAATCTTTGATTCTATAAATCTACAATTTATTTTATTTTATTGTTTTAGATTTTGTCACATTCTAACGTTAAATGTACAATGTGACAGTGTGTTATTGGGATTTTCATGTGATAGAACAAGTGTTGCATAATTGTGATATGTGGTTTTCCAAGTCATGTGTAGAATAACATTAATTCTCCTCCCAAAGCAAATAATTTAGAAAAACACCGTTCACAGCAATTACAACTATCTTTTGACATGTGTCTCTAACAACTATGTACATTTGGTTTAAGCGTAGTCTGACTGGATGAAGAACATCTGTAAACATTTTCAAATAGTTTTGTAACAGAACTGCCCTACATGTAGACCTGTCCATCCTTCCATCAACTCTTCTGTGGTGGGAAAAAACCATGCCAATAGGATGATTGAGAAAGATGTGGAATGAATCTCTTCATTTTTCAGTGATATATCTCAAACCTGAAGCCCTGTTTGCACAGCCAACCTCAAGGCAGAATATCATCAGTTCTAACAAGTCAAAACATTATGTCTCATACATGTGTTTTATGAATAGGATGTTTTAATTCTACAAAACATTGTAGACTCACCTAAAAATACCATCAGTGATTTATATAAAGGCAATATATAAATGTGAGGAACAGAACTGCTAGAAATGATCTCCCCATGTTCTCTGGATTTCTCTAACACAGGTTGTTATATTTAAATTGACAGTAGAATTGAGTGCTCAGATTGTGAATTTGGACTGATGACCTGTCCAGTACGTAACCTGACTTTTGCCCAGTAACAGCTGGGAAAGGCTTCAGCACATCTGCAGGACTGAACAAGACAAAGTGACTGTGAAAAACGAACTAGTGACTTCTTCTAGAGTAATATATTTTCTAAGTCGACTCTCCAAGGAGATTATTTCACTTTTTTTTTTATTCAGAACTCTTACCAGATCTATAACAGGCTTCAATTGAAACTGGGTCAAAATATTATTTGCAGGCAGGGTGAGAAAAAGATACAACATATTTTAATTCTTTGTAGCAAAAAAAATGCTCTGATTTGATGACAGATTTTTTTGTTTTTGAGAACAATCCAAGCCATTTCAGGCTCCGTTTTTCATCCCTGTTGGGTTTCTTGAGAGGGGCTTGAAAGAGATTTCCGACCTGTCATTAATTATTTGCACCTCCATTGTCAGCTAAATTCAGAGTGAGAGATGGAGAATAGGTTTCCATTTCTGTCAAAGTAACCCAATTTGAGAATAAAAGTAACTCAGCACACCCGGGGAAAACATTTTCTGAATATTGCATCAAAATTGTATATTCTGAGAGAGGCTGTGAATAACTTTAAGTGATTACAGGAGAAGCCCAAACTGTGAGAGAAATATGTCAAAATCTACCCAGGGGGCTAAACACTGAAACTGTGAGACTGCAGACTTTATTTTGACACTGAAACTGTGAGACTGCAGACTTTATTTTGCAAAATTTTTTTTCATCACTTTTATTCCAAAACACACAAAAGCAATTTTAAAGTCAAAATGTATATATACATGCATACACAATTGAGGAAAACTACCTTTTAAAAAGCTTTGACTTTTACCTTAATATTTGCTTAGTTGCTAACTCTAAAAACACACAGACTTGGGAAATATACACACAATAAATGAAGAAAAGCAAAACATATTTAAAATAAATTCAGAATGTATGCATGTCACAAATCTTCTTGTATGATTGGATTACGTGGTCTTTTTCATGTGTTGTGAATTGGTGCAAAATAAATAAACTGAACACAACTGCTTTTTATCCAACTTGCACTAAATCTTAGTAACAATCATCATAAATTTGCGAAATTCCCTAATGGCTACAAATGCTCAATAAGGTCACAAAGAGGTAGAATTTTTTTATAAAGACTAATATTTGAGGTTTCTGTATTACTTCCTGTTTGATTTGCATCTGCAAATCTGCATTTGGTCTGCCCCTGGTCTGTGCTCTCTAAGCAAAAAACATGAAGGTCTAATTACGAGACATAAGAGGTCCGGACACATTATCCCCAGCCCCACTTTATATCCTTTGGGAAAGATAAGAAAAATCTAGCTCCACTTTTCTGTCCACTTCTCTTTAAAGCAGTGTCACTCTGTGAAGATTTCCTGCCCACATTAGCCGACATCTTGGCATAGTTTTAGTTGAATTACTGCCAGGCTTGCTGATGCTGTTCTGTTAAAAAATTACTGTATTCTTTGTTGTTTTCTGGGTGTGAAGGTGAAGGAAGGATGAATCAATTTTGATAGATTCTTTGGGATTTCATAATTATGTTTTAGCTACAGTAGGAATACCTTTATAGAAACTGTTTTTTTTAAAGATATTTCATAAAACTGTCACTATGTCATGACAGTATACTATGAGATAGTTTATCTGTAAAAAAAAGAGCTCCTTTTTTGCTTCTCCCAACCAGAAGCAACCAACCAGGAGCCAGATCTAAGCTTCGTCAATGACCCTTGTGTACGGGCTGCTCACACACTCACTGATCGTTGTTGTGCCGCAGCTCCTTCCCCACAGTGGATCCTGCTGTGAATACTCACATTTCATGCTTCTGGTGCACGGTAGCACTGTGGCTATGCTTTCAGCATTGGCTATAAATATAACTCATTTATTTGGAATTGGGGCCTTTCTCACAGCACCTTCCTCAAATTTGCATAGTAAACTGCAGAAACTTCATGCTTCATGTGTTTCTCAGTCCTGATCTGCCACATGCAAAGGAGCCCAGGTAAATATTACATTCTTACTTAGAGCACATCACCCCAGTTCTGATGCCCTTACAATGGCCAAACACAGAAAAGCAGAATCCAGTTATTAACAATAATCTGTAACAAACATCCAGAAAACTGCAAAAACACACAGCTCCATTTAATCAAGACTAAAAACTCATTTGTTTAGGGTTGCCTTTGATGAATTAGAACTGAAATAGTAATTTTATTTTGTATCCCAACTTTTCTTTGCTTCCCTTTATTTTGTAACTGCAATCTATTGCATCTAGCTTGTTGTTCTATGTTTTCATCATGTAAATCACTTTGAATTGTCCTGTTGTTGAAAAGTGCAGTACAAATAATCTTCCCTTTGTCTTTACTCCTCCAACAATCTCACTGTGATATGACATTTTCTAAAAGAGATAAGAAAACAATAAACGTTAAAACTGTCACAGAGTCTCACTTCAAACAATCCAAACCAACCTTTCAGTCAGCTGAATATGCGAGTCTGACATTAGTTGTTAGACAGGTTTTGACACAATTACTTATAAACTTCTCCGTGATTACAATACTTGATCTGAAACAGCAACGGTGCTCATCGCAGATTCAGTCTCAGTTTGGACCATCCCCAGCTACAAAATATGCAATGCTTGATTCAAAGTGGACCTTCCAAACAACAGGTAAGGAACCGCTTCATTTTCCTTTGCTACGAAACTGGATTGAGTCATTGAATTGTTGGTAGCTTGGTCAGTACAAGTGCCGTCCACTGACGTGTAAAATATGTAGCTCTGAATCCCAGTTGCAGACAACAAAGCTGTGGCAGAGAGTTGAAACTGTGTCAACAACAGAAACAAAAAACATTCCAGGGTTAAAATAAGCGAGTTATTTGTTATATTTTATATAATCACAGTCACACTGAATCTTTTTCACAAGCAATTTTTGCTTCACTTTCAATATAAAGGTGATGTTAATATTTGCAGTTTCAATTATGTTTTGCCATGCCAATATCTTTTTTCATTTTTATTTTAAGCTGTCATTGCTTTATCCCCATAACACCATAGCAACAAAGTAAGTGAAATGAAATGTCTTTCTCTTCAATACAAAAAGAAAAGGGTCTTAAATCATGTGTGAAAAAAGCTGTTCAGCCTCAGCGAAAGACCTTTTTTATCATTCCGCCTGCAGGACATGAAATGAACAAGAATGTATTAAATCTCTTGGGAAAAGAAAAAAAAATCAAAGAAAAACAACCTGCAAAAACCCACTTGTGTAACTCAATTCAAAAGTGAATTTGTATAGAGTGAGATTATGTGGATACTCAGAACAGCAGCGTTGTGATAACATTTTCACGTAAAGTCCTGATGTAATTATCCGGACTCATTCAAACACAGTCAAATTCATTATAGTTTCATATCTCAGTGTAAATAAAGGGCAGAAAGACAACTCCCACCTACATTCAGAGGGGACCACGGTGGTTTTCCTGTTCACCAACCAAACAAAGTTGAAGAACTTTTTTAAATGTTAGATCACCTTCTAAACACAGCTGACGAATGCTGCTGAGTGGCAGCGGTGGGGGTAGTGTGATTGGGCGCAGGACTGACTTTTTCCCATGAGGCTGAGGTTGGGTCGCATGGGTTATGAGAGTATTGCTTTTGTTGGGGTTTTCTAAGAGCTGGTTTCCTTTCTCGTGAGATGAGGAATTCAGTAATGAGATCTAAAAATGCCATGTTGCAACAGTAATTCTTTATTTGCTTTATGAGAAAGCCAGTGGTGGAGGAGGACAGTAGAAGGCTGGAGTCTGTCCAGCGTTCTCCTGTAATCGGAGGGCTGATTCAATATCACTTTTAGGGCTTGAATGTACAATAAAATGTTATCTCACTGGTCCACATGCAAAGCTTTTCTCTAAAAAGTTAATTGTCCAACAGTTTTCTGTAAAAAAATTAAATAACAACACTTATGAGCACTTCTTCTTCGACAAGAAGTCAACCCTGTGAAGGCTGGGAGGGAAGGAGGAGCAATAAAAGTGATAAGCTGAGAAGTGCAGCCTTAGGTCGATTGAGGTTTTGTATCTGATTTGATCCCCAAGGTCAGAGCTAAACCCTTCGGCACTCTCAGGTTTAACCTGGAAATGTGAAAAATCTCTTATGACTTCAGAGAAGTACGGTGTCGTGCCCTCAATTTTAGCAAGGTAAAACTTTATTTTGTTCAGGAAGTAATGTCCAGCCAAACCATTTCCAAGGTAAAAATCTAAGTAAGGTAATATTTAAGATAACCTTCAATATAAAATAGCAATGCATCTTTTGATCAGATAAAAAATGTCCCTGGTTCGTGACTTCATATGTTCAGGTAAAAGTCTCCAATTAGAAAGTGGCAACGTGAAATTAGAAATCCATCAATCACAGATTTGTTACCATTTTCCAATTATTATAAAGCTCTGACCTGTTGATGTGCATTCTGATCTCTCTTTAGGTACTGTAATTAAACTACATTGAAAATATTTATTTCAAGTCAATTCAAAAATACTTTTCTATAGGAAAGTTAATTAGCCTTTCTTCAATGCGATGTTGATAGAAGGATGGATAAACAGAATGGATGTATACGTAGTTGGATGAACATTAAGCTGTTTATGAAGCATCTTATATTAGCAATAAGAGCTCCTTTGGTTACTAAAACATCAGTTTCAATATATATTCCCTTTGTTTGTTTCATGACAAATGAACGAAACAGGGCAATGTCTTTGTAACATGTAAACCTTCCTGTTACTTTCTATAAGTTTTCTTCTCTCTTGCTCTGTTACAGCCTGAATCAACAGAAGACGTGAACTGACATGTGATATTAGTATTGTTGATTCTGTGACCTTTTAGAGCTTGCAGAAAATGCTGCAGTTTCAGATCATCAGTCCTGGCAGAGTTGAGATTTTCCCAATTTGGACACATTCCTGGGTCCATCATTAGGGTGTCTGGTACAGACAACCCAAAAGGCTAAAATACCCAAAAGAACAAAACATCCAAAATGCACTTAAAACAAAGCAGAAGCCAAGCAAGAGAGTTAGCTCTTCCACTGCATAAATTCATTGTATGAAGTTCTGAAATTACTGCTGGTGTATTAAAAAAAAGTGAGATCTTCTAATTTAAATCAAGATGCATATGACAAATAGTTTCTTCTCTGCAACCTACCAATTAACATTCCTTCCAACACTGTGGACACAAAGCAGATAATCTGGTGCTAAACTGGCAGAACTGAACGGGCTACATAAACCCTGCAAGGGAGATGATTATAAACTACAAAGGAGAGATTTAGATCATGTTTGTCAGTAGGAGGGGGTGTAGATGTGTCTCATAAATCTAAATGAGAAATCCACAGTAAGTTAAGAAGGCTGAAAGGAGGTGGAGCACGAGTAGAAAGAGAGAAGCAAAAGAACCGAGAATGATTGTGCCTGTATCTCTGAAGAAATCTGTACCTTTAGCCTGACAGCAGAGGTCAGCAAGACAGAAATTAGGAATGATATTTCACAGTAAATTAGGTAAAGATGCCAATCCTTGCACCTGGCACGACCTTTAATGTTTCTAAGTAACAAATGGTGACAGCCGACACCAAGAGGACACTGTCTTCTTCAATTCTGCTCCGAACTGAACTGTTCTGCTCAGAACAGCCTCAACTGGATGCTTTTGTTATGCCACTAACAAAGCAAAGTATCTGATACTAAATTAAATACTGCTATTAAAGATGCAGTACATAACTTTTGGAAAAACATGTTTGTTTTTTTTACATATTTATTAAAACTGTAGCTATGCACACAATGAGACAGAATCTGTGAAAAACATCAAACTCTTCTGCCTCCTCCCTTTGGTGATGCTTCAGGGATACAGGAATGATACCGTTGATGCACTCACTTTATGCACAGCTAGCTGCTAATTTTTGTTTAGAATACAACCTTACCCCAGTGTAACACATGTAATTCAAAGCTAACTACACCCCCTCCTCTGAACACAGGACACACTACTACCGTCTGCTCCAGTTTAAAAGAATTACATTGCAACATTTTACAGCTTAACATTTACACAATCAACTGACTCTGCAGAATGACATCAATTTGTTGCATCAAAGACACGGTTGCAGCTTGTCTTGATTTGTGTTTTGATTGTGGGCCCAAATGTCCCATTTCTGTCCCACTAAAACAGAAGAATTTGTGGTTGTCAAATTGTGAAAACCTCCATGGGTATGACTACTTTTGCAAGGCACTGCCCTCTCACAGCAAGACAAAAAGCTTAAATCAGCCTAAAGAGAAAAGAAAAGTAATGCTTCTGGCAATATTGTGAGTTAATCTAATGAAGAATCCAACAGATATTGTTTAGCAAGTTTTAATGGATTCCTGGTCTACACCACGGCCATCATGAAAATGACATTAAGGCCATATTAATTTGACCGAGCAGGAGTCTGCTATAGATTGCCAGTTAACTTTGTTTTGTCTTAAGTAGCTCATTCATTGCAACTTTATTGCTTCAATTTATAAACAAACTACTTCCCTCTATTACACTGTATTGGAAAGAAATTAATGGAAATGAGCATATGTAAACAAACCATCGCTGACTTAAACAAAGTTAACTCACAGAGAGAAACTGCAGCTGCCAATATGAGCACATAATTGAGTAAACAATAGAAAAAAATGATTCAATTATCTTTATGAAGCTACTCTAATGAAACTGTTAGAAGCTCATATGTGAAAATTGATAAACTAATCAGGCAATAAACAATTCATAAAGAACTCATCAAAGTATGATTATTAAAATCAGGCTAAGTTTGTGTTCTGCCTTCTTTCTGCCTGTTGTCATTTCAGCTGTTTGTCATCATTATTCACTAATTGAAAATATCATCCAGCAGTTTCCTGAGGGTCAATCTCATAAGGTCAAAGTAAGGTAAATTCATTCAACCAAATGTGGCAGTTGTATAATGACAGACACATTTATGCAGATCTTTATTTACTCCTGACAGTAAAGGTCTACTATAAATTCATCTATGGGATCTGTACTCTGCATAGTAAACCATATGTTCTTGTTTTTCCCCTTCCGATTAAAAAGAGGGGGAGGATGTGTAGGCGTGTGTTTGTGTGTGTAACTGTATGCACATGTGCATGAAGGGCATGAAGGACACAGTAGTTTCCCAAAGGAGGAATTTATCTGAAAACAGCCTCTTGTGATTTGGCTTCATCTCACCCCTTCGTTCTTCGGGGGCAGGCTGTGAATGCCTGTGTATTTTCAGAGTTGGGGATTTGTAGGTTTTTCATACGGCTGCACACCCATCGATGCCTCTAAGTGCTAATCTGACTGACAGCTTGGTCCAGCTTTCAGCTCAAGAGATGGCCCTCCAGCAAGGTCTCAATACCTATCTACCGAGGAGCCTTGTCTGCCATAAGATGACAGAGGAGAAAGACACTGCTCTCCCAACACTCTACTAGGGCAAAAACTGAACTGTCTTGCCTCTGTCGGCCCAACGCTGGGAGACCTGTGCTTCTTTAGACTCAGCTGGACATAGCAGCTTGGCACAAAGTCACAGTTATTTTCTAAGAGGCAGGGGGATGACACTGTCATTAAGCACTCTGAAAGAACACATTTGGACATTCATTTTATTTCTTCTATTCTATTAAGCATAATTTATTTTTAAAAAGATAAAGACTTTTTAAAGGCCCTTTAAACTTAGTCTTACTGGTCCCACATCCTCACATGTTCTCCTGTTTCTAAATCTAATAAATGCACTAATTAGATAAAACTGCAAAGAAGTTTTGACCGCACCAGTAAAGCAGTCCTACAAGCCATCTGTCTTGTTTTTCTTCTTCTCTCAGGGGCAAACTGTGAGCCTATTAAGATAAGATGCCCACTTATCGATAGGTGGGGACTTCCATCAGTCATCCAAAAACAGCTTGAACAGGAGGACCCTCATAATTGAATATTAAACCCCTGATGAGTGCTGAGATTAAATAGTGTGATGTCGACTGGAGGCTTCAATGTGTTTTTGCCGCTGTGTTGGCAAAGAAGCGACTGACTGACCTCAGTATCCCACCGTCCTAAGGTAACCCATTGTTTGGATATAAAAATTACTACTGGCACAAATTCATGCAGAAGAAACTCTCTGGAAATGACCTAATAAACTTGATATGATTCAGTTCCCAGTCAAACTAAACTAAATTATTAAATAAGAAAATATCCAAACCCTGTCTTATAGTAAATTTAACATACATACAAACTAAAATAAGTGTAAGCAAACTTTCAGGTGGTTCAGGACACCAATGAAAGAAAACTCAAAATTAAGTATTCCTAATAAGACAATCAAATTTTAGTTAGTTCATTTGCGCCAAACAACTGAAAAAATATAAAACAAGAACAAAAACTCAACATTTATTTTATGTTTGGCTTGAAACTAAAATATGCCAACAGCATTCTTTAGTGTTTGGTTTTGGCTACTGAATCCATTATATTGATGCCAGCAAATGCTGAGAGAAACATGAGTATCTGAACATTAGGCAGCGGTTATTATTATCAACACAAAGTCTATTAACCTACAGCAGAAGAAGAGGTCACAATGAAATAATCAGATTAAAAGTAAAGTTGCATAATGTTGGATTTTCCATTATACCAAATATGCTAATGTTTTCCAACTCTATCTATCTGCCAGCACTGACAATGATATATTCATAGATTTTTTTCCCACTCTAACTCCATCAACCCCCTCCCTACATTTGAATGAACATTGCAGCCACTAATATAATGCTCCACTGGCAGACCCACATCAGAAACAACGCATGTTCAGGCTGCAGCTGCATTCTGCAAAGCAGATAACCTCACATTTATGTGTAGGATGTATTCTGATAGAAATTTCTTTAATTTTCTATAGCGTAGTATGTTAACTTTTAGGACTGTGATAAAAAAATTATTCACATTAGAATCATGATTGTTATTTACAGAATCAACATAAAATACTCCATTTTGTAACTATATGGGACATCCTGATGTCATTTCACAGCCAGTACTGGAATATACGCATGCATGGAAAGCACAAAAACAAACTACAAAAATGAAAGAGAGAGAGAGATTCAATCACCACTGTGGTAAACATTTGGACTCATTTTGGTTTTTACAAAATGCCTGAGAAGACCGAGCTTCACGAGTTTCACCGTGGTTTGCAAAGTGAAGACTGTGCGCTTTGGGAATGCTGCAAATGTGCAGAGCCAAACTACAGCTGATCCAAAGTAAAGCGGAGCCTCCTGTGCAGAGCTCTGTGTGGTGTGATGTGTGATTGGTCAGACGTTTTTGGCCATGTTTTATGCAAAAAAGCGCTTGCAAAGCAATGTTGATCTTTTGCTTCAACTTTTGCTACCTCCACTATGCCGCAGGAGGCATGGATACTTTTAAAAAGCATTTATCTGATGCGGTAAATAATCATGCACACTTGTGTAACTCTTCACTAAACTACACTGTGAAATGGCCAAAAACTTTTGGATAGAAATCTCCCCTGTTGTACACAAAGGAGACAGTTTTGTTAAAGTAAAATGGAGAATGCAGGGAGGGAGTAAATCCATCTAAGAATGGATTAATGTTTAAAACCTAATAAATGTGAAAAAGATACTTTAATGTCTCCATTTGTCATTCTGCCCTGCAAGGCAGACAATAGTAGATCATAAAGATCCTTTGCACACCTATAAATTGAAGCAGAAATCATTATGAATTATCTTTTTGAATCAAAAATTCGATTTTGACTTAAATCGTGGCTCCAAAACGTTGATTATCAAACTGTGAGCTAGTAAAAGATTCCCACTTCTATTAGATATATGGAAAATAATTTCTCAACATGGAAATAATTTGTCCCTAGTAGAGTTGTGAGGGGTGCTGGTGCCTACCTCCAGAGAGACATTTCGGGCAAGAGGCGGGGGCGAGAGACCCTGGACAGGTTGCCAGTCCATCGCAGTATATATGTACATATTTAAAGAAAAAAGAACCAACATTTTTTTTAATTCCCTTCTCAAATTCTCATATTTAAAATACTTCAACTGAGAACAAAATGGAACCAAAGTCAAATTCCTTCTCTTGTGAGCTCAAACTTGATGAATAAAGCCAGATAATTTATTAATGTAATACTTTTTCTGTGTGACAATATATTAATGCAATAAATGGTGCATTTCCTTTAATGCTTTCTACACATCTTTTCCAGGGAGTGTGGTGGACAATGTTTACGAAGCCAAACAGGTACACTACTTAACTATTCTTGGAAGTCTTTGCAGCTGCAACAACAATTTCCAATCCTCCGTCCAACTCTCTGCCACAACTATAATCATCCCAGCACGTAGACACAGCTATCCTGTCCTTCCAGCAGAAAAGGCACAGCTTCTGTCATCTTTATAATGTCTTAATTATCATCATCTGAGGCTGCAACTGGGGAGCATGAGAGAGAAATAAGAAAAGCCTGGATAGAATGAAAAAGCAGGCAGCACCCTGTGGATGTTTGATGAATGAGCGTGTCAGCTGTATTCACCCAACTAGCAGCCTCGTCTCAGAGAGTGTCAGGCCCCATGCACTGAGACCTGTCTCATTAACTACTTTGATCAGGCAGTAACAAGGAAGACATAGAGAGTGGGTTCATTCATCTTTATTATAAGACGGTTAAACAACAGTTCATTAAATGTGGTTTTATATCCCACTACTGATCAGCGTGAAAGAGACAAAACATCATATTCTGGATTGAGACGCAGATCTGTTTGACTGTGTTTTACAGGATGAGCTTACACTAACCAATTATTTGTTCTCTAATTTTAAAACACAGAAAAGCAACACTTCCTGCCATCATTCCTCATACTTGTTTTGTTCAGGTCTAATGCATAATGGATGGGGAGTTGACATTTTACACTATGCATTTCTGACAGCAAACCTTTTTCTGGTTTCTAGTGTCACCAGCAGCATGCCCTCAACAACATACCAAATACTAGAGCCAAACTGATGAAATATCCCTAAAGGTCACCCTGTCATATTCATCTTACTTTGCATAATTACTATAATGACTACTCTTCTCTGACTTATGTTTTTTCTGCATAAGTCAGAGAAAAATATGTGCATAATATATGTGCAGAATCCATTCTGAACTTGTTTCTATCTATTTTGTCTAACAAAATATCATTCTCTGACTGACGCAGTGGGTGGGACGGGATTCAGCTAAGGTGACTTTCTTAGGAGTAGATCTGGATATCTAGATCAAGATGTACCTAGATTTTAAAAATTAAGTGAAAACATTTCTGAAATCTTCCATAATACCAATACCATCAGTGTTTTTTTTTTTTTTAGACGTGTCATGGATAGACTTTAAGTCACCACAGGTTTCTGTTTAAAGAACAGGGCAGTGCAGCTCTGCCTCTCCCCACCTGTTGCTGCACACAAACTGGCAGCTGGCTGAAAAAAAATGCTATTACACTTTGCCCTTGTATTCATAAAATAAAGATTCTGCTGTTCGGAAGTAACCCCAGTTGACTAAAAACAATGTGAGGTCATGGCATGGAACTTAATGAAACTCCAACATTTTACATTTTTGTTTAAAGTTATAGTGTAAATACCACTAAGAGTTATAATTCATAACTTTAACAATAAAAGGATCACTCTCTTGTTTCCACTGATATTTATGAACAATGTGCTGTCTTTACATTTTTATATATATTTATTCAAAAATGTATTGGTACATTTCATTTACAGGTGTCAGAACCAGAAAATGTTTTTGCCTCCCCAACAATTTCTTCTCTTAACTTTTTGTCACAACTAAACGCTACAAGTCAACCTAATTTCCACAAATATTACTAAATTTAATTTAATGATTCCATTTATTAAGGGGAAAAGTTACACAAACTATAACATCGAGTTATACTAACGCTTCTGTCATAACATTATAGAGGTTGGTCCTTTTATTGATATGAAATACAAAGTGTTAGAGCAACCAGTGTTTTCTCAACCTATCTGAAGGGTAGGGTGAGCAGCTCTGCCTCCTCCCAACCTGGTGCTGTGCACTGTCAGTCAGCAGGCTGAAAGATGGCTTCTATACCTTCCTCTTGCATTCAAGGCAGATTCCACAGTCTGAAATATTTTCATTCATTGTGTGAATACTAAAGGAGGACTGCCAAATTAACATCTGTGCAAGTACCATAATAAGGTATTTTTACTCAAGCTTATTTTGTGAGACTCTCATACCAGCTCATCCCTACTGCTAAGCAATAATGATGAATTCAAGACCAGTTAAATATTTTTGGAAAGACTAATTATAATTTAGTCAGTTTCTTTGGAAACATTTGGAAAAAGAACTACTGTGTTCCCAATAGACATTACAGTATACTGAGCTTATGCAAGAGTTCATCTCTTCTCCAGTACTCACTGTTTTGTTGTTTCATGCAGCATCAAAAGCTTCCCACTGGCAGCGTTTGCACCGCACAAACAAAATTGATTATTTAGCCTGTTTGTGTCCTTATGTGCATCCCATCACAATAAAGCAGAGGAAAGAAGCGCATCCTACCTCCGCTTGCCGTGACAGCTCTGGATGTCGACTTGAAGAGGAGGAAGAAGGAGAAGAAGCTCGCCGTGGAGATCACAGTTTCTTACACTGAGAAGTTTTAACGAAGCAATGACTTAGGGATCACCCACATAGTAGCAGTGGGTGAGTAGAACCCGTGGAGTATTAGTATTATTATGACTACGCCCCAAAACAAAACTGGTCGTGGTTCCTCCGCGTCAGACCGTCAACGCTTCTCGAGGATGTCGTTACTCTCCAACTCAGCTGTGCGCAACGGTGCGCTTACACTCTCTCCCGACGTGGTCCCCAAGCCAAACGCTCCCTGGAGGACACGTGACCAGCCCACAGGGGGACAGGAATAACTCTCACTCCCCTACAAGGCAGCAGCTGGGATCGGTTTCACCGCTGCTCCATGCCCGCGCACCAAACTCGCGCTGTGCGCACCCATACTCCTCCTTCTCCATCCGCCCTCTCACCCCCTGTGGCCTCACGGTGTCGCTGTCATTGGTATTTATTTCCACTTCAAAAATACAGTTTTTTCCGTTCTCTACAAGAAAGGATGCTGCTAAAATTAGTCAGGTGACTGGCAGTCTAATAAGCATAATTTGAAAAAGTGGCATTATTTGAAAACCAGCAGTTTCAAATAATGAAACTGAAAATAATTTTAAGTCATTCTTAAAGTAGCCTGGAAATAGTAAGTGTTTGCTTGATGCTAGATACGCTTACACAAAATCATTTGAGTTATTTTTATGCTATACTGTTCATTTATTTTAGTTCAGGTTACTTACTCAAGGCTACATGTTCTAATTCAGCTGATGCTTAATCTTTGGCCATTGGGATTCAAAATTTTTTAATCTTATTTTGGGTCTTTTTTGGAACTGCAAAATGTTTGCCCCATCTGCCCATTGGAGATTTAGTTTTAATTTAATCTTTTGATTTTATCAACGTTCTCTGATTGGAAGCAACATTAACATGGGTTCAGCTTTAATCTGATAGAATCCGTGGAGGCTCTGCAAAACTAAATATGACATTTGTTAAGAAAAGTAGATCAATAATATTTTATTAAATGTTGGCATGACTTTTACAGTCAGAGGAGAGCATAATAAATGAAAACTTAGAGGAGACTAAAAGCTAAAGATTGAAAATTAAAGCATCTAAAATTACTTTAGTTTATATAACTAAGCACCAAAATCTTGGAATAATACTACAGAGCATATTTTCAACATCATATAAGTGAAGAACGTGCCAACATTCTCATTTCAACAATTTCCTGTAGTTTTTCAAAATGCATAACTTGTTCCTCAAATATTCTGTAGTACTTTCCTGTAATCTGACTTTGCAGTTTAGCATACCCCCAAGCTCATGGCTATTTTAATGAAATTAAGTACAAACTACATTCTCTAATAGATGTTGAGCTATTTTCTTTGTTTAAACTGCTGGCTAGACAGCCAACATAAGATTTTATTTCCTTTGATTGATTGATGAGTCATCAGTTGGCAACCTTAATCAATAAACAGAGCTATATATATTAAATTTTTTTAAAAAAATTAAGTGAGCCAAAAAAATCAATACAATTCATAAAAATTGCTGGATACTCAATACTCAAAATCACGCTTATATGCATGTTTTTGATCTGTCCCAATATATTAGATACTTATGCATGTAATCTTGTAGAAGGAGAGAAAATATAAAACTTCAACAAATAAATTTACATGCCTCCTGAAAATTTATAGAAAATAGATGCACAGAGCAAGTCAGTGGGCCACAGACCGTATCTGAGCTATAAAACTGAAGCAAAACAAAAACATCCCAGTGTCTGGCTGATTCTAATCAACATTTCCCCTGTCCTGAAGTCAGAGCAGCCATACCTATTGCCCTCTTGTCTCTTGTCTTTAAAATGTTCTCTAAGAATGCCCTGTAGTTAGCTGGTGGGAAATATCAGTATTACTTAGAAATGCAGTCAAGATAAATGTAGCTACTTAACTTCTTTAAATAAAGATAATCCAATACTTTTGAAGATCAGGATGAGAAAAGATTGTTCTTTGCCTGCAGGTGAGAGAATGTTGGTGTGTTTCAGCTGCATAAGGAACAAAGATTTATCTGCTGAATTGCTGCTTTCAAGCAGCTTTTAAATGCTAATGTGGTCGATGTCTAATTGTGGCAGAGCCGCACTGATTGTTGCCAACTTAATTAGTTCCTCTGTGACAAGTTGCCTGCTCGGTTAAGATGAGAAGGACAGCTTAATGCTGAGGGGAGAGCTGATAGGTGTTCTTTGTGTCTCTCGCTCAGATTTGTCCAGCCCCCCTACAACACAATGTGACCTTCATTATGTCACCCCACCACAGATAATTATTGATTGGATTTTGAGAGATGTGCCATGTTTGTTGTGCTTTTACCCGATGTGAACATTCAGGCCAACCTTCTCATGGATCAATGTCCGTTTGGACCGTTGATGGTCGTCCTGTAATCAGACAGAGGATCCTCAGTGGAGCGGAGGCAGACGGTACTTAGAAAAGCTCAACAATCATCCTCCCAGTTTGCTTTTTCAATATTTGTTTGTGAAGAATGAAGCGGTGGAGCAGGTGGTGAGGGCAGGAGGCGTGCTGTGATTCCTTCTCACCTTCCTCTGTATGCAGGTGTTAAAGTAGAACTCCAGGGCTCAGCATGTCCTCAGGACTGAATACCAAAAGTGGATGGTGGAACTTTGTTCTGGCGTGGAAGGACTGCTAAACAGCCTGCTCCTTTGGGGACATGCCACTGCTAGCTTTGCAGATTTCACATCATGGCATTTGCCTTATCAATACACATTGACAGATGCACAGAAGACTGGAGTTGCCATACATGTTACAGACATGTTGTTTTGCTATCTCACATTGTCACAGTTTGTCTGGAGTCCTCTTATGAACCTTATGCTGCATTTAATTTCTGTCACCCCTGATTTTAAACATCAGTTGCTTCAAGGTCACAAAAGGCTTACACATTTTCCCCTCTGGTAAAGATGTGAAAAAAGCCCTAAAATAAGTTAATTTGGTAGCATGAGCTGGTTGTTGGTGCCTCTACAGTAAATACTCAGTAAATTATCCTTTTGCAAAGACAGCATTAACATTTCACAAAGTTGGAGCAAAAAAATTTAAATCTCTTCTGTATCAACACATAAACTATAGAGGTAGACTTTTAAAGTAGGAAGAGCTATTTGGGATTTAGCCTGACATTTACAATGACTACAAACATGAACAAACCCAAAAATAGTTAACTGACAGCCAGTTTATGCTGTTCATGTCTCCACAAATTAGAGCTGTTTATCTTCCATTTATGATGTACATCAAGATGTTTGGTTTGATTGTTGCCGAGTTTTGTTCCTGAACAAAAAACAAAAATTTCTTCCATTTTTCTCTCATTCTACAAAAACTGCAACCAAAAAATATTTTAAAAGTAGGCGGTGGCGCTGTGAGTGGAGAATACGACCCAGGTACAAAGGCCTCGATGCGGCTGTCACGGGTTCGAGTGCTAAGTGTTTAAATGTGACCAGCATATATTTTCTAGCAACTGATCAAGTGCTGGATGGAATGAACCAGAGCTGCTTCTTGTTTAAATACTGACACACATTTAGAGAAGCCTTCTGTCTTTCTACCTTTGTATGTTCAGTCTTAAGTTGCTCCGTAAAACCTTTTATCAATTTTAACCTTTTGCACCCAGATTGAGACTATGCAGTTATCTGCACTCCAGATATGGGCGCTTAAAGTATTAAGAGATTGTATCCATGAAAGTGGAGTAATAACATGAAAGCATTTAATGTTTTCCTGTATTTCAAGCCAGTTCTGACTCCAAGAGCACAGATCTGTAAAGGCTCCAGAAAGGTACAGAATTTTACAATTTTCCAACTGCAAATTTGTAAACTAGTCATAAAATGCTAGCAATGCTAGCATATACATAAACATATTTCTCCAATAGGACTGACCTTCTGTTTTCCACCTACTAATGAAAAGTAAATGAGATATTTTCTTTTTAAAGGAAATATCAGCCCTAACTTATTCTGAAACCTTGGAGATCAATGAAAAAAAACGAAAAGCATTTAGCATAGTGTGGAGATAAGTTTCAAAATGCATTATCTCCTACAAAGCATCCTTAATTTGCATAGAGATTATCCCAAACATATTGTTAATCATTACGGGGCTTATGAATGTTTAATGGACGAAGTGTAACTTGAGGTTCGAGGGGAAGTAATAATTGATGAAGCTGGGTACAGATGGGACAGTGTGGGATACTTAATTAAATTTTGGCGCAGGCAAATGACCCATTTCTGAAGTTGCACAGGGAAAACTCAAGTTTTAAGGCTCCAGAATGTTTCACTTAAACAAGATTCAAACTCAGTTCAGTCTAATCTCTCAGAAGAAGTACCATTTATTTAGTTAGACTTTCACTTTTAAGGTATTTAAAAGTAAACGGCAATACTTTTACATCTTTACGGATTACCCTACATGATTTTTTTGTTTGTATTTTGCTGAACAATAGGTTCAGAGAATCCATTCATGCAGCCCTTCACAGATTATGTAACTGTCTGTGACTAATCGCTGCTCTCCAACTGTATATGAGCATTTCAGCAAGTTTTTAAACACATTCCTTTTGTTGAGCTGCTCTGAGGATTTGGCTGCTATTTGTCTGGCTGTCTGTTGCGTCTGAGGATCAGCGCTGATATAAAGAGGCTGCCAGCTGCTTTCTTACAGCTCGCTGTCCAGACTGTGAGCCAAATGTGGGTAAAGCCGTACAGATGCATAAATACTTAAAAGGAGGAAGAGTGATAGTGAAGAATATGTTTTTATGGATAAAAAAGCCCCAAAACGGTGAACTCTATAAGCACATATAGTATAACAAGCAGAGATATGCATGAAAAAGCAGTCCATTGTGAAATAAAATACTATTTGTTCATACTGATCACTTTTGAATTATTATTTGTAATATAGAAAATATATTGACAGATTCTTTAGCATTAATTTACAGTTTTCTGTGTTCATTAAATTTTAGAAAGAATATATCTTGCCACAAATTTTTTAACTAAGTCCAGTTTTATTAGTCAGACATTCAGTTTTGCAAGAATAGAGAACACTTATCTGACTCTTCTGAAAAGAAATCTGTTTTAGACCAATTTAAGGCGCTCAGGTTTTTTATTTTTCTATCTTATTTTTAAACAGAATAAACAGAAGTTAAGACGCCTATCCGCTGTCCTGCATAGTTAGGATGATTATCTGTAGAAGCTTGAGAAGTGGTCTTGTGTCACACAATCCTCAAACGAATAACCAGGCATCTGTTCCTGCCAGCCAGGAGGCGATGCTAGATGAGATGAGCCGGAGGGGACTCCGATTATCCTGCGGCCCTGTCTAGAGTCCAGCTTGACAGCAGCCTGGAAAACAGAGCAGCAGTCCTGAAATTGAATTGGGAGGGTTTAATGGGGTTTAAGGCTGTTGCTGTCAGTGTGACAGAGTTAGATAACTGAGGAAAATGTGAAAATGAAACCGACAGACGGTTTGAATGTAGATGGCAGTTGGAGACACAGGAACAAAAAAGGAAGAAAGAAAGATGAACGCAAACGAGGCAACAAAAAAGTATTTACAAAGCAAATGGGATGTTGTATATGAGACTTTTTTTACTTGATTTTTAAATATTATTCTATCAAAAGCATTAGTAAAGCCAAAAACACAACCAAATTTAACAATCAAACCGAGATTATTCATGTAGCTGGAGAAATAATTA
Source organism: Xiphophorus couchianus (assembly GCF_001444195.1). NCBI lineage: Eukaryota > Metazoa > Chordata > Actinopteri > Cyprinodontiformes > Poeciliidae > Xiphophorus > Xiphophorus couchianus. The sequence goes on from NC_040250.1 coordinate 14,137,488, forward strand.
CTGCTACAATCCAACATGGTGATCCTATTTGTGCTTTAAAGAAATTTAGAGGAATAAATGACTTCTAATTAAGAGGTCCACTTGTAAGCTTCTTCAAGAAGACAATGTTCATTAAAAATATTACTCTATAACGCATTACTAACATCACTGTGAATAACATACAACAAAGTTTGTGGCTGTAATACAACAAAGTGGGAAAAAGCTGAAGGTGCTCGAATGCTTTTTACCCGACATTGAGAGCCATCACAGAAATGAACATTTTTTAAGCTCTAACTTCAGACTTTTTCTGTTCTGTGTGACCTAATTGTGCAAACTGCAATTTGTATTTCAAATAGTACTCTCTCCTCTAGTTTAGAAGAAAAAAAAAATACTTTCTTCTAAAGTTCTGCTGTTTTAATTGTCCACTTTGATGTCTGCTCTTCTACTTACAACAAAAACAGTGCACTATTTAAAATGTCTTCATCCTACAGAAGGAAACTTCTTGACTTAGATTTTTTCAAACATTCTGGGAATGATAAGTGGAAAGAAAACTTAGTGTTACCTTTGCATGTGAATGCCCCTTGGGTAATGATGAAAGTGCATAGAATATGGAAAACTAAATTCAAATGTGATGCTTTTCTGTTTAAAATCAATCATAGTACGTAACACTGCTTTGTAGCCACAGTAGGCATGACTGAATCGACCTCTTGCAGTAGGATGTTTGGCTCATTCTCTCTTGAGATAATTTCTCCTGGGCCAAGCCTGGAGAGTCGTGACAGCCAGTGCATGGATCCCTAAGACTCCTATAATCTGAAGGTCCTCTGGGACACATTGACTGACTTTTATTTGTCCTCAGAATCCTCTGGCCTCAGGCGTGAGTGGAAGACATGCTTCAGAGAAAGATGTGAAGCTGAGATGGGGGGAAAAAAACAGAAATATATATATATATATATATATATATATATATATATATATATATATATATATATATATATATATATATATACATATATAATGATGATGCTTAGACCCCTGAATATCATTTAGAAAAAAAAACAGATTAGCAGAAAAAGTTACAAAAATGTGAGCAAATGACAGAACAGCAGGAGGCAAATAAATAGCTCAGAGGATATTTTTGTTAGTGTTTTGTAGAAGCACACTTTTTGTGTTGTTCTTTTTATATGTGTGAAAAAGCATTAGATCACGAGCTTCAAGGATCAGCCAGAAGTAAGACTGAAAAGAGCTTTTGTTTGAAGTGGCACTGTGATACAAAACAGACAACAGCCAAAGATGAATTTGATTGTGACTGTCAATTACAGCATGAAGAGAGATAAAATGGCAGTGTCCGGCACAGAAATGTTGTTTGCGACCAATCCAACGGCACCAGCAGGTCACAGAAGAACATCCTGCTGGGCTGTTGGACAGACATCAAAGTCAGAGGCCTCAGATAGTTTCTCTGTCACACTGAGTGACCCAGCAGCACTTCACTTCCTCCATATGTACATACAGCTCGATATCTATAAGTCCCACTCACACTCAAACACACTCGGATTTCTTTTGATGCACTGTGCAAACTGTACACTGTGACATTTAACTTAGACTCAGATTCATTTACTGTAACTCGTCACCCAGATACCATTTCGCATTAGCAGACTGGAGTTTGTCACAGTTGTCATGATGTTTAATCTAGAAAGGCTTTGAAATATGGCTTCCCAGTAGTACTAACACTGGCAACCCCATGATGCGTCCCAGGCCTCTCCCATTATCACAGATATATGTGGAAATGATCTCTATGGCGTTTAGAACTAAAACTAGGTTTGTATAAGTAAGAAGCTAAACCATAGAAGAAGAAATAAGAAGTATGTTGCACATTTAAAGTCTCTGGATTTCATGCTGTCTTTCAGAGGGATTTTTGTTCATACAGCTCAGACAGACATGCTTTAAAAAGTAGATTTTCTTTCTATGCTCTGGAGAAATGTGTGTAGACTGTCAGTAGAAAAGGTTTTTGTCTGTTTTGAGACGAGTGAAAAAGCAGAAAGCTTTTTAGGTTGAAAACACCCCATTAGAAGTGTATTTTTAAAAATATCAGACGTCCTTATGTGAAAGCTGGAAGCAGAGAGAAATCAACTTACTGCATGACACATTTATTTATTTACATTAAAACTACGCCAGATGAAGCAGAGAAAGTAACAAAAAACATTGACACTTGCCTCTTTAAATATGTTTCTGGCGACCCTGACTTGAAACTCATACACAATATTGGTGACAAGTAAAGTTACCCACACATAAAATTATTCAAAATAAAACTTTTCCTAGAATAAATAATGCATTGTGTAGTGGAGTGACTCAGGATATTAAGTATAATGAACACAAAGAAGAGAAGCTGGTACAGAGAGCCCAGATAACCAACTGAAATCTGTCAGTATTTACAAAACAATCCTGCTTCCTGTCAGTGCAAATTGAAATTAATTGCTTTAGTCTTAATTGACTGCCCCATACAGGCTTCCTATTACAAAGATATCACACTAAAGCATACAATGGGGATTCATAAAACTAATGAATGACCATTAGAAATCCATGAAAACTGGCAGACTAAAATGTTGAATGACTCAGTTTTCCTCTGATTTATCTTTACCTTCTTCTGTAAACACATTGCCTGCTGGTTAATACGTAGTATTCACTGTCATTCAGTAGTAAACAAATAGAAGTGCAAATAATTGTCAGAATATGGGAAACATACTGAGGAAAACACTTCTCTCTTCTTCTGTATTGCCCAAGAATGAGTAAAACTAAATTTCTGACCTTTGATTTAATGCTAATTAGCTAAGGAACAGGTCTGTCTTACACTCTGTTGGAGATTTTGAAAGATACGTCTCCCCAGATGAATTGCCTGATTGCAGCTTAGTTTAATTCAGGCATGAAAAAGTCCATACACAAAAACAAAGAAAACAAAAAGACGACATTCTTAATGTTGTTCAAATAAAGATCAAATGGCTTTTGGAACCACTGGGATCATATTGTTTCTCCTCTGGTGAACTCACAATTTATTAGCTGCAACAAAATAGAGATCTGCGTTGTCCTCTTGAAAATGTTGTCAAAGCAAACAGACCTTTTGCCATTTGTTGTTACCAGTTTCTTTGTAACAGAGTCTGTCCAGGATTCCAGTGGCCCCTGGAATGACTGAATGGATTTAATTAACAGTGAGCGAAGAGGCCCCTGTAGCTGTAATGTTTTTTTTTTTCCTGGAGCATTTTTTTTTCTTGTAGAAATACTGTCACCAGAGATTCAACATGGAAACCCCAGGGGAGATGTTCTTGCAGTTGTTGCTTTGTTTGATCTGAGTTAGTCCCCTGGCAAGCATTAAATTGAAGTTTTGTTGAAAACATTTGAAAACACTGCACTAATGTTTCCACTGTGGAGGCTTAGCCAAGGACACTTTATGGTTTTTCATACATAAGAGTTTGCTGTGACTTTGCTGAGGACACTAGTGGATGTTCTCAGTCTGACTGTTGACACATGTAAGCTCCAGGACATGGGAAGGTCTGGCAGACCAGACAAACGCTGGGTGCCACCATCAGCCTCAGGATTACATAAATGTAATAAAACCAAGCAACACATCCACCCTCACTTCAACTCACCACCCACTTCAGATTCCTGTATGAGGCAAGATTTTTATGATAATAATAATATTTTTGAGGTCTATTTCTGTCTTTCTTTCTAGGGACATTCTAGATTAGGGACTGTAGGCAATCTTTTAAAAAATATATGCTTTCAGGAAGGGTTTGCTATTTTAATACAAATGAACGCTGATATTTAAAGATACTAAACCTAACTGTACTGACTGTGCTGACCTCTAATACAAGTAGCTAAAACAGTTGCAATGTTGCCTTTTATTGAAGTGATAGTAAAATCCTGTTTAACAGCAGAGCTGCGAAACACTGACAGGTGCCTCTGGCTAACTCACATGCAGTCCCTAATATGAATAATCAAAATAGCAAAAATATGCTAAACACTACTGTATAGTGTAATTAATGAATGATTTAACATAACAAATAGCAGCAAAACAGATTGTTTTAGTCTTATCCACAGACACAGCTGTTATTTGCATTTGATATCAGAGAAAAGAAATGTATTGCTTCTGATGAGAAAAGGAAAAACGTCATTGAACTGCTGTTGATCTGTCTTGCAAAACAATAAATAAGATTTGCAGTAATTCATTTTAGTTGTTGAAATAATTTTTTTCTGTTGAAATAACTCTGTCCAATAACCTGGATGATTTTACTGTAATTGTAGCTTTTAATTGGTGCAGACATATTCTTATGACTTCTGAGAAACTGTCAGTTTGTTCTACTTTAAATGTTTTATTGTTAAGAATTTTATTGTCTTAAGCCACTAAAACTTTATTTTTAAGCTCCCTAAGGTTTTCAGATAGAAAATAAATTTGAACATTCAAGCCAGGCATCAGTTTCTTAAAGCTGTCCATATTTTTTTTCTCTCACTTAGTAATATCCAGTTTGAAATAAATTACATTGGTCTGCAATGTGGACCTGCATGAACCTAGACACATTTTGAATCTATCAAAGAATAAAAACTTGTATTGTAGGTCCTGAAGTTCATCATTTTTGACTACTTATGGATTATACATTTTTCCTTTCCTGTATCTTCCTATGATCTGTGATGACTGTGCAAATATGTCAGGATACCTAACTGTGGGGTAATCATTTTGGCATGACATAAAATATCAGATATGCTTTTAATTGCTTAACGTCTGCTGGTGAGGATCATCAGAAGCTGATGTAACTCCAATCTTCCAGAATTGGAGTTACATTCTGTTTGATTTATAAGGGATCCCATTAAAATTGAAGCTGAGCCCAGAGAATAATCAGCATAAGCCTTTCTTCCCACATGTTTCTTTAAAAAAAAAAATGTCTCACCTGAATTTAAACCAGAAATGTTATCAAGGCTACCAGACTCTTTTCAAGTGTAAGCATCGTGAGTTACCGTTATGAAAACTGCAGCACTAAATCCAGAAGCATAACAAATCTTTCCTTCAAAGAAGGAGAGTTGGAAGTCAAATGTACTGTACATGCTGCTGTCGAAAGGACACCGCCTGGTGAGCAAAAAACCCATCTGAACCTCAAATAATCAGCAGAAACATACAGGGGAGATCAAACATTTGAATCAAAGTAGCAGCACTTCAAAAATTGACTGCAGGGACAAATGAATTATGGGAAAGCACAGTCTTCTAAAGGAATATCCCAAGGTTGTTTGAAATGTTACTTTTTTTATTTAACATTTATCAAGAAACCTATGATGCATTATTTCATCTTAGATCTCAGTGGGGAATATTTGCTGTGTGTTATACAATGCTTTGAAGTCCATACTTATTGAGTTTTTTCATATTTTATCCCATTAAAACCACGAAACCCATTGTGTTTTAATAGGATTTTATGTGGTAGACAATACACTAAATGCTTAGGTTTAGTGGAAGGGAAATGATCTGTGGATTTTACAACTCAGCTCCCTTCACTCATTGATTTTAAAGACACATTTAATTGCATTTACAACTGTGATTTACAATTACAATTAATGAATAGATGTTAACAGACATGTAATATCTACATCAACTTTGCTACCATTTCCCTGTTGAAGAAAAGCAAAGTATTTTGATCTGTATTTAGCTTCCACCTTCCTCCTCCCTGCAAAAGCAAGTATCCCACTGCATGATGCTGCCACCTCCATGTTTCATTGTATTTTTGACCACCACACAAGCTTTAGGCACAATAGGCACAATATTTTGCATGTAGGCCAAACACTTTTGTTTTAGTGTCAGCTAACCAAATTTAATTCATCTGATGTCTCTCCTATAATCTTGTGGCAAATGTTTTGTCTTTTCTGCCAGTCTTCTATAAAGGCCAAATTTTTTAAACATATGACTAATAGTTTATCTGACAACAGATTGTACTTACAAGCACCAACATTTTCCTTGCGCATCGCATTAACATTAAAAATATACTTAAATGTCAGAGACGTTTTATCAAAGAAACCAGGCTGGAAACAAAGAGAAAACAGTGCAGAAGTTAGTTTGTTTCATGTTTCCTCAGTGAGGAAGACAAACTGGTAGATAGAGGAATGTGTAATTTAAAAAGAAAAAGTAAAATGTGGAAATAAAACTGAAGTTGAGTAGTGAGGAAGGTGGTAGAGCAGGGCACTAAGACAGTGAAACCAGGCATGTTGGGCAATGAGCTCAGATATAGGTTTCCTGACAATTACTACTCCGATTTAATATATGGCCTAAATCTACTTTATGGCAAGCACATGCTCACCACTTGAGTTCAGTGCTGTATGCTCCTGTGATGAGAGATTGCCTGCTTAACTTTTTTTTCTATAATCCAAGGCTAACCAGAAGTGGTGCATTTCTTAAAGATGACTGGACAGCAAAGTTAATCCTCAGAGGGGGTGAGAAGCTTAAGATTATTTGCCATATCTTGCCAACCAAGGATATGAGTCTGTCTGGGTCTTGACCAATTGCAGCTCAAGGTAGAGGATCAAATTCACAGGCGAGAGTAGCAGTAAAGAAATAATGCACTGGGACGGAGACAGTGTCATAGATTAATTCAGTATTCACCTATAAAAAACTGGACTCCAAAATTATTCCATGAATTAAGAGGAGGCTCGCTTTCTAAACAACAATGCAGCATTATCTGTTTATCTTTTTTTCCATGCTCTTTGATCCTGACTTTGCACATTTCTCTAATGAAGAGCCCAACTCTACAAAACTACTAGAATGTAAACACAAGTGCTACATTGAAAATGGCAGCTCCAGTTATAAGAGCATGCTGCAACTTGAGAAATGTTAAACAGAAAAAAATAACAAGTCATATTGTCCTTAAGATGCATAATTAGTATAATACAAAAAAGCATTCTGCATGTTTCGTTTGCTTTTACTGCCCTCTAGTGTTATTTAAGTTAATTTGTAACGTTAATGCCATAGCAGAGTGAACTTGTTTCTACACTGTTTGAAAACACAAAATGCAAGAAAATGCTCTGATATTAGCCAGCATTTCTAACAGTGTTTCGAAATAATTCTGGTAATTACTAACTGACCTAAAACAGAAAATATTCAGCCTTGTTTAATAATATAGGTAGTTCTATGTTTTTTTAAGTGCAGTGTAACTCAGTTATTTTTTTTCTCTTACTGCAATTATTACATTTCACAGTTTAGACAGAAGGTTAAAATTTTTTCTCATCTTCCAGGCTGCATATGAGGATGCACTCTCTGCATTGAAAACTGTACAATGGTGGAAAGTACTTGTCTCGCATTCATATTACAATATCTACAAAACAGTGTTCCATCAACCTTCTTCCACAATATAAGACTGCAAGATTTTTACTGATGGACTGAGGCAGGTTTTATGTTAATCTTCCTGATGATAGTTTTTGTAAACTAATCACTGGTTTCACTCAACAAAGGTTTCCTGAAAGTCCTTCAGTTTCCAAGGGTTTAACAAGTGAAGCAAAATGACTTGTGAAGACCAAATTATAAATCGGGACACATTCTTGAACATCTGTCATTAACCAAAAGGTTATTTATAGACATATACAGCTTAGGTCAACTCATAATTTCAAGCCTGGTAATACATACCATGTTGTTCCTATTTTTGAGCTAAAGTTGCTTTGAAACTTAAATGATAGCAAATATTTTAAACTTAATTAAAGGGCAGCTTTTGCAATTTTGCAGCTTGAAGCAAAAGGCGAGGACATGTTTTATGTCAGGGTTGAATTATCAGAATTATTTGAGCAAATTTTGGAAGCATGCCACCGGTAACACAGAACATCCACTATCCTACTTTCTGTGACCTAGTTTAGGCAGCTATGGGACTCTGTAAAAAAGCAATTCCCCACCAATCAATGTTTCACACTAATTTTCTGCATCATTTGGTATGGTGCGATCTAAATGTCCAGAGACTTAATTTCTGTCCAAGCAAGTTAAAACAAGACTTCAAACAAAGTATAACAGGCAGAGATAAAACTCTCAACATGCATTCATTACTTGGTGTCAGTTTCTGTGTATTTTTTTTTTCAGACAGAGATTCATTCAGTTTAAACATTTTGGATTTAGGCATCTTCTAATACTATTCTAAGCAATATTCTTTTCCTGCATGTTTCCTGAATACTTCTGATTTAAATCCTGGATTTAGGTTGCCAGTTCATTACAGGGTGACATAGAAACAAACAAGACAAACAGCCTTACGCACACAATTTAGAACCATATGGTGTCTAAAGTCATGTCTCAAGAGTTAGTGTCCTGCATGTTATCCTAAATCAAATGATTGGTTAATTATGATGCCGGAGAATGTCTAGACATGCTTACCTGTCCTGCAAGCATATAGTCACAAAAAACAAGACAGCAAAACGTTCACCTCTTGTTATTGTCAAAGTTACTTCTCATAAGACATAAACACAAGATTCACTAAAATCCAACATAGCAAAGCCTGTCTAATGTTATTTTGCTCCATTCCTTCTTCAAAGACTTTCTTAAGTGTGTAGCCACATTGAATCATTTTCTTGCATTTTTCATTTCGCAATTCTCCTCACACTCTCGAATCAGAACATGTTCGGACTGAAACCAGGCCATTCATGTCTTTTCTTCTTTCATGTAATGTGTGCAGAATATTTTTTTTTTTTTGTTTACATGCTGAAGAATTCTTGGACATCAGTTTTGTTCTGAGTGTTTTCTGCATATTTCTCTTAATACTGCCTCCCAGTAGGGTAACTGATATTTTTACTAGGGCCCTGATAAAAATTGTTATGAAAAGAATGGATTTCTTGCTGATAGCAACGTAAATGGTCAGAAAAAACTCTATCCATTTCATTCCAAAACAAATAGAAAACCAGGTCGCAACCAGAGAACCCATCACATCTTCAACTGTTATGGTGCATACAAGCAGTCACTGAATACAGAAATGCTCAGCATTGCTTTTAGAAGAAGATTTCAGTGGTAAAGTATTATACAATTTATGAAAGTAATCCCATACTGCGACAATTATCAAAAAATATTTTCCAATGTCATTCCATGCATTTTTGGCTTAGCAGCTTCTGCTAATTCAAATTATGTGTAAAATGAAGAAGTATGAAGTGTATTCTGGTGCAAAAACAGGAATGAAACATTGGCTGCTAAACTGAAATCTCCTTCAAATAGCAGAATCATTTACTTGAAAACATCCAAAAGCTGTGAAGCTGCATACAATAATATCTACATACAGTAGTTGAGCTGTTTAGCTAAATCTGAGGTACCACACAGAATCATTCAACCTGCAGTTAGACTAGAAAGAGTCGAAGCAGAAATAAACTTTTGCTGAAACTGTTGTGAAATAATTTTAAAGCAATTCCTCAATGCTTCCTATTTTCCACTAGATGGCAGCCTACACCCAGATTAGACTGCCATTCTGCTCTCACCCAATCAAACTGTAGCAGCCTTGCTGCCTGAGGACATCATTACACACTCAATAAAGCAATAGTCAGTCATTTTCTCTGCTAAATTGATCCCCCTGCTCCCCTACAATATGTGCTGTGATATATTCTTTCTGCAGCAGAAACTGCCTGACGCTTCAGAGTACAATTATCTTGTTGCCATGTTCTTGCGTGACCATCCATCTGTTGACAGCATGCAGTACACTCGTTGGTCAGCGGCCGAGGTCAGCAGTGCCATCATCCCGGAGCATCAGCGCGGTTGTAATGACACTGTGCTGGTTTGTACTAAAGCTTGTGAAGCATGTTTCTGCAGGGCATGAACACGACACACACAGTTGCACAGTTTTAAAAGAGATATGAAAATCGACAAAACTGCTATCAAACACAGTGGGGGCCTGATAAGATTATGGGTGTGTGCAAGTTGAGAAAACAGAGTCTCCTGCTCTCAAGAAAAGGACATACACACTAAATGTATTTTGGCAAACAAGCTCATTAATGTCAGATTCTGCCTTGAAATTATGCAGATAAAGACAATCAGTTACCATCAAATACAAAATAAATGCTCAAACTTGTTTAGATGCTCAATTTAAAACTCTGTAGTCTTGAACTTTTTTTAACATTTAGTGGTCAGATGAGACTAAAACTGAACTTTTTGGCCTTCCTGCAAAATTCTCTATGTGACATGATCTCAGCGTCTCTACTGTGAAATGTGGAGGTGGCATATTGTGGAGATGTTTATTTAAAGTAGGAAACTGGAAGCTGGTCACAGTTGATTGGAAGATTGATGGAGTGCTGCAAAAAATCTAAGATTGAGGTCAGAGGTTTTCCTTCCAGCGGGACAATAACCCTAAAAATACAATGAGATCTACAAAGGAATTGTTTAGATCACACTTTGTGCTCTAAAGGCATTTATTTGAGTGACTGCAACTTGACAAAATAGGAGAAAATGCAATGGGGAATTTTTTTTGCAAGGCCCTAAACTGTGTAAAGTCATAACAAGAAGCAGGCCTTTTCAATTAAATGTGCCAACTTTAGCTGAGGCAACCCTTGTGTGCTTTTATTTTCACAACTTAGCACATCTTATCACAGTTTAGAGTTGCTGCAAACTTTCTCTCTCGGCCACTCCTTGGGCTGTCAGCAGGGTAAGGTGGAGCTTAGACAGCTGCACATGTTTGAAGCATGCTCAGCAAGGTCCCCTCCCTCTCTGTCTCCTGTACTCACTCTGGCCATCTGAAAGAGAAAGAAGGAGGGACCAGTTTCTGCAAACAGTGATGCCTTTTACCAATCACAGGTCTTTCCACTCCCTCTGTGTGTCCTTCCCTCCTCTTTTGCTCCCTCCTCCGTGTCTCGAGGCACGCCAACAAAAAAAAAAAAAAGTTCAGGGAAAACAGTGATAAGCAGCAAGCAGCTTCTGGGTTTTGCTTACAAGAGGACTCCCGCTGAATCGGGGCGAGAGAATGTTTGCATAGAACTCTATTTTCCTGCCACTGTAGCGAAACAGTGCAGCAACGTCGGCTCGGAACAAAAAAGCTGTAACACAGGACAGCCACAGGAGGGGAGACTCATTGACAGAAGCAGGCAGAGTGCGTGGCGACTTCTCAGGAGGAGCTCAACCTGACGTTTTAGCCTCACTGGCCCAGGCGTGGGGACAGGATGACACACTAGATTGTCCCTGAACTTCTTCCACTAAGTCCTCTCATCAGTCTCTGTCATTCCTGCACCTGCTCCCTTTTCTCACACGAAGATGTCAGATGAAGACTGCCGCTCGCCCATAGGCCTAGACTGCTGCAGCTGTTGCCTGGACCTGGCCAACGGGTGTGATGACTCCCTGTCCAGCAGTCCGACTCGAAGCCATGGCACTGCGGGGGCCCTGCCACCAAGTCCCACCAGCCCCAGTGTGAACCACTTTCGCCAGCTCCGCAGCCAGCTGGTGTACCAGAACCTGAACACAGACAAGCTGAACAACATCATGAGGCAGGACTCCCTGGAGTCAGTGGTGAGGGACCCCTGCTTTCTCCTCAATGAGGGCATCTGCAGCAGCAACATCGACCAGACTATGTTGTCCATTCTACTCTTCTTTCACAGGTACGTTTAATATTCTGATTTGATTAAGACGTACTTAACTAATAAGTCAGCGACTGAATCTAGAAGTTCTGTTCTCACAATACCAAATTTTGATTTGAACTGAAAATGATTCTTTATGGTTCTTGAAGAATATTTATGAAGACGTTTGCCTTATCACCTGTTGACGTTTGCCTTATCACCATAAAACTATCAATGGAAACTATCTTATTTTGAGTTATTCAGACTGTTTCCAGATTTGATCTGATATCTAAAACAGCAAGGCGAAAAGATCCAACTTTTAAACTAAATCATTTCAAAACACTTGCACACCTTCTCAAATTCTTGCATGTACTGACATGTGCAGTCAAACGTGCGCAACTCTGACAAATCTGGGTTTTTACTCTGTGATCTATGATTTTATTTTTGAACTTCCTGACTTTACATGCAATGACTATTCGTTGCATTACCTCGAAAATAAATCCCTTTGTTGGACCAATCGGGGAAAAAAAGTAAAGTTCATTGTTGGAAAGCAATTTCTTCCCATAAATTTATTAAAAGAATTATTTTATGGTTTGACACTTTCAGTTGAAAGTGTCTCATCTCCCGCTGAGGTCTTTTTTATAACACATTTTTTAAACCTCATAACTGAGCTTTTGAGAGGGACCAGAACCTATTAAGTCATAGTGATTTAAAGTTTGATTTGCTGCAACAATAAATGAAATGCTGCTTTAGTTTTTTTCTAACAAACTGCAGTTTTCAGTGTTGTTTAATTTCCTGGGTAAAGGTCAGGCTGATCTAATTTTAGAGAGGAAAATCAATACATATTCAGGAAAAAAAAAAATGCCATTTAACAACATTTATAAACAATATGCGAAACAAAAACATCAAGGTCGATTGTTGACCAATGAAAGACATATTTTATTGATTTATTTTTACAGGTAATCTTGAGGACATTCTTGATATTTATCTCAGCTTTTGTTTTCTCTTCATAAATACTTACTTTCACATAATCTTGTATTTTCTTTAACATTTACCGTCACTGTTTCATTGTTATCAGAGAGTCTGATATTTTATTGCTGTTCCTCAGTTATTACATATAATTACCATGACAATAAAACTTATAAATACATTAGTTGTATTTGTTTGAAAATACAAAAGCAAAATAAAAGATCATAAATGTAAATTCACTGCCATCTTTTCATCATATTAAGAAGTCAAACAAACCCCCATTTTCTATGTACTGACTATTTGGATAAAAAACATCTATACAATTGTTTGTTTTGATTAAACATTTAGGCGTCACTCTGGAAAATATAGTTACTGTTAAATTTTTCAGTTGTTTGGAGGCATTACCATATCAGTTATGTTCTTTGGATAAGAGCTATAATAATGCAGATTATCCATACTAGTTAAACTTTAACCAGCCTTTGTTTTCCTGTACTGTATGGCTGTTCTAATCTCTTTGGCTCATGATCTACTTTGCATGAGTACAGACCATGCAGAGGACGTAAAGCTATTTATTGCAGTCTTCACCTGATTGGGCTGCACAAGTATTGCTATTACTGTTTCTTTTGGAGTCCTGCTGATGAAGTCAATAGTGATAATTATAGTTATTCTTTAGCACACCCTGGATAAGGTTTGCATTTGCATGAAAACACCATAGTTGCAGCAGTCAGAGAATCTTCTATTATAAATGAAACAACACTTACAGGAAGTTTCTAGGAGGACTTATTGGCGTGATTGTTGTTTGAGGCAAAACCAAAAAGTTCAGATTGGGCCAGGATTTGTGATTCAACAGAAATGAACCAAACGATATTAATCATTTAGCTAGAGGCGACTTCAGGTGACTGCAATGCTGGGCCACTTTTGTCTCATTTTCAGTCTCAAAAGTGCCATCATGTGACAAACTTGAAGAGTTGTGAACACATACCGTACAATGACTGATCATGAGACTTTATGTTTATGAAAAGAGGCAAATAACAGTCAAAACACAAAGGAGTGAAAACTTCCAAAACAGCAGCACAGTGTGTCAAAGACCTCATAAAATCCTCCCCATGAACTCTTTGTACAGGAATTTGCTCCCTTCACACAGCAATTACAAACAGTAGGGCAAATATCTGCAACAAACAAATTATGCAATGAAAAGGTATGAAGAATTTCATGTTCCTGTCTGAAACTTAATCACTTTAAGGAGTGAACGCCTCAGCTATGTGTGAGAATGTTCGGTAGAGATGGGTTTGAAATAACAATGAGCTGTTAAAACAGCGCAGGCAAATGTTGCATAATTCACATAAAGATGAGATTAAACCTTAATCTCCCAGATCTTACCTGCAGACTTAATTTTCCAGCTCCATTGGGAAAATTGTGATAAATGGCTAATAATTCTTTAAGAGAGTATTAGAAATTACAGACACTAACACTGTTTAAATTTTTTGAAGAAAACAGCAGAAGTGGGACACAGACAGTCACTTTCCTTAGTTTCTGTTTTGTTTACAGCAAAATCAAAACCCTATTGTATGGAAAATTGTTGGCCAGTTTATCTTGAATTTATTGCTAGGTGTGGTCAGGAAACATCATCATCTGACCATCTCACAGAGGAGTAAAGACATGATCAGGATTTTTCATAATCCCTTTCACAAAGTCTTGGTTCAAATACTGTATAGACTACCCAAAAGTTTTAATGTGAAGATCTAAATTTGTTTATCTTTAATGGTGCCTTTCTAAAGTGCTTGCATTCCTGTCCACATTTCTTGACAGTTAATGCAAAACACAGTTAAAACACTTTAATGCTGTAGCATAGTATCAGATGAATAAATAAATTAGAATCCAGCCTTTAATTTGAATACATTTTGTTCTGTGTTTAAGAAACACAAAGAGATTATTGTTTAGAATTAAAATCGGCGGCCTCACAATTAGTGGCACCTATAGAACTGTAACTATAAAAACAAACATGACAAAAGCATCTATAAATATATATAAATGAAGCTATGCTAAGATGTTTTTCTAATCACTGAAGCCCTTACAAATAGAGAAAAAAGTAACACAAACACTCATTTCTCCTAGCATCTATTAAAAAAAATGGAAATAAAAGAGAACATGCCATTCCCATCAGGCAGTTGTGCGTTGATCTTCTCCAATATAAGAATGACTACACGGAGCGCTTACTTGCTTAAACTTGCCCATTTCTACAATAGGTGAAATAATTAAAAAGCATAAAACAACTGGAACAACTGTAATAAGCAAGCCTGGATGAGAACATCAGCTAATCTTGCCACATGCCTGGTGAAGAGGAAGTTAAAAACGATTTCCAGAGCTTAGAGAGAGCAAATCTTTCCAAGTGAGATTGTGCCATTTTCAGTAAATATTCCTTTATTCCAAGGTTTTCTAATACATCTTTATCAGGTGTGCAAATAAAGGAGGCAAATAATTCATATCAGTTCACTTGGAACAATCTGTGACATTCTGAAATTACAGTGCATCTAATCTCTGGTGAAATTCTGATAAAATCTTCCGCCAACAAGACTTCCTTATTGCTTTAACGTCACTATAAATATGCAGGAGACGCTGTAAATTCCATCTTAATCCAAGGTGTGCCCAGACAGTGACCAATTTAGTTAATTTATACACAAGTCACACCTGAAAATGTGCCTCTTATCAGTGAAACTTGAACTGACTACAGCTCCTCAGTTTAAAGAGGCATGATTTGCATGAATGGTGAAACAGACGTATGGAAAACCAAAGTAGTCCTCAATGTGCACTCAGTTTCACCCATGCTTTGTGCAGTTTGGCTGCTTTACGTGCCATTCTTTGAGATTTGTTTCTGTGTTAACATCTCAGAATGAACCACCATCTCTTAAGTGCCTTTCTATGCAGATCATATTAATGTGGAACAACTCAAAACAGTCTGGAGTTCACTTTCCAAATCCTTACCATATAAAATGTAAAGATGTAAAATGTATTTTCTGGCATGCGGGTTAACAGACCAAATGGATTGCGTGGTGAAACAAGCACAGAGATCAGAACAAAATCATTGCGCCACCTATAACATTTAAAAATCAAATCCCTTTTACAGTGTTACAAAGACATTCTTGTGCAAGAACGATGCAATCTTAAATCCTGCAAAGACATGGCACAATGCGTAATCTGGAAGATGAAATGCTGTTCCCAGAAAACTGTTATTAGCTATCCCTGCGCTGCCCACATTAGAGGCAAAACATCATCATAAGCCATAAAAGTTTCCTAATTACATATCTTGATCTGAGCTTTCTTAAGAAAAACAAACCACAAAGACAATTTATTACTTGTAAAGCAAAGATGAAAAGTGTGTTTCACAAAGGTCTAATTAAAAAATTAACTGTATTATAATGATTAGTGGGTGGATGAATAAAAGGATCCAAATACTTATGAATTATTAAGTCAAATTGATTTTACATTTTTTATAACTCATTTCTTTATGATATAAGCAATAATAATACACCAAATAAGAGAAATACAACTAGAAAATAGTTTATGTTCAATAAGTTAGCAATTTTTTTTTTATGTTTTCCTTTGCATTATTATCTGAGCTAAGTGACACTGGCGACAGTATCAAAATCCATGTTGTTTCCATGTAAGTAAGTACTGTATGTATAATATAGGTAAATAACAATTACTGACAAAAAAAAGCAATATTTTTATAGGATAACAATTTTGGCCCAAATTATCATAAATTTTCATTCCTAATTATCACATGTAAACATTTTCTTAAAAGAAAAATGTTCTTGGAGAATTATATATTTATATTCTTCTCAGAAAGTATAAAATTACATCCAAAATTATATATTATTTGAAACCTTGGTCTTAATAAAATTACCACCACTTCTCTTTTCAGTAGACCCATGAAATGGCAGAAATTCCCTAAATGCATACAATCTTATTATTGATTTAAATAGTAATAAGAAAAACATGTAAAATAATACTTGAGGTATTTTAAAATACCCCCATTACCTCACAACATGTGCGTTTGTACATAAATTCTGCTCCTTTTGAATTGACATAACTATCCGTTTCATTTCAAATGCTCACATGAGGTCACAGAGCCTCAATTTTTAACTCACACCTCCTTAAATGCATCTAGTGATGTAAAGCGCAGATGTCTGATGGCCTTCTCTTCGACAGCCTGTGAAATGTCTCTATCCCCCAGGATACAGAATCCATAAAAAAATAAAAATCTGCTCTTTTCCTGGTCCTACATGGCACACAGCTAGTTCCATTTCATGCATTGGGTATTGGCTTAGAATAAAAGGCACCTTCAGCCAATAAAAAGCAGATTTAGTCACACTCTGGACCGAGGCATTAAAGTCTAAAATGGAGTCTTTAATGACACCTGGCTTTTGAGTTGATGCCTAGAACAAAGTGCAGGCACACTCTGGTCAGTTTCTCTTTTTATTACACTTTATTTTTTGTGCTTGTTGAAGAAAAGTCTGAGCTGTTGGAGCATCTGTGTTTGAAACACAGTTACAGAGGGCAATAAGGCCAAAAATGTCAGGGATGTAATAGATTCATGTCTCTGACAAATAAAGGCCATGAGGAGCAATGCCAGGATGGAGAGTTGAAGCTTCAGCAAGAGTCAGGCTGTCAGACAGGAGGCTGGAAAGAAGACAAAGCATAGTCCGGACTAACTAAAAATAGGGTACTGTTGATAGTGAGCTGAGGTAAGATATAGGCAGAGTGCTGATGTTTGTGGTATAAATCAAACAGAGTGCCAAAGAGAGAGGAAGTCTTCATGAAAAGTTTTTTCGTCTCGCTTTCCAGAGTTTCCTCTACAATAACAAGAGGTGGTCAGGGATCACTTTCCAGCATAAAAGACTACTTTAACAATTTAGCGTGTATTTGTTTGTCTTTGAAACACATACTATGCCATTTTGTTCACTGGAGGACCTGGTTAAAAATGAATGCAAAACTATTTATTTTAATTGGGCTTTTATTGCCTTGTTGTGCTGTGACTTTGTGAACAGCATGGGAATGTTCTTGGTGCATTGCCAGACGATTCTTGGAACCACCTTCACATAGTTGGTATTCCAGTTTATAACTGCGTCAGACTGTCAAGGGCCTCAGACACCAGGTCTACTGTCTGTGAGAAAATGGTTATTAGACCAAAGACAAAACATGAAGAATGCATACATTTTACTTCCTAAACCTGCACAAACACAGACAATGGAAACCAATATTATGATCTTGTTGTGCAGACAGAAATGAATGTGTGTGTGTGGGCGTGCGGGGGTGTGTGTCTCAATGTATAAAATGTACAGACACACCCTGAACCACAAGTTCATGCAATCTGGGCTGTACAACTCTTTCTTAAACGACACTGTTGCCACTTTGTGCTCAGTTGCTCTTAGCAACATTACAAATATTAGATATATTGCAGAGAGCTGTTCCTTTTCTCCGTGAACTTTGTTTAGATTATTTGTCTCAATATCACTGAACACATTTTTCTTCTGCACAGCCATAATAATAGTATGGTGTAATTGTAGACTCACTACCTTCTTGTCACCAAAGGAATACAGGTTATTCAGTCAATAGGTGCTGGAAACACCCCAAAAATTGCAAAATTTCCTTACAAGATTTTCTTAAATGAGTTATGGCAATAACTTTTCACCTATATTCTAACATAATCGTACATTGTTATCTCAAAGGTTTGTATTACAATTTATTCAAGTTCATTTTGGCTCAGATCCCCATTTGCACCAGCTTTTAATCTTTTGACAGATAAGGACCCCTAATGAAACCAAAATAAGTTTGAGCAAAAAATGGATGATGAATCTCCAAGCGCTATGTCAGACTGTCATGGGAATACAGTATAAGCACCGAGAAAAAACATAGGTTAAATCTGTGGAATGCGGAAACATAAGTATGCATTTTCAAATGAAAGACTTGGACGAAGCTCATTTGCTGAAAAAATATAAAAATCTGTTTGTGTATTTTCTGTCCATGAAACAGCCAGGGTTTATTACAAAATAACCATATTTAAGTGGTCCCAATACACATGGCAGATTTTCTGCCAAATATTGGCCAAATGGTAGGAATAAACTTGGAAACTGGTCTGTTATTGGTCGTTTCAGTTTCTGCATTGAACTGACATGAGGCATTTTAAAAGCACAGGAACACTCCTGAATACTCCTTCATTATACAGAGGTGACCCAAAGCATTATTAGCACAACACAACAACAGAATCCATCTAAGCTCTTTTGTCCCAAGCGTAGATACTGTATGTACCAAAGGAGGATTAAAAATCTGTGAGTGACACGTGTTAGTCGTTGAAGTCACATCCTCAAGATCAGATTGTGCAGAGAAGCAACTAAGAATTATGACAAGGAGCTGATCATGAGCTCTTCCAAACCATTAAAATTAAATGCATTCAAACTCAACTTTGGCCATTACAATTCAAGATGGGTGTTACAGGAGGTAACCAGAATGACCTGGTCAGCTCCCCTTGCCTGAGCAGACACAACCAACCAAGCCCAAACATAAAGGGAGGCATTAAGGAGAACAAGATATCAGATTGCAGTACAAAGGAAATTGGGCTACCAGTATGTCAAAAATGCGACATTGTTCCTGAGCACTCAGGCTGACTCGCTGGTATTTTGCTTTGTTATCTGAGGAGCAGGATTCCCCTTTGGCTCCCAAAAGTATGTTTCCTGCTCACTGCCAATGCTATAAAGGCTCACAAAACGTTCCCTACTTCACAAAATACTAGATATTTACTTGAAATAAGAATCTGTGTGCTGCATGTTAGCATATGCAGGGATAGAAGGATGCATGTGTGCAAGATATTTTAGTCCTCCCATGCCTATAATGCAAAAAAATAATTCTTGCTTGGCTAAAACCCCCCATAATTTTCACCCTTGTTCTTGAGAATGACAAAGAAAAAAATTGTTAAAATATATATGTTTTTATCATAGTATTTCTCTGTGTTTCATAATGAAATAACTATTTTGAGCAAGATTTAAGACTCTTTTACTTGCTATTCTATATTGCCAATGATAAAATGGCCACAGGATCATGTAAGAAGAAAAAAAATGACAGGCAATTTTAATTGTTATGAAACAGCTTTTTGTAATGTATGCTGGAAATTCTCATGAGTTACTGGACTGATTGTGTAAAAGAAGCCCCAAGGATGTTCTCTTAATACTGCTTAAGATAGAATGTTGTTGTAAAACATAACAATTGTCCAGAACCTAAAGAGAATGTGATGATTTTATAAATGTACCCTTTGAAACTATATATTTGTGGTTTAAAAAATGTGAGGAAGTCCTTCAGGATCTTGCGCTCATTATTGCCACATTGCCTTTTCTTTCTCCTTGAGTTTTGTTCTACTCCACATCTCTCTGAGTTCCAGTTGGCAGTTTCTCGGCGTATGCAAGTGTGCAGAGGAGGCGGTGATGTGGTGGGGTGGAGCAGCTGTGACTGGTGCTCCCTGTCTTATCTTTCTGGACCATGGCTGTGGCGCCTAATTAGATAATAAGAGAGCACACTCTTCTTTGCATGCAGCCTAACTCAAATAGTCAGTATAGTCATCCTGCCTCTATTTATTTAGATATTTTACTGTATTTAGTTTGGAAAGTGATAAGGCACAAGGGATGGCCTCTAAGATTCCGCAAAAATATTCACACGACACGAGTCTTTGCACATTTTGACACATTACAACCACAAACCTCACCAACATAAAGTAGTACATAATTGTGAAGCGGAAAGATAAAGGATTTAAAAAAAATCCAGATTTAGATTTAAAAGTCTAACAAGTGTTCCATTCCACCTTGTCTCTAGTTGCATGTTTTAGGTCATTTCCTGCTGGAACATTTTGTATGTGAGCTAAATTGTTTAACATTGGCCTCTTCTGAGCAGAGCACCTTTTCCCACATGCTTCCCGTGTCCTACATGCTTGTAACATTCTTCCTTCAGAAATGGCTTTGATTCTTTCTGCCACTCTTTCATTAAGTATCGCATGACTAATAGGTGACTAATCAAGGAATTCTCCTTCATGTTCTTTTTGCACAGTCTGTCAGTGTTGGTGGACAGCCATGTCTGGTGTGTTCCTTTGTCTTCATTACTGAGAATAAATTAAGCGTCTTGTTGGACTGAATTTTCTGTTGGGGTTTCAGATTAAATGTTTAAAATACGTAGATTTCAAATTGTTTGAAAAAAATAAGTATTAATGAATAAATTAATAAAACCGTCTAAGACTTTAAAAATGATACATAATTTTTCCATGTAACAAACTATTTTGTGCTGTATGGATACAAAATCCCGACAAAAAGTTCAAGTTTGAGTTTATAATGTGACAAAGCATGTTGTTGCATGATGTCTTTATAGTAGCCTTAGTGGAAGCTGATGCAGGACTCTGCAATGTTCACCATGTTCTGCTTTCATCAACAGGCGTATCCCACTTGTTTTCTGACTTTGTGTTAGTTGTGGTGTTCTGACCTTCCTGGCTACTATTTGTTAACTTAAAGAGAAGGTGAAACGTAGAGACAGTGGAAACAAATGACTATTGATGAGCATTGAACACTTCAGCAAGTATATGATAAGTATGTTGCTTGAAAAGCTTAAACTCTTTGTGCCCCTAGTTAACTTAACATAGGAAATATTTTCCAACAAAAATATGTTTCAAAATCCTAAGGTAATTATACCTTTTTGTTGTTAAAAGACTGGCATTCTCAGACTTTATTTGAAATTAATTGTGATGTTGCTCCAACTGTTTTTCTTTCTGTTAGATGCCTGTTTCATAATCCCAAGTGTTTTCATCTCACACTGCATCACTTTCGTTTCTGTTTAACCACAGTAGCCAGCTCCACACAATGCACCCAGACGGTGCTTTTGTAGAGCAGGTCTGAGCCAGGACTATCATTAGCCTATCTTATTCTCCCTGGGCTTTATTCACATGCAGGTTTTGGGTACATGATGTACTCTCAGTGTACACATGCACAGACACAAAGGGAGAGAGCGAGAGAGAGAGGTGCAAAGCAAATACAGAAGAACTGTGGCTATGTTTAGATTAACTACATGAAAGACAAGAAAAACGTGGGCAGCTTCATTAAGAAAAAGATAATAATGGCTCAGAGAAACATACATCAACCTGGAGGATGACCTAGTAATGAGATATACTAAAGCAATATTGACCCAGCATATTAGTAAACTTTGCAGCTTCTCAGGGCCTCATGCTGGCCTTGGAGCTACAAAGAAAACTCCAATTCACACAAGACCAATTGACAATTTCACTTATAGTGTAGATCCTGAGAAAAACCTTTATAAGTTTAAATTCATGTGTGCATAGTCATAATTTGAAGCCAGGTTAATAATTTATCCTGCTTGAATCTGAGCTAAAAACAACGTCATGTACACAATAGCTAGTTACAAATAAATCAGAAAGTTATAGTCCTATGTTCCTGTTTTCATTCTTATTTAGAACAAGCACAAGTTTCTGTCATGTGTTGACCTAATGAAAAAACTGAAAAGTATTCATGTCACCAGCAGTATTTAGATTTAGGATTTAAAACCCTTCTTATAACTGCACACAAGCTTTCAAAGAGTGATGTTTTGCTGATAGTTGTGACAGTAAAACACAATACAGTAAATGCTGCTAAACCACTTGCATTAATACAAAATGCACAATTAAACATGGACAATTTAAAAGGGGTAAAAGTCAGTAGAGCTGAATTCCCTGGTGGGCTCAATTCACCCTCCAAATTAAATTCCTCTTGAGGCTTCCTATAACATTGGGGCGTCTCTGCAGATGCAACATCTAATTTCTTAGAAAAAAGAACAACTTCTCAGAGCTTCAGCAGGTCTTGGATTTTTTATCAGGACTCAAAAGTTGCCACATAAGACCCCAATCCCACATTCTGCTTTTAAAGTTACAGAACGCCTGCAGTTTTCCAGCACTGATGAAATGTTAGTGTTAGTAAACAGCTTTAGGTTCTTGGGGTGGAGATGCAATTTAGGGAGACCTGACTTTCCTAAACAAGACTCTTCCTGTCGTGCAATGCCTAAAACGGTAATGAGTTTGGTAATAAGAGGGGGAACATAATTTTGGCCAAGCAGCCCATCTTGAATTGAGTTATGCATCACAAAGTTAAATGGGTACAAGGGTTCTCCTTATATTTCTCTCTGTGGAATAAACAGTTATATACAGTGGATGTTTTGAAAGTAGAGGTAAACAGGATTTATGTTGAAACGTCTCACATGTGACGTGTGGCTCCAACAACACCCAGAGAACTTCTGGGAAAAAGTTTCATTAAACTGTGCAACGCTGATAAATCGAGAAAGAAAGGTAAACAAGCTGTACACCTCATCCAGGTGTGAAGCTGGGAAACTGGAGAGCATGTTGGGCAACCTGCATGCCCTGTGGTGCAATGGGTTTGTTTCATAAAGCCGGCAATAAATTATTTTTTTATTATTCAAGAAAGCTCATTTCCAGTTAAAATATACTGGAACTTGGCAGACGCTGAATAAAATGTAGCTGACAATGTGAGTTAGGGTTGGAGTATTCATGCCCTGTATTAAAATTGGCTTGCAGATCTCCATGAACCATCAAACTCTGGGTTTGATGAATAGAGTTTCCTGTGAAATTTCCAAGATTTGTTGTACATGCACTGGGTTTCTGCACTCCTGGAAAGGCCACTGGCAAAGAAAGAAAAGAGAGCAAATAAAATAAAATAGAAGGGGAGTTTGGGAAGGGCGAAGATGAGAAAATATTTGTCGACAGGTAGGCCTGTTCAGTCTGGCTCTGCTTTACTCTTTCTGGGAAACAATATGTTGTGAAGGAAAATCTGAACATATCGGCCAAGTTTCAGATAGTCTGTGATTGTTTCTGGCTGTTTGACAGAGAAAGAGACGAGACTGAAAGAGAGTGGGAGGCACCAGCCAAGTCAAATGAGCGAAAATAACAAGATGCATCCTGTCCATGACCTCCCTTCTGTCTGCTTTGCTCTCCAGCAAGGAGCGGTTTAGACTGGTTGGATCTGACAAGACTCTCTCTCTCCGTCCCTTCGTGCCATCCCACCACCATTAGGGACAACTAATGCTAGCAACATTAAATGCCCTTTCTGCATTCTTTCCAGTATGGTGTCATGGAAACGAATGACTCAGGGATTCATCGTTATGTTTGCACTCTTTGTTGTGTCGACAATCTGGGATTAAGCGAAACAGTAGTCCTACATGAAGCATGTCGATGTTTCTGGACAAAACATAGTCAAATGCAGCCAGGCTGATGAGAAGAAGGGAAGGTTGACTATTTTTCTCTTACTTAACACTATTTCTTCTCATATGTACCCAGATTCCATCTAGGCTGCCACCCACATCCGTGACACAAGCCTTTCAGGGGCCTACAATGCACACAAAGACCTATTTATTACTAGCCTGAATGTAAGGTGTCACATAACGGGAAGCCTCGGAAGGAAAGAGAGACAGAGAGAGAGAGCCGTTTACGTAACGTTTAAGGTTGCAACCTTTCAGTGTTCGTTGAAGTTAGTTGGGGTCAAGTGGTTTTCGTGTGTCAGTGGGAGGATCTTTTGTTGTGGGAGCGCCTGAGCAAAACAGGAAGACCAGCATTTACTTCACTGAAACTTTGCAATCACAGCTGGACGTATATCACAAGTCAACTGTAACATGTCAGAGGAGCAATAACACAAATGGAAAAAAGAAAAAAAATGTTTCCATGTAGCCAGCAGTACATATTCAGCTTTTCAGTAATTTTCCACAAGTGCTAAATTCTCCCACATTTACAGGAATCCAGCAGGAAATAATCATCTGCTGCAGGAGTTTTTCCCTCTTTGCCTTGCATCGCCTATTTACATGTCAGCTCCACACACTTGCTTCATCTGACCTTTAAGTGCAAACTGATCCATCATCCTTAGGCTTGTTTAACTTTCATCTGAGCAATGCTTCTTCTGCAGGCTGCTCTCGTATGCCAGGTCATGGCGTGGGAGGGAATAGTCCACATACTGAAGAGGAGGTTACTAAACTCTGCTTTTTTGTGCAGAATGTTTACAAAAAGTCTGAAATGTTCAGTCAAGGTGCAGAGAAAAACATGTTGTTATGCTTTAAGCACTTTGAATATCAGGTGTGTTGTGCTGCACAAAGCTCAAGATGGTAAAAATATCCTGAAAAAGGGGCTTTAATAATAAAGAAAGCAAGTATTGTTGCATACATGCAGTACCTTGCAAAAGTTGTAAATAGTCTTTGACTTTTGCCACACATTATCTCTGTACCAGCTGCAGAGACGCATAGTTCTGGTGGACGGATCTGTTGACAGGAAAACACTCCATAAATGTGGCCTTCACTGACCAGTGATTTAGGAGGTCACAGCAAATAAACCCTAAAAACATCACCCCTATGCCAAGACATGGTGGTGGCAGCATGATACTGTAGGATGTTGCTCTAGGAAGGCAGTAAGCAATAGTGGTTTCTGGTGTGGCCTTGGTGGCTCTTTGCCGAGGGCAGTACTGGACAGAACAGGGTTGTCAAATAAGGAAAGAAAAAAGTAATTTATCAGTTTTACCCTTAGCAAGTTTTCTATTGCTTACAGGCATGTGTAGCAGGACAAAGTCGAGTTGGTACCAGTATTGTGCAAGGTGTATTTGTAAAGAAATATGGCTGCATGCCAGAGCTGGCTTAGGATACTGAAGACAGTATATGACTGAAGTTTCTCCATTAGCACTCAGTTAGAGTGTAACTTAACAGATTTTTAAAGACTCTAGTCTGAGCTTGACAATCAGTAGGTCAAACTGTGAATACACATTCACAAAAAGTCATCTCTATTTAGCATTAAGGTTAAGACGAACAAGTAAACACTATAAACACAGGACAAACCTGGACTGAATTATTTAAGACTGATCACAGATTGTTTTATAAGGTGCAAAGGCAGCGGCTGGCCTTGGGCAGCAAGCATGCAGGAATCGCTAAAGAATATTGACTCAGGGTGCTTCAGACAAGTGCTGTCCACACTTTGGCTTTAATGTGACAAAATGTTCATACTTTATGTTTTCAATTTCAAAAATTGGCCTGACCCTTAGTTTGAATGTTGTGATTGGTTTTTATGCTGATACTAAAGTTGATATCAACAAGGCGTAGTCTTTTTGTTGATGAACTGATCTTAAGAGAAAAAGTGGGCAAACAAAAAAAACCTCCAAAAAACCTCTCACTGCTGCAGCAATCACTCTATGAGTGATGAGGATTGTCTTGGATTAGGACGACCCGTGGTTAATGTTCTGACTCTCCAACCGTGAATGATCTGTAGATGTGCTGTAATGGCAGAGTGCTCCCAAGGCTGTCCTGTTCTCACAAGAGGTTACACAACAAACACACAGAAAAACTGTGTGACCGTGTTGGCAAAACAGCCCTTCAACAGCTTTGTTCATTATATTGCCCATTGAGTAGCCAGCTTGAATGAAAGTGTTGTTATTTGAACCACCTTTTTTTTTACAAGGCCTTTTTGGGTTTTCTTCTGTTTTTGTTCTCAGACTTTCTTTCTGGTGGCTCAGAGAGAAAGGAAGTTACTGTAGCTCATAACAATGGGAAGAGAGTATTTTCTCTGTGCTTTTCTGCACACTTAGGAAGCATAAAAAGAAAACTGAAGCTGTGAGCTTAGCAAGATACTTCCACCTATTCAAATTTAAATGTTTCGCAAGGAGGAGATATCAGATTTTGACAAAGGCTTTCTTGTGCTGTGAGTGTTGTTTGCACCTGAAAAAGCTTCCCTGAGCACCTCTTAGGATGCAATTCGATTTCGGGGAGCTTTTCCTCTCCTTCTTGCACAGACATATTCTTCTTGTGAAACATTTTATTGAAGCAGATTGAAAATAATGTAGCTGGTCAAATTAGACACTCAGCTTGGAGTGAGCATTTAAGATGCAGCTGGTGGCAGCATCAGGTATGCTGTCAGGATGTTTTTTTTTTCCTTCAGGGGGTAAGGAAGGTAGTCAAAGTTGATGGGAAAATGGATGCAGCCAATTACAGGGCAGTACTGGAAGAAAACCTGTTGCAGGCTGCTGGAGGATATTTTGGCAGAGGTTCACCTTCTAGCAGGTCAGTGTAGGGCTCTGATCTTGAGCTATTTTACAAAGAAGAATAGGTTAAAATTTTAATTTTAATCATGTGTAAAGTTAGTATAAACACATCACAAAAGAATCACAACTGTAGTGCAGCAACAGATGGTTCTGTAATGTGTTGACTAAAGGGGCTGAACACAAATGCACTTCTAATATTCTTAACAAAAACCTTTGAAGACAAAAACTTCTTAGTTTAGTGTGTATTTTTCTTAGACTTAAAATCGGAATAACTTACAATGATGTTGTCGGTGGTAATTCACCACATTCTGGGAAGTGTGAATATTTTTGTAAGGCACTTTATATATATTAATTTGTAATTTTTTCTTGCACATCTTATATGCCAGCGCTGCATAATCTTGGTAATGTCACCAGTTTGTTTCCTGGCAGCCACTTCTGGGAGTCAATGCGCGTTTCACTCATTGTCCATGATCTTAATTGTCTTGGGAATAGAATGGAGTAATTGTGCAAACTCTTGGCCTGCAGTGATAGTCTAAAACAGGCTGTGACACCTGTTTCCACAAACACATTGGGACATCCAGTGGGACAGATTAAAGACTTAGATTCTTCTTATCATCTTGATCCCATGATAAGAGGCTAACATGTTTTGCAGATGTCTGCACAGTTACTCTAAAGCATCATGTTGAGCATGCGCAATAATGCTTTCTAGGTACACGTGCTTTCTAGGTGCAACATAGATGTCATAAAGTAAAAGATTTTTTCACCTTTAGATCAAGAGCTTGACAACTAATCGGGTAGGTTGTTTCAAAATTATGCTGCACACTTTTTTCTCTTGACAAGAAAAAGTGCTTAGATACTTTAGTTGATTGTGGCAACTCCATTCAGAAATTATTTTTTCTTTTTTATTTATTTCAAGAGCTTAGCTCATTTCATTTTTATGTTTACAAACTAGTATGACCCCCATCACCCTGTTTCCCCTCCCTTGTTCCTTGAGGTAACCATGTTTTTTTGGTAGTTTACCTAAAGAACTGGGAGTACAGCCAACATCTCCTATCAGAGGAAACACCGCCGAACAACAGCTGCGAAAGCCCTCCTTCCTCCCTCCTCCTCTTCCTCATCTTTTCTCTTCCTCGTTTTTGCATTTTCCTGTTTTGGTGTTTGGTCATGCTCTGCTCAACCTTCAGATATGAAGCTCTCCGTGAATTGCTCTCTGATGAAAAGCGATACACTGGTTTGACGTCTGTTGTCTGCCTCATCATGCCTGTGCTTGACCTGGAACATGACTAGAAATAAAACGAAACTTTAAGAAGCGCATATTTCCAGTTGTGTTGGCTCAGAGTTGCATTGTGTTCTTTTAAGCAAACAGAGAGTGGGGTTGGATGTGAAGAAATGTGCATATCTTGCAGCATTTTTTCGTAATCAGCGATAGTGCTAAAAAAAAGGTCTTTATGTAATTCACTAGTTAACACACATGGACAAATATACATGCAGGTTTGCTTATCTTCAATTGATTTTTTTTATGTACTCTAGTCTGAGCAAAAATCTACAAGTTTATTCATGTGTTTTGGGGGGGGGAAGTTTTTTGTTTTTTTTTCACTTTCTGACACCAGGGTAGCAGGGCATGACCGGGCAGCCTTGTTGTGTGTTCACCTTTAATCTGGAACACAGCTCCGACATGGTACACTTGCAGAGTAAATACAAACATCTAAGTCCATTGTCCACAAGGCTGAAGTCGTTTCAATGTAACCCTTCCTACCTTGTGTCTCCTCATGCAAGGTCCTAATGTTTTCGGGTCCTTCCCATTGCATAACAGCAACACTTGGGCCAAATATAGGTGGGGCAAATACGGCAGGCGGCAATTAGGTATATGACGAGACAGGTCAGAGACAGGATAATTATCTAGAGACAAAGTCGGGGGTTAGGCTTTCCTAAAGCACGCCACTCAGAGAGGCTTTTATGCACAGGGACAATGAGGACAGACAGGAATAATATTAATACCAGCTGTTAAAGAAGGAGGTGAGCTGTGCAGAAAGGAAGAACAGAGACAGAAAAGTAGCCAGACAGACCCGACTGAAGAGCTGCACGGCTGAGGCAGCAGGACAAACGGTTGTGCACAAGGTGGCAGGCAAGACACAAAAGTTGCATGGCAAGTCAAAAGCTGCACATTTTAAAATTGATTTAAATATGTTTGGAATTAAATAATATTTAAAACAACAAGAGCTTCAGACTCCTAGTAATCTGCAATTGTTGACTTTGGAAAGGTTGTTAGATGCCTTGAGGCATTTAGTTGTTTTGACACCTTTGTAGCAAGACTTTGCAGTCTAACAACAACAAAAAACCCACAAGCATTAAAGACAGCAATCCATCACAAGAAGACAAGAAAACAAAGACAGTGACCTATAATTTTAACTGTGAATGCACATTTGTGTGTACGTGCACATTTTGGGAGTTACTAAAGAACCTGTAAAAGGTGTGATTTTGTTTTAGTTCCTCAAATTTTGACACAGTTCCTCAAAATGACTTAACAGACTTTGGTTTACTTTACAGTACATGAGTGAATCAGTTATAATGACAAATAAGTGGCAGACAGGAAGCAACCTGTTTAAAGGGCTCAGTATTATTTTATTTAAAATGTCTTATGCAAATTACTGGGATGCAAAGTTTCAATAATTCAGACAATAAGAAAAAAATTTTATTTAGTTATTTAAGTATGTGTTAATTTCAACACAATTTAAACATATATCACATAAATACAAACTGTATCAATATTTATTAAAATAATCATTTATGAAAAATAGAATTAAAGAACTAACAAATTTAGATCAGTTTAGTTAGTTATTATTTAAATATAATTATTTTATGTTTGTGTGGTATCTGTGCTATATCTAAATAATAAATCATAAATTATCACTTTGCAGATCAAATAGACAAATTCAAAGGAATCACTCTCTCTAGCAATGGTAGCAGTGTCCAACGTTTTTGAACGGTAAGGCTAACAGATAAACATTTGTGATGCAATTAAGCAGAATAATTATTAAAATACTTGTGTGTTTTTACATACAGTACAGACCAAAAGTTTGGACACACTTTCTCATTGAATTCAATGAGAAGGTGTGTCCAAACTTTTGGTCTGTACTGTATTTACAAATACAATTTTATTAACTAAATATTTGCTCAATTTTAAAAATTATGAATTTCAGGAATACATTTAAATCAACATTAATAAATGTATTTTTGTTTAGTGAATTGTTTTCCAGTTTCCTTTAAACGATCTCCAACATAAAATTTTTTTAACAATTTATTGTTAAATAAAATAAAAAAGTGACATAGTTAACAGCGCCATGCTTAGCATGCAAAAGTAGTAATAACTTAGAAAGTTTTGTCTTTTTTAGATTTGATAAACTGAAACAGCTTTTGGTTAGTAGACAGAATGATTGATAATGGCTCACAAACAAGCTGGCACATATATTTTTATTGGGCGTAGTAAGAAGAATATCCCTGGATGAGCATTCTGGTGTGCAGTACAGGTTTGAACTAGTGGGTCTCTCTGAGTCTTGTTTTCTCTAATTTTATGATTTCTTTCCACATTCCAGGTCTAAAAAATATATATTTTCCATCACCATTTACAAGCAGTTGCATTTTTTTATTTTATTTGCAATTTCCTTGCCTTTTTCTTGATGTGTCAGCTTAAAACAAACACACTACCATCATGGTGCGAAGCTCATACATCAAAGCATGATCTTGGTGATTTCAGCATTGAGATAAAACGACAACTTCTTGGCTCCCAAATACTGCTTACGTGCGGAAATCTGCGCTTCTTTAAAACAATAAACGACTCTTACGCACACTTTCTCACTCAAGTGCCAGATCTGATAAGATGTGCCACGTCAGAAGCAGGTTTCATTGCAACAGAGTTTTTGTCTGCTGGCACATTCGTTTTTGTTATGATTTTTTTTAATTGACCGATGTGAGAGACAATTCCAGAAGCCATTTTGCTTCATTTCCACTTCTGCTACCATTAATCATTATATTGTCAATTACATATTTTTAAGATGTTTATTGTGATCCAAAATGATCACAGTTTTAGAAGAGCTAAAATTTATCACAAAGTTAAGTTTAGGTACAAAACAACATGGGCAGAGAAAAGGCAGACTGGGGTCTTTGCATTTACATGTGTGTCTGAGCTTCGTCTGAATACATCGCTGATCTATAATTTGCATTCCCATGTATTCTTTGCACGCGCGTATGTCTTTGTGTCATGATGCACACTTGTACTTTTTGCCTGCATGCATTGTTGGAAATCTTGCTAACATGCATGCCTGAATGCACGTCTTCAATTGCACTGGGCTATGGCTGATCAGTGTACCTGCACGAAGTGTGCGTGCAGAGCAGATAAAAGAATGTTCCCTGGTTTTAAAAGTGAACTTTGGACACCTTGTGTACACGGTGGAGGTGCTTCAGCCTCAGCCTAAAATGACCATGATAGCAGATTTGTTTACCCTCTGTGTGGGTTTTAAATAAACCAAGATGCATCTACTGCTTGTCCTGTGTGCTGTAAGCAATTGTGAGGTCAGCAGCGACTTCAAGCGCCAGCATTTCCTGTTTGTTCAATGGAAAAGATGCTTGAAGTATTCCAAATAAGAAATTACATAATTTCAGCCCTTAGCTAGTTTTAATCACTAAAGCAGCAAATTATTCTTCTTAGATCAAGGGTTTTCCATCAACTTAAATTATTATTACAGTTCACAATGGACAAACTGGTTCCACCTCTAATGCTTCCTACAGTAACTCCTAAGTCATATTAGAAATGATAACACATGTGAACAGAAACATTTGCTTTGTCAGAATGACTTGTAGCTGATTCTGACTAGGATGCAATAAATACTTGTAAAATGATTCATTCAGTCAGTATGTCAGAGGGTAAACTGTTCAACATCGGGATTTGATGAGGCAAATCAAAGATGAAGAATGTCAATTAATAATAGATAAATGTAAAAACATTGCATTTAAGGTCCATTTTTGTCCTTCAGAAAATGAAAAGAAAAGGAAAAACCCAGAAATCTAACTTTTTCCATAGTTGTTTTTCTTTTACCCAAACTAATTTAGATGTCATTAAAGGAAATTAAAGACTTTTCGAGGTGTGCGAGAACTCTGTTTTTGTTATAATAGGCCATCTTAAACCCAGAACACGCTGTGCAGTAGAAAATTCTAACAAGACAGTGAAAGTGCAACACTATCATATCTTGATTGTCACAACTGTCATACCATTACCATAGAAAATATCAGACAGTTGGATATTCTTGCTGCAGGTTCAAATGTTGTTTTTCAGTCTCATCCTAAAATTGTGCAAATCCTTAAATGTGTTTCAAGGATTCATGTCATTGACAAGTGCAGGATGTTTGGGACTCTCAGCTCAATAGCATATCAGAAAGGAGGAAATAAATTGATTTATCAATGATCGTGATTAACTGACTCCCAGAGATAAAATTTCTGAAATCTGACTTAAATGAGTTTGTTTTACAACACATCCTGTTGTCCATTTGTCTAAATTTGAATTTCTTTTGAGAGATGTAAGTAGGTAAACAGGATCTAAGACTACCTATCAACCATATCTGTTAGTTGTTGGGTAGACTTTGTTGAGATAAAGTGAATCGTTCAGTCAGAGGAACAAGCAGCAAACATTAGATGCTCATCTAAACATTGTAGATCATATTATGCAGAAACAGAGCAGGGTAGCAAATTGTTGGTAGATTAATTCAGGTCACAGCTTTAACATATTGCAAAGATAGATCTGATTAAATTATTCTATCCAAAGGAGCCAACTCTACTTGTCATGTATGTGTAAACTATGCTCTAATCCAGTGTTGAACAAATATTAAGCATTGCTATTAAGAGAATAATTATTTTTCCCCAATGCAACTAGTTCATGAAATCAAAAGTAAGTAAATTTATTTGTAGTCATATTCATGTGATTCAGAAACATTACCTGCCTGGGTGGGCGGCAGCTGGACACACATTTCGGTTTGTCTTTTATAGTAGACAAAGATGCCTCCAGCTTTCCTCTGCTCTAAATCAACATGTTTCCTTTTAAGAGTCTTCACATCTGTCCCTGTCCCTATTTGTTTCACGCTGTGGGGGACTCTCACCATGCAGACAGGCTGTGGAAATATTGCAATCATCACGTTCTCTCAGGCCTCAACTTTCCTGAGTGAGATTCTCACTGTGCCTTTCTGTGGAGATCTGATTGGCCTGGCGCTTTTTAATAGTTCAGCGTTCAATGGTTTTAATCTTTACGTTTTGCTGAAAGAGAGCGCTTCAAGAGGTGCTGAATAGTCCCCCATTGTACTCCCTCACAGCAACACTATGTTATATCAGGTTCCCTGGTGATAGGAAGCAGAAGTTTCTTTTCATAGTGAAAATTTTAAAAGCACCTTTATGGCTTGGCTGAATTTATAGATGTTTATGTGTGTGAACCCTGCTTAGCTTTATTTCTGGGGTTAGTGCTTTGCTTTAAGTTTAAACATAATTAAGTGGTCATATCTTCCAAAGGAAGCATAAAATGGTGTAAATAAATGGATTTTAAATTCCATAACTACATATTAAATATGATTTAAATTGAAAATTGTTGTTTCTATTCTGTATTCAAAATAAGAGACAGTTGCAAAGAATAACAAAAGGACGACTAAATAAAAAAAGGTTTGCTTTACTTAAACCCCACTGACTCTTACTGAAATGCTTCTGCAAACAGGTGTGTTGCTGAAAGACTTTCATTTCTTCAGATAATTAATTAAGAAAGAAGATAAGTTTAGACAACGTCTGATGAGGTTTGTCAATAAGACACAAGCCATGGTGGCATTTGGAAAAGTGAATTTACATCGTTGGATTGGATTATTGCAGAAACAACATGAGAGTATTGAAGTTGACTTATAATATTTCAAAATTAAGCACCTCATGTGTAAAATAAGGATATTTGGAATAATACACTAGATTTGCTTTAATTTTTCTTTCGGTTTTGCACACTCCTAATGTTCATTTCCTAGTTTTTCAGCTTTCTTTGATAACATATTACCTGATTAGCATATTGCATCTGACAGCTTTTTTAAATGAAAATACTCTCTATACATTCAGTTGATGGATTATATGTTGACTTGTCATTTTTGTCATAATTTAGAGCTCCAGTTGTGTGAGCTGAGTTATTGCGGTCTTGTCACAGGTGTATAACACAAGTTGTGTTGCTGGCAAAGATCAGTCTGATGTAACATCCTCAGGCTAATATAAAAAACAGTGGAAGAAGCCACAACTAGTCACTGATTCCAGTGAGTTGTCCTACATATCCAAGAAAATAATGCATAGTATGGTGGAGCTTTTTATCACCAGGTGCATGAAACTAATGAAAAACATCAGACAAACATCCTATTACATCCATTTTTTCCTCAGTTCATTGTCTTATTGCAGAAATGTGTGACTTTTGGTCATTTGGATATCTTATCAGAATGACCGCCAGTGACTTAAAATTATCCATGGGAACTTAGTCACAACTCCATCGTCATCTCACAGGTGACAAAGAAATAGCTTTAAGGCTCAGCAGAGGAGCCTGCAGGAGTCTGTGGGAACAACTCAGTGTTTGGATGACACTGACAGTGAGCGTTAGCAGGGTGCCTATCATCCAGTTAAATCCAGATCCTGCTGACAAAGTGGGACGTGCATGAGCAGGCCACGCAGGCATACAAAAGTGCGGCAAGTGCCATGCATCAGCGTGCACACTGGAAAACAAAAACAGAACTAAGCACATAATCGCACGCCAGGGGGCGGCTCATCGATGGCCTGAGTTGCTCCACTGTTGTTCCAGTTGTTGGTGACTTGGGTCACACAGCTGCAAACTCAGCCAGAAACAAGACAGGGAAAAAAATAAGAAGAGATACGATGGGAAAGAAAATTACATGAGAAAAGATATATAGAAAAATACATGAAAGAACCAAAAAACAACAAACTTGTTTTAAAAAGAATACCCCATCAAGAGACCTTATCTCTTTTTGTTCAAGGATATCTTCATTTGGTTAAATATGAATGCAAATGATTGTGCATGCCCCAGGATTCTTTTTTTCAGAACAAAAAATTGCATCTGCCAACGCACCAAGGTTGCTCATCGTAATTACTCTCTGACTCTCAACAGATGACATAATTTGCAATAAAACACCTGGCGACTAGGAGCATGCAGCATGTAGCTGACTGGTTTTCTTCTTAATTAGTTTTTGTGCATCATTCAGCTTGAAAGAGCCATTACTCAAATGATGCAGGCTTAAGTAGCTTAAATAAGATGTAGACACCTTCACAACAACTCTGATAGCTGACTTGCAGTGTACACTTAAATATCCAGGGATATGGCAGGGTAATTCTTTACGATGTGACCCAAAAAACACCTGACTTTTGTTGAGATGTATCCTGGTGTCTGCAGTTACAAAGTGCCCAAGCTTGTTGCTCCGATACTGATCACAGCGCCATTTGCCACATTTTCTTTTTGCCCCTCCTTTAGTTCCAGCAAAAGATCCTTTTTGCTGAAGGTCTAAATTTATGGTACTGTACATGCATTAATGCAGACTTTAATGAAACCTGTTTGTTTATTACATTTAATTTAGAAGAGACTGTAAATAAACAACTTATACCAACCTGTATATGTTCTTGGACAGTCGTATTTTGTGCAATCATAATCACAGTTGATACCATATGGAAAAAAGCTTTTCTTCCTACCAGGGGTGGGCAATCCTGGTCCTCGAGGGCCGGTCTCCTGCAACTTTTCGATGTGTCTCTACTTCAACACACCTGAGTCAAATAATGAGGTCATTAACAGGACTCTGGAGAACTT
This sequence comes from Xiphophorus couchianus, assembly GCF_001444195.1. NCBI lineage: Eukaryota > Metazoa > Chordata > Actinopteri > Cyprinodontiformes > Poeciliidae > Xiphophorus > Xiphophorus couchianus. The sequence continues at coordinate 14,172,915 of NC_040250.1, forward strand.
GACTGCACTTAGGAGGTGATTCAACTATTGGATTCAAGTGTGTTGGACCAGGGAGACAGTCAAGAGTTGCAGGACACCGGCCCTCGAGGACCAGGATTGCCCACCCCTATAGTCCAATTCAAATTCAAAACTGAGTTAAGATGAACTACTATTGGAAATGGGATGAACATAGGTCAGGAAATTAACAGAGATGCCCACATGCTGTCCTTCAGTGTGCTTTGAGTGAATATAAGCATACACTTAAGACATAAAGTAACTGATGTAAATGACACATCCAAGGCATACATTTCCAGGAGAATAAGAAGAATCTCTTTTCCCTCTCCCCTGTGCTGCTGATCTTTTTTGTAATTGTAAATTACCTAAAATTTTATAATGAATAGTTTAAAAGATTATTACAGGATGCATCTATAAATCTGACAGATGGTCCACGGAATGGAAAATCCAGTTTTACATTGCATGACTACCTTTACCACTAGACTTATCTGCACTGTAGTTGGGATGTCAAATGTCACAACATTCTTGCCAGCAGACAGGATTAAGCTTAAAATGAGATGTGAGATATTTATGCAAAGCTGTCAAACTGGAAAGAGGCGTACAATTTGTCAAATCAAGACTGGCTTAGTAATGCTGCTTAGAGCTCTTTTTCCATAGCAGTGACTCTCCAAACAAGTATATCCCCGATGACAAAAGAGGATTTATGCATCGGGCAAACCCAGAACTTTGAAGGATTTCCTTAACACCACATACATAATATGAAGTGTTACATAACAGTCAATTAGTGTCATTAATCTGTCTCAGTTTGCATTTGCTTGCAAACAAATGTCGACATGTCAGCTGTTATTTGACCAATTTCAGTTTCCCAGAAGGCTCTTGATAAGTTTGCGATATTTACATGTACTTTGAGCGAGCTTTAATACTACTGTTAAAATACAGTACAAAGACCGGCATGGCAATTGCTTTCTGAAGCTGCAATTTGAGAAATATCTTCTTTTGTCTGCCTGAGAGAGATACTCCAGCATTGCATACATGAAGCAATTGGCCCCAATTCAGAGAACTGTCATCCTCGCTGGGTGTCTAGGACTATTGTATTTCACTAGAATGGAGTCACATCATACAAGTATCAGTCTGAGCATGGCACTCAGAGCCATGGCTGCAGAGCCAGAAGTATCGTCATTGCTCAATTGCCTCTTTGTGCCCTGAGGAAGCAGTTCCCGGGTACAAACACCCACAGAACAGTGTGAAAACGGCCAAGAGCCTCTCACAGCCCTGACAGTCACTAACACCACGATGGGACAGTCCCAGACGTGTCCCACTGGAGTTGCCTATTCTGGGGCAAGGCCGCCTTCTCCTAGGATTGTGACTCCTCTTCAGGTGATCGAACCACCTCAGAGATTCTTTTATTATCATCCCCATTTCCCTTACAGCTTTCCAGACAGAACTGTGAGCTACTCTCCCCCATACTCACCAAGTCTCTTCAAAAGGCCGGATCGCCGGTAAGTGAGTGCAGCAGAGGAGGGGAAAGTAATTTGTCTTGTTTTGAGCAGGACATTTGGCATGATGGTGCCATGAGAGTGACAGTGACAAAGACAGAGTAGCACATGAATGGAGCGGAAGATAAGTAATTTGTCAGCGACTGAGAGATCTTGAGTTGTGGGTGGATATTTTCTGTCTTTCTTTTTTACTAAAACAACATAGATTTCATTCCGGTTAAACAGCAGAAATAAATAACTTAGTATTCTTTATACCAGGTAGGATTGCACTATACACAGCATATTTACCTTATCCGTATATTACTGGGACATGCAATATGCATTTCCCAAAGAACTAATTGGACAGCAAAGGTGTCACTATAATTATTTAACTATCTTGTATTAAAGCTCTGTAAGCTTTAATACAAGCTTACAGTATTAAGCTTGTATTAAATACAACCTCTGTAACATAAACGTTACAGAGCTGGGAAGATAGTCAAGTCATTAAGCAACTAGCTAAGTTGTTTTACTGCCAAAACAGCAGATGCCAGGCAGGAGTAACTTTTTCAATAACACCTTGTTGTTAAGAAATAAAGAATAGATTACCATTTTTCCAATTGCTATTCTATTGCTAATCTACTTATTTTCTGGGGTCTATGTTCTTTTTGAACCCCAACCAGAAAGACATTAACACTATTTAATTAAGTGTTTATCGCAAGTCATATTGCTACTGCAATGTTATCCAGTATTATCACATATCAAATGTTTTCCTAATATCACGCAGCCCTAATATCAGGCACATTGTCGTACCCTGACACAATATTAGATACATGCCCTCTATTTGAATAAGACCAGCTTTGCCCTATTACTTAACCCTGTAGAACTTATAATTTGATCACCTAATAAGCCAAACTGTCATAGTTTCTTTTAGAGAGCGTCAAAACAGGTAAGCGTCAGCGCAACTGAATTTACGTAAATGTGACTTAAGTAGCTGATCAGTGACTAAATTATAATATGAAATAATTACTAAAAAGAAATGATGACAGAAAGGCAAAAGCAACAAACTGAGTCCGATCACAGCAGAACACTAAATGCCACACTTTTGATTCCAGTCCACATGTACTATTCAGAGCAGAGGTTTATCAAAAGAAGCACACATAGTTCAGAGGTGACGGACTATGGCGTTAAAAAAAATAAATACATCTGCTAAAGTTCCTCACATTTGGTTCCATGTAACATCAATTTTATATACGTATATACGTATAATAATATGACTGCACCTTTAATGATTTGTTGCCACACTAATGAATGCTGAATGCTCTACGAAGCTCTTAATAATTTCTAAAATTGTGCTGCACTAATAAAACAAATGTGCACATTTTCTTGTTTATCTATGAGCATTAGTAGCAAAGGACACTGAATTGCAATGCCAATCCCGTCATGTTAAATCTCATCAAATATTCTGTATCTTCTGCACAACATTTTGCTAGAGAGAATATTTCTGAATAAATGACAGATATTGACAGCATGTTAAATTTAATAAAACATCTCATTAGAAATATGAAAAACACAAACCTTCTTGTTATTTGTTGCTCAGGACACTGAAGGAGATGTGGTAATGACTGCCTGTGGGTGTGCTGGTTTATGGAGACCATTCAGTATTCAGGGTTTGTAGCTAATGTTGCCCACATGGACAGCTTCCTTTGAGATCAGCTTCCTTTGAGATAGCCTCTGGCTGCAGCCTGTGGCAATTATCCACATTGTTGGACCACACTTTAACTACGCCATACATTACAAACTTATGGAAAACAAGAGGAAGATGACCAGAAAGCAAGCTCAAAACAATGTGCTTGTTTTTGTTTATTTGCTTACATCTTCTGTTGATTTAACAGTTTGCATTTCTGGCAGTTATTGATGCGTACATCTTGAAATTGGTGTGTCAAAACTCAGAAATGTTGTTTGAGGCAGGAGCTTAACAGTTGGCAGCATGACTCACACTCTTTCTTCTTCAGCCATTATTGCATATGAACAATAATTTATAACATGTTTGGCTTTGGAACTCTGGACATCTGATGGAAACTGTGATCTGGCTGTAATGTGACTCACTGAATGATACTGGCATGCATCAAATGTGATAAGGCACCGATGGTTTATCAGAAATATGAGCCACTTCAGCTACTGAGAAGGAACAAAATTATGTCTATGTGGCTCATAAAACTGTTTGGAAACAGGCTGCTGGCAAGCTAAATGAAGTTGTTTATGCTGTGAAAAACATATTGTTGTTAAGATTTATTTTTCTAAAACTTAAAACGAGGCAAAGCAATGAAATAAGTATGCATTCATCTTTTTGATCACCATGTGTTCAGTACATATAAGATGTTTTGGAGACTGAATTTCAGCCTAGGTAGAAGTATTAAGTGCGACTCCTGCCTAAAAGAACTTGTACATGCATTCATGCCCTTCACATTTTTCATAATTTTATCATTTTACAACCACACACTTGAATTAAACATATTTGGTTTTTTCCACAAAACAAGATAGCTCACAATACTGCAGTACAAGTAACATAAATTATTAAATATGTTTTTCACAAATAATCTGAAAAGTGTTGTGTTTTGTATTTCACTACTTTAATTTTGTTCCTGTTAAACAAAATCTAGTGCAGTCAGCTGCTTCATAAGGTCCTCTAAGTAGTAATAGAGTCAATGTGTTTGTAGTTTTTTCTTGGCAGAAATACAGCTGTTCTGTTAAGGCCAACAAAGGAATTTTGTGAAATGTCAGTGACCAACCAACGTCACAAAACACAAGGAGCACAGCAAACTAACATGGGAGTTGCAGAGAGGGTAAAAGACCAGACAAGGAGAGAATTAATCAGCGAAGCAGCAAGGAGGTCCACAATAATTCTAGAGGAGTAGCAGAAATCTGTTGCTCAGATGACAGAATTTAGTGACATGTCATCTAATAGTTGCTTAATTTGACAATCTGTCCATTATGGAACAGTGTTAAAGTTTGCAGTTGTCTACAAGGTAGTGCTCAATTCCAAGTTAGTGCTTGTGGTCATTACAGTTCGTAATTATAAACATTTTAAATAAGGTGGACTGAGAAGACCAAAACTTGCTAGAAAACATGCAAAATGTAATGTGTGCTGGAAAAAATAAGCAGTATCTTCCTGAACATACCAACCTTGTTAACTATGGTAGTGGCAGCAGCATCAAGCTATGGTGATACTTGTCTTCAACAAGACAGGGAAACTGCTCAGAGTAGTAGTTATGCCCTAGAACGGCCCAGTCAAAGTCCAGACCTAGAATAAATTTGAAGTATTTTGAAAAGTCAGTGGCACAAAGATGTGTGCCTCTTGATATGTACAGTTCCTGCAGCTGTAATTTGAGCCAAAATATTGATTCAGGAGGCGGAAGACATAAAACAACACATCTTTCGGAATTATTTTTGCTGACAAAATTTAAAAACAAAGTTTATTTTCTTTCCACTCTATAACTATAAGTTAAAGGGCTATGCATATTTCTGTAAATGTAGTCATTTTTTTCTGACTGTATGAGCTTTACTACTGATTAATTTAGCAAAATATCAAATAATTATATTACAAACCTGATTATGTTCAATTGGATATGAATGATTAAAAATGGAAGGCTCTCAGGGTTCAGAGGAAAAATTCCACAGAAGTTACTGAATAACTTTGAATGTTCTTCCTGGTGTAGTAGAACAAAATGTTTTACCTAGAGGTGTTTCAAAAAAAATATATCCGGCTGATACAGTATCACTAAAGTACACCAACAAAAGAGTACACAGAGCGACAGCTGAGTAGTTGTAGGAAATGACATAAAATCTGTAAACTTTGCATCAATCATAAACACATCTAACAACACATTCAGATGCTGCTCAGTGGGAAAAAAATATGTTGACATTTTGTGTGCTTTATCAGCATGTACTGCTGCCCACAATCTGTTTATTACAGTTTGGAGGAGACTTAATGCAATTGAGTCACATGTGGTAACAAGTTCAAAATGCTACCAGAAGTGCAGAAGGCCATGCAACAGGGAGCAGGGACTGTTGAGTGATTATTTATAGTTAATAAATAATCAGGGATGATCGTTGAAGACTTAAAAACCTTTATTTACATCACTAAAATATTCCTGACGTTTTTGTTGTGCTCTTTAGAAATATAATTCCAGCAGTGTGACATATAAACATTATAAAGTAAATGTATTAATAGCTCTAAACATCGAGGAAGGAAAAGCAAGTTGAAACTGGGTGCCAAAGGATGACTGGAAAAAAAAACACAAGAAAAAAAGAAGGCTATCTTATGTACAGTACATTGTAGTGTATAGTGTAACTTACTTTCCCATCACTAGAGGGCGATCGAGTTCAGACTTAAATTAAGGAAATTTACCTTAATATATGGAAAAAAATACCTAAATAAAGTGTAAGTGTGCACGTGCTTGGATGGAAAATAGACCTTTTGATAAACAATTTGTAGGTCAAGGCCTGGAGACAACATGTTATTGTCATTACTATACCAAGTTATTAGGGAATCACACTGACAACAATTTCTGCACACAGCAAATCAATTACACCATAACAAGAAACTCACATGAGCAAATCAGTGAAAATCTAATCAACTAAAACATAAAACAAATACCCTATTTTACTGTCCAATTCACGTGAGAATCAGATTTGATTAAGACGACTGCGCAGTGCATGGGACATTTGATCACATCAAGCGTTAGTTTACAAAGGCAGCGCATTGTTTACGCATATGCAAAAGTTCATTTTGTTATGTTGGGTTGGTTAGAAGTGGAGCACATCTCGGTCTGTGGGTTAAATGCATGCATCTGCATTTGAAAAAGAACAGAAGTTCAATAGCGGGGCACTTGCAATGCTGCGTTCAAAGCCTCATATTAAGACTCGTTCGCCAGGAGGTTGTTTTGTCTTTTGGTGAAAGCCGTTGCTCTGTGTAAGAGCTGACGTGTTGCATAAAAAAAATATGATAATGCATTGATTACACTGATTACACTTTAAAATTGCAGTGGATTGTGCTTGTGTCATTTGGCTCTCAAGAACATCTGAAAAGTTTCTGAGTAAAAATAAAACATGCACCGGATATCCACTATCTAATGTGAAAAATGCTTAAAAAGTACCTTTCTGTAGCATTGAACCATTTCACATTCAATCATGTGTGATCATTTTGTTCATGTTCCATTTTAAGCATTCATTAGAAGGAAAATTACTGTGAACAGATTCTCATAAAACAGCTTACATGCATATAAAAAAATATCGGGGTGAATTACACACTTGATGGACCGTACAGAACAAAGTGTACCCTGTTGCATTATGTAAAAGCAGAGGAGGGGGGTGTATTATCAGAACCCAAAAATATGGCTCATTAGTGATTTCTTTTCTTCTGACAGTCCTGGAAGGCAACAGAAGCTCTGCCTCCTCCTCTCCTCTCCCTCCCGCCCTAAAGCTAATTTGCATAATTTATGCTTGCGTCACGAAACCAGTCTTACAAATACAGGCTGGGGGCAGAAATAGCAACAGACAGTCGCTCGTACAAACCGGCGAAGCTTGACATGTAACCCTGACACAGCACTGAGCTCCAAGGCTTTATAGAGAACAAGAGGAATCAGTGCAGCGCTACTAACTCGACGAACCAAACAAACCGAATCATCCCAATCGGATCCTCACTTATTGACTCACTTCGGTGACCGACCAAGTCGCAATCGTGGCGAGAAGCATCATCCAAACGAGCGTGGTCCTCAACATGAGCACGGAGATGTTCGCTAAGACTCCGATGGAGGTGGCAGTCTACCAGCTGCACAACTTCTCCATCTCTTTCTTCTCCTCGCTGCTCGGAGGAGACGTCGTTTCGGTCAAACTTGACAACAGGTACATTTGGTCGATTAGTGCTTGAATGAAACTGAACCGACGCGAGTTTGTTGTAATCCCTTAGCCGCCCTCTGTTGCTGTTTACTGTTACAAACTCTTTGAATGATCAACTTCGCCACTATTTGCGTGTCATGAGCTGGCGCTGTTTACGATGCAATGACTCTGTTACATTGTAGTCGGTCTGAAAAGAGTCATACACTTCTTGGTGCAGTTCACGCTAAGCCATCTCAGATAACAGCAGGGTGATAATCTCTTTCTCTTTCTGTTCTGGGAGCTTTTTATTTCACTGTGTCAGAGGTGTTACGTCAGGAAGGAACAGTGCATGTGAAGTTATCAGTGTGTTTATGGCTCTCTCTTCTTGTTTGCAGTGCCTCTGGTGCTAGCGTGGTGGCCATTGACAACAAGATCGAGCAGGCCATGGTAAGTAGAGAATGAACACCAAACACAACGCTAATGCATGCAGAAAGGTTATATAGTAGACTCATGCATCTTTTAGCAGAAACTACAATGGCTGGGCTATACAGGTCACAGCATGACAGTGCAATCAGTCTGACCTCGATATAATTTGTAAACAGAGAATTCATTCATCACATTACATGGGCTGTTTATCCCTGTAAATAACCTTGTGATCATTTTCCTAGAATAATTATTTGGGACATTTAGAATCACTGGCATCTGCAAGAAATAATATCTAAAACTAATTGTGAATAAAAGTAGTGAAAATCTCCTGAAGTGAGCAACAAGTACAGGCATGTTTTTCCTCACGTCTCAGAGCTGAAGACAAGTCCTGGGAGAAAAAAAACAATACTTAGAAATGACATGGTTCATAAATTGCAAATTTAATTGTAATAATACCCTTCAGAAAAACTGAGAAGAAAATCAACAGGCGAACCAAATGCATGCATCAGTTCTGCGATAAACTCATTTGTCTTACAAGATTTTCTGTTCCATGCCTATTCTGAATCTGATCCATCTCTTGGTTTTCAAATGACAGGATCTTGTCAAGAACCACTTGATGTACGCGGTGCGTGAGGAGGTGGAAATCCTCAAGGAGCAGATAAAGGAGCTAGCAGAGAAGAACAACCAGCTTGAGAGGGAGAACTACCTGCTTAAGAACCTGGCCAGTCCGGAGCAGCTGGAGAAGTTCCAGTCCCGCATCCCGACAGATGTGCTCTTGGATAATCAGAACGTCCGGGTGACCCCAGCGCCACAGCAAAAGAACCAGCAGCAGAGCTGTAGCCACAGCACTGGCTCTGCTGTATAAGTGGCTCTGCTTTGGGGCGGGCAGAGCCACTTTGTCTTTAAAAGTCGTGGACCTCGTTTTTGAACGCAAGCGTTACTAAATCGCCGCCACCGAGATCCCTTCGGGACATCGAAGAAGAATCATCGGTGCTGTAAATGATTGATGGGACTCAAATGAACTGCTGATACTGATAAGCACAAAACCAGAATTAGAGACGCTCTAAAACTGGTGCCGTATCAGGCCCATCCTGTGTACCATCCAGCTCTTTGTCGTAGTCTCTCTTCGTAGGCATGAGTGTTAAGCATAGAAAGGGCAGACTAGCCTAGACAGAGGGTGGGGGATTTCCCTCCCTAGCCAAACTCTTCCAGCAAAGCACCCTCCTTTTTTCCTCTGTTGAGGAAGGGGGAGAGCAAGGAGGTGTTGATTGGGCTTGCCCTGCAGGCGCTAACCTGGAAAGTGCTGGGACTTCACTCCCTCATGACCCAGAGGAGACCCATCTGAGACGGCCCTCCAAGTCTCAACAAGAACAGTCCCATCGGTGTGGATTCACCTCATCTCAAAATACTTTAATGGACTTCCAACCGCACATTTCAGACACATACAGACTTCTGATCTACCTACAGTGTATTGCTGCCATGTTCCTGTCCATCCTAAGCATAACAAGAAAAATACACAGGATAAGCTAAGGCTACAGCGGTGGAGGTCAGCGCAATGTTCTCCATCTAATCTGATGAACTGCTGCAGTAAACTAACAGAATACTGTAATATCTCATAAAACATGTAGACTTGTATTGTTTGCTGTCGGGGCTTGCTGCTTATGGGGGTAAAACTAATTCTGCTATATCTTCTGTTTTTGTTAAATTCAGAACAAAAATCAGTTGTATTGTACAATAAGAGCAGTGTAGTAGGCTTTCAGAAGCTGTCTTTGTTACAGGTCCGTCCATATCTGCCATTTTGTTTGCTTAACTCACAGGAAAACTACAATGTACATACAGATGAAATGTCTCTGAGGAAAATAATGTTAGGATGGTTTGCAAGCAGACAGCTGCGTTTCTAGCAGCCTGTGCACTCCTTTTGTTTGTAGGTAGTGCCGTCCAGTATATGGTCTCTTTCCTTATTCAGATCGCAACTTGAAAACAATGGCACGACAACAGTGCCTGTAAGCGATGATCGCATTTCTGACAAGACTTTGGTTATTGTTGTCGTTTTTTCCAGCTACCAAAGACGTATTTTCACACGGCAACAAAAGCTAACCAAATGAGGACCATGTGTAAAACTTCACAGGGAGAAGTCTTCTTCGTAGCTAGAGTTAAATTTTGTTTGTGTTTGTTTTGTAAAAATTACGATTTTGTTGCTATAAAGTATCCCTGAAACAGTTGACAACTGTAATTTTTGGATACAACTGCACAGTTGCAATAAACCGTATGTTTACATAATATATCATGTTGTTGGTCTTTCTCTCATAATTCTATCATAATGAGATTGTGTATTATTTTTGAACTGCTAACAATTTGTATTCAGTTTGTCCTGTCATCTTCAATGAAACCTAATTAGGTATAAGTTAAGCTTTCACAAGCTAACACTTAAATTGTTACCCATTTTTGCTTGAGGACACTTAATAGGGTGAGACATGAAATCCACTGAAATCCCCCAAATCTTCATCTTGAAGTAAACATTTTAAACAGAGTTTTTAAATGCTTACAAATTTCTAAGCACATCACAGAAGAAATGTCTTGTGTTCATTTCTTTGGGCCTACTTTAAGTCTTTTACAGCCTCTATCATTATTTTCTCCCAGCCTCCGTCCATCTTGCCATCTGCTCTGATTACATCACCTGCCCCTGCTAAACCAAAGCATGACCACAGCATTATGTTTTGCTGGACATGGTGTTTTCAGTGTTTGTTTTATTCCTCACGTAGCATGTATGTCAGAAAACTTCAAATTTCGTCTCACATTACTAAAGCACCCCTTGTCACACATGTGTCCTAAGTGGATTGTGAGCAACCATGCAGGGAATACATTTGATTTTCTTTCAACATTTGTGAAAGAAAAATTCTTAATTGAGAGTTGTCCCAATATCTGACAAATACTATAAGGCAACCCTGCTTTAAAACTCTCCACACCTTTATCCCAGACATGTCTGCTGTGTTCCTTGTTTGTCTTAATGGTGTTTGTTATTGAACAAACTGAACAAATGTATTTATGTTGATTTTATATGATATGCAGATAATCTTTATTTATGTGGTTTCAGAAGACAGTGAGTTTCATAACATTTGGGGGTGCCCAATTAAAAGACACATCATCCTTTCCGTATTTGAACGATTTGAAAAGAATGTATTACGTTCATCTCAAAGTTTCCTTTGTGTTGATCTTTCACATATCAAAACAAAATTGTTTTTGACAAAATATGTACAGGTAAAAGGGGTGTGAATACTTTTACCTGGCACTACATGGTTTCTCCTGCAAAAATAAGCAACTTGAAGTCGTCTCATCAGACTTGAATAAGACACATTTCATACTCTTAGTCATTGTGTATAATCGTTATGGAAGTGTTTTCCCCGCCCAAAAGTCAAAAACAGCACAACCACTAATGATAGTGAAGTAATAATGGCTAGTTTGCCTGTGGACTGGAATCTGCAGAGGAGGGGAAAAACACTTTGTACTAGTAGCTATTTCCCTTTAGTCAAGCTGGCAGCCTGCGTGCAACCAGATATGTTGTGGCTTCCTGATGCGAAGACTAGACTCGTATCCATCTATTGCTGAAAACATGGCCTCTTCTGGCCTGAGACTCATCACCACCGATTAAAATCTGTGGTCTCCTTCAGGTGATCTGTGACAGAATAACTGATTGGTTGTGCAGCTGATGGTCTAGATCAATGCATCCTCTGCTTTCAGTCGCATTCTGAATTCCACTAGAGGCAGGATGGGTGTGCAGTTTTAAATGAGAGCCGCATTAATTATTTAACAAAGAGGAAACAGTCAGGTCTTTATTGGCTGTTTCACACAAAATACTTCTGGTCAGTCTATCAATGAAAGAGGCTTCAGGGTTATTTACAGAAAGCAGTGCTCCAGTTTAATCACACTCATGTTAATAGCAAAAACAGCTTCAACCGCAAAGGAAAAATTCAATCTGGCTGTAGAGCCAGCATGCCAATAACTATAGAGGCCCAGGAAAAACCTGAAGACAATTAGGACTGTGGTTTCAGCTAGTACTTTGCTTGCTCTCTTGTTCTATTTTAAGGCTGATTCCGAAACAGTGTGTTCCTGATTCATTTTAGTGGCCTTTGATTTGCAACTGATTGATGACAAGTTTCCAGGCATGCTTCATATGTGACATAACACCAAAAAAATACAGCTGATAAAATAGATGTCTCTTAACCATAGCCATGATGTCTGTTTCACTGCTGTTTGCAGCTTCTTTGAAAACACATTAGGTAAATGGTGAGCGTAATTCAGTTTAGCTTCTTAAAACCAGGTCCAAATGGAAGTGCAAAAATACTCTAAAGAAATCCCTAAAAAATTCATCAGCCCAAACTTTTTCCCACAATATTCAAAATTCAAGGGTCCCTTGAAATACGTTCTCAAACTCATCAGCAATCATACCAAGTGGGGTTTAGAACATGAGTCAAATTCATAGCCTGCTGGCCAAATCCGGCCGTCATAATTATTTCTGTGGCCCTCTAGACTCTTTGGCAAACTAAATCTTGATAAAACTTCACAACAGTGTGCTTAAATGTTATTTTATCAGTCAAATCAAATCAGTTTTTATGTGTTTAATGTCAAATTACTTCAATGTTAAATGTTTCATTTTTATAAAGACTGAATGCAGAGAAAGTTACAATATTTTAGTTATGAGTTAACCTTCTTAATGCATTCTGTCTCAGTTGTTCCTTTGAGGCACTCACCATCTTGACATGGACAAAATTGAAAATGACTTTCGCACCCCTGCTTTAGAACATCTTCTTGTTGACAGGGCTTTGCAACATGTGAATAGTTTCCCCTTTTGTCACATTACAACCATAAACTTCAGTGTATTATTTTGATATTCTGCACAGGCCATCACAAAGCGGCACATAGTTGAGAAGTATAAGGTAAAGAATAAAAGGTTTTACAATTTTTAAAAATCTGAACAGTGAGGTATGAAGGCGACAAGTATGCACTGCTGCACATCTGCTGAAAAATGTGTGTTCAACTAAACTGACAAATCAGAAGATTAGTTGGCATAGAAGCCAACAAAGGTCCAGTGACTCTTAGGAGCAGCAGAGAGCCACAGCTCAGGTGGAAGAATCTATTTACAGAAAAACTACCAGTTTAGTACTTTAAAAGTCTGGGCTTTGTGGATGATTGGTCAGACGAAAGCCATTATGGAAAGAAAGGCCTAAGAAGTTCCGTTGGCAGTTTGTCATAAGCAATGTAGGGTACAAAAGAAACATGTGCAAGAAGTTGCTCTGGGCAAATAGCATCAGCATACATCAGCAACTACCAAAGCATGGTAGTGGCAGCATCATGCATTGGGAGCTCTTTTATCAAGATGGATGTAACTACATGGAGGGTAATCCTGGTGGAAAATCTGATACAGGAGAACAAGCACAGGATGGCTGGGATCAAGGCTTAAAAGATTTTGTTTAGAAAAACTTGCTCTCCAATCTGACAGAGCTTAAACAATTCTGAAAAAAACAACAACTGGCAACCATTTCTGAAGTGAAGCCAGAAGAGACCCCAAAAGACTTGTCTCTATACCTGCAGCAAAAAGGGAAGACTATAGTGTATAGACTCAAGATGGCTGAATTCAAATAAATAGATGTTCTGACTGTAATGTGCAAACATGTGGACAAGATCAAGGGCTAGGAATACTTTTGGAAGACATTGTATTCTTTTGTTGGTAAGTTAAACTCTCAAATCAATACTCTCTTTAAAAAATGCTGAAACTCAAATCTTCACTTATGATTCTGTGAGTTTAAGCTTTAGGCCACATGAAACTAAATAGCTAAAAAAGGACTTTCTGCTGGATTACTGAAGTTATGCAACACATACACACACATGCATACTGAATACACATCAGTCTCAGATGGAAATTTTGGGTTGGTGCAGGGAAAGACTGGCTCTGCCTCCAAGTGGTTGGGTTTGCATGCAGGGGAATCATTTGGTCAGATTGTTTTCCATTCCCAACTTGCGTGCTTTGCTAAAAATGTCAACATGAAGAGTAAATTAAACAATTGCTAAATATTTATTGCTACAACTTCTACAACTGAAATTGTGCAGTGCATTTCTGGCACTAGGATTAGTAGTTCTAGAAAACGTTGCTCTGAAGAGTTGCAAATTACTGAAGATAATTATGTTATGGTTATGTAATGTGGTTTTTGATCTCCCCCACACAAAAACCTCAAGGATGCAGAAACATATACACAGCTAAACAACTTTATTGATACCTTTCGTCAATGTGGGCAGCATAGCCAATCCTGAAAAACAGAAAGGAAAATCAAATTCTAAACAAATTTATCCATATATCTGTTCCAAGTGGTTCTCATTTTATGTAGGTTTAAGAGTCATAGAAGTATTTACCCACTTTTAGTTATTTATGCAATCCTTTCTTGTGTAATTGTGTGTCAGTCACAGTTTCTCATAGAGAGAGTGGGACTCCTGCCGCCACTGGTTGTATCCATGCTGATTTTTAAGGACTTCTGCCAGGTCAGAAAATCTTACTCAAATAGACAAAAGGTCAAGAGCCATCGGTTTTGAATTTACACTGATGCCTCTGTTCCTGGAACAAATGCTCAGCAAGACTACACACACAATTGAAACCCTCCACTAACCCCCACTTCCAAATATGGCATATTTAAGTTCCTGAAAGAAATGGTTACATAACGTAAATTAGATAGGGTAGATATATTTTTCAGATGTGAAAAGTGATGCAATTTTTAAATTGCATCAAATTGGGAAACTTCTTCCATTTAGCCCAACATGATGGCAACATATTAAGGGTTTCAAAAATTAATTCAGTGTATAAAGACTGTGAGACATGGGTTGTAAAGCATTATGTAACTCCCCCCTGCTGTGCTTCCAATATGGGACCTGTCTGGGAAGCATTTTTTAACTGTTGCTTCTGCTTTGAGCTAAGTAAAGCTGCCAGTGGCTGGAGGTAAGTAACAAGACTAAAATTTGAGAAACGTTTACAGTTTGCAAACATGTGGAGAAAAAAGAATTTCAATAGGATTACTGCTAATTAACACAAGAAATAATGATCATCTTGTTCCCTAAAAATGCATGTGGACAATATTGTCAGAATGCACAATGTCACTAGCTCATTCACAGTTCTGAGTCCTCTCCATTGCTCTTTGCCTTTTAAATTGCCAAATGTAATTTAATTATTCCACCCTATGTAGAATGTTGGAAACGATGAATTCTTTTAACACTAACATGCCACTGAAAAGGCAGGAACATGTGAAAGATGTTTTTAGCAAAGCTTTTTGACATTTATAACCTGTCAAAGCATGACACTAGGTGTGACTGATGATGACTTGAATTCAAAAGACAGAAGCTGTATACTTAATATCAGGGTCCTGAAGTGAATTATATAACAGCAATTAAGGTATTATCCCTTCATCTTGAATTGCTGCTGTGACATGTCAAAATTCTCCTGAGAACACTTTAATAAGCTCACTGATGAGGAAGTTAAAGATGTTGAAGCAGCAATCTTGCACAGGCTTTCTTTGTGCAAGACTTAAGGTTTTAGTCTGAATCGGGAGGAGCTGGGAAACAAAGCAGTCTATAAGGTGAGATGACTGTTCTCTCTGGAAACATTTTTCATGCACTCTGTTTGATTTTTATGCAACAAACCCTGATGCAGCTTGAAATTCCTTGCAGAAACAATCAGCATTACCCCCTATTGAATTTACACATTTTTCCCCTCTGCAGAATTTTCTGAAGCTGCAAAATTCAGAAAAATTAAAATAGCAGTTCATACAAGATGTAGCATGGTAATGGTAAATGGCTTTGTACTTGCATAGCATCTTATCAAGCCCAGAATAACCCAAAACACTACAGTCATAAAACACTACAGTCATTCACCTATTCAAGCACACACTCATGGTGGTAAGCTACTGGATAGTAGCCACAGCTGCCCTGGGGCAGTCTGACAGAGGCAAGCCTTCTGTGCACCAGTGCCACCGGGGCCTCTGACCACCACTAGCAGGCAAAGCAGGTGAAGTGTCTTCTTGCCTAAGACAGAGACGAGTGGAGTGGGGATCAAACCCCCCTGATTGTGGGGTGAACTCCTACCACCGTCGGCACCATCGCCAACTGTCTTAAAATGCTTGAGTGACTAAGAAGGTTTTCCTAGGCACTCTTTTTTTTAAAGAAAAAAAACCAGCAACAAAAAACAACATGTCACCTCAGGTTACTCAAATATGTGTCAAAACAGGCCTCAACTACTGTTAATGTTTTTCACTGATAATTGGATGTGTGTTGAGTGAGTAGATGTGTGCCAGACAGAAAGCGGTTAAACTGGCTGCACACAGACAACTCCTTGTACAGAGAAAATACAGTATGTCTCGTTGCATATCTGATGTCTCATCTCTGACATTTCTCTTTACATGCCTTACATCTGAATAGGACACAGCTTGCCTGGTAACACCAAAACCTTACATAATGCTGAGTTGGACTCTTCTTCACAGAAAAACACTTACAGGTAGCCTGGTATGCATACGCTATGTCTGTTTGTGCAAATCATAACACACAAACAGACATAGCTATTTTGCTCTTTTTTTTTTTCATATTCCAACAAACAAGCAGACATTGACATTGTAATACATAGACTTTCCAGATTTGTATGTTTGACTTTAAATTATTTATTTTGCCAAAATAATTGTATTTTAGCTTAATACTCAACTTTTACATTGAATCAGACAAAAAATAGCTTTAATTAAGAACTACAGTAACTCTACATAACATGGACCCACATTACTTATTAAGATTATATAATAACAATAAGAACAACAATGTTTCTTTGAATATATCTTAAGTGTGACCTAATAATCACACTTGACCTTTCTATTGTGTTGGGAGGTCGAATGCTTTGAGCTCCTTTTGGATGGCAGAACATCATGTTCTTCCATGGTTTATTGCCTTCCTGTGGTTTTCCGGGTTTGTGAACTTTATGAGGATTGCTTTACAGCCGTTTAACCTGTTCCCAGCTGTGCAAAGCTATTGCAGATCAGAAAGCATTGTCAGTGAGCCAAATCTTTATGCTTCTCAATTGGCAGCTATGCTCCATGGCTATGATTTTATTCAATTACAATAGAGGCCACCCCCGAAGCTTGCATGCTTTGCACTGTTGCTGGAATTCAGCAGCTTTTACAGAAGACAAAAAACCCAAAATAAACAACAACAACAACAACAAAAGAAAAAAACCAGGACAGATCTGAAGGCGCTACCTTATGTAACTGTTATACAACAAGTCAAAATAAGAAGTTTCTTAATTGCCAGGGCAGGGCTGCTCACGCTCTCTTTATTTTTCTGATCCCTACAATTACAATTTTGTACTAGCAGACTAAAACCAACATCATTCATAGCTGAAGGCCAGTGGCACAAAACAAAGACCCAATGAGAAACAAAAAAAGCTTTTACTACACTGAGTAAATGGCTGTATTCCCTATGGTGTATAGTTTTTGGTCTTTAAATCGACACTAAGGTACACTGGGACACTCAGTGGACATACATGTGAGGCGGGGATCGTTGTGGCTCAGCTTATTGTGACAAGTGGCCAGCATTTGTATAGTGCATTATCAAGTCAGAGGACTCCAAAGTACTTGACACAACATTTAGTTGATACAGATATTGATGGTGGTGACCATTGAAAAACTTAAAAATCCTAGCATTTTACTGAAATATAAGCACATCTTGTTTGGGGGAATTACTTGTGTATTTTATTCAGTCTTCATCTAACACACAGGTGTCAAACACCAGTCCTGGAGGGCCACTGCCCTGTAACCTTTAGATGTGCCTCTGTTGCACCATATCTGAATAGAATAATTAGGTCATTAGCAAGGCTCTGGAGAACTGATCTACACAAAGAGGAGGTAATTAAACCATTTCATTCCAGTGTTTTGTACCTGTGGCACATCTAAAAACTGCAGGACACCAGCTCTTGAGGACTGGACTTTGACACCCCTGATCTAACGGAATGACTTTTGTCTTTCAGGGCTCCTGTGTGCAGATGAGCTCTGTACTATCCCATCCCATCCAGTGTTGTGTTTTCCAACCGGGAGAACTGACCTATTTTTGTGACAATGATTATGCATTTGCGTCAATGATTAAAGCCTTATACTTGATTCTTTAGGTGAAATCCGCAATAGACAATGTCCAACATTGACTCACTGTAATTGTCTGTAAAATTAGTAGGATTATCGCTACAGTAAACTAGACGTCAAAGGAAAGCCCCGGATTATTGCTAGATCAGTGGATTACTACAAATTTGGAGGCAGTTATTTTCACTTTTGAGGTCATTAAATGTGACAGAGGCACATCTTTAGCTTTCAAGACTTTATTTAGATGTACTAACAGTAATCTACAATAGGTTAATAAGCAGTCATAATGTTATACAAGTCAGACCTACCTTAATGCAAAGAAAAGTAGCTAAGTTACTATTATATCACAATACATTTTATGTTTCAGAGCCACAAATAAAAGCAGTCGCACGCAACGCCATGTGTGCTGAAACACATAAAGACTTAATGCACCATTTGGTGCTGTGCTTCATATAATCCTGCATAGCAATTAAAGTGTTATTTTACGGCTAGACACAAAACTAGCTGAGAAACTGTGGATCACAGAAACACCCCTCATATAAAGTCTCTGATCAGGTGACAAGCTCGGCTGGTGACTGTATTGGTGTAAACAAAGTAATAAAAAATTCTACCTTGAAAAACTATTTACAACCCTTAAACTTTTTAACACTAAAACTACAAACTTTAATATATGTTTTGAGGATTTTATGTGATAGAGCAATATGAAGGACTGCATACGTGTAAAGTAAAACAAGATGGATATATGGTTAAGATAATTTTGGCAAATAGAGATCTAAAAATGGTGTGCATTTATCTTCAACCCCCTGAGTCAAAACTGTGCAGAACCACCAGGTCTTATAATTGTTGTATCATCCAGCTTTGAAAATCTGAATTGTTATTCTATTATTGGTCTTAGTAAAATAACTTAAACTCATTCAAAGTGACTGTAGACTGTGTGTGAAGAAGTAAACACCCAAGTATTTCTGCAAAATGTATTTCCCTTGGGTTTCAATGTTTTAATCTCCTAATATTAGCACAATTTACATGTCAGAGTCATGTGAGTGTCTACTGCCTCTTTAGTCTGTAAATCATTTGCTTCAAACTGCTAATTTGCAGGGGAGACATATCTATAAACACCATTCCCAGCTGCTTGTGTTCAGATAACTGACACCCTGATGGACAGAAGGCCGAGCTCATGACAGCTTGTCGGTACGTAAGACACTCAATACCCAGTTTATGAGGACACTGACAGGTTTGTAGACTGCAGACATACATCTTAATGCACGAAGTAAGTACATGCTGCGCTGCAGTGTGCATTCCAAATATTTTAAAATACAGCCTTGTCATGCGATGCAAGCTATTTTTCTAACACATGCTTTAGATGACATGCAAGCATTGTAGAAAGCAAGAATGTAGGCTTGTCCAGCTTCATTACAACTTTGTCTGACTAAAACATACCTTCATGACAAGAGACAATTAGCAATGCTGATGTCAATTTGAATGTAATGTGCTATTATGTGTCTGTCTGTCAACCTTATTTGGAGATAATTTATTTTATAGTGCTTGAAGATCTTTTCTGATGTACCTCTTAAACACAATAAAAGCAAATATATTTTGCAGTGACTAATTCAAAAAACATTGGCTATGTGCTTTATTCCAGGCTTCCATCTTCACTTTTATGGCTCAAATCTTTCACAGTTGAGGCTTAGGTTTTCCAAAACTTCAATGTGAGTCGGGTCTGTCTTGTCCACAGACAGTTTTGGGATCACCCAATTGTGTCCAAGTTTCCAAACAGATGCTAAAAACTGTTACTCTAAGACTAAATAAATGGTTTGAATATTCAGAAAGAATTACAGAACCTCTAAGGCTCATGCTGATCATAAGCTGGAGATTACTGGAACACCAGTGTCACTGTCCAAAAAGCTGGTTCAAAATCAACATGAAGAAAAACTCTGCTCCAGAATTAACACCTTCAAGCTGCACTGAAATTGCAGGACAAGTCAAAATTCTTATTCAAAAAGATTTATGGTCCAACAAGACAAACATTGAGCTACTCTCTCACAATGACAAAAAGACTATATTCTTAAATGGCAAAGACAAAAGCATTTACAACATTTTGGGGCATTTCTAGTCATCTTCTGGTAGAAAGCCATTAGATTTATATGAATGTCCATAACTCAGCAAGGAAGATCATGAATTAAATAGAACTATGCAAATATGTTGTTGACTGCCAATAGCAAGTAGGTTTTCTGCAAGTTGCAAAAGAGCAGCTATCCAAATGTCAGTGGACTCTTAAATAAATATTTGCGCCTGTATATTTAATTTGGACCCAATTGTGAATTATAGTAAATTAACAATAAATTAAAACTAGTGACCTCTTTTCTTGCTTTTAAATAGTATTTTATGTGGCATGGTCATTCCAACCTTAAATTCTAGATATTAGATGTTATTTATTAGACATTCAAGATTAATTTATAATCGTGAGATGCATTTTTCCAAATGATCACCAGTCAGTATTTTAAATACTGCAACATTCTTGCAAAGTTCTTGCAATATGACCACTCTTGCTCTGTTGCTTTAATGCACTGGACAAACGGTGGCAGGCCAGAACTCATATCCTATATCTAGTTTGCATGCTCTCAGGTGAAAGAAACATTCAGATTAAACAAGCACACTCAGATAACCGGTCAGGGACAAAAACAAGTTCACAAGCTTTTAGTCTGCATGAATATGGTGGACAGTGAAATGAAAAGCACAGTTGATCACATCCAGTTATGTCCATCCTTCATGAAAAACTATAAAAATATAAACAAACTACGGGAAAAGCCTGAAATAAGATAACCAATATTTGGTTTAATACTGAATCTCAACCACCTGAGAGAACTCTATGTTTGTTGGTAGCAAGCTGGATCTAGATGACCCTGTGTGGATTAGCTGTCCAACCACATGTTTACCTTCCTTCATAATCACTGAGCCTTTTAACCCAGAATTCCCATTTAACCTCCCTGAGCCTGCAAAATGCCACATCAGCATTTCCAGAGGACATAGAGCTTAAGGTCATTTTAAACTGAAATACATGTAATCAGCTGTCAAAATGCATCAAGGTAAGGAGTTGTTTGGCTTCTCTGTGGACTCATTTATAACGACAGATTTGATGTTTAAAAAAGGAGCAAAATCACTATTTAAACAGATTCAAAGGGGGAAAAAAGAAATTGTGTAAAAACCAGGAGCATCTGTGCTCCTAGTTTGTTCACCTCAGAAAAAGAAAAAAAATACAACTTGAAATACTCAATGCAGATTTTATCTCTGGTGGTCTCATGTATTTTATCAGCTATCATAAAGTGATTTTTTTTATTGGTGTACAGCTGAGGAATTATTGGATCTTCTATATCTTAGTCTAGGTCAGGGGTCTCAAACTCCAGTCCTCGAGGGCCGCAGTCCTGCAACCTTTAGATGTGCCTCTGCTGCACCACACCTGAACAGAATAATTAGGTCATTAAGGCTCTGGAAAACTGATCTACACAAGGAGGAGGTCATTAAGTCTTTTCATTCCAGTGTTTTGTACCTGTGGCACATCTAAAAACTGCAGGACTGCGGCCCTCGAGGCCTGGAGTTTGAGACCCCTGGTCTAGGTCATATACCTCTAATAGTAGAGATTTTTCTTTCCAATGTGTTTTTGTTTTTTCATTTCACCTACTTTCTTCCCACCTGCAAATAGCTAAAATAGAGATTTTGTTTAGTCGCTCAACATCTTTGATCCAGCTGCCAAAATGCCACCATGACCGCTCTAAAATAGAGAACAGTCTTTCAAAACAGCCCTGCACTCAGTCAGAGTGACTCCAGAGAGAAACCGTTTTGGGGGGCAGGGCTTTCAAATCAGCAACTTCCGCAGAGCCAATCAAAAGTCAGCATGTGGTGCAGCCAAGCCTGTGTTGCATAACTCTGAGGCAGACAGAGATCAGTGCATGGACTGTCTCGCTCTGCAGACTCAACAGTCTTCACACGCAACACTCTCCAGCCAAAGGTTTGTGTACACACACATCGCGTGTGTGTGTGCGCTAAAGAGGGTGTGCTGACTTTGCCCTGATTCCCCTGACTAACTACTAATAGTAATTTAGTCTATTTAAAAAACAAATTATTAAGGCTGTCAAATAGGTTTAATTTTGATGGCTGTGTCTAACACTTTCTTTTTTGCTTCTTTTGTTTCACTTATGTCAAAAGTTTCCTTAGGATTTTCTAAAAGTGTGAAAAGTTGAAGAGAACTTAAAAAAGGTATACAATGCTTACTGGCCAAAATACTAGGTACACCTTTAATAGCATCAGTGTAAGAGAAATTTCTCAGAAATTTTGGTGTATAGTGAAGTCATTGTCAAGTTCAAGAAAGCAACTTGAGATGAGTTGAAATTCGTGTCCAATTTTGGTGAACCTCAGTTTCCTGTTCTTAGTTGACAGGAGTTACACCCAGTGTGGTGTTCTGCAGCTGTAGTCCATCTTCTTTAGGCTTTCAGGTGCTGGGTGCTCAGAGATAATATTTTGCATATTAGTGCTGCATTTTAATCCTTACAACCCCAACTTACTGGAACATGGGAGATGGTTTGCGTGAAATCAAACCAATTAGAAATCCAAAGTCACTTAAAAATCCTTTCTCCCATATTCTTATACTTGGTTTACACTTTAGCGGTGATTGGCTAATTTGCAGACGTTTTGTTAACAAGCAACTGAACAGCTATACCTAATCTAGTGGTCAATAAGTGTGTGTACAAAATGACATTCACTCCTTTCAATCCAAACTTGACACTTATTATAGTAAACAACTTAAGAGTTACATAAAACTGCTGTGTAATGTCTACTCTTGTTTATTATATAATCTACAATTCCTCAAACTGATTTACGAAAAATGTTTTCCTAACGGATTGCTTCAGTAAAAAACATAACACAGATCATTGTGTTTGATTCTTCACACTCTCATTCACATGATGAGCTATTTTATTTAACAAAAACAATTCATTCTTTAATTATTCATGGTAAAGTTTGTCCATAGATACTGAAGTCAGAAATGGGGGAACAATATACTCTCACCTCCAGGAGTTGATAGAAAATCTGTAGTTTTAGAAGTCAGGCAGTCAAGGAGTCAGTAACTACAATAAACATAATTAAGATGCTTCATGATTTCCTAAATTCATTTAAATACTTTTATTTTTTTGCAAAATGGTGTGATGGTAAAAAGTTATAGAATAACCAAGATATCGAGAAAAGTTTAAACTCTGTGTAATTTCTGTGAGGAATCTAACCATGAGCCATAGGGAACAACTTGTTTTTCTGGTTGCTGATTGTCCAGGCAGATTGTTTTACACAAAAAGACAGAGCAAAGACCACGTCAGGTCTGGGGTGAAAACACAGGAAGCAGTTGGCTGTGCAGAGAAAACAACATATGGAAAAATACAATGGTTGTTCCCTACGGGGCAAGGTTTACATGGCCAAACAAGGTCGAGCATAAGCTCCCAATTCTTTGTCTCAGAGCCCCATATTAGTCAAGAAAAACATTTATTCTTAGATTATCTATAAAATAGAAAATTAAAATATACTGTAAGTGAATGTGAATGTTCTGATGAGTTGCTGACTTGGAGTCTGTTGCATAAACTAAAGTAGCTGTGACAATTCCCTAAAATTAAAGGTTTTATTTAGGGAAAGACAACATCAACTGCTGAAATAAAAGTGCAAACCAGGACACTTTGTAGGGTTGTGAGATCAGAGTGCTCTCCAAGCTGTAGCTGCTCCATATCTCTGTCATATCCTGTTACCTGAGCCGTCAACTAACAATAGTTTTTCTGGGTGTCACAGAGATTCAAATAAACCAAGGAAAAGGGCTTGAAATCCTTCTAGCTTTTCCTGCTGCTGCCTCAGCTGCAGTTTGGGACACACAAAGCACTATTCAGGTCTGATGCTGCATTTTTCAGGAGTTTCCTGAGGGAAAGCTGTGTCCTGGCTTACGGACAAAACAAACACCCTCTCTCTCTTCTTCGGCTTGTGGGCCTGAAAGTCAGAAAGGAAGGATCACCGACCTACTTCACTGTCATTTCCTCTCAGCTGTCAAAGCATAGCCCAGTTCTGAAGAATGGGTTGCCTCCCTTATAACACTGGAAAAAGGCCTCCAGGCCCACGGGGCTCAGCTGTGTGCCGAATCAGAAGATGAAACCACTGACCTTTGTCCCTCAGAAAGCAGGTAGCAAGGGAAAAAAAAAGTAGCCTATTGTAAACTTGTCAACCTTCAGTCTAGACTTTGACTGTTATGCAACAGCATTCACAACCCTTGACCTTTTTCCCATTTTATGCTACATCCCCAAAGTGCAATACATTTTATTACAATCATATGCATTAGACCAAAGGAAAGGAAAGTACATTATAAAGTATCTGTAAAGTACATTATATATATATATATTCACCAAATAATCTAAAAAGGGCAGTGTGCATTTTTATTCATAACCCTTTCTGACAAATAACTTCTGGAGCTAACCACTGCACACAGAAGCAATTTCAGTTTATTAGAGAACATTACAGAACAACCTGAAGACAAAGGCAGACATGTCATGGATAAATATGTGTAGAATTTCTAATCATAATAAGGTTAAGATACAGTATTAAAAGTTGTGATTGTCTCACAAAGCTCTGTTCAATTGCATCATCTGAAAATCAAAACGGCCATGGCACAACAGCAAACCAAACAAGTCAGTGCCCTTCTGATAAGGACAGAATAAATCAGCAAAACAGCCATGATCCCCATGGGAACTCTGGAGGAGCTGCAGGAAAATAACTAGTAGACCACTACACAAGCCGTGCCCCTAAGGCCAAAAGGAATAATTGCACACATTCAAAGACATATTTTTAGGTGTTTGCATCCAGAATCACATGCCTTTGTTGCTCAATTTATTTTTTACTCCATTTATTGACTGTTCCTATAGTAAAAGGATGTGGGATATGTTGTTCAATAGTTTTGAGTCGGAGGAGAAGAACAACACAAGTGTTATGTCTTTTTAAGTGGTTTGTTACAGTCAAAAGATGGTAAGCTTTGAATAACATGCAAACAGGTCCATTCAATGTAGCGGTCTAAAGGTAAACAGGAGGGAGATAAAACTTTCGTCATTCTTTCTTGCTTGTTTGTTCCATTCCTATGAATGTTTTCCAGGAACTCTTGATCAGTAAAGAGAACAGAGTTATCTTCTTACTAACATTCAGTTAGATCATTCAGTCAACTGATTTTTTTCAGTCAGTGAATCCACAGGAATTATCCACACATTCTTTTGAATGCTTTTACTAACTTGCATCTATACTGACAAACTTTAAGAACTAACAAAATACTATAAATGTTTAATTTGAAATAGTATTTACAAACACAATGTTTAGTACTGATTAAATATTTCAGGTTTGCATATTGCAGGTTTGACCTTTGGTATTTCTTTCCAAACATTTTCAGCTGCATCAATACAACTGAGTTATTTACCTTTGCCTTCCATTATTTGCTCCTTCCTAGTGGATATCTTGTTCTATTTCAGCTGTGTTGCTGATCCGTTATCTAACACCAGATTACTCTGCACTTGATTTGGGTGGGTCTAACCATTAATATGTAAACTCCAGAAACTATGAATCCAAACCTGATTCCTGGAAGAATTTTTAACATTTTGTTCTGAATTTCAGCACATGCGAGTCTGTGTGGTGTTCAAGAACTAACCTATATTCATGCACATGTTGCATGTTAACCTCCATCTAATCTCTGCCTCACCTAATTTGTTTTTCTGGGTCATGTGAACCATAGCGAACAGATCATTTTTAGCTGACCTTCATTAGGTTACGTGTGTTGGAAGTGTGCCAAAACAATGTAGTGAAGTGCTTTGTGTTTTGAATCACTAAACGTTTTCCACCAAAAAGGGGGAAAGATAAATATTTGGTATTTTTAATTGTTTCTTATATTATTTCTGTCCTTTATTCTTTTGTTCTGGTTAAACTTTAGCAGTAGTTGGATTAAGACTTGATACTTGGCCCATAGTGCCCCTCAGACAACAATAATCTATCTGGAGCAGATGTCAGCTTGTTTCTTGTCGCATCAGACCTTGTCTGGGCAGTTGCACACAGGACAGACATGCATTTTAATTTACTTCCTTTTCTTAAAGGTACTGGTATGTTTGTGTTTGGACTTAAGCAGAATTAATGTTTTTGTATATTTGCTATACAGCCATTTTGTCTAGATTTTTGTTCTTTAATGTTGATTTCTTTGTTCACTTGTGTTGCTGTACTTTACTTTTATGATATATTTTTATGGCAGACTTGAAAAACATACAAGTGACATCTATAATTAAGAAGAGATTACAAGTCTTACATCTAGACAGGAGGGAAAACTAGAAATAGATTGATGAAGCTGTTTATGGGAATGGAAAATCAAGCACTATATTGTGTGTATTTTAATTTACTTCCATTAGGTCTATTCCATTCTACTCTATTCTATGAAGACCAATTTTAGTTTCCCTTCAGCTCAATTCAGTGTGTGTCAGTTTAGTTCAGTTCATCTCAAGTCAGCTTAATTCAGTTCAATATTTTTTTTTATGTTGTCAAAGCATAAAATCCATAATAGGACCACAGATTTACTGTAAAAGAAAAAAACACTTCTTGTGTATCAAGAAGGAAATCTGTGCCAAGGTAATGTCTCTAGCAACTTGTGTTACATAAAATATTTTGTTCTTACAAAATGTACAGCATGTTCACTTAAGGTGTGCCTGATCATTAAATGAAATTAAACACATTAAATTATTTTTGCTTCAGACTAATGAGACAGATTTATGGCTTGATCTTAATTGTCGTTGGTGTTTTATTCAAGATATTTTGTGCTTCTTTGCAAGGAGCTCAAATGTAGTTTGCAATTTGATGGAGTTTATGGGTAAAAAAAAAAGGACCATTTATCGCCCAACATTGTAATCTTCACCAATGCAAATTTATGTAAGCAAGATAAATATGTCCACACTGGCGTGTGGTTTATTTTGTTCTCATATAGGGAGAACTTCTCAGTTTGTTTTAATTAGAGAAAGCTAAAGTTAGCTTTCATTTCAAAGGTATGCTGCAAGACATTTGTAGTAAATTTACTGTGGTAGCTGCATTAAAAAATGTCACATAAAAAGCAGAAACATTACGATTTAATTTGAGAGAAAATCCACGGAGAGTTTTATATTTCTCTTTAAATTACTTTACTGGGCGAGGAGAGTAAAACAACAGATGCTAACATATGACACCCCACTATCAAAGTTTGAAAGCGCTAAACACACTGACTGGCATTCCATTTATATACCCATAAAACCAGTCAATGAAAACAGCTGCTGAACCGTAAGAAATGTATTTAATGAGCCTCAAATCCAGGGTGCGTAGAATGGAGGATTTGTTTGCAACTCTGATCTCAGTCTTACAAAAGCTGCAATTTCTAATCCACTTTAAAGCTGTTTTACAATCCACCAAATAACTAATCTAAAATAAGATTTAGAATCAAACAAACACACAAAGCTGCAGGGAAGAAATCCTCATGAGAACTACTTCTCTGGGAGCTTCATTTTGATGAATTGTCCTAGAAAACAAGTGCGTTCACAGTGTGCAGAAACAGAGAATGTCATCTTTGAGGAAAATGACATTGCATGTTACCAATTCAGGCCATGTAGGAGAGCTTTCATAACACAACAGTGGAGGTCATTGTTTATATTGGTTGAGGCAGCATCATTGGGATGCGCCACTGATGTCAATTGGGGCAAAACAGTCTAAATGCGTAGGCAAAAGTGAGTCACAGACTAATAAATGTTATAATAGTGCTTTGTTCCGAGAAACAGTTAAGAAGAGGGACTAAAGAAAAAGCTTGAAGAAATGCTTTGAACATTATCAGATTCTATTGCAGAAGCACTGTGGGAAACTAAACAGAACCAATTTTACATCATAAATGAACTGATTTCAGACAGTGAAATTAAGTAAAACAACTTCTCATGTTAATCTTTCTACTGTTTAGAATGGCCCAGCAACTTTATTTGCTTCAAGAAACAGTGTCCTTATTCACAAGTCTTAAATTAGAATTGATAATATCATTGTTGGAATCTTTACCAAATCGACCCCCCACCCAAAAAAAATTTTAAAATATATACGGACGGACAGACAGATATGTTGTGTTGTTCTCAGGGTCAGCTCCACTTATAAGTAAACTTTGACTACTTAGGATCCTTGTTGACCCGGGGATTCAAATAGGAATTTTATTCAAACATCACCATCATTTGATCCCCTTTGATAAACTTTGCTGATTTCATTTAATCAGTCTTTGTTTTTACCCTCTTATCTGCATACTTTTATGGAGTTTGATTAAATAATCACATGCTCTGTATAAGCTGAAACTCAGTGATAGGAAAATAAATCTGCTGGCTAATTAAATAGCACATTGCTAATGAAAAGTCACATTCAACAAATATGGATAATGTTAAAATTGTTGATATACACTCTCTGGTCTCTTCGTTGTTCAATTGCTTGTTCACGCAAATAGCAAATCAGTCAATAACATGGCAGCAACTTAGTGCATTAAGGGACCTAGATGTGGTGATTGTGTCATGGCTATTGGTGCTAAACAAGCTGTTCTCTCTTTTCAGAAACTGCTGATGTACTGAGACTGTTACACTCAACCATCTCTCAGCTATGTAAAGTATGGTGCAAGAAAAGAGAAAGCATCCAGTGAGTGTTAGTTGTTTGGATGAAAGTATGTGGAATATGACCCCCAAACAACAAGTTGAACCTTTAACCTGCTGGACTACAACAGTAGAAGGTCACACTGGGTGCACCGTCATTAAAACAAAAACAACAATGTGAGACTGCAATTCACATGGTGTCAAGTAAACTGGACACTAACATATTGGAAAAACTTTGCCTGGTATGATCAGCCCCAAGCTGTACAATTGAGAAAATTTAGGATTCAACAACAACAACTAAAAAAACATAAAAGCCTAGATCCATCCTGCCTTGTACTGCAGTTCAGTTCCTTAGGATCAACTGAACTTCATTTAAGCCACAACATAAATGAGTATTTTTCATGACCATGTCCATTTGTTTAGTAGTACAATGCACCAATCTTCTGATGGCTCCACTGAGTATGGTAACACACCATATCACAAAACTCAAATCAACTCAGACTAGTTTGTTGAATGTGGCAATGAGGAACGTTTCCAACACATAAATTTTATATGATTGAATTTTTGCCATGCAGAAGATTTTCCATGTTGTGCTAGTTAAGTGTACATCTAAAGAACAGTGACGGTCTAATTTATAGAGTAAATCAAGTCGATTTAAATTGTTAAACCAACTTACTTCTCTGTTTGGGATGCAGAGATACTTTTAATATATTACAACTGTTATACCTGATACTCAAATAAACACAGCATAAAATCAGGCTGTCTTGCTGTGTTTTCATTTCATTTCCCCTCAGGAGGCTTCAGAAATCAGACTGTGGGAAACAAAAAAACAACATCACAGAAAGAAAACACTGTTGGTCTCATCTGTCTTTAGAAAAAAAAGACAGTGTTATTTCTGCTTCATCTTTTCCAAAACAAAATCGTTCTGTAACAGTATATGCAGTGCATTATGTTCACCGAACACATGTCTTCCATTGTGATGTCACACTTGATGAATGAAAATGCAGAATTAATTGCAGACAAGATCATTCAACACTTTCTGGTGTGGAGCACATCTGATAAGTTAGGCAGAATCAACAGGCTTTAGAGACGAGCAGCAGTCTGCAATTTCCTACGTTCCAAGTTAACTCTACTCGTCGCAAATGTTCTCAGTGTTGGTGGTCCAAAGCAAAAATGACAGACTGAATGTTTCAAATTGAAGACTTTGCAATCCCCCAAATAATCTCCTATGACAGTAAACGCAAACTGTCTACTCATATTTTAAACCAATAAAGCTTTTGTTGATTTAAACATACAGCATAGTAACACATGAAAATACTATGAAATAGCAGTTTTATTTTCAATTCCTTGATAAATTTGTACTGTCTGACACTGTGAATTCATGTTTTCTTCTTTGTCTTTACAGATTTGCACATACCTCCAGGTTTTTGCTGTTCCCTCTTAGTTTTTGATGCTCCTTTAATTATTTCAAAAGTTCCTTTCTTTAAGAAAGGAAATATTTTCCTCAAATGTGAAATCAAGTAGGTACTTACAGAGGAACGTGTTGGTCTTGTTCTCTATGCCTTCTTGTCTTCAACTCAGCACAGAGGATTTTATTCCGTAGAATTTAGGTCTGGGGTTTAAGATCACCATTCAGCGTTGAATTCGTCTGGTGAACCAATTCTATGCTGATTTGGCTTCTTGTCTTTGAATGTGATACTGCTGAGAGATTCAGTGATGACCTACAGTATATTTGAGTTCTCTGGGAGAGGCCAGCATATCCATATTAATGAATAATGTAGAGGTATATAAAAAATGTAATCCTGACATACTCTCTAACAAGGTGTTTGAAAGGCCATCACAGCCTCCTCAACAATACTTAAAATTGGGTTTGAGCTACTTTTCCATAATTAACCATTTGTTTTACAATCTGTCTGCCTTGAGGTTTTGTTGCTGAAAAGCGCCGTCTTATTTTCCTGAAAACACTTCCCATTCAGGTGAGTAAACTCCACACATTTATGTTTATAATGACAACATAGAAAGTTGTTTCTTTTGAATGCAACAATGTTGTTGAAACAAACAAAAAATGAGAGAAGGGAAAAACACTGTTCCTTCACCAAAGACCAACTCATCCAGGCACAGTTGGTTTGATGTTAACTTATGATCATGTAAAACTGTTGTTGAATTCATTCATCATTTCCCACACAGATCTCATGCAGACTCTCTGGAACAGCACTCAGAAAGAGACTCCTTCAGGCCCCTCTCTATATTTAGACAGCTGCACACATCATCCTGCACTGAGCTACACTTTAGGGTTATATTAGATTAAATAAACCCAAATCCTATTGCATAACACATGCATAAGAGTAAACACAATTTGAAGCAAGCTTTATTGATAATAACTCTAATGCAGTAATAATCTTTCAATAAGCCTAAATGGAATTACAGGTTTTTGTTTTGTTTTTTTGCCAAACTTTAGTTTTACCAGCACACTTTGGAACAATAGCCACCAGGCACTGAGCGCAAGTAAACTTTGAGCAGCTTCTCTGTTGAAAGAAGCTGTGCCAGGACTCCTGGTGACACACATCTGTGCTGAGTTGGATTTCTATGGCTGACCAGGGCATGACCGATTTTCTTCTCTTTTACTTCTTTGTTTCTCAGTTAAACCCCTGGTAAAAACTGTAGAATAAATCCCCATCCAAATAGTGGTGTACCATACAACAGCTACCACCTCCTCCGCTTTCAGTACATGAAAGTACAAACCAGTTCCAGAGGCTCAAGAACTTCTATTCTGGGTTTCTTTCATGAGCAGGGGAGAAATTTCTTCACCAGATTCTGTCTGCTGATTACGGGTTTCCCTCTGCCGCTGTTGCTATAGAGATGAAAGCAATCTTTGACACAAACACTGCAGACGGAGGTGACGTGAGAAGTGAAAGGAAACAAAGACTCATCCCATTTTTTTCATATGATTCTCTTAATACCTCACTCTGGGAAAGATGTTGCATTTTTGTGTCTTACACTGAAACTGGGTGTGGACGAAGCTGGAGCAAAAATAAAACACAAGGGTGTGTGTTTGTTCCAGGATAATACTTTTTCCCCTGGTGTGTTTGCCTCACCTTTTTTCCTCTTAAGAACAGAGAATCATACAGAGGTGAACAAACTACATATACCAACCCAAAAATTATCAAAGGCAAAAGCACCAATTACACATGGTTCCGGAGATGACTGTTACTTACAAAGCTTGTGCAAACATCCATTTCACTCTCTAAAATATAAACATATTCCAATAATTCACAGACATAAGAACAAATACTCTCCCCACTATCCCTTGGCTCCTTATCCAGGTATTTGTTTAAAATATCACACTGAGAAACAGGACTAATAACCTGATGAATCAGCAATCCTCATCTAGCCTTTGAAAGTAAACCTTTGTGATTTAATATATCAGCATTTGTTGTTCAAACATTCTTGCAACATCAGTCAGCATATACAGTGTTTTATGATTGGTTACTTCTAAATAGTAGACTTTGAAAACAAGAATACTTCAAAACATGCTGATGATTAGATGGAATGCAAAAAAACTAGCATGTCAAGATTTTGTGACAGGCTAAAATAACATTAGATCAGAGTTTTTGTTTGATTTTATGTTATTTTAAACAAATAATATCTTATTTTTTTCTCAACGTGTTTAGAAGAACTGACAATGTTTTATTACAAAATACAGTACATTGCATGAAACTACATGGTACAAATGCTGATGTGATGGCAAAATATTAAGAATGAATTTCCTTTTTTTTTTTTTTGCTGATGAACAATGTGTGTGTTGAAAATCTAAAATCTTTTTTTTCTTTACCAGAGTTCCCAGCATGATCACTTAGTGCATGTGTAGTAAAGTGGGTATTAAAATTGATATTCGCACACAGTCACAAACCTTCGTGCACTTCTTTCATCTGTAAGCATATTTAACAGGCACACTATTCTGAAGTAATTACAGACCTAATCATGCAAAATGAATTGTAATGACTAGCATCAATGTGATTTGAATCTATAAATCAACTGAGTTACCAATCAATTCACTGTCTTATCCATGCCTCAGTTGCTCTCTCTAAACATCTATGCAATGTGTTTGTGTAAATTTGTTTCAGCACATTAGCACTTTGACAAGCAAATGTTTCTTTAATCACAATGTTTATATGCTAATTGGATCCCATAATTTGTTTTCATCCTGCAGCTGGTGTAATAACAAGGAGCGACCTGCAAGCAAGTATGAAACATTAAAGCTCACAGCAGTCTTGCATTGAAAAAAATTAAATAATGTTCCGGTTTATAAAATTAGAACAGAAATTGTCTCCAAACAAAGGAAGACCATTCTTACACTAAGTAAAAATATCTTTAGTGATCACTTTAGTTATGCAACAGACACACTTGTCAAAGTGCATGTCCTTGAGCAGGTTTTGTCCTGTGTGTGTGTGGAGTGTCTGACTGCAAACAGATGGTAAAGCAAACACGCCAGGATGATCTCTAGCCCTAAACACACAATGGGATAATTTGGCTGGAGAAAATACAGGTTTTGAAGTTAGGCTGGAGTTAAAGTGCTTTCAGATTTGGAGGAAAAGGTGGTTTGTTAGGTAATGACACCAAAACAAAGTGAATCACAGACTGTTAGGTGACTGCTAAGTGGTCGGCTTCCAGAAAGTGCTAGATTTTTTTTAATTCTGTTCTCCATCCCACACTCATTGTTGATGCTAAAAGTGGTTTTAATGAAGTAGTGCAATGTGAGGAATGAGTAAGGCAACACAGAAAAAGAAACAGCAAACTAGTACACAAT
Source organism: Xiphophorus couchianus (assembly GCF_001444195.1). Classification (NCBI taxonomy): domain Eukaryota; kingdom Metazoa; phylum Chordata; class Actinopteri; order Cyprinodontiformes; family Poeciliidae; genus Xiphophorus; species Xiphophorus couchianus. The sequence continues at coordinate 14,206,312 of NC_040250.1, forward strand.
TCAAATTATGAAAAGTGCTGCACAATACCAAAATAATTACAAAGAAAACATTAAAACTGCCAGGAAAATGAAAGGTAATAATATTAATAAATATAGAGCAAGTAGAAAATACTAAAGCACAAAAATATAGTCAAAAGGAATCATGTACAATGACGCTAGGATAGAGCGTTGAGGAACTCCCTGGGGCGGTTGCGGATGAAACATTTCCAATTGCAACAGTGAAAAATCTTTCCAGTCAAGAAGATATAACCTCTGAGGATGAACAACCTCTATTACATCATTGGTGTAGGAGAATAGTGTGATAAATTGTATTCATGGATTCACTGACATCTAAGAAAACCTAAATAGCATGCATGCTACCTTTTCCTGAGAGCAGCATGTCACTGCAGACATTTTATAAAACAAAGTTGGTACAATAGGCCCTGAAATCTGGCAGGAATTTTTTCCGCATGTTTGGTTATGTTTTTTTTTTAATTCAAAATGAAAACAATCCACGGATGCAAATAATGAATGAAATGTGAAAAATAACTTCCCTCACGGGAAACTGTTAGGATAGATTTACAAGAAAACAAAACCAAATTCTATTGCGTAAGATGAAATTATTTCTCAACTCTGCCTGGGACCCTACTTAATATTGTCTGCTATTTGTCACCATCTTGATCCATTTCTTGTCTATACAACACCAGAAAACAGCATGAGTCATTTTATAGAGTTTTATCAGGCAAAGATCTTATGATTATAAAGCACCAAAGTCAAAGCTTTCCTTTGAGCATATTCCCAGTGACAGTACTGAGGATAAAATCAGACAGACCACCTGCTGTGAATCCACTTGTTTTACACATGAGACACCACATGCCCTCTGCCTCGAAATGATGTACACTGACAGCCCAACAAGTGCTGGTGGTAAACGCAGTCAGAACACTGTCTTCGAGAAAAAGTGGACTCATGCTGGCACAGCTCGGCAGCTTGTGTTTAAAGTCTCGCCGAGGCAGTGTGGAAGCACAAGAACAAAATGTGACTTGTTGACCTGTGTATTTCAGAGCACATTCCCCAGTCACGTCTACCGTCGTTTAAAGTGTTCCCAGTGCTTGTCACTGGTGGTGTGTTGTCAGCGCCATCTGGCACTGTTTACCCTGTTCAGCTCTGCTGGCTGATATTCAGGATCTGGTGTTCAGTTTGCCTTTGCAACACTGTGTATCCATAGCTCTGGTGTTTGGTATCTGTCATTTAGTCTCTGTTATGCAGATTCAGGAATCAGTATTTATTCTATGACGAAATACCTGAAAAACTGAATCATTGGCATGCCTTGTCATAGTTTGGGCAAAACAGTATTGAACCACAAAGTACAACTGTAGCTAAGTAACAGAGGTCACACTAGAAACTGTGACTGAGAGAATGAGGCTGAATCAGTCGTTGTCATACCGCCTCTGTCGGTGCGCAGGGACGGGCTGAGCTGCTTTCAGCATGAGTCATGTATACCCTGATTACCAACAGCACCACATTACTCTATGGTAACTGTATACACACACAAGGTGGCCTGAGGTGACAGTGCAAATAGAAGGCGGCACCTTTGTTTACCACAAGAGTACAAGGCGGTCGACCTCCAAGAAACTGGCATCCTTCCTGTGAGTGGAGCACCCGATTATCATATCACCTCTGCATCCTGAGACAGAAACTCCCAGGATCCTCATTTCTTCACTGATCTCTGCTTCAAAACCCAACCATTTCTGCTGCATGTGTGTTTTTAAGTGTTTTTATTTTCACCTCCCCTATTTGGATTTCTTGCTTATTCTTTAGACACATTGCTTTCTGTTACTCCTTTTTTGTCTGTAGCATTTACGTCTTTAAAGTTACTCAACATAACACCTTTCCAAATATATTATGAATATTTTATTATTTCTTTTTTGAAGAATTTGTATTGATTTGACTTATGCCCTCTGCTAGTGCAGACCTATTTTGAGAGAAAGAAAAAAATGTACCAAAGGGAACCTTAACCCATAAAATGACAATGGTATTGCATTTCTTTTTGCCATAATGTGATGGGATACATTTATTAATCTCAAAATATAACAGATACATTTTTATTTTACTGACCAGATGAGTTGCCATGGAGGCATCATTTTGTTTTCCATATGGCATTAACTGGCAAACTGGGCTTACTCTAGTACTCATTTTATATAATGTAGAATTGAACAGCATGAATGTCGCCTCAATCAGCTGTTGGAGAATGTACTATCATTACGTTCAGAGAACGCTCAAACCTGCTCAGTGACTTTTCTATTTATAGCAAAATATTAAGACCCCCTTTCATTCACACTAGAACGTAGCACTTCATTTTACTCCTTAGTGGTGGATGAAAGATGCTTAAGGGGAATCAAGGAATGTCCTGGGAATGTCCGTCTGTGGAATGCTTTCTAATACCTATTTCACAACAGAAACATGTGTCTGGATTAAGATTGATTTATTTAGGCTTAAACAAAGAAGAAGGCCTCACAAAAGGATTTGTACTATGGAGGGTGAGGTTTAATAGTATAATGACCCAACAAATTAGCTTTCAACTGATCAGTGTTGGTGTTAGCATTTTTCATATTTTAATATAATGAATTATAAGTCAGGTTTCACTTTAAGATCTAGTTTTATGCCACTCAAACTGGCAAAACAGAAACTACTACATTGTTAACAGAGAGACATCATGTAAACACATGCACCTCTAACTGTTGAAAATAACATTGGAAACTGGGTTTTTTTAACATTTATTCTCTTGATGAAATTTGCCAAAATGTTGAGAACATTACACTTCCTAAAGCACATCCTAAATGACTAAAATGTGAGAAGAAAAATAATGTTTAATAATGTTAGCTTGAAGGAGAAAACCACTTTGATGGTTAAACATTTTCAGCCCATATAAGGCTTTTGCTGGAAGGGTTCAAAATCAGCCTTTGTTGTAGAAAATCTAAATGAGTTAGATTGTAGACACTTAGACATTTCTAATGTGCTGAAGAACGTCATCAGACTTTCTTCTTCTCACAACCTACTCCATGAGCTGCATGACAACCTCCTCTATTTCAGAGTTATGTAAAAGAAAAAAATAAACATTCCTCTTTTGCTTAATGAGTGAAGTAAGTTTTCTCAAAAAAAAAACAAACCACTGCACTTCCTGCTTTTAAAGAATCTTGTTTTTCTGTTGTCAAGGAGATAAACCAGGTATTAGTCATATTCTTGTACCCCACTCATGTTTCCAAAACAGAAACAGTATTAAAAAAAGAAATAAATAAGTAAATAATTTTGGTGTTTATGATTAGCTCATCCTATAAGTTGTATTTCCATTCATCCAATTTCCATAGTATAGACTGGTGACAGATAGGATTTGCATTGAAATCTATCTCGACGTTCATGTGAAGAAAGAATGAATGAAAGAATACATTGTTTTAACTGTTTATAGTATTTAGAATTAGGCTAATAAAATTATTAACAACTGATAGCCAGCACAGCTCACCTCTCTTAGCCTGGAGCATCATTAATAATTAAAAATAAATCATAGCAACAGTTTTTTTCTTTTCCCATAACAACCACACAGGATTGGTTATTTAGCTTTACATCTGGAGCAGTGCCACAGAAAAGAAAACATCCATCATGGGAAATTCACTGCTGAAGGAGAGTCAAGAATCAGATGGTGGGAATGTTATGTAAATACTTTAACTTGCATGTAGGCATACAATAATAAGGTAAAATACCACTGATTACACAACGTCTTTACATATATACTGTATATCCACATCTGTGACTGCAGCACCACCTCATGACCAGACTGGATCAGTCTTAAAGTCTGATACATGATATCATGGTTATAACACTCACCTAATTATCCAGGTCACTTGATGACAGCATGTACTTAGTGAATATTTTGTTGAATATTGCATTATTTTTACATAGCAAGACATTGTATCAATAAAGCCTCAAAAGATTCTCTGGAGAAGTCTAACAACATTGACCTCTAGCACAGAGTGCATTTACAAAAGCAGGTAAATAATAGACCCTCCTGTTACAACCTTCAGGCAAAACACAAACTGCAGTGGGGCCTAAAAGTGACTCACTCGATTAGAGGTGCCAATAACATGGTTTTAATTATGTTAGATCTTAAGGCAACAGGCCTGTAATTACTGAAGTCAAAGATACACTTTTGTTGTGTTAAATAGGAGTGTATTTTTTAACACACTAGACTCTTGTCAAAGAATCCCACAGGAGAAAAGCACCCATGGTTAAAACAGAGTGACGTTCAGACATTAAACTCTGTTTCCCAAATCAGTCTGAAGAAACTCAAGTCAAACATGAGTCACAGCAATAAAATCAAAGGCGGCGTGTTAAAAGTCAGGTATTATCCTGCTGAGAGAGGCAACTTTTTCCCTCAACAAGCTTCCTCCAGACTGTTCCACCAGACAAAACATCTTTGAAACTGTTTAATCTTAGAAGACAATTTGAACGCTAGAGTTGATGACAACCCAGGGAGCTCAGCAGCTGTTTTCAATCTGTATCCTGTTTACTTTCTCTTCATATCATCTGCCGATAGAGGCTTCGGGAAACACCAACCATTCTGCTCCCCGGGGAGAGCACGGTCACAGAGGGAATTATCAGCAGCACACCTATTGTCACAGCCAAGCTAACCTGACCTTATAAGGACATGTTTATTTTGCTTCCACACCCTGAAGTGAAAGGATAAGGTAGACACACAGAGGGATAGAGGAAAAGATAAGGACAAAAACAGTCCAGATGAAATTGTTAAAGAAAAGTAGGATGTAAAAAAGGGGTTAGTAAAAGTAGCAAAGCCTGCAGTCACATGGTGGATAGACAGACAGAGGAAACCCCCCTCAGTCTGAGTCACCATCAGGAAGGGAGCCAGACAGCCTTTCCAGCTAAAATCCTCCACAGCCCCTCCCCTGTACTCTTAAATCTATTCTGGTTGTCTGGGCGCTGAAAAGTTAAAATGTTTAGTTCATTTTGCAGAGACGTGAGAAGCTGGTGGACGTGTTTGTTTGCAAAAGTAATTTTGCTTTCAGTCTAAACACCTGGGTGCAAACTGGGATATTTCTCCTCTATTGAAACACTTCAGGTTTTACTCATAAGCTGTTTGTTGTTCTTAGCAGCGGTACATGGTTACTATGGCGACAGTCAGTTTATAGAAACAGGGTAAAAAGAGGAAATGACGCAAACAAGTATCTCAGAAACGAGATGTGCCTTTCTAAACTGACAACGGACATAAATGACAGAGAACAAAAAAAAACGCTAGTGTGAGAACTATCTGTCTCTCATTTCCATCAAATGCATCAAAAGTTATTTTGCAGGAAATGACTTGATCAGTACAAGACAAGGATCCTCTTTTACTCGGTTCACACATGAATAAAAAGTGCAGAGCCCTGCCCTCCTCACATTGACCAAACTCGGTAGAAAAACAAAAGCCATGCAAAATGATTTGCTGTTGAAGATGTCATGCCACCCTGTCGTCACTGTGGTTAAGCCAGAAGTGCAGTTTCTAAACTGGACGCATTATGTCATGTATGCTGTGCCTATATTTGGCGCTTAAAGCAACACAATTGGGTCGTTAATGACTGTTGATGCAGATGTTGTGGTACAAGAGTTTCATTCATGAGCTCGCTTCACACTCTCCTCACACCCAAAGCGACCCTTTTCATCAGTATGTAACGTGAGGCAGTCAACCTAAATACACTACAAGAATGTTAAACAGTTCATTTAAGTTGTATGCATTTACCCCTGAGGGAAATTTACACTCCTGCTCCAAAAACACCCAACTCATAAAATGAGCTTTGATGTTTGTTTACTTTGAAACACAAACATGAATGCTCTAAAAATAAAGTCCCATAAATATAGTTTAAGAGTTTAAAAACTGTATAATTGTAAATATAAAGGTAAGGCTGATTTTTGGCCTGACTTGTCTACAGTACCCAGCCACTCGCCCAATGACCACTGAAGATAAGCTTCTGTTCCCGTGCAAGGATAAATGAGTACAGACGACGGATGGATGGAAGATTTATACATTAAATTTTTCCATCTGCAGCACAGCCTGTTTCAATTTTATTTTTAGGAGGTCAAGGGGAAAAAAGCATTTGTTGAAGGACGAGGAGGGTTTGGGTTTCTATTTTTTTTTTTTTTTTTTCCAGTAGTGACCTCACCTAAACAGTATGGCCGTGTTTTACCACTGGCATCAATGTTTCCCCCATTATCTGAATCAGCCAATTATGACATTCAAGCGCTTCTATTTTCGGGTTCCCGTTTCCACCAATTCACCAATTTGCTGACATTCATGTGTTTGTGTGCAGGTTTATATGGAAAAGGGGGAAAAAAGTATTATACCAACATACAGCATGATGGGTTTTCATGCCCTGTATTCCAGTTTGCCACTGTGGCAAAAACACCAAGTTTGACCCAAAGCTTGCAGTCTGGATTCTAGCTGCTGGTTGCAGCTGCCGGGGTGTTTAAGAGACAAACCATGGCTGGAAATGTAGGTCAAACTCAACACCTTGTAAATGAAAGGACAGGATTCATTAAAAGTGGTACAGGCACTTGTAGGAGTTTACATATTTTAAAAAAATGCTGGGGTATAGTTAATGTGATGAAAAAACCCAACAAACCCTTACTGTTTAAGATTGATGACTTGACATTAACTAGTGCCAGTAAGTGTCTAATAGTTTGCAGTTTCATTATCGTTTACTAGACTTGTAAATTAAATCTCAGGCACAGTAAAATATTTATACATGCCCAAGAATTTTCACACCTTTGGCAGATTTAAATCCAAAGTTATCTATATCAATCCAATGAGTTTGTTTCAGATCGGAAATGACACGCATCTCCAAAAGGTACAAAGGAAATCTTGTTTTGAACAATATGAGGAAATTTCTTCATTCCCTTCCCCATAAACCAGCAAACTTTATTCATAATTGAAGACGCGCGTTTTGTATGCTTCTAGTGATATTTCTGAGAGTTAATCTTTTTCAAAGAGGTGCACATATTTGGAGCTGAAAAGGCCTCCTTAGATTCATCCTAATTTGTGGCTCTTTTCCCAAATTCTCTGTTGGACTAAAGTTATGACTTAATCTACTCGACATTCAATGCTTCCAGTCAGACAAAAATATCTCAGCAAAATGAAAAGCCTTTAATTATGAATTTGCTAGTTGTGTGCCTTAAGCTTAGGAATATTTAGATTAACTCAGAGGAAAGAACAGAAAAGAAAGAAAAATACTAAAAATAACAAAAGCAAACAAATCAATTGATTACTACTAACAATACAGCTTGTTTCAGGCGACATAGAGATTTCTTTCAGTCCACAGGTGAAAAATACATGCTGAAAGATTTATTTTCCAAGTTTCTCATTTTGTAAATTGAGGTACCTTTTTACAATCTGACCAATGTTCTCTGTGAAACTCACTGTACCCAAGTTTATGTTTGACACGACAACTTGGCAGTTGAATCACCTCGACAGATGGCTATTGGCAAACAGAACTGGAGCTGGACCAGCCCCAATCCTGTTAACAGAGCTTTGAATGACTGAATGATTGCATAAACGGTGCTCCTTCCCTGCACAGAGATACGTTCCACCATGAATACAAACAAACTTTTATTTAAAAACTGATTTACATACAAATATATTTTTCTGAATAAGTTTAGCAGCACATTTTTCAATTGAAGAATCGAAAAAACAAAAATAAAAATAGACATCTGAGAACGACCGTGTTACGTCAGTCAAACCTCAAAAGGTAAGAAATATCAGAGTCTAAATGACCAGTAGGCAGGCTTTGCAGATGCTTTTTTTATAAAGAAGTGAGAAGCTAGAATTGTAGGTACTTTTGTGTGATTTCATCTCAGCGATTCTACAGGCTTTAAACATCTGACAGCATTAGGAATTATTTTGAATAATGGAACATCTAAAATGATTCTGTTTCATTTGCTGGCTTTAGAAGACCCAAACTGAAGCAACATGAAAAATTCAGATAGCTCAGAGAAGACTAAATCAGAAAAAAAAATGATAAAAGTCTACAACCTATGGCAAGCCAGTGTAGACTACAGGTTGATACTGAAGTTTATTATTTATTAGCCAAATATCTTTCAAACTGTTTGGGTTTAAAATGTCACTGTTCGTCACAACCTGTAAGGAGCACTTCTAGTTATCTGTGTATTTATTTTTTTAATCTAAAGGATATTTGAGTCTGCCCTTTTCTGTCCACACCGGCTTCTAAGACTTGCACACAAAACTTTATTTTGTTATGAAAACCTTCTGTGATTCAATTTTTAAATACTGTGTTTAAATGTATGAAAAATATACATATACTGTAGTTCAAGATGAACAAGTCTGTGAGGATTTCAGGCACCACCACAAAGCTGTGCTTCATCTGACTCTGAGAGCTAAATCCCTTAAGACACAAAAATGTTTAGTATGAACTAGAAGCTCTGTCTTCTGAAAGATTTTATGCCCTTATTTGTAGTTCAATGTTGAGTGATTTTTTTTTTCAGATAGGAGAATGTAAACTGGTTGCAAAACAGTAAAACATGAGAAATATAAATTAAAACCAAAAAGAAGCTATAAGTGTTTTATGTTGACCAGAAAAGGCAAAGCTTTGTAGAGAAGAATTAACAATAGCTGGGCTCATTGGAAGTGAGCCTCAAAGTATATTTACATAAGAGATGAAGAAATGCTGATGTATATCAAAGCAGCGTGTTCACTTCCGTCCTTTATCATCCAGATGAAAAGGTCTTTGAACCACTGACTAGACATCTGTTCAGCATCTCTATAGCTTTTTCTGCAGAGAACCTGCAATATTTCACATGATAAATCTCTTGTTGAAAATTTGTTTAGTACGCCTCTTTAGGTAAATGGAAAACACAGCTGTTTAGAGCCCCTCTTCCTCATCTTATTCAGCAGGACTCTCTGCACAAAACAGACAGCTAACAAGATGTATGGGAGCGGGAAAGGAGGAAATCTGTTGTTCATTAGTAGCCATTTTATTTAGGGGAAGAGGCATGAGCTATTATTAGAAAAAGATGCCTGAGGAAATAACAGCAATGGCATTTAGAAGAATTGGTGTAAACAGGACATATCCAACAACATAACGTCACCGTTTCCATCACATTAATGTTTTTTCTTTTCCTCCCTAAACATGATCATTCTTAATTCTTCCACAGGAGTTTCTGTTGCCCACAATTGTTGAAGAAAAGTCTTAGAATAGTTTGTTGTTGTGAACACCATGTTAACCCTAGATGCCACACATTGCTGAATTCCTCTGTGAATAAGTTTTGGAGAATTTTCTCACCCCCTTATCAAACTCCAAACCATTCATTGTGCATCTTGTCAAGATAAAATTGTGTTCTCATGCCTTTTAAATATTGTTCCAGTGCCATAAATGGGCAAGGTTCCTAATTTTTCTAACAAATGAACATTGTCTATCTTGAAGCAATGGATGTTAATGCGCTGAAAACAGACACTTAAAGTTTAGGAAAGGAGACAGGTGTGTAAAAGCCCAAACCTGAGCACAGTGGATATTTCACAGAAAAAGTGGTAACAGAAAATGTCTGGCATCGCTCCATACATGCCAAAGTTTGTCTTTTATCAGGGCAGCTTTAAAAAGGTGGTTGACAACTAACTTCCGCTTCAAGTTAACAGCCAGAGGTTTCCTTCATTGTGTCCCTCCATAAATGGCAAGGCAGAGATTAGCAAAAAACGACCTACGATCAATTCAAAAAGTTAAATTGAAACAAATAAAACAAGTATTGCAGTTATGTTTAATTTTAGGAACTGGGATATGTCCTATCACTTGTAGAGTCAGAGATTTTGCTAAAACATTTCTATGTTATGAAGGTTTTTTAGATGATAACATGCTCTTTGGATGGGATGGGCTTGAGCTTAACTATCAAAAAAGTCTGAGGCGCTTCGATCTTAAAAATATTAAATTGCTCTTTTAATATGGCGTTATTTAAAAATGTAAACAATGCAAAGCTTCTAAGCTATCATGGAATTTCATAGATAAAAAGTTATATTTGTATTTGTTTATTGTGAAAAATTATGTGTCTTCAAAACAATAAATTTCTTGAAAGTATTGTACACATTTATTATTGGGGGCAATAAATTCTGAAGTGTGTTGTACTGATATGAATGCCTACATAATTTAAAGTAGTTTCTACAATGAAAACCTAGTAGTCACTACTAACACCAGTACTACACAGAGAGCAGAATATATAGTCAAGTACAACCTTATCAATGATATTTTCAGTTATGTGAAAATATGCAGTTTTCAAAATTGCATAAAGGTCATCTATAGCTTCTATAAAAAAGTTGTGAAATACCGGTCATATAATATCATTTTGATATTACATGATATTATATTAGATTTATTAATTGTATAACTTTGAAAGACTGAAGCAAAACATCAGAAAATAGGTCAATAGGAAAATGAGCTCAGCATTACCAGTCTGTGGTTCAGGGAGCTGTAAAGCTGCTTGAAGGAGGATGGTAATTTGGCAGATTTACTAACGTGACGTGGACGATGAAAGGAAGACACAGAGGGAAAGAGGAGGGTTGAGATATACCAAAAGCAAACAGACTGGGGAAGAGAGGGACAGAGAGAGAGGGGCTGGTTTCAGCACCAGCAAGTCATCTATCTTTGGCTGTGCTCGCGCCCCAGCTGCTGCTGGTTCAAAGTACGGTCACTGGCAGAGAACCAGCCAAAAGGCTGCGAAAAAACACTCACACAGCTACTTCACATGCAGAGGGAAGTCAAAAAGAAACAGAATGTCTTTGGCACAAATCAGAATCTCAGACTCAAGTCCAGCATCACATACTTTGGACTTCAAACTGCCACAACATCAAACTCAGATTAAAGTGTTGAACGGAGGAAGGGCACTGCTATTTTGCCCCCCCAAAAAAACATTTGCAAAAACAAGCTAATTACAACAAAGATTGCAGTAAGAAATACCACTCTGAGAAAGATGTTTTATATTGACTGAGGAATAAGTTGCAGCCTATAAATCAAATCTGCAGCAAATGCCAAATAACTGGGAATAAGTGGGAAAGTGTGAGTGATGCTTAATTGCACAACTTAGCATCATTTTCCAATTTCTAAAGAATTTGGTCTTGCGCTAACCTATCTGGGACACTGCTTGTCCAAAATAGCTGAATGTACAGGTTTGCATCTGAAAGTGTACAGTTTGAATTTATGTAGGATTTTGTTTAATACACAACCAGTGAGTGTATACAGAAGGTGAAGTGCGTGTTCAACTATCCATGTCACCTCTGAAGGTGTGCAGTGACCCATGTGAGTTGAGCAGTACACACACATTTATCTAAGTGTGGCAATTACCTTGTAAGGACTTATACGCTCTTAGACCCTGAACGTGACTGTGCCCGTGTAGCTGCTGGCATTGTTAGTCATCTCCAGGCCAGCTCTAATGGTGTTCAGTCTCCTCATCTTGGAGACTGTTGAGGTGAGGAAAGTTAGACGTGAGGAACAGGCTAATGCTAGGGTGTGGCTGTCAGTAGATGAAGACTGATGAGGGTGGATTGAGCCAAAAAGAGACATGATATTGTTCTGCTGTGGGTGTGAGACCTGCTTCCTGCAGCAACCATTTTAAGCTTGATTAATAGCTGAGGTCCACAGAAGCAAAGCTGTGGGTGTTAATTATATCCAAATAACGTCATGAGAGAGTTGTGCTCCTTTCCATTTGTTTAACTTTCCCTGAAGAGGGGAAAGTACATTGGAAATACGTGACTACTACAATTGTGCATAGAATACATTGCCTTTCATATTTCTCAGCCCAGAAAATAATACAACGTTAAAATTTACTTTAATAAGTTCTGAGATTCTGCAACATGATTTAGAGCCTTGCAAAAGAGTTCAGTTCTTTTTATTTTTATTTTTTATTTTGACACATTACCATCACAAATTACAGTATTTTGTTTTTTGGATTGTATACCTTAAACTAACATAAAGCAGAAATATTGACTCTAGTTTGAGACTCAAAGTCAGGTTTCAATCAGGCCACAAAAATAAAAACTTCAGATTTGACTTAGACTTTTACTCCCATGACTTCACTTAAACTAGGGGTTGAAGACGCAGGCCGTATTACCGTTCTTTATCTCATGGAATAAGGAGTGAAAACAAGCCAGCATGTGGCCTTCTGACAGCTCCAGTTCTGCAGCACATATTTGCTGTGAAAGGATTTGCTTGATTATTAGCCACAGTTAGCTGCAGCTTCAAAATAATGACCATAGAGACCTCTCTTAAACTGAACAGCTCATTAGGTGACTTTAGTTTGTTCTACGAACCTTTGTTAAAATAAGCAAATGCAGAAAAATACTTCCTGCTACATTCATTCAGAAATTTTGCATTCTCTATTATTTGCTCCCTACATTATATTGTTATTTGTAGTGAATATATACACTACAAATAACAATATTAGTGAATATTGCTATAACACAGCAAAATCTGCATTTTACATGGAAGAATCTGCTTTTATGTAAGAGGGGGGAAAAGAAAGTCATTCCTCAGAGAAGGACAAAAGAAAGAAGCCATGTTGACAGTTTGTCACAAGTCATGTGATGGAAACAACAAAGATATGGAGGAAGGTGCTCACATTAGACCAAAACTTAATTGTATGGCCCACATCCAAATGTCTATGGTTGACGGAAAATGAACACCTCTTCATCCTCTACAAGCTATCTCCACTGTTGAACATGGTGGTGGCATGGGGATGCAGGACAGGGAAGCTAGTCAGAGCTGAAAAGTTTTAAGAGACAATATAACACATGAGATCAGGGATAGAATCCAGAACTACAATGAACTGGGATGGAATCACAACATACCCATGCTTTTGTCTAGTCAATGTCTGGACCTAAGTCCAATTGAGAAACTTGGGCAACACTTGAACATTCATTCTTTATTTCCTGTGTGACAGAGCTTGAGTTATAAAGTATGCTAAGAAGAATGGGCAAAATGTGATTGGGTTGTAACATTACAAAATACAGAAATGTTCAAGAGGCATAAATCCTGTCTAAGAAGTATTGCAATTAATGTTGTGAATTTCCACATTCTATGTCATAAAAAGGATCAATGTATCCCACCAGCACTAAAAGCAATTACAATTATTAACTTATTTTTTGTTTTACAATAATCATCCGCTAAGCAACTCTTTTGGTTGTGCTTTGTTGGCGAGAACTTTCTGATCTGAAAGTACAAATGCAAAAATAAAAATAAAAATATGTTTCATTTCCACCTCACTGCACCTTTAGTTTTAACTTGCCCACCTATCACTTTGAAGTCAGTTGATATGACATACCTGCAATCCCAATGAGCATGGAGGTAAAGTTACAGATGAACAGTTATTAAGCATTATGCAGTATGATGTGTGAAATGACCATGAAAACCTTCATTATCGCTGTCAATGAGAATTACATCCACCTCTTTAACTGTCTAATAACTGTCTCCTGCATTCAACTGCACCCTCTGACAAAGCTCCATGTTTTCTACCTAATCATATCTGAAATCATCTCTTAACTCACAACACCGAATTAGTTAGAAAGACATAATCACCACTTTTCAACTGGGCCTTGATTGGCTTCTTACATAAAACTCTTTATTTATTTAGTGTTCATACTGCAGGATTTCTAATCCTGCAGTATGAACAAGCTGATATTAAACACACTTTAAGTGCTGCACAAAAGAAGAAAATGTTCAAGGTAGAAGGAAATGATAACTGAGACCTGCCCTTTCACTTCCTTCAATAGAAACAATCTGATTAGCAACAGCAGCATTTTCAGAAAGCTGCTGTAGAAAAAGAACAACATGTGGTTGTTGAGATGAAGTGTGTATAGAATCTAGTTTGTGACGTTATTGTTCAAAATACAATGATCATTACAGTGACATTTCTCAGCATTGCATGTCTTGCGGTATCTAGAGTTTGATTTTTTATTTGCAAAATTGTTAAAGTTCAATGAGGTTGGATAGAAACTGCCTAAGAACGTAAATTATCGGTTCTTTTCACATATCTTTTGTAGTTTGACTTGGCCACTTGAACACCCCCACACGCCCACACACACGCTTTGATCTAAGCATTATATTGTAGTTGTGGTTGTATGCTTAAGGGTGCTATTCTATTGGAAGCTGAACCTTTTTTTAAAGTCTCAAGTCTTTTGCAACCTATAACAGGTTTTGAAAAAGCAAAAATAAGGTTTAGTCACCCCATATCATATATCTTTATATTTTGAAGTTGACAGAGGCCTTTATGGGCGTGAAATGCAGGAAGAAATGCTTCTTGCTGTGCATGACGCACTGTGATTCCCAGCCCGGCTCAGAGGGAGCTGAACAGGTACAGTGAGTAATATTTTTGCCCATCAGATTAATAACCCCATGCTGCTTTGTGCATATGTGTGTGTGAGAGGCTTTATAATTGCCAGCTAGCACAGTGTGATTGTGTGAGTGCATGGATGTGTGTGCACGACGCGCCTTTGGCTCAGGAAGGAGTCGTTTCCAGTGCCATGCCCAGGCTTTTTCCTGCTGATGCTGGGATTCTGGCAGCAAAATCATCCAACTTCCTGTCCTCAGCTTTAGGCGGTCAGCTATAAAGGGCTTAATGATTGCACCTGTCAGTGTTTTACTGGAAGTTTCATGCGGATTGAAATATGGAAGCTTACTCCCACTTTTTTATCAACTTGCATTGAAGGGTTTCCCAGAATGGAACAACAGGCTGGGATGCTTAATGAAGTCAATACTTTGAGTTGCTTTTTTCTATGAAGTATAGAGAATACTGATCTTTAGGAGAATAAACTGCAATTATTACCTATATTGAGGAAGGAGGAATTACAGGGACAGATATTCAAGAGTAAAAAGTTGTGAGAGACGAAATCCGGAACCCTTGCAGTCTTATGCACATGTCTGTATATTTGATTAAAGAATGACATTTTTTAATGCCACATCACCCTTACGGGAACAAGCAGGCCCTGGCTAAATAGACAGCCTCCTGCCTCTAAACCCTTATTAACTCCTACCAGCTCATGGATTAAGTCGTGGATCCAGACAGCTAACAACCTTGGATGTGTCTGGCAAAAGCGGCTCAGCCATTCACAACACCTTATGACAGGCCACTACTCATGGCCTTATCCTCCACTACCTCCTGTAGGGGGACATTTGCAAAATAAGTGATTAGTTTGTACAGACAGAGGAGGATGGAGAGTGGAACAAAGTGCATAATTTAAATGCAAAAAGAAACTGAGGTAAAGACACTGCTTATGTGCTTATGAGCACTTATGAGCCTCATAAGCACATGCGTGGGAATTTTGGAATAATACTGATTCACAAAGTGCAAAGCTGAAATCTGATGCAAGAAAAAGGCAATGGAAGAAAGACCAAACAACACATTGGTACAAAGCTTCTCTCCTCTCTGATTTGGTAACATTGTATTTTCAAATATGACCACAGCACTCTTGAGAAGTTAAATCAGGATGTAACTTCTTATCCTAACCAAGAAAAGCATTTTGGTTAGGATGAGAAGTGAATTTAGTAATCACTGAGAGGTAAGAGATATTTGCAAACTGATTATTAAAATAGCTCTGCGATGAAACGGTGACCTTTCCAGGGTGTACCACGCCTCTGGCCCATTGACTACTGGAGATAGATACAAGCCCCCTGGCGACCCTGCAAGGATAGGCATGTTAGATAATGGATGGATGGATGAACGGGTTATTAAAAGAGTTGGGGGGCATTTTTATCTTACCAGGACAAATATGTCTATTTCTATTAGTGCATCTGAGCATTGAATTCAAGTTGCATTAATACTTTCACACTCAAAAGTTGTTTTGCAAGCTATTTCAGGGTGTGGGAAAAAAAAACTCTTACACAACAGGGAACAAAGATTTCAGTCAGTTGTTACAGTAAGATGGCATATGGTAAGTTATTTTGTCATGTCACGAAAGCTGAAGGAATTCATATGGTTTTCCAGGAAAGAAGTAACATCTTGAGGATCCACCGCAACCCTTGAGAAAAGCCACTGTGATTTCACAGATACATGCACAATGCAACTTAAAGCTGTCTGTTTACGAAATTTGTGAAATATTTCAGCATAGGGCCCCTCCTTTGAGCCATAACTACGGTAAAATGGTAAATGACCTGTACTTGTACTGCACATGTTCTATTCCAGTGGAATTCAGTCATTCACTCATTCATCCACATATTCACCTGCTGATTGTCCTGTTACAAAGATTTTTATCATCATTTTATGTAATGACCCGACCCAAAGGAGCGCATCCCTTAACCGTCACCCCCAAAACGCTTATATCTTAGTCAATGGATCCATGACGACACCTGTGTCCTCATGACATTTAAGAATAATTTTACAATAAATATCAAAAAGTTGTGGAGTGACAATTTGTTGAGCTCCACAAAAAACTCCACTGCAAACCAAAATATTGTAGCTTCTTTGAAGTATTTTTCAGAGAAAAGAGGCTGACTAAAGTTAAAAATTTCTTTATGTAAAATTTTCAAAAACCAGTGTTGACTTGCCTCACACCTCACATTTACACACTACTTCGTTTTGGTCGGTCATAAAATGACAATAAAATACAATAACGTTTATGGTTGTTTTACGGTAAATCTAAAAATGTCTAGAGTACATGAATACTTTTTGCAAGGCAATGTATCTAACAAATATCAAATAATTTTAGAGTCACTGCAGTGTTAAGGAGGCAGTTTCATAAGCTCATTTGGTAGATTAGGGACTTATGTTTATCCTTGTGTGAAATTGCTAAAGTTACATAATGTCCCCAGACAAGTAAAAAAAACAAATGACCAATTACCAGTGTCTCCACACTGAAAGCCAAAACATGGTTTCAGCAAAGACTCGTGCAGGTGAGAACACAGCTGGTTTGTACTTGTAGTATGTTTTTGCAGGACTGATGATTTCAGGGGTGTTTACGAGTGTGTGCTGTGTATGTAAACCATTAGCATCCATACATTTTAAATACAAGTGGTCGTGTTGAAGTTGTACGTAGTTGAATTATATGATCGAACGTCAACAAAAGTCCTTGATGTTCCTTGATGTGCGCATTATTGTATTCATTGTGGGGTGTTTCAGTGCTGGTGTGTGTGCGATCATGTGCCCATCTGTGCCGCCAGCTGTGTTGAGCCGACAGTCAGTTCAGGGAGGGGTAATCCTCAGGTGATGACATTTGAGTCTGGCTGCATAGCCGAGCACAGGACAGTTTGTTTGCACAGTTTTGAGCGGAGATGAAGTCACATAAAATAACATGAGCGTGTGCAGTTCGCAATTTATTATTATGAAGACCTGTTGTAAAATGCTGTGTGGTTTGGGCTTGTGGGGAACGCTGTGTTCTGTAGATATATTTACAAAATAAAATTTTTTTTAAAATCATCTATCATAAAGACGTTGTCCAAAACAGTTAATGTAAGGAATGTATGCGCACATACATCCTTAGCTGTATTTAAACATGAAAATTAAACTTTTTGTAATAGCTGGTCTATTTTAGTTACTTGTGTTGTGCCAAAGGGAATTTCTGAGCTCTACTTTACAAACCGTCAAGGTTTGAAACAAAAGAACAAGCTTTAGTCTTCTTATGCCATGTTTGTTCTGCTTTATGATGGACTTCTACAAGGAGCATAAAATATGCTTTTTTAACTGCATGCCAAATTCCTCTCCATCTGACAAATTGTGCCCTATTACGTACCCAGTGGTTGTTCTGGCACAAACTTGAGCAAAAACCGTGTAATACGGCAGCAGACGACGGACGTTTTCTTTCTGCAGAAGTCTTAATTGGACTCTCTGGAGGGCAGTAACTGAGTGGGATCATACGCTCTGTGCAATCTACAGAG
Organism: Xiphophorus couchianus; assembly: GCF_001444195.1. Classification (NCBI taxonomy): domain Eukaryota; kingdom Metazoa; phylum Chordata; class Actinopteri; order Cyprinodontiformes; family Poeciliidae; genus Xiphophorus; species Xiphophorus couchianus. The sequence goes on from NC_040250.1 coordinate 14,224,191, forward strand.
AAACCCAAGAAATCAGAGGAGGACAGTTTTGATTTGAGGAACTCGCTTGGGGAATTGTCTTAGATCAAAATGTTAGCAATCTGTAATCCTGATGCTGCAGTACGGCTCTGTTGTTATATCTGGGTAAATATTGATGCACACATCAGTTTGACCAAACAATTTCACAGAGATGGCACCTAAAGTATGTTGAGTGGCAGAGACATGAACAGATGCATTCATGCAATCATAGGCATCACCGCACCTATTTTTCTGTATCCTCCCAAATGTTCTGATGCAACTGGCTGCCCCAGGTACAATGCCTCGCTATAACAGTTTCTTTTGTTATTTGACTGACCAATGTAAAGCAGTGCATAATAGTGAAGTGGATGAAAACATGATCTGCAAAATTTTAATTAGTACAAATATGTGTGGAATGCAAATGTATTCAATCCCTTTTATGCTGACATTGCAAAATACAACACAGCACAACACATTTTCGTCATAAGTAATCTATTAAAATCCAGAAGTTATAAAGAGAACAATAATGAACAAACAATAACAACAACACCAAAAAACAAAAACAAAAACAAATAAATAGAAGAATACTATTTTTAGTTTACCACAAGTTTTGATGAGACCACAGCAAATTTTTTGAAGAATCCTGGTCTGTTTAGATGAGACCAAACCAAAAACCTGATGATGTTCTTTTTCCACAGAGGTAGGAAAACAAGTCAAAGACAGGATGGATATAAGTGCTGGACAATCATGAACAAAAACCTGTTAGAGGCCCATAAGATGTAAGGTAAGGTAATTTCATTTATAGAGCACATTTTCAGCAACAAGGCAATTCAAAGTGATTACTGACATAACTAGAGGTTTACTTTTCCTGTAGAATGACAAACCTACAGTTAGAGCTACAATGAAGTTATATTGAATATGTAACTCTTAGAATGGTCCAGTTAAAGTTAAGCAAAAAATTCAGTTCTTAGATCTAAAAACTGGAAGAGACATTTCAGAAAAAAAACATACAACTTTAATTGCAGCAGAAGATGGTTCTTCAAAGTACTCGCTCAAGTATCTGAACACTAATGCATGACACAGTTTTTTACATGTAAAAGAAATTTAAAAGTACATATTGTCCAAAAATATTCAACGCTTTTTATTGGTCTGCCATTGGTTTCAGAAAGCATTGCTATTTGAAATTGTAAGGTGACAAAATGTGAAAAGGTTTAAGTCCAGTGCATTACCAAACAAAAAAACGACAAAATATAGCTCAATACCTAACCTTTATTTTATAACTTAAAGAATTATTGAATTAAAAACACCTCTAAAGAATGAATATGTAGCTTTTGTACTTGAAGTCCTTCAAGAGTTGCTAAACAACATGCCAATTATTTGTTTAGTTAGCTACATTCATTTCCACCCACACTCATTCTGCTCTGATTACGTGGCTAGGACATGTTCTGAGCACTGAGCACAGGAATAACTTGCTGTGCTTTTATACCGCCACGAAATGCAGAAGTTCACCACGTGATAGTGAGGTGACATCTTCAGATGTTTTCCCATCACGCCCCGCAGATGTGATGCGCAGCGCTGAGGCAGGTTTTCAGCAACCGCAAACTTCCCTTTTTCTGTGGGAACAATCACGTACAGTGGCGAAACGACCCCCGACCAAAAGGGACCCAGCCTTAGGGTGGCTCTGCTTCCTGTGACGAAAATACCTCCACTGGCACTTTTTAACTTAGCTGAGCGATTAAAACGCTGTTGTAAGGTGCCACAGTAGTTTGCTTGCCACAAGCTAAGTATGACATAAGTTTTGGATATGGGTTAAAAGAAAAAGATTTTATGTATTTTATTGTGTATAGATATATTTTTGTTGGATTTAACAAAAAAAACAGGTCGAACCAAATGGTGAACGGAATAGTTTAGTATTTAATATAATTAATCTTTTTTGTGGGCTTAATATAAGGATGTATTTTTTTTTCCAAAACAATTACGTCCAGTCAATTAAAAATTTGAATTCCTGAAACCATGTCCATTTACAGTGAAGTGAAAGTCACTGTTACTAATCACATGACAACCAAGCTGAGTACTAAAGTGAAACTAAATCCATGGGGTTTTCCAGCAACACTGAGTTCATGAGTCCAAGCTATTACATGCATGAACACATTTCAGGGAAAAGGTTTAGCCTCATGCAGAATCTTTGAGCATCAATAACATGGTTGTTACTTGGAGAGAGGCCAAAATAATCAAAACACTGAGTAAGACGGATATAGGAAAAAGAAGAGGCAGCTTTTACATTACAGCTAATAAATCTTGTCCTAGCAGTTTTTTTGTGCAACCTAATTTGCAAATCTAAACCTGTTGCAGTTATGTAAAAAAGTGAAAAAGTCCACACATCTTTCGTAAGAAAAAGCTAAGAAAATCTATTGAACATAAATATTTAATGGTCCGCCTGGGGAAGAAAGGCAAAAGCGTGAAACTTGGGTGACCTGACACCTTCTAGGACACAGGACGGAGGTTGGCAGAGCTTCCTGCTGGCACAAGTCAGCTGGCTTCTAAACTAACACTGCTTAAATGTCACCACATTCTAGCACCACATCAGCAAGAGCCGTAAGTGTTTCCCCAACCTTTACCTACAAGAAAACCTCACTCAGGATGCACACTTTTGCCAGCAGCACCTTCCTTTGCACTCATTCATTTTCACATCGGAGCTGTAACATGTTATTTTGCTGGTGGGCAGAAGTGGAAGACATACTTCTCACCAACACTGGCACTAAGAAAATAAGTTAAGACACTTGCAGGTGACAAAAAGAAAAAAAAAACATTATACCTCCAAAAGTCTTGTATCAGCCAAGAAATCTGATGTAAACCTCCAAACATTGCAGAGAAGAGGTTAGTCTGATGTAACACCACTGAACAGACAACGGTAACAAGGTAATGTTAGTGGGCCCTCTGCAGGCCTGAGGTTTACCTTCAGGTGGCCACAAAGCACTAACAGAGCAGTTAAAAATGTTTTATTTCCATTTTATGCATCCATCATATTTACATTTAATTGTCTTTGTTAACAGACACTGAAAATGTTTAGAGTTAAAATGTGAGGTTACTAAAAAAGGTTAATATATATAAATATATAAATAATGTTCCATATACAAACATACTCACTTATTATCCACCCGATGTGTCTGTGCTGTTGTTATTCTTGTTCAATAACATTTAAAGCTCCCCTAATGTACATGTGCAGTTAGTTTGCCAGTAGTGAAAATTAAGTGGGATTCTACTGGTGGTGAGCGCCCTAGAGGTAGACATTTTAGATGCAATCTTGGTTATGTCCCACAGGTTTGTCAAAGTTGCAAACAAAATGCCTCAGCTACCTAATGTCACACAAACAGCCACACTAAAAACACATTAAATGCATTCTTCTGGGTGTGCCTGAGTATAATAATTGTTGTGGATGTCAAGTCAGATTACACAAGTTTGCTTGACGTTGTTTTGCACATATATGAAGAAAGACAGACAGTGTGCCCTCATTAAAAGCTTTTGTTGCCATTTTCCTCAAATTTGCATTTTATTAATTACATGGTTCATCAATGGATTCTGGGAAAGTCCTGCAGTCCACAGCAGTTTATTTATTTATCTATTTTTATGCACTTTTAAGCCTTAAAACAGAGTTCACAAGCTTTCCACTTTTCAGGAACTTTTCTAACAAAGCAACTTGCAATTTACTGCTCATATTTCTTTTCTTGCTATACATGCACCACTGACTACATATCATGAGCGTTATTCTATGCCTCCCTATTATTTCGATTTTCCTGAGACCACATGCCCCTGTCCTTTCAGATTCATGCTCATTAAACCTGCTGAGAAGGAAAACAGCATGACCTCGCTTGTCCTCAGCACACTATGTCTCCTTTCTGCAGCATGGCACAACGCCCAGACGGCTGCTGCTTGCGTGCCTCCGCTATTTGGGTAGATTTGCATCTGGGCTACAGAGACAACTGGGATAATTCACCACTCATTGTTTATGTGTGTGTGTGTGCGTGTGTCTGTCTGTGGGGGCGTGTGTCTTTGTGTGTTTATGCAATTGTGTTTTCTCAGTCTTCGCAAAGTCTTCCTTGCCCTCACTTCTTACTTAGGTTATTTTGTTATCGATCTCCTAAAGCATGTAAATAAACAAATGAATAGTAAATAAAATTTAGTTACAAATAAATAAGAAATGTAACAAAAAATGATTGTAAAGGTGAACTCATGACCAACTCATTAAATAAAGCATTTTGCCGGAAACTACCCAGTAAACAATAGCAAAATGCTGCTATTCATCACAAGGGTGAAGGCATGTCGTGTAAACTGAAATGCTCACACTACCAGTGATGAATGTCAGCAGCCTGCTGTTGTGCCTAAAGGTCATAATTTTAAGAACAAAACTTTTCCAGGAAAAATTTATTCCAAGAATATAGAAAGAAATAAGAACAATTGATTTTATTTATTTAGTAAATGTTTTGAGCCCAGTAAAAATTCTCAAATATGTTTTAAAGAGAATTTTAAAACTATAAAATGGAAAGACTGCAGGGCATTTTCTTTGGTTGAATTCATTTGTTTTTTTTATGAAAAAAATATAGCGCAAGTATAATTTCTTATATTTGTGAACTTTATAAATAGTATGCTAAGTGTTTACACAAGTCAGATCTCAAGAGTCTTCTGTGATGCTATTTACTTTGACAGGTGGTTTGGAGTTTTTGACATGAGGTTCTGTGAAGTTATCAGCTCCAGTCCAAGGTATCGACTTTGGGTTCAATCACAGCAGTTGTAAATGATCAATGTTGAGAGTCTGAGAAAACTCAGCTCCCAAAGTCTCTCTCTTCTGTCTGTGATTGTGTCAAGATCTATTGTTTTTGGACTGGGCTTTCAAATCTGAATTACAGTTTGTGCTTATTATTTTGTTGATAAGATATAGCTAAAATCAAAGATTTTTTTTATTCTCTTATGGTGACATCTACTTAAAAGATAGAGAAACTGTCTGTGACATGCAACCTTCTCCTCCTGCTGTCATTGAGGAAATAGAAGGTGAGTCATTATGTTTTATGATGTCCAAAGAAAATCTGAAAATCTTTAACTTTGTGTTGTTTACAATTAACTGGAACTAATTCAAATATGTTACCAGCTGGATTATAGTCAACAAGGGCAAGAGAAGACGAGCTGTATGTGTCAAGTAAGACCTTAATTTTTTTTTTTCATTAAACAATTATCGTGATCCATACTCCATCTCTAGTCTGCATTTTGGTCCTTCAGCAAACACACCTCAAGAAAAGAGGCTTGCTGCTATTGAAACAAGAATCCCTCTTCAGCTATTTTACATACAAAAAAGAACTCAAACTGAATATTTGTGGAATACAACACTATTAGTAGAAATATGTAAAGGCTTCACAAAGTAATTGTGATGCAGGCTATGGGCTGCTGATGATGACGTAACTCGGATATCCTTCAAGCAACCGAAATACCTGGAAAAGCTCAAGTGTGTGTCAGCTTTAGTGGTGCTGGACAAATGACAATCTATCACAAGATCTAAAAGTATAATGCACTGTCAGCAGAACAGACTGACAAGTCCAAGTTGATGAGGCGAACTGACAGAGTTGGCTGACATAACTTTTTATAGGAGCACATGCTAGCAGCTAACTTAACGACCGTTATGTAAGACTAGATGTTTACTATGCATAACGTTGTGTTGGATTCCATGAATATATAAAATTTCAGTTTGTGTTGTTTTACTAGCTAAAACAGGGGTCTGTCGGATTAGCTGTGTGAGTAGCTATCTTTCACCACTTCAACCACCAATGTGATACATCTTTTTGTCTGCAGATGATTCAAATAGCTGCTGCAAGGTTTTTAACTGCCAAGAATACAACATATCACCTCTATTCTGGTCTCACTTCACAGGGTGTACATTTTAGTGTTCATTTTAAAAATCCTTATTTTAGTTTTTAAGTGTTCGAAAGACCTTTCCCCACCTTACTTCTCTGAACTTCTTCATCAATATGCTTACATTCTTTGCCCTTCAGGTCAGATGAACAGCAGCTCCTGATCTTTGAGGAAGCTCAAAGGATACTGGGTGTTTTTTTTGTGAAATACTGTAGAGAGGGTCCTTCAGCAACTACTTGCTTTTGTTATGCAGCTTTCAACAATGATCCAAAGCATAACTATGATTTTCTTTAGCAAGTGGTATTTGTATTTTAAAGAAATAATTGTTGCATGTGATGCAATAACTTTATATAAATTCACATTTGCTAGTGTTGAAATGTGTGGGATTCACTGCCAAAAAGTTACAACTAATTTTTGAAATACAATATTTTCACCTTTGAGTTCTTCCTACCCTTTATTATAGAGGTGTATTGTAATAAATGTAATGTTACATAATCCTTGACCGCAGTTTGAAACTCGCAACTGAAGTTAAAGAAAATATTTTCCACCAAAGTCTTTTCAGCTTAGTTTCTTTTTGCCGTCAACAGATGCACAACATCCTATTATAAATCATGTCATTTCATGTGTGATGGCAGATGTTGCGTGTGTCTGTGTGTAGGTGGTTTTCAGCCACTTCCTTTTGTGAAAAACCAACCAAGGACATCATGTTCTGAGCACAACTTGCTTTCACTTTACTGAGCAGCCGCAGAAAAGCTGATGACAAGAGTACAGGCAACATGTTTTCTTTGAGAGACGAGGGATGAAACCTTCAATAAAGAGTTTGAAGACGACCTGAGATAACTGCACAGTCACTAGCAAGTATTGTAGCCACTGTGGTTGTGTAATTGGCTTGGTCTGTGGTACAGTGGCATGTGTGCAAAAAAGAAAGAAAACCATCACAAAATCACAAGGACTTCCCTGCCTTTGTGTTGTTTCTCACTTGGCTTCGTTTGCATAGACTGGTTAATCGTTTCACAAAATTTTACTGTACATCTCATTTCCCTGGATGTCTCTGACCTGCATTGTAACCACAAGGATTCATGCAGGTTTTCAGAAGATTTGTGATACAGGGAACAAAGGCTGGTGTTTTGGCTGACTGTCGAAGCCTTTCATGGGTTTAGCGGCGTCTGCTCTGTAGATTTGGTCCTTCTATAGGATATTTATGCAAGGGATTTGTAACTGTTTGGTGTTATGATATACATGTGGATATAATGTAGCTGCAGTATCAATAACCAAATTGGCATTTATATAAAATGCTCCTTATGCAAGATTAGAAAATTTTGGGAAAATAAAAAAAGAAATATGCATTTGTACCTGTTGTGTAAGGTGCTGTACATCTTGTTCCAGACCTACTCCATGCATTTGAATTCTATTTTTTGTAAACAGGGACATATTCAACTGAAAATATAAATATTGATATGTGATAAAAGATCTTTTGTCACAGCTTTTGAATTTTCACAAGGCAGTTTAAACAACACATAAGCATCCCACCGGCTCCTTCTCACGTACACACCCACATGATCCAGCAGCTAACAGTAACGCGATATGATCAAAAACACTGATATTGACACAAATACACAACAAAAAGCTCTTATGTAACATGAACGATTTGTACTGAACTTTGAGGAACTTTTGCTTTGAAAGAAAATATCGTGACAGCAGTGCTGTGTAATCTGAAATGTGTAATAAACGCAGCAGATCTAAATTAAGAACCCCAATTTATGAGTTCTTTCAGGAAACAAAAATGAAACATTTTAAATTAAGAGATCAAAATTTGTCTGGTGATTGATGAAGAAGTGTTGTTATTTATCACTTTATTTAGTTCCTAAGTTTACTAACAGATCAGTTATTAATGTCACAACCACACTGGGCTTGGTTCCTTTGTTTAGAATGAAAAGGACATATCTGTCACAAGCTCTGTACACGAGTGTGAAATATGTTCCTTTGGCCACACTTGGCTGAACAGTTGGCCTTTAAGCTACTTAAAACGGTTGACCTCATGTGAGAAAATAGGGAACGATGGACGAGACTAGAACAAAATGTCCTAGACACTCAGGGTTGAAACCAGGTCACAAACTTTGGAGGGAAAGCCTGTGCTTCCTCCTGCTGGATGTTGTATGTATTGAACATGTCAAGTATGAGAGCACACCACCACCAGAAGGTGGTTCCAAAAAGTTAGTTTTTTTTTTCTTTTTGCATGCCTTCTGCCATTCTCAAATGTTTTAATATAGTTGCAAAAGAATGTAAGTTTTACTGAATGGTACATTTAGATATGTGTACATATTTTCTCCATACTTTTACTACTTTGCTGAATAGTGAATTGCTACACACTGAAATTCAAAGATCAAATTGTTTTTTTCATGATTGCAACAAAAATTAAAGAAGACACCCTCTATGAACTTTGTGTTTGTAATTCTGAAGCCTTAAATTTCAATGTTGAGCTTCTCTGACAAATGTATGACAAATGTAGAATAAAGAAGCAGTTGTATTCCATCTACAAGCTAATTTTAACAAGCTGGGATTATTGCCAATCTTTGCTATGTTTTATCATTAGAATCCCAAAAATAATAGAATAGAATAGAATAGAATTACTTTTTTCATCCCAGCAGGGAAATTATTTCGCAGTTACAGCATAGAGACAAGACACACAACAACCACCACTGAGTAGCAATTGTAGACAAAATAAACATAAAAATAAAATATAACATGCTGTCAATATAAAAAATATAAAAATAATAATATCAACTCACCGTCTTTGTTGGTTTGTATTTAGATCCAGTCAACATGCTGAATCGTAACGGTACCGAGAGAAGGGTTGAAAGAGCAGTCTCTTGTTAGAGACAAAGTATTACAAACTTAAATAATAAAATAATACTATCACTAATAGTCTGTTGTTAAAAACATTAATGCTGTTTTTTGTCATGTCTTATTATGACATTCATCTCTTGATATATATACTTTGTTCACATCCAATGGTATAAATTTGTTTAAGCATTCTTCTCTATCTGGTCTTTCTCCTAAACTAATGTCATGTTTCATAGGTTTGTTTGGTCAAATGAACGCTGCCATACAGTCTTCATCTACGTCGGCTTATGAAACTCAATGACCCATTGTGAGGCTGTGATTTACTTAATAAGTAACTATTTTTTTAAGGCAACAAGTAAACATAAAAAAATATTTTTTTCTCAACTCTCACTCTTGCCTTGATAAGGATAAAAGAGACTCGCTGGCTTCATCTGTCTGTTTTAACAAAGCCCAAGGTTGTTCAGTTAATTTACTCTGCTCTGGCCCTGTCTCTGACTGAGTTTGAGAATACTGCAAGCAAAAATCAAGAAGCAACTTTTCCAAGCTTAAGAATTTAATTAAGGTTTCATCATCAATACATTTACTGCAGGCTAAAAAAGAGAATCAATCGGATCAAAAAATTCATGCAGATGATAGTTGTTGGTAGATTATTGGATGACAAATTTACTTTATGAATTTTTAAAGGAATTGGAGCATTTAGGATCACATTTAACTGAAAAAGTCTGATAAAATTGCATGTTTCATACACAAACAAAACCAAATATACTTAAAACAACAACTTCTACATATTCTGTTTTGAATCAAAGTCTTGCAGGCATTCCCATATTGAAATCAAAAATGTTACGTAGTGTATTTATTTATTTATTTTCATAACTTTTCACATTTCAGTCACAGAAGTAAAGCAAAGAGATCAGACTTAAATCTTTATGGTGATGAGCGATAGGTCTGCTAAGAGAGTTGCTCACCCTGAATTTCAGTCATCTGGCTTCCGGCCATGGACTTCCTGATGTTTTCACCATCAGTTGTCAGGACGATGGCTGTGCTTTACTGCAGCTTCATTCCATCCACGTCCAAGTTTGACAAGCTGTTCGATTCTCCTCAACACATGCCCGTTGTTGCTTTATTCCTACTTTTTGACCGCTATCACAAGTGAAGGATTTTTCACAGCATAGAGGCGCATCGCCTTGAAAAGTGAGCCATGAAAAATGTAGAGAGGCGAGTGGCTCTTTTTGAAAAACTGGCTTTGCTGTGAATAGTCATTATAGCACATTTAGGGTTCCTTAGATCACTGACTTAATCAGCCAGAGAACCACTGGACTGTGGCAGTAATTGCATGGTGTATAGGCGTAGGTATGACTGACACCTTCAAATCACAGGAGTTCTAAGGAAAATTTCCCTTTTTCATTCAAACTGAAGACTTCAACTTCAAAATACATTGCATAACTGGCTACATATGGCAGTCTGTCTTATTTCATGTACGCAGCTGTGCATGCACTGCAGAACCCATTATTTTCCCTCTTCTCTGACCTGCGAATCAACTATCTTCAATGAACCTTTGCAGATACGAGTGTGTGTGTGTGTGTGTGTGTATAATCTATTGTGCAATCTTACTGAAAAGAACACTCTTGTCTCTGATCACGTACTCCATCAGAAAGATTCGGACACAGTGTGCTTTCCTTCCAGAAAAGAAAAAAGGGATGTAAAAAAAATATAAATAATTTTTTTTTGGAAGACAACTCCCACTTGAATTTCAAAATGAAATGCAAACTGAATGCAATAAGAAGTGGTTATGATGCAATCGTGAGCTCAGATTGGTGCAAGCATTGATTACATTTTTCATCTCAGTGACAAAAAGAAGCAGCGCGTGATTTGGTTGGTTGCTGAATCAGCCTCATGCACTGAGTGCTTGCTTTCATACTCCTTAAGGTCAGAGACAATTGACAACAAATCACACAATAGTGAATAAAACTTGACACATCAAAGGTTTTCAGATCTGACCTTAAAAAAATGTACTTTAGTCCTTCTATATGACATAACTGACTATAAGACCGGAGCAATAGTCTGGCATGACGATGGACTGTCTGAAAATGTGTGGTCTCAATATGTACAATCCTGGTATACTTCTGCTGCACAGAGGAGATAGAGCAAACCGTTGCTTAAACGCTGTGTTGTGTTTTCCCTCTGATTCTTATCTTCTAAAACAAGAAGCCCAGGGGAGCTCTGAAGGAACATTTTAAGATGCAGGAGGAGAAAACTGACAACGGAAAGAATTTATTGCATGGCCTGAGATATATAAGGAAGTGGGATTAAACTGTTCCTTCTCTTCACCCAGACACTTTGTGGAGCTTCCATGCACATAGTTTTAGAGAGAGGTTAACAAGGGGAGTAATTAACGAATAAAACTATCTGCTAGCACTTTTCGTCTCCCTCTTTGCTTCTGACTTTTTTTTCCCCATTCTATAGCTATTTGGCCGCTTCTCTGTCAACTCTTAACTCCCCCTTCCCTAAGCCCTTTGTTGGCTCCGTGCTCCATTCTAATCTGGCAATGCATTCCTTCGTAAGTTGGCGACTCATTAGGGGAGTGATTATCTCCGTTACACACTGTGTGAATTTAGAGGAAAGACGATAAAAGGTGTAGGTTGCTGAGTGCTCTGCATGTGCAGCATTCAGGCTGAAATATGGAGCATATGTTTTGGTTATTTCCTGCTATGAGAAATACAGAGATAATTTCAAATTATGACAGTGTGAAAACAAAGGAAGATGACTAGATAGGAAAGTGCAGAGCACTAATGGTCCAGTACTGGTCTGGGGTCCCTGAGGACACATGGATTTACATAAGACAGAGTAAGAAATTTATTTGTTGCATTTCACTGAAGAATTCACTGTGCTAAACTTTGTTATGATGGGGTACATGTATTTTATTTTTGGTATATTTATTGATCAGCTGAGCATCTGGGAACAAAATTACAATGCTTTCTGAGTTTCCAAAGATTATTATTAGCTGGAATAATCAGACAGCAGGTCATGTCATCATTCATCTATCAAGACTCTGCATCTGGTACCTCAAGGTGAGTGAATCTTAAATACTTGTCTGCAGTCAAATTTTCTCCAAACCACTTCTGGTGTTAATGCAGCAAAGGTGTCATATGTAACTAATTACTGCTAACTGTATATGCATATTTCACACATACCTAGTATGATGTTGCAACTACTTAGTCACTAACAGTCAATTTATGCTCAGCTGTGCCTAATTTTGACTAATATTACATCCTACAAAGAAAGGTTATGATAGGGTCATTCTGCACTATTTGAGTAGCGGTAAATCTGGTGGCAGTGGTTTGGCTTAGTTGGTGATCAAATGCTTTAGAAGACAATTCTGGAGCATTTTTCTTATGGTAGTATATCCTCCTACACGTTAGAAATGCAAGGCAGATACTAAGGAGAGAGGAACACCGTCACAATTCTAAAGTATAATTAAAAGTGACATTTTAATTCTAATTGAGCATTTTCTGTTGCTTTTGTCAACATTAGATTCACACACCATAGTTCTTTATGCAGGTCTAAGAATATTAACCTTTTTTTTCCATGATGCCTGTGAACAACAAATTAAACTTTGCTCATTCTCATCAGCTCATCCAAATCTGCAGTGATTGTAAAAGGCTTTGTGGGAAATGGGTCCCCAAACAAAATTATGCTGATTGCCTCGGACAACTTTGGGCAACCCCCAAGTGTGTGAAGTTTAGAGGAGGCTTGATATTTTAAGAGGTGAAAATAATCCTGGAAGGACTTGCAGAGTGGATGAGGAAAGATTTAAAATAAATAAATAAATAAATAAATAAATAAAATATGAGTGAACTGAAGATCCAACATGATTGGCTTATGAGGTTAATTTATAGATTGTTCCTGCATGAGTAATGGTTCAATTAAATTAACACCACTCGGATGAAGCTTGGTAATGATGTTAAAAGCATAAATTCATCCTGAAATAAATTACTATGACAAGTAGTCATAGTAATTTAATGTAATCTATGTGTGCATAGATCACACATATTCAATTAGTTTATCTTTGTTAAACATGTTAAAATTGGTAGACTTGTGTACACATATTGTTTGGATTACTTAAAAAACAGAAAGCTATTTTATTCATATATTTTAAACATGCATACACACATCTGAGCTGAAAGAGGACAAGTTAATATCATGGTCACAATAAATGCTAAAGAATATGTAAAAGCTTTATTAATAAAAGTGAGGGTTTGCATACAAATTAGATTGTTTTTAAACCATAAACATATTTCATCTCTGTTGCCTTTTGATCACAAGTTGTCAAGTCAAGACTTAATTGTTAAGCCAATTTTTTACCAATATGATTGTGATTGGTTCCACACCACCTTCTCATTTAAGACAAAACAAATAAATTAAAGTGTAATGAGTTTTATCAAAATTTCTTTTGCCTTAATGGGTTTTACTTTACATTGCCACATGGTGGCACTAAACAGCAGGGCTTCTGCTCAGGCTTGTGAGCTCCCTCCTAAACTCATCATCAGGTCTATACTTTCCTCCAGGGAGGCAACGTAATTGTGCTAATTTGAGGTTGGTGATGACCTGATGCTGTTGTAGTGGCTTTTACTATAAGTTTTACACTGTAAATGTTTGATAATTTCACAAAAATAATTAATAACAAATGTTAATAATGCATCTATCTGGTGGTACAAAATTTGGACAAACAAATTAAGGGAATGTGAATGCTGAAATATCTGAATTAGCACTAAATTAAATTTTCTTCTACTTATAAACTAAAATTTAGGTCTGAATAAAAAGCTTCTGTTGTAATTAACTGTAAATGACAGCTAGTGGCTGCAGACTCAAATGAGTAGACGATGATGACATTGTACATGATTTATTATTGCTATGCTTAAAGTTGACAGCTGAAGAGAAAAGCTGCTAAAACAAGAAAGAGAAGAGGTTAAATGTAAGTGTCCCCATTGAACCTTCGCATAAGGCTGGCTGAGCAGTGAAAGAACATAACAACAAGACTAAATGTTCCACTGTGTTGTTGCTCAGGTAGTTCATTATCTTGCCGCTATTAGCAAACACTTATGGAAGAGATGAGCGTGGGAGGATATTGTGTCAGGGTCTCATAAGAAGCAGTCCACTGCTTACAATGAATTAAACTAATTAATCAAATGCCCCATTAATAGTGTGTTGTTGCTTTTGATGTGACCTGAATTAAAATGTGCACGACTGTTGATGCCCTGAGGGCCTCAGGGGGGAAACTTAGCTTCTTTAAATAATCAAATATCTCCCTGTGATAAGAGACTTTTTCATTCCAGCACACTCAGGACTTTCCTCTCTCAACGCTTACTGTCTGCAAGTGCAACATCAGACTGCAATCAATCGCTAATTCACACACAAGTGGACAGGAGTCTTGCAGTCAGGCCAGCAACTCAAAAGCACTAATTCAAGAGCCGCTCTGCCTGTTTGTATCCCAGGGGCCTGTGTTTAAAGATCCGCACTGACCACACAAACGCCGGCCATCGAGATTAATGTCCCCCCGACACGAGACTGGAGTTGCGGATAAAGAGACAAGGATCGATCGCAACTTTATTGATAGGGCTTGGCAAATAAAGATGACATTTGCTCTCTTTGGCTGATCTTTTAATTTGTCATGATAGGTTAAAACACATCTCACTCTCAGTGGCGGTACACTTCAAGTAGTTGTGAAGGAGGCATGCAAGGGATAGGAGAAAACATCTATAGATAATAATAATAATAATAAAAGAAATTAAACTGCGATTAATAAAAGAACAAAAAAAGTTCTAAATATACATAATAAAAGGTTATTGGGGGAAAGAAAAGAGTGGAGGAAAAGAAAGATGACAAATGTTGCTGTGCCTTGAGTATCTGGTTGGCCCACCCACTGATTTACCTCTCTCTTTCACTGACTTGCACAAACACACATGCACACACTCTTTACTGCGTATTTAGAGAAAAATCCTTGTTGTCTGAATAGCTTTAGTATCAAGTTTGAGTTAAATAAAAGCACAGACCTCCCTCTGAGGCAGTCCATGCCATACAGGGAGCATTGAGCCATCAAGTCAGGCGGCCAGAGGCATTGTTGAGAAATTACACAAGGGGGCTTGTGATTTGGCCTTGGCTTAGCAGTGGAGAAAAGAGAGGGGAGGGCTGGATGGAGCGTTTAGATTTTCAAAGCTCAAAAAAAAAAAAAAAAGATTCACACATCCGGGGGGAAGGTTTTTCTCTCCGTCTGCAAACAAAAATGTCGTTTATACAGACAATAATGCCTACTTTCCTCTCTGTCATCCCGCACCGTTTCATCCTTCTTTCCCTGCCATCCACTCGCCCTTTCTCCAGGCCCTTTCGTCCTTTCTTCTGTTATCAAATGCTTTGTGATCCGGGGCACAGTGTGGGAGCCGCCCTGCAGACGGCATGCTGTGATTTGAGCAGCTCGCCTCTGAGGACGTGCTTGTTGGAGTCCGGATCAATAGGCAAGGATTCCACGCACAAAGCTGAGGTGACGGGCAGAGACTGTAGGAGAGGGGAGCGTGACCTTTGGAGAATACAATTTAAAAAAAAAACAACATCTTTCTAACACTGGCTAAGTTAACTGTGGCACTACGCTGTGCCTGAACTTGCAGATCGTTTATTTTCCTGGACAGTACCAATTCAACGAACGCAGGGGAGAAAGGTCTGGGTTTGGGATTGAGGTGAGAGCAGCAGCACAGGTGACGCAGGGATGCGACGTGAAGAACACCACCAATTGTGACTTGTTGCCCCAGCAGATGTGTTTTTTTTTTTTCTTACTTTGTATTTTCCAGCTCTGTCTCCTTTTCCGTCTCTTACCTTGTTTTGTTTTTTCTTTCTATAAAGGCCGTTAAGGGAGGCAGTTTGAGTGCAATCTTCTCAGAGTTCAAACTAGGTCTGAACATACACTCAACACACACTGTTCCCTCAAGCTTCTTTACATCCAATACACCATGCAAGTCTGTACAATTAGAATGAAGCACTGACACAAAATCTATGTTTGGCTGCCTTAATGATTTTGCTGTTTCTTTCTATTTTTTTCTTTTTCATTTGCAGACCTCTGCTTGTCTTTGCACATCAGCGGACAAAGTAACATCCTCTTGCCAAATATTAAATTGAACATCAAACTGCAAACGATGTAGTCAAGCCACTTGGAAGAGGTGGATGTAATTTTCTAACCATCAGCCTATAACTGCTTTAAACCAACAATTTATATTTTGTCAGCTGTATAAGTGCTCCCATCGACGTGACACGTAAGACACTTTTGAAGGCTGTATTTCTCACGTAGTCAGACAGAATTTTTAGAAGCATGTAATCTATGTATTCATAAAGCAATTCATGGATTTCTTTTTTTCTTTTTCTTTTGGTGTTTAGATGGAGTAAGCGAGGTATGCGAGTTCAATCTTTTTTTTTTCTACTCTCGCTGATCCTGGCTGCTCTTCCAGTTGTCAAGCAGCAGGGGGCAGTGTTAAATGAGGTATATCTGTTCAAGTGGTGACTTTTTGTCCTCTCAGACTGATGGGGCTGCTGCAGTCTTGTCTGGATAAAGACAGGGAGAGTAAGGGGGGCTACTGCATTGCACAACCCAGCAGTGCATCAAGAGGAGGGCTGAAAAGGGAGCTGGTGGATTTGCAGCCTTCACCCATTGTTTTACATCTAAATTGTGTTTGGACAAGCCCCACTCTACATGTGTAATTACCACTGACACTGTTGCTTTTTACAGACAGAAGTTCCAGCTACTCTTTGGTCATTAGTATGCCTCGTGTGTTGAGAGTTAGTTATAGGTTTTTGCCTCACTTTTACTCCCTTCTCCCATTGGTATGAACTCTCTCGTATTATTAGCTCTCAAGGACAAAAAGGGATTCGCATGCAGGACTTGTGTTTTTTTTTTTGTGAAAGTGCGAAGTGTTGAGCATATCATTAGGTTTATAAATAATTCTGGAGGGATTTGCCTTCTACGTTTCCTGGTTCCGGCATTTTGGATTGAAAATAACACCCTATCATTGTAATCGCACATCATTTGATCTCCCTTTTCAGCTGGGACAAAAGGGGAATGATAACAGTCATGTTCCCTCCAACAGTGGGGTTTACACTAATGTCTATAACAAACCATTCATGGCAAAGATTACATCTTCGAAGAAAATTAACATTCATTGCTACGCGGTTGAAGATTAAATCAATTTCTCTGCTTCCGTCACATCATGTTATCAGCCTTGAGATGGTAAACAGACAGTAAGTGCCATCTTCCTTTGCAGTCCAGAGGCGCTCTAACTCACATCATAATGGGCCCAGCCTGCGCGATAATGTTTACAAGGGAGATACATCAATATTCACATGGCCTGGATTTACTAAGGAATCAGTGCTGGCACACATTAGCCAGCAGTT